>NC_081216.1:17900069-18551319 GCF_902713425.1 Acipenser ruthenus | reverse complement strand
TTGGGACTCCACCTCAGCTTTTCACTGTGGTCTTTGATACCGGCTCTTCCAACCTGTGGGTGCCTTCCATCCACTGCTCGCTGACTGATATTGCTTGCTGTAAGTTGAATGTGAATGCTTGCCATTTTAAAGTGTGGTCATTCCAGATCAAGGTGGCCAAATTATGGAAAAAGGTGGTTATTCTGTGGCTGAAAGATAAAATGGAGAAAGGGCTGTGCCCCTCAAGGTCTTTTGGTAATCCCTCAAAAAGGTCATAAGAATGGACATTTTTGCAAAAGTCTGGAGCTGGAATAAACAACATACATGCATTAAAATTTAGATTTTCCAGTGCTTTCCCAATCTAACAGTCTTTTCTTCATTTCCTTTTAGTGCTTCACCACAAGTATAACTCTGCAAAATCAAGCACCTATGTGAAGAATGGGGCAGCGTTTGCAATCCAGTATGGCTCGGGCAGTCTTTCTGGGTATCTTAGCCAAGATACGTGCAAGGTACACAACAGCATGTGTTTGGTTTTAAACATTATCTTTTATTGTCCATAGTGCATGAGTAAATCCCTTTCTTTGTTTCTCAGATTGGGGACATTTCTATAGACGGTCAGGTGTTTGGGGAAGCCATCAAACAGCCTGGGGTGGCGTTCATTGCTGCCAAGTTTGATGGAATCCTGGGCATGGCTTACCCAAAGATCGCTGTGGATGAAGTGACTCCAGTCTTTGATAATATCATGAGCCAGAAAAAAGTGGAAAAGAATGTCTTCTCTTTTTATCTAAACAGGTAATGCTGATCCTTCAGTGAATCTCAACCTCTTTAGTACTTTCTTATTAAGACTATTGCAGTATTTTACAAAATGTATTTTGCCAAAGCAGTGGCGGTATGTAATGTACAAAGTGTACTATTTATATGAAGAACTGGGGAGATATCTTATAATGCAAGTGAATGCCGAAGTTTCAAAACATTGTAACTGGTTATACACAATATATGTGATGAAGTTCATTTTTCATACCGTCAGTGTTAAAGATTATATTAACAGTTGCTGTGTGCATCGCGAATTAACTTAATCTGTTTCATAGTCTTTTTTTGATATATGTCTAATAAATCTGTCATCTCAGGAACCCAGATACTCAACCAGGGGGTGAACTGCTGCTGGGGGGAACTGATCCCAAATATTACACTGGAGAGTTCAACTACCTGAACATCACACGCCAGGCCTACTGGCAGATCCATATGGATGAGTAAGTAGAGGCTTTATATTGTGCCAAAGCCATTTGATATAGAAACCATGTGGTTGGATACATAAGATTAGAATTAGGGGTGTAATTAAATAGTCTTAACATCTAGACGGTTTCTATTTTAGTAAGGAATATAAAGTCTTAAGCTGGATGAGTAAAAGTACCTTATACAGTCTTCCTGTTTGCATCTCTGTTTTATTGATGAACCCAGTATACACTTAATATGCTTTTTTAGTTTCCTTTTTTATTGACTGAAGCTTTCCTTTCTGATTCAACCTTGTTGTTTTTTTATGCTAAGTTTCAGTAAAAAAAAAAAAATGAACATAGCAGATCCACCATAATAATGTATGTCGTAGAAGCCCCAGATTCCACTGATTTGAAACATCTCATTCCAGCCCTTGCTCATATAAACAGCAAACATTAAGAAGGGGCAGGCGCTTTCCCAGGATATATATAAATGCTCTCTAGATGATACTGAGCTCTTGGCTGACATTTTCAGTAGTAAATCTAAAGCAGAATGGCACACCGAAACAGCGTGACTCAATGGATACTGACCCTTGGGAAAACAGGCACAGAAAACAACACTGTGTTCTTTAATTATTTAATTTACAGATTGGCTTTTCATTGATAGATTTGTATTTATTGAACACTTTTATTGTATTGGTGGTGTGATATTTAACAGTCTTGTGTTTGTTTTGTACAGGATGGGTGTTGGAAGCCAGCTGACTCTGTGCAAGGGGGGTTGTGAAGCCATCGTGGACACTGGAACCTCGCTCATCACTGGACCGTCTGCAGAGGTGAAAGCACTGCAGAAAGCCATCGGAGCTGTCCCACTCATCCAGGGGGAGGTATGACTGAAAGCAAAATGACCACATGCAGTGTGTATGTGTGTAATATACAGGGTGATTAGAAAGTTTTTGTTGGTGTGGTAAACTTACTTTGTAATCACCATTTTATTATATATATATATATATATATATATATATATATATATACACACACACCTCCAGGATAGAACTTTTGAACTGTGTGATTCACCGTTTTGTAGATTTCTGAGCAAGTTATTGAGTTAATAAAGCACAAAAGCATGTTTTAAATGTTATCTGATTAGTCCTGATAACAGTGATAGCTGTGTTATAAAATATGTAGCTAAGGTATTATAAGAAGCTATGCAATTACTATTTAAGATTTTACATAAATGGCTATCTGAAGACCTTGGGCAGAATTTATTTATTGTCATAAAGCTGGAGAAGAATGCAAGAAGATTTCCAAGCATTTGAGTATCCCTATTTCAATCATTGTTTCTATTATCAAGAAGTACAAGACTCATGGTACTGACACAATGCTCCCTTGGTCTGGAAGAAAGGTTCTTTCACCAAGAACAAGTAGAAGAGTTGTGAGGAAGGTTAATAACAATCTGAGATTGACTGCCAAAGATATTCAAAGTGAATTGGCTGCAAGTGGGACTGGGGTTTCCATTTCAACCATAGGTCGAGTATTGCATGGTGAAGGTCTCGATGGTCACAGGCCAAGGAAAACATCACAAGTACAATTGCTTACAAAAAGTTTGCAAAATGGCATTTGAATGGTGGATATAAGTTCTGGTCAAAGGTTTTGTGGTGTGATGAAACAAAAATCGAGCTATTTGGTCACGCTAATAGTTGTTACGTCGGGTGAGGCGTACAAAGAAAAGAACACCATACTTGCTGTCAAGCATGGAGGTGGTAATATCCTTCTGTGGGGCTGTTTTTCCTCTAATGGCACAGGACATTTAGTTCCAATACATGGTTTAAATTTATTCCATAGCATACCAAAAGATACTGGTCAATCTGAAACCCTCAGCTACAAAACTTGCTAAGGCGCAACTGGACGTTCCAACACAATAACGATCCAAAGCACACGTCAAAATCTACTTCAGAATGGTTAAAGAATAATAAAATCAAGGTTCTGGAATGGCCTAGTCAAAGTCCCGATCTAAATCTGATTGAGAGTCTTTGGTATGAGTTGAAGAAGGCTGTGCACAAGAGAAGTTCTCGGAATTTGAATGAACTGAAACAATTTTGCATTGAAGAATGATTAAAAAATCACTAATCATGCCAAAAGCTCGTTGACAACAAATATCCTAATTTGTTTAAAAGAGGTTATTGTTGCTAAAGGTGCCTCAACTATTAATTACATTTCTTGTCAGGTTATGAATAATTTTCAATGAGCATTTTTTGGAGTTTTAACATTAACTTTAATTGTTTTGTACTGAATATCCAGCTACTGGTAAGTGAGAAATGCATTAACCCTTTGCGGTCCATTTATTAACTGCGCGTCAGGCACTCCAGGTCTAATTAATTTTCACACGCGCAGTTAATTTTATACGCGCTGTTTAAAATGTATTTTTTTCCACAGTCAAACGGGTTTAAATGGCCCTGCATATCAACAAAGCACTCACTAGGCATCTCCAGCACCGTCCCACCCTTTTGTTTGCTATAGCGTTCACCTATGTAAGAAATAAATAATAATAATAATAATAGTCGTACATACCGATCGATCATCTCCGGATCACTCGTTTTATAACCAAACTCCTCAATAATGCGATCCAAGTCATTATTTTATTATTATAACATCTGAAAAAAGCTCTGCAAATGTCCATGATAGTCTCTGTGCGCTGACGCACTCAGCCAGCTTGTTTACTATGAACGCCCCATTATCTGATACCTGATACCATGTATGACTATTCATGAGATACGTTTTTTTTTTTTGTTTTGTTTTGTTTTTTTCCCCCGACTTGTCTCGGCTCCTGTCGCTCCCACTCGGCAATTGAATGGTTTTCTCGGCTTTTTCCGGAGAAAAAACGACTAAACACCCGTTTATTGCGTTGCTATAATGATGTCGGACCCAGTCCGACAAAGGACCTGTGAGGAATAATTGCAATGTCGGACCCAGTCCGACAATGGACCGCAAAGGGTTAACTGTGTAAATATCTTAAATGTGTAACAAAGTCAATCATTGTCTTTTCAGTACATGGTTGATTGTAAGAAAGTGGCCACTCTTCCTGCCATCTCTTTCAAACTTGGAGGTCAGACCTACACCCTGACTGGAGATCAGTACATCTTGAAGGTGAGCTGTTAGAAAGGTTTTCATTTGAGACCAAAGCATGGATCTGAGGAGTGGCACAAGAGGGCGCTGTACCATTGGTGTTGCATTTGGAAATCCCAAACACCAGTTACTAGAAATACCTGTTCTTTAATATGTAATGCATGGCCTAGTAAAATTAAGTTATAGTATATAAGAAATGTAGCTATAGCTTTATATAAACTGGACAATATACATACTATGTACGTTCACTAAAGAATATGTATGTCTTTTTCAAAGATTATTAAAGTCTTTGTTTTTCAGAAGGAACTGTGTTTTAATAAGGTTTCTAGACTATGGAATTGAAGAAAAGCAAACATATTTCATAGATGCATTTCAAAATGTATGACTTCATGGACCAGCTATGCTGACTTTGTTTTTTGCCTTTTCTTTTACCATAGGAAAGTCAAGCCGGCCAGACTATCTGTCTGAGTGGCTTCATGGGACTTGACATCCCAGCCCCGGCTGGACCTCTGTGGATCCTGGGAGATGTGTTTATTGGCCAGTATTACACTGAGTTTGATAGGGAAAACAACAGGGTGGGTTTTGCAAAATCGAAATAAATGTGAACATTTTCACAATCTGTGTGGGAGGGGGAAAAGAAATACTAAGAAATTGCACATGCATTGTTTCCATTACTCCACACACTTTAGAACCAGGTAGCAATATGTTTGCATTAAAGGTTGACCCCAGTGACTCCATTTATTGATAGATAAGTGCTTTTTCTGTTACTAAATGCAGAACAAAATAAAAAGTTCACTTCAATGTGAGTTGTGATTCAGGGCTCCATGCTGTTCTGTTTTTGGCAAAATATTTTAACTGAGATGAAGAAGATGATGATGATGCAACAGGTTTGTTTGTTTGGTTTTTTAACAGGAATGTTAGCAATGTCTAGTTTTAATGTAACTGCTATTACGTATCAGAAATCGTACCTCTTGATGTTGCAGCCTTTTTGTGTAATAATTGGATCTAAATAAATTAACAAGCTGGATTCACTTGTCTTTTTTTTTCCAATAAATAACTGTCCAGTAACTGAATGCTCCACCTGGAAAATAATACTTGTGGACATGGAGTTAACAACCAGTATGTAGTAAATGATACTGGGATTTTGTAAAATGACCAGTATCCTTTATAATCGGGTCCCTCACACATGTTATCTGCTATCTCCTCAACTAGGATTATAACAGTAACATCAATCTCTTTGGATTATTTAATCTCATCACTGCCTTGTTCGAACAAAAATGGGGGCTTTAGTCAGGGCCGGATTAATGTTGTATCATGAACCTTAGCTTGCAAGTCATTATATGGAGATGTATTATTTTTAAGCTCTGTGTAGAATCTGTATATGGACATGGTGTAACTCCTGTCAGTAAAGAAAGAAGGTAGTTTGAACCAGTCCAGTCATTTTTTACTATGGGCATGCATACTCTGAGCTCATAAAAGTAACATTGTGAATAATCTTGCATACTTTTACAACATGACTGGACTTTGGAATGTAAATCTATATTATTTAGCAGGAGATTGGAACCATTGTATTAATTGTAATTAAACTGACTGTTGGTCATTTTTTTCTCCAGAGCGTTGGGTTGATTGCAACTGATACTGGCTACAGTAAAACTGCAGTGCAATACCTCTCTATTACATTTTATGTGTTTGGAGTTGGGTTAGATTATGGACTCAGTTGTAAATGTTCTAAAAATATGTTCTTATTATTATTTGTTTATTTAGCAGACACCTTTATCCAAGGCAACTTACAGAATCTAGGGTGTGTGAATTATGCATCAGCTGCAGAGTCACTTACAATTACGTCTCGCCCAAAAGACAAAGTACAAGGAGGTTAAGTGACTTGCTCAGGGTCACACAATGAGTCAGTGGCTGAGCTGGGAGTTGAACTGGGGACCTCCTGATTACAAGCTCTTTTCTTTACCCACTGGACCACACAGCCTTTTCTTACTTCCTGTTAGTATAACAACATTCTCACTGTTTTGATCATATTGTTTTCCAGACGCTACACACTGAAGTCCTTCAAATCTAGCCACAACACTACAAGTTTAAGGACATACTCAATTTTCTCTCCCCATTCTTGTTAAAGGTAATAGGAACTCATTTTACAATGGGCAGCACAGAACATGGGTGTATGACACAGGAGGGATCCTATAACTTGGTATACAGGAAGTGAACTCAGTGTATGTCCTGTGTTTCCTTTATGGATTCAGAATATTTTTTAAGCCATATTTGTGACTTCTACACAAAAATGTATTGTGTGTTCAGAAAAGTGTATACATGCGTCTAGTGAAATATTCAAAACAAATGTTATAAAAAAGGAAACTATTGTCAAAACTACAGTAATTTTCAAGCCTTGATGTTGGCATAACAAACATATTTTCTTAATCAAAGTCTATAGGCTATAGCCTGCCTGTCCATGGTCAAAGTGCACAGGTGTGCATCATGTTACTGTTTGAGCATGTCATTGCTGCTGATAAAGATGGTTATCAAAAACAAACAGAACTGGGTGGAGGAGGCAGTTTACGATCCAGTGCCATTCAGGGGCTGATACAAGGATATCTGCAAAGTGATTTGAGGCTGCAAAACACCCATATAGCTGCCAAAAAACATGTTTCTGGTGTAAAGTGGGACTTTAGCAGTCACTAAATATGCAGCGTATGTTAAGAATGGTTTTCACCTGGCATTGTGCTCCCACTATCAAATTAGCACTTTGCCATCATTAAGCCATTTAAATTATATTATAGGCAAGAGCATGGAATTGGGTGGGGATCTGGAATACTAAGCGGGTGCAAACATTAAAATGAGATGTAAGGATTTTGCCTTATCTTCGGTAATTGCTCACCATTGTAGAAGTGAGTAATTAATAGCTGTATAAAACCACACACCTTCAGAGACCTATCATTGGTCTCAGGTTGGCTGCCGTGGTACACTTCCTGATGCAGAGACGCTTGGCTTTTGTTGAGGACAGGCAGGAAAACATTTGGAGAAGACCCCGCATATTCAAACCCAGGGTCACTTTGTCTGGGATGGATTGTCCTCTCTGCTTGTCTCTCCAGCGGCGTCAGCTGTGATGTGGCTGGTGGTCCGCCTCATCTTCCTGCTGCATGCCTGTGCTGTGTTGTGAGTTTCGCTTTTGTTTGCCACCGCAGGTCCTGCCACCTTTTCATCACCTGGTTGACTGTCCTCCTGGTAACACAGACAGCATTCACTTTCTCCACTATAGAGGACCATATGGCCTCTTTGGTGGCATAACTGATGTTGGCTGAGGCTTATCCAAATACAGTAACATTTCATGCTGAGTGACCTCAGCCATAAGGACTCTCAGCTCCTCCGACATATTTTTTGTTTGGTTTGAATTTTGTGCTCTACAAATCTCATACAGCGCCTATTACTCTTTAAACCTCTCACCTCACCTCTGGGCTGTAAGTGTGGCCGCTAAAGAGCTTGATGCATAGGCGGCGCTCATTACGACCCTTATTATCATGATTGCAGCTCATTATTTGTTTGTGTTGAGTAATTTGCATTGCTCTTAAGCTTACATAGACTGCAGTGTAAAAGAATTGCTTGGCCACTGGGCAGTTTTGCAGCTGCAATTGTTTGAACTGCGCCTATCCTTACATCAGCCCCTTAGTGTCTTCATTTTTCAAACCAACCAGGAATCTTGAGCATAAGGTTACATTATTATTATTATTTGTTTGTTTAGCAGACGTCTTTACCTACAGTGGCTTACAGAGACTAGGGTGTGTGAACTATGCATCAGCTGCAGAGTCACTTACAACTACGTCTCACCTGAAAGACGGAGCACAAGGAGGTTAAGTAATTTGTTTAGGGTCACACAATGAGTCAGTGGCTGAGGTGGGCTTTGAACTGGGGACCTCCTGGTTACAAGCCCTTTTCTTTAACCACTGGACCACACAGCCTCCTATGCATCATGCATACATAGAAGACATTTTTTTTTTGTTTGTTTGTCAAACATGTTAAATGAAATTGAATATTTTATTGTATATATATATATTGGTTTTAACATATTATAACATAAAAGTTAAAAAAAAAAAAAACATCACAAGTGGTGACTATGACAGGTTTTGGAATAATTCTAAACACGTGATATATCGCAGGCAAAATATTATTTTACAAAAATATATGCTGTGATGTTATGGCATTATTATGACATCTGTACAATCAATAGACAGAATAACCATAATTCTTATATATTTTAGCAGTGTAAAAAAAGGATAATAATAAAGCTTATTTGTATCATTATATCTCACAATATAAAAATTATGATTTACAGACAAGACCAGTATCCTTATTTAGCTTATTGATTTTGCTCCAGAAGTATTTTATTTAACAATTTTAAATATATATTAGGAAACATGAACTTTGTTTAAAATTTTCAAATAATTCCTAAAAACATTTCACGTGGTTGTCCAAAGAAACAATATAAAATATACAATCAATTGATGTTTATAGTGATCATTTACGGCAACCTCAAGAAGTATCATTCTAAATTTCTGTGGTGGTGTAGGTGGATGTATTTGCAGGGTCTTCGAAAGTAACTTTGGGGCCAATATCGACCCCTGTAGGTGGATCTTCGAAAAACACCTTAGACTTGGTTCTAGGTGAATCGGGATGGTCGTCTTTATCGTCTTCACTTGACTCATCCCCCTCATCTAAGTCCTCCTCATCTTCCACCTCCAGGTCATTCTCGATTATCAGCACGTCTTCTTTGGCATCGGGGACAATGTCCTCCTTGAACCACACAGATTTGTACTCTTCATCATTCTTTCTTTCTTTGGTGAGGATGGACTTGATTTCTTTGTCACTGTCAGCGTCCTCTGAGCCATCTTGGCTGCTGGTGTCAGCCTTCAGAATGGAGACCATCGCAGTGGCAGACAGGGCAACCTGGTTCTCAAGGAAGGTCACAGAGTCCTTATGTGTTGGTTGATCCGGCTCCTGTTTTGGCTCCTGGTCTGGCTCGTGGTCAGACACATTATCTGGTTCATCGGGAACCTTTGTTCCAGAGTTGTTTGTATTTTCATAAGTATTGTAGCCTTCATTATCAAACTGCAACCTTGGTTTCTTTTTAAGGGAGTCTCGTCCAAACTGTCATTAGGATGAAGAAAAGCAAAGGTTATTTCATACTATTGTTTATTGACAAATGAACATGAATCACAAGAAAGTCTTTATCATCCTACAGTATATAAGCTGTACTATTCCACAATGATGTTCAATCTTCCACTTAAATGGGATTCTTGCTCATTAGAAACCTTCTTAACTTGTGATACGTAAGCTCACATTTCAGCTGTAGGCACACAAGATCCTTTCCAGGCCCCCAGTCACTTACTAAACACATGGCTACATATGATGTTCATCATGACATACAACCAATCCATTAATGTATTTGTATAAAAACTCAGGTGCTTTACTTACAGTATTACGTACTAAGCTGGTTTGTGATAACTGCTCCCAGTCCTTTTTTCCTTTATGGATTTTAAATACCAGCACACCAATGATTGCCATACAAAGAACCAGCAAGACAGCTAAACTTGCCCCAAGGGCAGCCATATCCTCTGAGCTGAAACCTCCTTTTGGAACAGGGGCTCCTTCTGCAAAATAAAAGATAGATGCTGATTTGGTAACAACTTCAAAAAAGGACTGCTTTACATATTGCCAAACTTTTCTAAGCAGCATAGGACCTAAAGACATGCACGCACGCACACACACACACATATACATTGAATGCTCCTAATACCTAACCCAAAATCACTAATTATACCACAGTCTATCAGATTGTAAAACTGTTATTCCGACCCACAGCGAGAACGATCAAACAAATGATTCTTTGTGCAAGAGGTGCTTTTCAAAGATGTTTCAGCATTTAAAATCGGCAGACTGCAGTGCCTGAACTTAAGATAGCACTGTTAAACTATTGATTAATCCTAGCCTAAGAAATATGTCAGTGTTTTGAATCCCTTGATGAACAGCATTTTTGACACTTTAAGGAGACACAGAGCTTGATTGCTGATTGTTGTTATCTGTAGTGTTATAGATTAATTGTTTAGAAACAGCAGCCCAATTTCGGGGATCTGAGGTTTACTCACAGACCCCTCTGTGCTACAGGTTGGGCCCAGTTGGGTAACTTTAAGAAAAAACATTGGAAACTATACAATAGCTACCAGGCCAAATATTAACATCAACAAAACAGAAAAAATAATATGCACAATCGTGAGGGTCTAACAGAGGAAAATCCTAATGAGACTACACTGTAACTCTACATTAATATGGTTGCCATGGTGATCAATTTTTATCAACATTACTATGGACAGGAATGTGGCTCAAGCTGAGTAGCATTACGGATTGTGCAAAAGAAGTGTTCCAGGAAAAAAAAAAAAAAGTATAATGGGCCCAATAGAGCTTCAATTAAAATTGTATTCTCAATTCTGAGGCTACTGCTGCAAACCCATTAAACTTGCATTATCTGTGACTAAATTGAGTATTGATCCACTTCTGAGTTCACTCTTCGCTGACTATTTCAGCCTCTACTTGGGAGTTTCAATTACATTACCAGTGCTCGATAGTCATTTTATTTTAAAGGTCTGTTAGCTGTGGTAGAATTAGCTGCAAAATGCTGCATGATAGGTCATTTCAGTGAGATTCGCATGAGGAGAAAATGTATCACGGACAGCCCAGTGAAAGAAGACAAGATCAAGATCATATCAGCTTGTGGGTGCGGCGGGGCGGGTGGTAATAATGCTGCTAGTCCTTATAAACAGTAAGAAAATGGATTGATTAACACTCCTGACACTGGCTGATTCTGACAGACGGGGCCAGCATCTTTGTTGTTTTTGCTGTGGCCAATGTCTTTTAACCCTTTGTTGCATGGCATGCATTAAAGTTTGTTGAATTTGTTCCGCAGTGATTATCTATCAATTTGTGTTTCCTCACTGGTGTAAATGTAATGGGATTGGGTCCTTGCTGTAACTAGTGGGTGGGAATCAATCAGAAAACCCAGCACCTGTGTATTTCCCTGCCCCATTAAAACATACCATTAAAATATACTGTCTAACTGCACAAAGAGTTTGTATATTGTGACACATGCCTACAATTTTAAGAGATATATGATACTTAATATCAACCACATTTTTGTAAAGATTTTTCTACCAGTTTAATATCCTATTATGTGTTCTCTCTCTGCTTCTCTGTTGTTGGCTCTGCTTCAGTAGACATGCTTAGTAACAGCACAAATAGTTTCTGACTTCTCAAAACTGATTGTGGGGCAAATGAAGGGGGCAACCATGTTAGCGTTGTGATGTGCTCTGAAGTCCATATTAGGTGAAGCACTGTACACTAATATGCTTCCCAAACACAATCAACCTAAAAGCAGGCGCACATAATAGAATATGATAGGTGGTGATTAATGAACCGATCCAAAAATATACTGTAGATTATATAATGTACCCTTTTAAGACACCTTTTAACTGCTTCAATTAGTAATGTGTTGAAAGACAAAATGAATTATACCCTAACACATTGTATAATGCAACACAAGGTTAAAGAGCACTGTAGCCATGTACGTCTACCTGTCTTGGGAGCTTGGCTTATGGTCGATGGGGAGTTAGACGTCGTGTCTGGTAACGGCGTTGTGGATGTCTCTGTGGTTTCAGCGGTTGTGGGCGGCATGGAAGTGCTAGTAAGACCTGGAACAACAGCACTTATAACTGTTACCTCGGGGCTTCTAACTGGGGGCTGAAGCTGCACAGGTTGACATTGATGATATAATCATACTTTTAGTGTAAAGAATGACACTTTTGTTTTTTCTGCTAATTTAAAATGAATGAATTTTCAAATATTAGTTTAAGATTTTGAATTTTGAGTATTTGTGTATTTAAATCCCATGTTCATCCCAGTTAGTTGTATGAAATAAATCCCCAAGATTTGTTTCCAGATTTTTTACTGATAAACTAGCAAACAACTACGTCAATGTGCCTGATGAGGTATGACTCAATGAAGGAGCAATAACTAAGGATAAAGGCCAAACAGACCAGGAAGCATTCCTGTACCATCATAAATCTATACAACCATGTCAATTATTATTTGTTTATTTAGCAGACGCCTTTATCCAAGGCAAATTACAGAGACTAGGGTGTGTAAACTATGCATCAGCTGCAGAGTCACTTACAATTATGTCTCATCTGAAAGACGGAGCACAAGGAGATTAAGTGACTTGCTCAGGGTCACACAATGAGTCAGTCGCTGAGGTGGGATTTGAACCAGGGACCTCCTGGTTACAAGCCCTTTTCTTTAACCACTGGACCACAAAGCCTAATTAGGATAAGCTTATCTCAAAAGATCCACATCTTGTTTACAGCTTTGATTGACTCAGTCCTTACCCCTGCTCAGGTGATCCTATCAATTTGACAGTACAAGTCATTTCAACTGTTGAATTCTAGTGATTTCTTAAGCTTTTGAAAATGATTGCACAACATTTTAACAACCAGGCCAACACATTGACCTACATTAATTTCCGCTATCCATAGTTCCTGAAATTTGAATCCTAGTATTATTAGTATTTATTGGTGTTTGGGAATCGTATTCAGTTGTAGAAGTGACCACGTTCATATTTGTTCATATAACAACATTTATGACTGCATCAAAAAGTAACACAATGGAAACTAATGCATAAATGAGAAATAATTTAAAACATATTCCACTGTACAGAGGCATGTATCTCTCCTTTAATTAACGGGTAATTGAATAGCTTTTTTAAAAACACACGTTCTGCCCAGCGCTGTCAAAATATGCAAAGGCAAATACAAAACAGATTAACAGATTAAACTTCTGCTTCACATGATGACATTGTTTGATAGATAATGCTATTACCCTCTTGGACTTCTACGTGGATATTGGCTGTTGCTGATTCTAGATTTGTAGTATCTTCTGCGATTACCTGGGGAACAAATTGAAAGACATGGACTGTGAAACAAGATGAATAAAGTGCCAACCTCATATGAACCATTTTTTGTTGGAATTCGATTATCTGAAAAATTCTATTTTACGAACAGAAGAGAATTAAAAAAAATATATATATATAAATATATATATATATATATATATATATATATATATATATATATATATATATATATATATATATATATAGCTAAATCAATCAGGAATAAAAGATTATGCTCACTTACCATTACATTAAGTTGACCTGGGGTTAGCTTTTTATTTATAAGTACATATCCTTCTTTGGTCACTATAAAATCAGTACTGCCTTGAACCTTGTACGCCAAATCAGGATTCACCCCCTGTGAATAAACACGTTTTATTTGTGTGATACTCATACTTGTACCATACAAACAGAAAGGTACAGACAGGTAAGGACTGACTGTAGCTATACTTACATCATCAAAGTCCTGGTCTCTTGCAGAGACCCTCAAAGGCTTATTAAAAGAATTCACTTGAAGAACCATGCTACCGACTTCGGCGTCATGGGGTACAAGCCCCTCATAACTGTTTGCTTCAAATACCGGGGGGTATACACTTTTCTTTAAAACGTTAATGGTAACCGTGGTGAGTGCAAATTTATTCAGGTCGTTAGCCTGGGCAGCCTAAGCAAACAGACAAACAAAGTAGTTAGCAGAAACTTTTACTAACATGCATATGATATGATTCAAATGCTTGCATCCAATTATATCTACTTCCAGAATCCAAACTCATTTAAAATAACTTTTCAAGTTGAACTTTTACTGCACTTGCATTCCGAGTCTATATATGTAAAAATGTAAGAGTGACATACAGCATGTCCTTAATGATTTTCATCAGAATTTGACAGGTGGTTGTCTAGATAAATTAAAAAGAGAAATACAGAAAGACAGACTCACATACACCGAGTCACATTATGACATACTCAGAAACTTGCTACTGAAGATTTCATTCTGATAGTTCTGTGTGGTTCAGCTTGCAGGTGAGTTCAGTTAATTTGCTTACCATGACTGACAGTGTTATGGGACCTGCTAAACCAGCAGCTTTAGTCATTGTTATGTTTCCAGAATCTGGATTGATGGCAAATATTTTGAGTTCGTTTCCTACAGAACAAACAGACAAACAAGTCATGTGTGTGCAAACCCATTTCTTGACAATTCAAAGAGATATGGCTGGGGACATTTTCACATTTGGTATTTTATGGAAAATCTTAAAAGAGTAATTGCATAGCTTCTTATAATACCTTAGCTACATATTTTATAACACAGCTATCACTGTTATCATGACTAATCAGATATTATTATTTTTTAAATTGCTTTAAAACATGCTTTTGTGCTTTATTAACTCAACAACTTGCTCAGAAATCTACAAAAAGGTGAATCACACAGTTCAAAAGTTCTATCCTGGAGGTATATGTATATATATATATATATATATATATATATATATATATATATATATATATATATATATATATATATTGTAGTGTGCACAGGGGTAGGCAGCAGCAGGGCTGGTGGGTGATGTAATCACACACAGGGACCTAGGCCCGATATACGCTCCTTGCAAAGGAGCCAGCCCCTTTGTGCAGCGGTATCGGTGATGTGTTTTAGTGCAAGAGGTCCCGGGTTCGTGCCTGCTCTCTGCCTGTGTGTGTCGCCCTGTGTGATGCGCCTGTCTGTGTTAAACTATTTTCCACTGCTATATATATATATATATATATATATATATATATATATATATATATATATATATATATATATAACCATGCTAAAGCCTAGCTCCCAGCAATCTTGGAATGCAGTGGATAAAAAGCAAGCATTGCAAAAACATGTTCCTACTTACCACTGACAATTGTATAGGTGATAGGTGTATTAATCCCTACATCACCATCAATAGCATAAAGAGGACCTGGATCCAGCGGCAAAGGGCCATCCTGCAAACAAAGTGTTATATCAAATTACAGAAATCGGATGTCCTTAACTGCATTGGAGCATTTAATGAAATTTATAATTAAAGTTCGGGAGGAGGGTCAGACACCAATCTCCGCGTCACCAAATTGAATCATTCAATTTACACATTAGCTAATTTAAATTGTTAGCACTATAAATACCCTCTTCACTTATTTCTCAGTTGCGTTTTGATTTCATCGTAACCCACCACCTCCCCATCTCCACCTTTCTTAATAACAGTTTTTATGTTTTATCAAATGGGGGTCTCAGCCTCGTCCAGTTGGCCAGGCAGCGAACCTTCAAACCAAGTTAGGTTTGATGCCAAATGAATGTGTATATACAGCATACTTTTCTGTTAAATCGCATACTCCGCATTCTCTACAATAAATATTTGTACTAAAACATTTTGTGATTGGTGTTTGGCCCGAACTACTGAATTATGTGTTAAATATGTGGAGGGTGGGGAGTATTTTTATTTATTAAGATAGATAGGGTTAGATTCTCAGTGCTACTTACTCTAAATTTTCTTCAGTTGTTTATTTTTCATTTGGTATCTTTATTGCGTGTGTTTTTTCTTTACTGAAAAATGGTGACAATTTGGAGATCAGAATCTAGCCCATAGTCGTTAGTCTGTGTTCAAATCCAGGGCAGGTCACAGATATAAGTCTAGGTTCTTTTATAGTTTTTTTTTTCATTCATCAGTACAGCCAGTACAGAGGGACTATCCTGCTGCACGGGCACTCATTATCATGCCCCTGGTGAAATATGCAAGAATGAGCACATTCATTTGAATACAGTGCAATGCAGACTCAGGGATTCTCTTTAGGCTGTGTTGTTCACACACTTGGTCAGTTTAGCAGGAGTTTCCAACCCTGATCCGGGACAGCTACTGTGGCTGCCGGTTTTCATTTCAACCAATCTCTCAGTCACTTAATTGAACCAAATTATTGGCTTAATTAGTCAAGATTAACAGGTATTCCAGATCTTTAGCCACTGATGATGTAAACACCTATAAAACCTGCTGGATAGGGGCTCTCCATGACCAGGGCTGGAGACCCCTGGTTTAGAG
Source organism: Acipenser ruthenus (assembly GCF_902713425.1). Lineage (NCBI taxonomy): Eukaryota > Metazoa > Chordata > Actinopteri > Acipenseriformes > Acipenseridae > Acipenser > Acipenser ruthenus. The sequence continues at coordinate 18,534,952 of NC_081216.1, read as the reverse complement.
GGTTTGGTCCACAGTTGGTATGGTACAAAGCTGCATCAGTGTGCACAGCAAGATATAATAGAGAGTAATTGATTAGGTTGTGGTAATACGAATACTAGTAGATCTATTTTAATCAGGCTTTTTGAGATGACAATATAAAGAAAATGAGATGTTATTACTTGCAATAAATAAACCTGATGTTTACATTTTAAACTATTGTGTTATTATATACTGTTATTTTAACTAAAGCTCTGATATAAATTTGGTCAGATACCAAAATTCAAGCTGAACAACTGGACAAAATTCACAAAAATAGTAAAATATATCCAGTGTTTTCTCAAATGAATGCCTTCAGTAGGAGAACAGTGTAGTGTTTCATAAGTGAATATTGCATTAGTCTACAGTACGTCATTCAACAAATGTAGTAATTAAATTAGTTAAGTGCTCCCCCATAGCCCTGCTTTTTTCCCACAGCAATGTAAAAATGCTATTAAAATTTCTGGAGCAATACTTCAAAAGCTGCCACCGTTCAAGGTACCTTGCAGGACATTGTAAACATCCGGTTCACAGACCATATAAATGAACCGAGTGCATTTGCAAACTGCATTGAAACAAACTCAATCCTGAAAAAAATGGAAAAGGTACAAAAAAAAACCAAACAAACAAACAAAAAAACGAACTTTAGCTCGCATCCAAATGCACTCAGTCCCTTTGTGGCAGATAAGTGTGAACAGATAGCACACTGTAAATGGTTTCAAACAAAACAAACCAGGCCGAGTAAATTTGAAAAGGACCCTGTGTGAATGCAGCCTTACATTAGTTAAACATTTACAATGCACAGGGCAGAGATTGACAAGTTAGTGCTGTGAATAAAGGATATAGAAATGCATTATAATTTATTACCTACCACTTTCTCTGTTAAATTAACATTGCCTGTGTAACCTGAACTGAGGCAGATTTTGGTGGTTTCATCAGGTAGTTGCTGGCAGGGCTGAAACCATGGCGGCCTGTTATCAACATCCTTAACATTTACAGTTATTGTTGCAGTGGCAGTATTGCCTTGTACAGCAGCTGGTGTATCCTGTACAATAAGAGATCAAAATCATGATTAAGAAGAATTCATTGATTTATGAGCAGCAAAAATGTAACTTAATTAAGCAGGGGAGTGCACACCACTGAAAAAATTCAACATGTAGTCATTGCATCAAATCATTGCTCAAAAACAAACCAAAAATAAAATTAATAAAAGAAAAAGAACACCCAAAAAAAAAGCAATACTGAAACACTTCTAGTTTTCTTTTTACAGGGATTAAAAAATAATGCAATCCTGTTCTTCCAAATAAGTATATAAATAAGTCAATACAGTAAAGATGATTAGTTTTCAATCTCTTAGTGTTGTATTTCCTGGTGTATTACTAAACACTATGATCCCAATGCTTGGGCTTGCCCCCCTTGGATATCTAGCTTTGGTAATCTTACTTTGTTTTATATGTCTTGAAGACAAGCAGTCATCCAGCGTGTAGCACTTACCCTGGCAAATAAAATCAGCTTCAGCTGCTTTGCTGTATCGTAATCAATAACCTTCTTTATCGTTATATTCGGAGAATTCTGAGTTAATAATTGGAAATAATCATATCCGTCCTGTAACAGGAAACAGACTGTAAGGAACAGGGATATTTAAAAAAAAAAAAAAAAAAAAATCATGCAGATTGTTATAATGCAAAAGAATGTAAATGGTATTCATGCATTCATTGTCTACACTTTTATGATTATAATTATTTGCCACTAATATCTTACTGAAAGTAGGAATTACTTTTCAAAAGGAATAGTTGTATGGAAACGGTTTTGTTTTGTTTTTGCCATTAATGTATGTTATATAAGACTGAATATAAACACTCAGACTCACAGTTGTCTTGTCAAAGTCATAAAACAGCTGGTCTTTATCAGCATCAGTAGCAACAATTCTGGCAACAATTGTATTAAGCGGTTCAAGCTAGAATGAAGACAAATGGTTAGGTTCCATTGCATATGTTTGTGGGTTTCTGGACAGCTGCTCTGCCCAATTCTGTTTAAAAAATATATACCTAAAAATACACTTTTTGTAATTTACATTTTTCAGCACTAAGCAGCTACAGTAAGACTTGCAAATAAGGGTAGCACTTAATAGCAGCAGCAGCAGCAGCTGTATTATTGAATTGTGGTTTGTCAGACTTGAACAAAAATGATTGTATTTCTTGCTCTTATTGTATTACTTGTATTGTAACACTTGAATGTATTTATATTTGCTTGCGATTGTAAGTCGCCCTGGATAAGGGCGTCTGCTAAGAAATAAATAATAATAATAATAATAATAATAATAATAATAATAATAATAATAATAATAATAATAATAGCAGAAAAGCGAAGTGTCGACATCAGAAACTGCTGTCCGACTGATCGCACACTATGTGATTGTAACGTCTTTGTGAAGCGTACGGTTTCAGATGGACGACATGTCATTGCAGTTACAATACATTTAAATGACATTAAAAAAAACAGTTTTTAAAATATAGTGCACAAATAGCAAAGTGTTAGAAACAGTATGTTCACAAATAGAGCACTTAGACATTATCAAATACATGATTTATTCATATATTTTAAAGTGTGGACTAGTCACCCAATTTAACTATTTTCACCTCGACTGTCAAATTCCTAACCCTACTTGCAAATTCAGAGGGTACAAACTTACAACTACAGTGGGAACAAGGCATGTTGCAGCAAAACATAAACAATTACTAGGTATGATATTTTAAATCATTTGTGTTCTGGAAATCCCTTCCTGTGAGAAAGAAATAGACAATATTCAAAATCCTACAGGTAAAGATGCTATATATTATCAACACGGAGAGACATATCTAGCCAAGATAAACTTTCTGAAGTCATATCTAGTCGTGATAAACATTGTGAAACACTCACCTCTTTAACTAGGATGACGTATTCAGCTTGATCGAATTGTGGAGAGTTGTCATTCACATTTACAATATCAACCGAAAATGTTAAAGTTTTCTAAAAAGGGGTAGAAAATGGAAGAGTTTAAGAATACAGTAAGCAGTTGTAGACCGAAACCTCCCCGTATGCTTTACTGAAACAAATCTGTTTCTACTGTACAGTATGTGTGTTGTTTTAATAAAGCCAAAATAGCTACGAGACAAACTTGGCAAGCCATGTTATTAAAAACATACCTTTTGTGCTAATATATATATATATATATATATATATATATATATATATATATATATATATATATATATATATATATATATATATATATATATATATGGGGTGGGTGCAGATATTACTATCATTGTGTGGACAAAATTTGATAAAATGCCCCCACAAAGACAGTAACTCCTGAAAAAACGATTTTGTGAGGATGTCCCCACTTTGTAAAACACATTTTTTAATAACTAAATATGCCTAAAAAAATAAATAAATAAGTGCCAAAATATTTTGTTTGTTGTCGAATTTCACCCTGTGTGGAGTTTTGTCTGACTGGAGTTAGAAATAGTAAATACATATATAGTGAGAGTCAATGAGAAGTCCCCAGAAATATAGGAATGCAAACGTGTGTGTGTGTGTGTGTGTGTGTGTGTGTGTGTGTGTGTGTGTGTGTGTTAAAGTTTTCGCTCAAAAGAGCCAGCGTTTATATCTGAGAAAGTGAATGCCATATAAAATAGGGTAACGCATACATGCAAGCCAGTATTGTATTTTTAACCTCATCCTGAACTATGTCTCAATGCCACAGTACATGATATGAAAAACCTACTGCACCAACTGTGTTTCCACCACGTAGGCAAGCAATTGTGACGTCTATGAATTGAGTCGTTGCCTAAAGAAAAGGGAAGGGACAAACAAATTAAAAGTCAGCTATCGGCATTTATGAAATGGGTAGTCACACAGAATGTCTCTGCAATGTCACTAGCTGATGATGTAACAGTGGGAAGAGGGGGGGGGGGGTCAATATACTGTACAGTCCATTCCTTGTGAGTGTTTTCATGTTGAAGACAGGGAAGTAATACCTTTGCAAATATCTACATTAATAATTTATTTGAAATATATATATATATATGATACCATATACCTGTCATTGCCATCAGCTGTTCATTTATAAGCCTTTAAAAAGAGCATATATTCTGCAGATGATGTTTTTGCATTGTGTATCAGAGACAGGAAAATAATATCAGACCTCCCAAATGTTGATAAACAGTATAGATAAATTACCTCAAAGTCCAATTCTTTAGTTAAAAACAGTGTTTGGTTTTCCAACCCAAATGAATTGCTTAAATCTTCAAATTTAGTGAGTGTTACACCTGCTTCTGTGCTAATATTCCCAAGCTTGTATCCAATTGGATTGTTCTCCTCCACAGATGTTATCCTGGGCATGTCTGACCAGCAATCTAGAGGAAAGAGGTACAGTTACAGGTAAAGCTGACAAGATGACATCATTTTGTAAATTGATGTAACGCTAAAAAAGTGCTAACCAAGGTTTTAAGAACTGGGACTAGCAATATTATCACAAGCCCCCTTTTCTTTCTTTCTTTCTTTCTTTCTTTCTTTCTTTCTTTCTTTCTTTCTTTCTTTCTTTCTTTGGCACCTTTATCCAAGACAGCTTACAAGTGTTACAGAGCAACACAATGTTACAATGCAAAACAATATTTAAATACAGTATAGTTTACAGAGTGCAAATAATACTACTAAAATAGGGTATAGGATAAGATACAACACATTAGGATTAAAACAATGTATATATATGACATTGCTATAATCACGTGTGCTGCTGTTGTGTTGTAGTTCAAACGCACTCCAACTGTCTAGCAGCAATCGGACCATGTGACCTAGAGCAGAGGAACCCGATACACTAACCTATCTATATCGTTGTGTTTTAAATATGTCCTCAATTATTGTGTAAAAACAAGTACAATCGTTTAGTATTACATTGTTAACTAGTGTAATTGAATACTGAATGAGAAAATACATGTAAAAACTTAAATAAATGCAAAAGCAAATTATATAAAAACGACTCTAAATACCACATTTTTCAATGACAATTTGTATTGTAGTTTAAATGGTAAACGACCATTGCATCAGTAAATGTAGATTTACAGCCTTCAAATAGAATATTTTATAGGTTGGTGTACATTACAAATTGATATCCACTCCAGCACCCTATACCATATATTTATAATATGTAGCTTTATAAAAACAGTATGATACAAATACAAATCAGATACAGCATTTCATCTCAATACAAGGGGCTTCCAAACTGGGGCCAGGGACACCCAGGAGGCTACGAGATGATTTCAGGGAGCCAGTAGCACATTGTCAGGGTCATTTTCTCTCCCAAATGACCCTGACAAAGTGATGTTCTCCAGATGGGGAGATCGATTGATTTACACGAACAAAAAATGACACTAAACATAATGAAAGCAGTATTACTTCTACCAATACAAACAACCAACCCCTCTCAAAAATATGTGGCTAAGTGTCTTCAGTTGGGATTTGCTTGTGTTACAAAGAAAGATGGCCTTGATTAGCCGGAGTGTGTGGTCTGCTTAGAATACTACATTTCTATGGATTCATTGGTTGGGGGTCCTCAGTCCAGGTGCCTAATGTCATGGGGTGGCTTTGAGCCAAGAAAGCTGGTCTAGTATATGTTTTCATTTTTTAACTTTCGTCCATAAAGCATGCATTAAACTCTGATCTACATTTGCATAAGCCCAGCTGTAAACCCACCCGCTCCACATTGAGTGTAATATACCAGATACCAGATACCAGATAGAATGAGGAATTCATATCATAAAATAGTACTAAAACAGCAATACATTTTGGACAATCTTTTGCAGAGAAGTCTTTATCAATGATAAACTTCTGCAACATGGCAATGCAATATCAACATCGCTTTATAAAAATAAGGCTAAAGAGCAGTCCTTAAATATCTCAGTTATCTTGACAAATGTATGCTTTTTGGATATAATTTTCTGTTTCAGAAACAACAAGAAGTTAAGATAAATGTGATATTCTGTTCCAAGTTTTTCTTTAATTCTAACCTGCTGAGACCTCATCACTAACAATTCACACCACAAGGAGAACACTGAAAGAAAAGGAACTACCTTATTAGGAACGAAAGGAACTACTTTATTTTCTCAGTGGAAGATTAAAAATGTAATGCTCGACAAAACCACACACATTCCACAATTACATGTAATAGTTCCAATAGTAATAATAACACCGAACAACAAAACTAGTCTGGAGTGTTGGAGTGGAGGACAATGGTTATTTCAGACAATCAGACATAGATAAATAAATGCTGTGGTGTTTTCCTTCCTTTTAATACATTGTAACACACCAGTACAGCAATGTCATTATCCCTTAAATCTAGGATGTAATTAAGACAGAAAACATTATAGCTGATTCAAGAAAACCATGGGAACACCATTAAAGCAATGTTCTATAAAATGAGGGCTATGCTGTACAAAGTTGGAAAGTAGACAGCGAGACTTGCCTCTTTGAGCGTTGCACTTGGTGTGTAAATGAGACAGCAGTAGAAGCAACATGGCCCCGTAGACTGGGAATGTATTCCATTTTAGATCCATGGTGTGATCCTTGTGATGGACCTAAATGTAAAAACCAGACAGCAGGTTTATTGTTTGATATTTGTGCTCATGTACTACCCTATAGAGCTGCACATCGCACAATGCAGACTCACAGTCCTAACCTTTGCTTCATAGCCTTATCGCTTTTATTGCCTTTGGATTTTGTATTCCATGTACTTCCCCCTGCTCATTCAAGTAATAAAACACCCAGCTGCTGTATCGGCTTCAGTTAATCCTTGACTAGCATCACCAGTTCTAAAAAGAAAATCAGTACCAAGTTGATTGGAAATCAAGCAATTTCAGTAACAATCCAATGTTTTCAGTATACGTACTGTGTACGCAGTATGATTATTAATGTATGGTAGAATGCTTAAAGAGTAACTGTGATGGGTCTGAAATATCCCAGTTATCTTAACTGTTTTGAATCACTTTGTTTATCTTTTACTGTTTACTCGGGACCCCTGCAGCCTCAATAAAACTCTTATCTTATCTCTAAGTATAGCTGGTACACCAGAGTGGAACCATTAACCTGGCTTTCTTCCCCTAGTGGAAAAAATACCACATTTGTTCAATGTGAAATTTCTTACTGATGTATGTCTGCACTAAGGTCAGAGTGTTGAAGGTAGGACAGTTAAAGTTTACACTCTGGTGTATCAGACATGTTTGAGAGCTCAATTGAGGCCACAGGGGTGCTTTAACCATCTGTGCTTTAAAAAGTCATCAGGATATGAGACTGAAACAGAAAATGATCTACAATGTTAACATAAAAATAATAGATTAGTTATGAAAACTGTGATATTTCATACCTATATTAAATTGCTCTTTAACATGCCAAAAAGTCCACAGCAATGATCTTCCAGAATGTAAAACACAATTGTCAAAATCCCACAGGCCTATGAAACTTCAGTATATGAACTAATATGTGCCAATCTTTTATTTGAATCTGCTTCAGGGACAAAAATACTTCAGTTGTCAACGCCCAGTGTCTCTGTACATTGGATAATAAGTATGTCTGGTCAGACAGTGGGGAGGTATGAAAAGATTAGGTTGTTTTTACAGTTTTAAGGTGAGGGGTCAGAATAATAACAGTAATTATGACAATATAAATCTCCTTCAAGTGCCTGGTACTATTTGACTGCCATAGAGAGAATGGGCAACAATAGCATAACATACAGTATCAAGCACTGTTGCAAATATAAAATTGGAATGTATTTAAAATAACAATATGTGAATAAAATGTGTGAAAATTATATATTTGGCCTTGATCAGAAATTCCAGTGGACTTTGTATTTGGATTGAGGGATTATATTGTCGAGTTGAAGATTGGATTATACGAGATTGAGTTTTACAGACTGGTTTCAGGGTGCAGATAGATATGTGGCATAAATATTCAGAGGTGAGAGTTTTATGTAACAGAAAGGAGAGAAAGAGGCTGTCTTGCCCCCTCTACTGGTTGAATAGAGTCATACCTGCTTATAGCAACCGCTGAAGGGACCATCCCACCATACTCTTTATAGTCAGGTGGTCTTTATATACTGAGGTGATTTCACATGGCAATTATATTGAGCAGAGTGATAGTGTAGTAGAAAATAAAACACTGACACATTCAAATTCATTAATATCAAATTATCTTTATTGAAACAATATACTCTATCCTTATTTCAAGGTTTACAAACCTTTAGGAAAGTTTCCTGCTGTATCCTGATCACTTTGTACATACTCATAAGCTTTTACCACAACTTTCTTTTGATAATGCCTTTGTCTTTTACTGAATACATTAACTGATGTCCTGGCAGACACCTTGCCTTGAAGAGTTGTTTATGTTGTGCTGTAGAAACTCATTCGTATTTATTGTTTCTTTTATATTTTAGGAAATCAAGTATTGACACCTGGAGGATAATTAAGGAATGACATAGCAGGTGTTTGAATGTGTGCTGATTTCTCCATGCAGATATGGGGGGGGAGGGGGGGGGGGTCCTCAAACAAACCATTATGAGTTTCAGGTTTAATCCAATACAAAAATATCCATAGAGGATTTCAAAATGTGTGATTACAGGTTATTTTACATTAAACATCTTAATGTAATAAACATTGGTGAGTAATAATAATTATTAAATAAAAAGATGACTGGTATTGCATCTCGATTCTCCTTGCTTGTGCTGATGACTGCCTTTCCCTCACTCCCTCTCTTGATTGACTGGTAGGTAGAAGTCTTCTTGGTAGAGGTCTGCAACTAGTTGGTTCACAGCTTGGCAAATAAACTGACCAATCAGCTGATTAGCCTCATCTGAATCGGTGCCAATAAGACTGCTGTGAATATAAAACAAAATAATTACAGCGGTTATCTAAATGAGTGGAGTCTGTGGTAATTAGCATTCAAATCTGGGAAATGCTGTTGACAAGCCAATAAACGATCTGGCTGATCCTTCTGCTTATTTCTATCATTATAAATGATCAACCAATTAAGGATTTCTCAGAATTCAAGTACATCTTATCTTGTGTATAGATGTCATCCCTTTGCAGAGTGCACACGGTACAATTCTAAAGTTAAAAATGTCATGTTCAATAGCAGTTCCTGAGTCCAATGTTGTGTGTAGTGTCTCTTACTATTAAAAGATGTCATTTTGCACAGCACTACAGTAATGCCATCTCTTCTAACAATAAGAGACACTCAGTGTATTCACTTCCAGTAGAATGGAGGTACCTGTCATCATTAAGAAGATTCTGCTGGAACCAGAGGAGGCAGATGCCATTCACATCCATGTTGATTTCTTCTGTAACAGGGGATATTTGAGGCTCAGGGGTCTCCTGAAAACTTTCTTCATCACTAGGGATTCAAAAGAAAGAACACTTGATTTCCAATCCACGCACACAAGCCTATAGACACTTTGAGTCCACCGCTTGCACCCCATTCAGTCTGCATGATGCTACGGGTTACTTGCTCTGGTAGATTCAAGACTATTTGAACTTACCTCCTTTTAATGTTCTGCATGTGTTTCAGTAGGGAGGTGATTTTGTGTAACTTTGCCTTGGACTTTAGGTAATCAGCGTATTTGTTGGTGAATTCGATGTCTCCAAGTTGCCTTGTGCTCAAACCAGATGTTTCGGACAAGCTAAAATCACACACAGATAAGATTATCATTTGAAGATTAAGAGAACATTATTTAAATAATGGTTCTGTATAACACCAATATGATGAAAGAAGACATCTGTCAAGTACGTTGCTTTGGTGCTTCCTATTAAATTAATTGATTTTTTTTTTTGATAATTGTCTAGTGAAAATCTTTTGCAACCCTCATATGTTTCAGAAAGCTCTATCTAGGATTAGAATGAGTATATACTGCACTATGTACTGCTATATTAGGCAGTGCCTCTGCAGTTATTAATCTCTTCGTTGTTTTCTAGTGCTATCTGTTTGATATGCTGCTCAGCGGTTCAGTTTAGTGTTACTGTACCTTCGCCTGGCTCCCAGTAGTGCTTTGACGTAGTTTTTAGCAGACAAGGACCCACGCAGTTTACTTAACTCACTTGTGAAGAGTCCATCAACATGCCTTTGACTCCTGTGGTGTGAAAAACAAAACGCACCATTTATAGCTGGACCAGTGGTTCCATTACAAGCCAATGACAATTAAAGTTTCAGACTTACCTGTCGAAAGTGGGAAGTGATGTTGTGTGATGGAAGAGGACAATAAGCAACACAAGCAGTTGCCCGACGCCGACCAGGAATGCCATGCTTTCTGTAGCTGCAACAACACAAAATACAGAGTCTTTAAGCAAAGTAACACAACTTCCAGGCAAGGCTACTGCTGGAGGAGGATGTTTTCAAGTTAAATTTCTCAAATTAATTAGTTCTGTTTCCTGCAGTGGGCACATGACATGCTTGAAATGTCTGCTACAACTAGAGACAAAGAAAGTTGTCTGTGTGGCCCCCAGAATGGGTTCAATCCCAGGTGGGGGACACTGCTGCTGTACCCTTGAGCAAGGTACTTTACCTAGATTGCTCCAGTAAAAACCCAACTGTATAAATGGGTAATTGTATTTAAAAATAATGTGTAAAAAATAATGTAATTGTATGTAAAAATAATGTAATATCTTGTAATAATTGTAAGTCGCCCTGGATAAGGGCGTCTGCTAAGAAATAAATAAATATATAAATAATAATAATAATAATAATAATATTTCTGAAATAGTATATATCTTAAGTAGTAGCCAAAGCAACACGTTTTACTGCAATATGAGCAAATCTATAAAAAAGGTGTGTAAAGTAAAAACATACATTTCCTTCATCCATGCATTACATTTATAATAATAATAATCCCCACACTTACCAGCTAACAGGTTTGATATGTGAACAGTGAATCTTCAGTGAATGTACAGTGTGATCTTGCCGTTCCTCTTAAATACTTACACCTTATTGATCAGCAACATGTGCAAGATAAGAACAGCATGCGCCAAGCTGCCAGCAATGCATTTTTATTGCTATCAATATCTCACTGATTGTTATTTGTGCTTGGGTTTCCATTGTTTTTTTTGTGTGCTCCTTCTAATTAATCCTATCATAAAGCAATTTATTATTTCCGAGTGTAAAATTAATTGGCAGTTATCGGAAAATAATGCAAACACAAAGAGTTTTTTTGGGAGCGCCCTCGTAATCAAATAAAAAGAAAATAAATCAATTTTTTTTAATGTCATTCATTGTGATATTTACAATACGGTACAATAAAATTGATTATCTCAAAGGACACCCAACAGCTGTCTGTGACACTCGCAATGATTTAGAAAGAGCTGTTTGCAATAGAGTGGAAAACATTATTGATCCTGTTCATGACAATTTGGTACCCTTCTTATTGAGAACACAGTTGCGTTTCTGTATCCGTGTTGGATTTCTGACAAGGTTTTTCAGTTTTTAACACATTTTGAACAAATGAAGCATTCTGAGTTTTACTAAAACAGGTTGGGTCTATTGTTGATTCAAAACGTGTGCTCTTCAACATCAAATGTATTATGTGAATGCCAGAGAAGGGCAAATTCCAGCTACTACTGATGAACTGGGACCAGCAAAAGTTAAATTGTTTAACATTTTATACATACTAAGTGGAGAAGGTTGAATAAAAATGCCCCCACATAGCTGTAATCAGCTGTAATCAGAGAGTTTTTGTTTTAAATGGCATGTCCTTCAAATAATATAATTTCATTAATACAACAATTGTCCTTGATTAATAATTTTTGACAGGCTGCATGAAAAAAATAATACATTTGCATACCTCTACAAACTACAAACCATCAGTGAAAAAGATGAAAATGACCTCCTGTATTTGATTTTGACATTGCATTCCCAATTGGAATATGTATGCAAGCGTGTGGTACTCTAACAGACTGCAAACTAGCCAGCGCAAGTGACCTCTGTGTGAGCTGTGTCAGTACAGAGCTGTCTGTCTGTATCCCACTGCTCAACACTGTACACATGCTGTGTTACTTGAATCTTTCACTTTACCACAACAGCTTGTATGTCCTCTGATTATAAAGATGTGCCACTATAAGTTCAACTTCTGCTCCAACAAAATGAAGCTGCAAAACGAGGATGCAAAATCATTTTTTCTTTAAGGCACAAAAAAGTTCCAAAAGTGGTAACAAACAACTTTGGGACACTTGCTAGTCCTTGACTTAATGTTTTGAGTTGCTGGTTATTAGTTCTGAAATGAAACTTAAAGTTTATAACACAGATCCTTGGTTTTATACTGCCACTACTTTTAAATGCCTAACTTCTTTAATGGGTTTTTTTTTTGTCTGCAAAGCCCACCAAAACCTGCTTATAATGAGCCAAAAGGGAGCTTTATATTTCTGTAGCTTTTAAACCCAGGTTATTAAATAAGAGACACACATGAATTCATGGTCACAGATTTCATTCTATGCTAAATATTCATTTTTCTTTAAATCACAAATTTATGCATGCACCTAAGTTATTTAAAAACTATATTTTTGATCGTTTCAGCCATTTGATCATAGTCAGTCTGAAGTGTCAGAGTTTCTATCATCACATACAAGATGTCTTCTGGGTTTGGATTAGCTGCTCTATCCATTTCTCTAGGAATTTAAATCCAATGATCAATGGGCTGGCTTTCGCATCTTGTTTCGTTTGTGCAGTTTGTTGCAATTACTGAAAAACCCTTTCAATCACATAATACAAAACCTGTGCTCTTTATGTCCTATTCAGTCAAACCTTCCAGAGGTGCGGTACTCTATATATATTTTTGAAATAAAGGACTTACAGAAAGTTAAAAGGAGTTTTCGACACCTTTGCTAATGCAGCTGCTGTCCCTAGTACTATGAATGAAAAGTGCCACAGAAATCATTTCCCCTGTAATTACAGCGCCCACCTCCAGTACACAACCAAACACACATCATTAGAGCGTGCTCCACTGTGGAGTATTCAGAAATCAATTCATTTTCAAGGCTAGTGACTGTTCAGCATCCTGAAAGAAGGTAACTAGGTAACTTGTGGAATAAGGGCTCCCATAAGGTTGCCAATTAAAATGGTTATGCTGTTCACATAAGGTCACACTGAAGCCCTTTTCAAAGGGGTTGAATTTGAAGGAGAATGTGGAAACTCTCGGGGGAATAAGGAGGTTTAAATGATCATAATACTTATGTATATATATATATATATATATATATATATATATATATATATATATATATATATATATATATATATTTATATATATATATATATATTTTTTTTTTTACTGCAGTTTTTTCTCTGTCCTCAAAATTCAGTCTGCCCCTTTCTTAATGAAATGTTCACTCCAGCAAGAGACAGCGTGCACGTACAAAATAAAAATCCTTTTGCTCAGTATTATGCTGCAGCACACATACCAATATGTTAGGATGACAGATAATTCAATGGCCAGCGAGGTAATAAGTAAACCTTTCAGAAAAGGTTAAAGCCTAACAGCCTGAAGTGGCATTTGTGATGAGCTGCTTCTCTGCAGCTAAAACAGGTACAGCAGTGTGCTTTACATAAATACTGCCAAGTTTCTCCCCATTTGAATGATGCAAAGTGACAGTGAATTATTTACCTGCCACACTCAGAAGACAGAGAATATGAGTTATTTAACCAGACAGAAAAGCTACGCTGGTAAAGAAATAAACCTTCTTACTGACTCGAGAAGAGAACACTAGCTTTGCAATGCGGGGGTTGCTTGAACTGAGCACTGTTGATCTGCTCACTCTATTGTTTGAGGACATTCTGCCTTGGTGTGATTTTAGTACAGTCCATTCACCAAATACATTTTGTGAGCTGTGAAAATTAAACACTGAAAAGTTAATTGCAATTATTTTTAACAATAACAATTCAATTTCACATTTGACCACCAGGCAGCACCAGTCACCAATTACTGTGGTTGTCAATCCATTTGCTGATTTGCTGTTTTTTTTTGTTTGTTTTATCACAGGCCTTAATAATTCAATACTCACATCCTCTGTAGATAGTAAGTTTGATTATATCCATGTAGTCATGACGTGCACTGGTACTAAGGTTTTAAGGTCTATGCTGTTTTTAAATGTTTAGATTTGTGTATAGTATGCTGAGATTGTTATCTTGTGTGCTGTATTCATTGTGTATTTCAATCTTACACACTGTTGTGTTCTATTCCAATGATGGGTCCTCTTGGAATAGATGGATATGAATAAGTTTAATAAATTGTAGAGGACAGTAAGCCAGATAAGCTCTAAACATATCGTTTGCATGGATGCACAGTTTGTTTAAGTCAAAACACCAACAAGAGGCACCAAAGGGTGATCAAACTGATTTAAGTACTACCACCTCAAGTCATAGGGGGGAGCTCTAGTATTAGTATAAAGGGAGATTCAATCAATACAATGACATTCAGTCAAACTTTCTGTGGAGTGTGCTTCTAGGACAGGAGGTTTGATTGAATCGTGCTGGAAAGCAGTGTAATGACACAGGCTATAAAGATGCAGGGTATTTGTTTTATAGACTGACCTCTTTGGATTGCATTAACTGCCAGGACAACAAAGCATTGCTTGTTGGGTAATGCTACTGTGGAGCTGTTATGCTGTGACCCGTCCCAGGGGATTTGGCCTCTTATAGGTTCAAAGTTCTTCCATGTGACCAATATTATAGTGACTAGACTAAAAATAATAGGACAAAACTGCAGAAATCCCTCTATTACAATAAGTGCTTCTGAATGTCTTCCATTCAAATCGGTTTTTGAATGGGGTTGGTTTTAAGATCTGGATATACAGTACCAGTACATCATCCTAAAGCATTTGCATTCACGCTCACATACATTGCATTGATGCATTGGTAACATGACCTTGCATCCTTTAATAATGTAATGGCATTACTAGTTTCAAAGGTTGTACATTCATTTTAAACATGAACCTACTGTTGTCATTTCCTGTGGAAAAATATAGAAACAACCCACCCCCACTAACCTTTGTAAGCTTTACAAAAATGACATCCTAATGATTTACGACCTGATTTTTACAGTGGCTTGTTGACAGATGTTACTAAAATGATCAGGTGCCAGCAATTAGGCCCACCACCACTCCAATTAAAGACAGCTGGCCATTTCAAAGCATTTATCACGGTGTGAATTGAATATCAAACTATTAATGTTGCAGAACAAGCGAAAAAAAGGTGCACCTCAGAGCTCTTAAAATAACCTCCTTTGTTATTCTTTTTAGTTATTTACTTTGTGTGATGCTATTAAAAAAGAAAAACAGGTGTTTACTTAGCACAGGGGTAAATGTTTTGGGAATATGTCCCATGTGGGGTCATGTTTGCATAAGTTTTCTGTGGGGATATATACACAGTTTGATCCCATATCCCTGTGCTGACAATGCACCTTACCTTCGATTTATTTTCTTTAAAACATAAATTAATATTAAATATATTAAGCTCATAACAGATGATTAGGCACCCACTTGCTAAACTCGGTTACATTTAAAAAGTAACCCATGCCTGTTACTAGTATATTTTATGGTATTTGAAAGTGACCTGAAAGACGTCTGCATCGAATGAACTCTTTAAACAGGAATGAAGTGTATCAATCACATCCAGTCAGTAGCCAGCCACTATCGAGAACAAAACCACTGCATCTCTTACACTGTCGGGACGTTCCACTCAAATGAAAAAGTATCCAGTGAATGACATCTTTCTCAGAAAGCTACTCACCCAGTTTGCAAAGTGCAATTCAGAGATGAACATCTACATCCTCTATGGCAAAGTATGCTCCCATTAAAAATTTTGCCATATCATGTCACAGTTTTCCCCTGCTTTTCCCATAGTTATACAATGCAATTACAATAGTTGAACGTAGCCTGGCTTCACCATGCATTCTGCTTTATAACATTTGATTATGCTTTTGCTGTGGTACACTTTGATAGGGTACTAACAGGATATTAAAGAGCAACTGGTATCGATATAATATCACAGTTATCTGAACTCATGTATTCTCCGTGTTTAGAATCACATTGTATATACTTTACTGTGTCAGTCATCACATTCTTGGTACTTTGACCTCTCAGCTCTAAAACATGTCTAATCTCTAAGTACAGCTGTTATACCAAAATTGAATCATTAACCTGCACCCCTGCAAATGTTGGTTCAATTTTTGAAGATTAGACATGTTTGGAGCTGCATTGAGGTCACATGGGTGCTTTAAACTTCTGAGTTATAAAAGGTCACAAAGATATGATGACTGAAACCGAAAACAGTATAAATGAATTTTCTATTTAAATAAATAAATAAATAAATAAATAAATAAATAATAATAATAATAATAATAATAATAATAATAATAATAATAATAATAATAATGTTCTTATATACAGTTGTCTGTATGCTGTCTCTGTCACGGGAACCAAACATATTTTAACTGCTGCCTTAATTTAGCAAATTCTGTCATCTATTGGTATCTGAAACAAAAAATAGCATCTGTTTTATGTACTTGCAGCATCAAGTTGTTGAAAAAATGTGTTTATGTATAATTTTACTGCTAATATTTTATCTTGGTTTAACACAATTTAGGTGCTAACGTATGACAAAAGTGGTTTGCTACTGAAGTGAATATATTTTCTTGTTAAGTGTATTTTACATTTAACATTTAGGCTTTAAAGTGCAACTGTTTATCCGAAACTGTCAGAAAATAAATTACAGGGGAAAAAAGAAGTATTGAAAACAAAACAAAGCTCCCAATCACATGCATCTTTAATGCCACTGGAATGCAGCTTGCTGAGTCTGTAAACAGCAAGCTATTTGTTAATTTTAGTTTGCAGGATTTTGAGTCAAATGAGGTGATTTCTGACAGAGATTTGCAACTGAATGAAATCTTTTTAGTAAGAATTATCCTAATGCTATGATGATTTTAAGCGGGAAAAGAAACATTTAAAAAAAGTGTTGAAGTCATGAGAAAATGATTTTGTGGTCTTGATATAACCATTCGGAAATGTTGAGATTCTAATATAATAATTTTGTAATCTAGATAAAAAAAATAAAAATAAAAAAAAACTGTTTATTCTATTTTTTCTCACCACAGTACTTTACAGTGGTACTAAACTAAACTTTTAATAACATGGCTTGAAACATTATATTACTACATATGTTTGTTCATGCCATACCTGTAAATATATGCATAATAGAAGAAAAGTAGACTGCATACATTAGCTGTTATGCTGTCCTCGCCTCAACATGTTGTCTATTGAGATGGTGTAGTTATTATTCAGCTTTCTTAGTTGTTACCCCCCTCTGCCTCTGAAGAACATGTTCTTTTGTATTGTTAGTTCTGTTTGCTGAACTGGATCACTGAACACATCTTTGAGTTCAGCTGTGTTTTCCCCAATGTTGAGCAGCCAGATCAGTTTGGATGTTTGCAATCATCACTAATTCTTGTCAATACTATCAGCCCAGTTGTTTTACTACCCCATCACTCACCTGACTCCCCTAGTTCACTTTCCATTGCTGCATCAACCACTATTTGACTCTTTTAGAGGCTGTGTATGGGGCAGCTAATCTAACACGGGAGGGATACTGGAGATTTTTATTAATGCTTTATTTAAACTGGATTTTATTATTATTATTATTATTATTATTATTATTATTATTATTATTATTATTATTATTATTATTTATTTATTTATTTATTTATTTATTAGCAGACACCCTTATCCAGGGCGACTTACAATTGTTACAAGATATTATTTTTACATACAATTACATTATTTTTTACACATTATTTTTACATACAATGTAGCTAGCATTCATAATAACTTCATAAAGGTGACACAACATAACTATGTGCATAACCCTTCATAACCACTTTAAAACATTATATAACATGCATTTAAGTATTCATAACATGTTGTCATAACATTTGTTACCAACCAAATGTGCTGTAATTGAAAATTCAGAAGTGCATGTCTGTGACTCGCAGCCATTAACTCTATGTTAAGACAACAAATTTAACAAAAATGCTATGAATACTTAAGAATACTGCACATCAATTTTAAAAGTGATTGTGAAGTGTTATGCACACAGTAAAATGTTAAGTAGGATATATTAAAATAAAGTGTTACTACACCACGACTAAATAGTTTTGCTTGTAGTCTGTCTGCAGACCCACTGCAATTATATTCATTCAATAACTGAATTGAAAGGATTTTTATTTATTTATTGATCTGTTTTATTGGTGCATTCACTCTGTTTAATGCAATCATTTATATTTCCCTACAAGTCTTTTGGGCTGCACTGTGTTTGCTACAGTACCTATGGGATTTCCTTACTCACCATACATACTTACTGTAGCAGGTGAAAAAAAGGAATCATTTTTGATGAGATTTTAGCCATTGGGTGTTACAGGCTGGAGCAGCTCCTGTTGCCTCTCACTGTTTGGGCAGGATTGATGGTCCATGCAACACAAACAGATGGGCAGAACTGGGGGCATTCATGAGGGCTGAGAGACAGGCTGAAAGACTCTCCTTACTTAACCTCCCCTTTAGAAATAAACACACAGCAGAGCTAATCCTAATGCAGTGTAATTTCCTGTCTGATACCGAGACAGATGTATATAGCGATAGAGATAGATATATATATCTAAATGAATATATATATATAACTTTTGAAATCTGCATTTAATAATAAAAGCGATCTGCTGCGATCTAAAGCTTCTTATCACATTTGTATACAATGTGTGTATGTGTGTGTGTGTGTGTGTATATAGCAGGGCAGAATCCTTGCATGTAAATTGTGTGTATGTTGTAAATAAGGTTAAAATTCTTTGAATTTAAGTTTGGCAGGGATGGGGTTAATTCCATTCCTGCCAGATCCATGTGTGGAATGTGACTGGGTCTTGATTGACTAATTGATGGTCAATCAAGCCCCAGCTACATGGTATATAAGGGGAACCAAATCCTTTGTTTAATGGAGAAGGTGACTGAATATTAAGGAGTGTTTGTTTAAATTATTTCTTTTCTTTAAACCTTTATTTTGTTCCTGTGTTTGGTTGGCTCCTGGTTTTGTAAATAAACATGTGCAACCGTGCTTAAAACTGCAGTGTTCCTGGTTCTGAGTTTCCTTCCTGAAGGTAACCAGCCTTGGACTTGACGCTGCCCTTTCACAGTGTGTTTAAACAGAACGAGCATCCCAGCTGGCCCACCAGATTACATGATGTTTGATCACTGCAGTGCACACATTGTGTAGTAACATGTCTTCCAAACGTTTTCATTGAAGGACAGTTCAATTTCTTTAAACAGTGGCGGATCCTAACATCACTGCTATACAAATCAATAAAATAATCCACAGAAGGAAATGCACTAAATAAGATCACTTGCACTGTTACAGTTGTTAGTTGTCATTCAAGATTATATCCGTGGTGGCGGTACAAAGATCAGACTCTATTTAGATCACTTTATACACCTCCAACACCTAATAGATTGCTATTACCACCCATAATGTGCATTTGGTATTCTGATGATTAATTTTAATTTTAGAATGTATTTGAAAGCATTAAAATTCAATAAAATGCCAGACCGACACAGTCCTATATTTATCTTTTATGTGCATAGTGCATAGTTTGGAAAGCGTGATCATTCCACTGTTTGGCTATGCGTATAATTTTTTATTTTTTACAGTGAATTACACTTTGCAGTTTTCTTATGTGCTGTGTTCTGTTCTGTGCAACTAGGACACACACTGTGACCACAAGCACAAACATGTATGGATGCTTTCACCATTTCGAAATCATATCCATCCAATGCAGATACTGATTTAAGATTTAAATATGACAATGAGCAAAAGCAAAGAGAGTCAATCTCCGAACCATCTGAATTAAATGCCCTTTACTGTCAAATAAAGAGTGTCCCTTTTCAGCATTATGAAAACTGATTGCAATAAAGTCTAACTAGAAGAACCACAAGGCACATGGCTGGGAATCCTGTTAGCAGTGTGTGAAATATAACTGCAATTAAAGTGAGTGTGTCAACAATAATTACAAAGGAATCATTAAGGGCATGTTATATGTTGATCTGTTTTAGCACTTGAATTGTGTAATCATTTTAAATGAAGGTGATTTGCATATTTCGCACCCTGACAAAGATTCTGGTTCCTTAGTGTTCTATGATTAAACTCCCTTATACACTGGCTTCAATAGTAACCTGCCTTTAACATAAGACTTACAATATAATCATCAGTAACACATAGTAATGGACATATAGCTTTAAATTACATTTGAAATTGTTCTCCACACATTCTTTAACAGGCATGTAAGTATCCATACCGTGTTGTCGTAACAACTGTTATAAACCAAAGTAGTGTGATTGAAAATTCAGAGTTTCAAATGCAGTTATGTGACTCTTAGCCATTACCATCTTTATCATAACATAAAAACATTTTGTAACACGTTATGATAACAGTTATATGAATACTTATCTGCATGTTATGTTGGTTTTCAAAGTGATTATGAACGATTATGCATTATTATATAGTTAAATATTCTTTAGGTAGGGACCCAATTCAAATTAATTGTTACTCACAAAAAATACAATTAAATCTACAATTGCATCTAACGAGAATCACGTTTTGTGTCTCAGGGAAATTTCAACCACATAATTGATGCAATTTAGTTATTGTACTAGAACGTGAGATGATTAGAGCATTGAAAGACTAGGTACTGCACTGTATGAGAAATGGCGTTTTTATTAACATTGATATAATTAAGCACAGCTGAATTGGTACCCATGATTGCAGTTCTTTAGGCAGCATTTATATAATCCATTTATATTCTTACAGAGGGCAGTCATTTCAACAGCTGAATCTGAACGCTGTATAATCATGATCTATCTTACTTCAAAAGGTCTGATCACATCAAGTATTGATCAGTCACAAAATGTAGTTTTTTTTCTATGTATGAAACCATCCATATAGGCCAGGTTATTGAAACTTATAACTGTATAGCACAAAGGAGTCAATCTTCTCTCTTTGAGTCTCTTTTTTTGTTGCGGTTGTTTTAACCTCATGGCCACTGCTATAATATGCAGACAGAAGAAAGTTAAAAGGGTTTCTTGCCAGCTTGTGAAACCGTTTCAGTCTTGCTGCAGTTTGCATTAAGAGGGGTGCTTGGGGTTTCGGTTTTAATTAGGGACCTGTCAAAGCAAATGACAGGCTTTTAAAAGTCTCACTTTTCATGTTCTCGCTAGCTAACAAAAAAGTATTTTAAGGACTCTGTAACAGGGGTGTTTGTTACATGTGTGAGTATCCACTGATAGATGTGAGAGACACAGAGGTTGAATTTGAAATACCGCTCAGTCAACCAGATTTTATTATAATATTTACAAGTTGTTGCAGTAGTAGTTGGCTGCCACTAGGGTGCAAGCAATGGTAGTCCTAGTACGGGAGGACATACACAAACACAGTGTCATTCAAAATAATAAACAGAAAAATGCAAAGAAAAACCACAGAGGGACACATTATTTACACTTGCAGAGCCCCAGTCCTGCCATAGACTCTTATTACATTTTACAGGTAAAACACTGGTCACTGCTTTGACATAATGGGCCTGATGCTGGAGTAATAGTCGCAAACACTAATAGGTACTCTATTTTGCATTCCAGGTGTGGTCACAAATGGGTTCATACAACCTTTAAGTCAGTGGTGTAGTGCTATATTTGTTTATTGCGATTGAGTTTTATCTTTTAAATAAATGTTTAGCTTATTTTATCTACATTATTTCTTATATATGGGTCTAAAATAAGAACTGTTGTGGTCATATTGCTCAGAGGTTTCTCAAATCACAAAGAATATCTTTTATTTCATTTTCGTTTCAGCTTCAGTCTGTGGGTGTTTTTGATTGCAAGGAATGTTCTAAGCAGAATGGGAAGTATAACAAAGTAGATTACAGAAGACACTCGCTCACAATAAAATATAACATTGTAACACAGCCAAGGCAGTCTTACACTCACATTGTAGTCTGACAGGATGTGTCACCATTGAGTGTGTAGATAAAAGTGTCAAGCACAAACCTGATGCTCTAATCACATCTACAAGTGTTAGGATGTAACACAAATTGGGTTGGGGGGATGGGAGGGGGACAGGACGGACGACAATTTGGTATCAGGTACAATAGTTTGAAAGGATCCTGTGGTGCTTAGTATCATAATTTCTGATGCAGGAGGGTAGGGGTCTAGGCAGACTACATATTAATTGAAGCACTGTAATATTATACCATAGTAACTACATTTGGAACGTAATTCTGGTGCTGATCTGCAGTGGCAATTCAGTTATAGTATTGAAGCTACGTTGTGCAGTCCTATTGTGCTGCTGTTATTTTTTTGCTCCAGTTTAAGGTGCATTTACTGTAGTTGGGCTGCAGTTGTTTTTCACATGGCTCCACATTGACTCTTGTTTTGATTTGACCACATTTTACATTTGAAATGAAATGGGATTTATAGGGACCAGCATGTAGATGCATTGTAACTGTAATGTTTTGTTTGAATCGGACACTATGAGGCATCCAACACACCTTCATCGAGGCTAAATAAAACTGTAACTAATGCATAATCGTCAGAAACACTTTGAAAATCCACCAAACGTGCATGTAAGGATCGAGCATTTCAAGTGCATGTCTGTGATTATAATAGAAGGTCTTCTGTCACTGAAATCTATTACATATCATTGTGAAGTAAAATGCCATGGCAATACATTTGGCAAAATTGTAATAAATTCTTATGTGGATGTTATGTCAGCTTCCATATCAATATAATGTAGGATTATGCATGTAGTTATACAGTTTTATGTGTCTAATTCAAATGCAAGCAGGCTAATTAGGTATGTTTAGTATGTGCTTACCAACAGTACTTGAAATTAGAGTGCACTGTTGAGGTGCGACTGCTAAAATAAATCCATCAGTGAGATTGCTACAGGCATCATTAAAATTCACTTCAAAGTGCTTTCATTTCGTCAGTGATTGTGATTGCTGAAGGTACGCTTTACCAGCACTTCATAATTAAATGTTTACCACTTGGAATTTGCAGCAATTTTTAAACAACTTCAGTCTTCAGTATGTTGTTTGCATTATGAGAAGTGAGACATAATAAAAGATTTAAAGATGGTGCTCACATTAAAAAAATAACAATGCAAATTTAATAAAAATGACCTGAAAAATAGTAAAAATGTACAAGTGAGCCTACAAAGGATTGAACGCACATTGAAAAACAAAGAATGTGTTAATTTCTGCAGATAAAACCAACAGCAGTTCCATTAAAGATGAAACAACTTATACTGTAAATATTTCATTTGTGTTCACCGCTTGTAGGCAAGATTACCGTCTTACAACCATTTGTCGTTTCCCCAGAGGGGAGGGGAGTGAATTATTAAATCAGGGATGTCCTTATTATAAACCACTGTTGGCAACTTTTATTCTCTCTATCTTATAATTGTAAAAAATGTTCAAACAAAACAATAAATTACTTGTAAGCTGGGCATTAGCCTTCACTACAAATACAACCCCTCCTCCCCTCCCCCTCCCCTCTGAATATCCTAAACCCTTGTTAACATTCTCCTCCGTTTCTTTTTTTTTTTTTTTTAAATTTCAGTTAAGCCTGTTTTCTCTTTCTTTAATGATATGGAACTTGGTTTGGACTGGGTATTTAATACATAATAATATCCCACAATCCTAGACAACCAAAAATCCATTGAAGCATTTCAGTCAAGGGTCTCAATTTGGGTCATTTGAAACATGCTTTTAACCCACAAACTTCATAAATGCACTGTACTTGTCTAGTTTTATACATTCCAAATATAAAGTCTTGTACCAGTTTTAGAATGACCGTGGGGATTATGGTAGTTTCCATGTAATCATAATTACTTTTGAACTTGTGGTAATGGTTTTTTTTTTTATGCTAGGATACTTCCCATCGTGAATCAGCCATGATTTATTACTCAGAATTGCTAAACACTGAGGGATTCAACCTTGTAGTTGTCTGTGACAGGAATCCAAAAATAGACACCCAGGTAAGGCTGCAGCAGTGGCCATGACCAGGCATGTATAACAATTTCCAGTGCGCGTCTATACTAATGCATGGAGTGACGTTCTATTAAGACAAAACAGAGTGAAATAGAAATGAAATGTGTAGTTTTCCCCATACAGTTTAATTAGGAAGGCTATTACTGTACCTCTATGCGACAATGTTGAAAACAGTAGCCTTATAGATGTAACTTGAACAATTTTGTCTGTACCAAAAAAAAATGTTTCCTGAGAGAAAACAGGGCTTGAATAGGTCATTTATACCTGCCGAAAATAGAAGAAGGAGGTAAGAGAGTACCAATTTCACTGACAGATTGAGAAGTAGCTTTACAGCTAATGCAACCAAGGGGGGGGGGGGGGGGTATACAAAGTGTCTTGTTAACATTATGATAAAGTAGGGTAGGGCTCAGAAAGCCTAACTTTATGAAAGATGTGGTGAACAGGCATCTATGAATCACATTTTAGAGTAAATACGATTTTTCTTTCACTGTGAAAGTTACAATTGGTCCCATATTTTCACTGTGCTGAAATAATAAGGTATGGTTTAATTATTTTACAACAGTAAAATAAAAACTCTTTAAAAAATGTCTGTAATCAGACTAATTACATCTATTTCACATATTCATATTACATGCCCCTTTAAGTAGACTTTTTAACAGAAGTGAGGTGAATTTTCAACATGGCTCAATAAGATAGTGTGGTAACACAAGGACAGCTACAATGGTACAAGCCATTGGTAGAATACTTTCATTTTGATAGTATCAAAATGTTATTACCAAAGCACGCTGGGAAGCCATTGCAGCCTCTGTATAATATCATCAGTACCAGTGCTGCAGTACTATACAAAAAGTGTGGCACATCTATTGTGTTGTCTTTACTGGTAATTATGTGTTCTGTTACTGGTTCTGATTGAATTTCTTGAGGGAAAATCACTGCCATTATAATGGAACGCAGGAATACATTACTCTGAGAGTAAGTACAGATAAATGCGACTTAACTGCTGGGCTGATTAAAACTCTTCCACAATCAAGCTGTGTTGATTTTTTAAAACCACTATATATCCTTTTATGCTCTAGTTCTCCATTAAAAAAAACACAACTTACAGTATAGTAAACAGCAACAACTGATTAGCCCTGAGGTATGTGTGTTGAGAATATTGTGTTTTTCTTTATAAACATCAGAAGCTGGGATTCTGCTTGATTGGTTCAAGCAGCAATCTAGACTCAACAGCCCCAGCTGTGTCAGCAAGAATTTTTTTATTTTTTTTTATGACAGAAAAGCTTTACAATTATCACGAGCACAGTGTGACATGCTGCTATTTGGGGTCAGAATCCATAGGTTGTGTAATGCCATATGGATCCATTTATAAAACATCTATGAGGTTATTATTAACAAGAAATAACAATTAAATATCACATTGTTTTGACAAATTACTTGTGTAGACCTTCATGTCATGGAATAAGGTAATTATAAGGTCTTTTTTTAAGTAACGCTGTATTGCTATATATGAATAACCATATCATATTGTTTGTAAACCATTATTAACACATTTATAAATGCAATATTATTATTAAAGTAACTCAATCATTAGGACAAATTAATATGTATGTACATATAGGGCAGCAATGTTGAGTAGTGGTTAGGGCTCTGGACTCTTGACCGGAGGGTCGTTGGTTCAATCCCAGGTGTGGGACACTGCTGCTGTACCCATGAGCAAGGTACTTTACCTAGATTGCTCCCGTCAAAACTCAACTGTATAAATGGGTAATTGTATGTATAAATAATGTGATATCTTTTAACAATTGTAAGTCGTCCTGGATAAGGGCATCTGCTAAGAAATAAATAATAATATTAATATGTATTCTGGAATAAAATTTTCACACAAATACAAAGGAATAAATATAACCCAACTTTGCTTGTCTGTTTGTGTCTCTGTTTCCACTGAGAGAACACTGTGTTCTTTTTTGGTTGTTCTAATGGTTCATGAAAAGCTGCCTATTTAACTCAGACCTGTCATGGAAATATTGATGTACAGCCTTACCCAAACAAGGACCAATGCCAGAATGAATAGGGCAATTATACCAACATGATAAATCTGTCTTTGGAGCTACAATGTCTGTCACTCACATGCTGTTCTAGCACAGACAGGTGGTTGCAGCTCTGCTGGTTCCTAAAAAAAACCTGAGGTGAAATGCATACATGTAAATCAACACAGATGTTGAGAACATTTGCTACCAATGACACGCTTGAAATGATTCTTTGATAAAGCTGAAAATGTAATGTTACTGCTAGTAAATGTAAGACTATCTTGATTTAAAAATAAAAAAATAAAAGACACACTGAAAATAAATATATAATAAATATAGCAAATGTGTTTAAGAACTTTTTATTATTATTATTATTTTATTGGATATACTTTCAAATACAGGTAGATTAGCCACAAGTACAATGTAATGGAAATTCTAATTGGGGAACTTCCAATGCTTTTAAAATCAAGCATTTAGAAGGTGCCATTCTAGATAATGAACCCTGTCAAAATTTGGAAAAGGTGGATAAAAATGAAAAATGTAATTGTCAATATTTGTTTTGTGAAGAAAGCCCAGACAAAATAAACAACCACAGCTCGGAGAGTCTAGCCTTTCTTTTTTGAGTTATTGCTGTTGTACATCTAGATGAAAGAAAGCCGTGCCGAGTGGCAATACTATCTTCCGCCAATCTGAGCTCTGCTGTGCTCGGGAGATAAGATTTATAAGGAACCTTATTGAGTAAACCTGCTCACCGTGCTGTCTGTGTACAGGCATTGTTATCAACAGATTTTGGTTTGATTGGAATGGATGGTGCTCATAAACAACGTATATTAAGCCGTACATTCTGAGGGTGGATAAGCGCGCTTTGGGTTGCACTGCATGAAGCCTAACATTGTATTTGATCGTTGCTCAAACCCAAATTTCCCTTTGTTTAAAAGGTGCAGCTACCAGGATATATACTTTTAGTTCCACTATTCACTCTATTACGTTTTCTGACTTTTTGAATGTTGATCACCCCTCTCCTCCATGATGGTTAAAGAAAAGGGCTTGTAACCAAAAGGTCCCCGGTTCAAATCCCACCTCAGCCACTGACTCATTGTGTGACCCTGAGCAAGTCACTTAACCTCCTTGTGCTCCGTCTTTCGGGTGAGACGTAACTGTAAGTGACTCTGCAGCTGATGCATAGTTCACACACCCTAGTCTTTGTAAGTCGCCTTGGATAAAGGCGTCTGCTAAATAAACAAATAATAAATAATAATAATAACCACTATGCAAAAGAGCCGGGCTCGGCTGCATTCCTGGTTTGAGAGTGTTTAACCTCGTGTTATCTCACCGACTGGGGACAGGACAGAAACCATAAGAAAACAGTGTATCACATAACATTGCACGTTACACGCTTCCCCGTCCTCTTTAAGGAACATTTAAAGGCTTTCTGCTGGTCTAAGCAAGGTGGAACTTGTGCTGCTTTATGTGTGATAGTCTACCCTGATAGTTGCTTTTAAAATGGGATTTAGCTACATAATCTGTCCTCCTCTTTCTCCCTTCCTACTTTACAACTGTATCATTTCTGAGGGGTCGATGGCTCCCGCCATCTGCCCCAGTTCACTTCAGAAGTCTCATCCCATAAGAACACGTCCTCTCAAGCTGCATGGCGAGATTTTGGGTTAAATGTATTATATCAATTAGATTTTAAAAAATCCTTCTAATAATGCAGCTTGAATATGCATACTGCATTAATAGACCATTGCCAGATGGAAAGGCTGTCAGGCACATGTTAAAATGTCTCTATTTCATTAGGACTAAAGGCACCAACAGAATTTAAATAGGATGTGCTTCTTGAGCTAAATTGATTTTCTTTTGATTAGTAACATTTATACTGATCTGCAAATATGTCTTCAATGAAACTGAAGGCACGATAAAAGATATATAGGCAGACTGAAACTGCGAAATATATAACTGAGATATTTTTAAAGCAGAAATTAAATTATTGATACATATGTATGACCCCTTACCACAAGTTAACATAAATATAAATGCTATTTTAACCCTGTAATGCGTAATTTCTGTATAACATAGATACAATGCTAAACCACCCCTCTATATTATTATTATTTTTTTAATCCAGCCTCACATTCAAGACTGTTTCATATGCAATACATTGTGTTGCCGGACAGGCAAAAATAATAAAAAAAAAAAATAAAAAAAAGTGTTTTGTACAAGAAAAGGAATATAGTCGCATAAAGTAGCTTTTTAAATTTCAAAAATCGTTTGGCGTAAAGCCGGATTAACATCGAATTCCCTGCAATTCATCACAATGATAACGTCCTTGAATTAATTTTTTTCTTTTTTTGAAAAAGAGAAATTCCATGCTACAAAATAAGAAACAAATAACGCGAAAGTGATTTAAATTTTTATATATTAGGGGTGTTTTTTTTTCTTTCTTTCAAAATTGGAGTTAATTTGTTTACAGCAAATGAGCGTAAATTAAGGTATACACATTGACATCAGGGCTCCCATTTGGAAACATTAACACATTACAGCAACACGTTATACAGAAGTGATTAGTGTCAAGTGACGGAAAGGAATGTCACCTACATCTTAGAAGGTCCTGATCTCGCTCACATTACGTAAATGCAACGTTCAAGCGTGTAGAAGCTCACGTATTTGCCCATTGGTAAACACACTAAGGAGCCTTATTGACGAGAAACGCATGCTGGTCGGCAAAAATAATTCTCATTACTTTATCTTTCAGCTTCAACCGCGAGGCGAGACAAACCCTAAAGAACCTTGTCAGCCTGTACACCTGAACCTTTTTCTGAGCTGGTCATACTTGTGCAATATGACTCTTCAGACCTATCAAACAAATAGTCTGCTTGCTGCATTACCAAACACGCTGTATAAGTTAGTGGCTGATACTGTTACCCTGTGAAGACGTATGAGAAAAGAAAAAAAAGAACACGAACGAGAAAGATTTGTTGAAGTGGGCTATGAGTGGGCGTTTGGAACTTGTTCGTTTATTTATGCTTCTGAAGGAGTGCAGTAAAGATTAATGAAACTCGGTGAGCTGGTGCTCTGTCCACTGCATGTGGTGCTGAAGATCACGTCCCTGGAAAATCTGGAAAAAAAAAGAAGTCGTATTGCCTGTCAAAGGAAGTGCAGAAAGGTTAAATACCTAGAAGACTTAAACAAACCTGAAACTTTCAGTGAAGCGGCTCGATACAATATCTAGATGAGAGTCTATTTAAAAGAAGTCGACCATCTCCCGAGCAGCGGTTGCAGCGTGAGGCTGTGGATCTTTGTTCAACCCAGAGACTGCTGTCAGCAGACATGCACAGCAACCTTACCGTTACCTCTAACTACACCGAACTGCTACCGGACAGTCATTACATCTTCCCCGCTCTGGTCTTCGGTATATTGCTAATAGTTGTTATAATCTGTGGTAACTTGCTGGTGTGCCTTAGTGTGTGGACAGAAAAAGCTTTAAAAACTACAACCAACTACTTCATAGTCAGTCTGGCAGTGGCAGACCTGCTCCTCGCTGTGCTGGTTTTACCACTTTTCGTTTACTCGGAGGTGAGTAAGTGCATAGCTCCACTCCTAGGTTTTGTGGTAAAGACAGAATATCAAATAATGTTGGCCGATCTGTAAATTAGAAGTTCGTTTGTTAAAATAATGCCTCCTTTATCACGTTGGTTCTATTAAACACGTTTTAAAAGCTAACTCACCAAAAGTGGTACACTGCGAGTTATCTACTGCGATGTATAGATTGTTTTCATAAATTGACCTACGTTTTGGTTCCTTTCCTAAATTGCTTTTTTTTGTTGTGTTTGCTTCAATATAATATTTTTTTTTGTTTTTATTTTTGTTTAACTTTTTAAGAACCTTTTCAAGCATGTACATATACAGTACATGGTACTGTCGCGCAATGGCAATTTTTAAAAGCAATGCTTTGGTTTATGACTGGGTTTATGACAGTGGTTAAATAAGCATGTGGATTATAAAGCTGTTCAGCTCACAATTTACATTTCGTCTTTAAAACCTGTTTAAAAAATAAAATTACCACAGTAATGTTTGGCAAAAAATTATATCATGAGATTAACGCTTTCTTTAAAAAATGCAACACAAATCTCCTTCTGGCACTAGGCAGTTTGCCATTTTGGGATCTTGCTGACATTTTGTTATAAATATTACAATCTCCCACAAAGGGGAGATCAGTGTTTGAATCTATCTCATGTAAAATGAGTTTGCTGGTCTTAACTTAGCCCCCAGTGGACATTGATCCAGCACACACCATTCATCTGACCGTGCCTGACAGAGGCTCAGGACTGAGGGGGTATTCAGGTCAAGATTCAAGTGTGCTCTAACAGTCCATGTCGACCTAGTGGCCCTTGAAAGTTCATCTTGTAAATTTGCGATGTAGTTTTGCAGTTTACTATGCTTATTCTATGCAATTATTGTTAATCATGTTTGCTCTTTTACCATACTTGGCTTAATAATATTTCCATTATGGGGTTACTATGCTTTACCAGTCTTTGCTATGCTTTTGCCATGTATACCCCAGTAACCTGAGGGTTTACCCAGCTTAATTGTCCTTCATGTTATTTTTTTAAAAAGACACAAGGTGCAATTTATTGAGAAAGCATCTCTTTGACCAGAGCATCCTAGTATATATTATGAGAATGACAGGGCAATTAGAGCAAAGCTTTGATGGTGTGAATCATTTAGAACAATCCTCTTTAGGCCTCTTTAGGCCGGTCTTGTCAGGGAATAATATTATCCTATTAGCTAATCCACTGTCAGACATGCTACTAAAGGTTATTTTAGGTGTACTTACCTGGCAGAAAGTAGAAAAAATCATAGGCAAAACTCCTAGACGAAGCATGCTATGGAATGATGTTAGAAATGTGTGTGTGTTTATGTGTGCAGTGTCTGGGGGGGGGGGGGGCTATCTTCTAAGGTCTTCTAAGGTCTTCAAAGATCTTACATTAATGAGAGTGGTGTAATTGTGAAAAATGTGTCAGGGTGTTGTACCAGAACAAGAGCCTGTGTGTGAACGGAAGTCTGCACAATATAGGGAGTCTGAACGAAAACACATTCAATTTACTAAGAGCACCAAGAAACACAATAAAGAAGAGACTGTCTGCAACACAAAACTACCAATACCTTTCTTTGCTGAGCTGTTATCATTTGCTGATACAGAGATTTAGACAATCATGGACAAACACCAGTATTAATGTGTCCATGAAAAACCCATCACAATTCCCCCATGCCTCCTGATTTAAAATTACATTACATTTTGCAGCAAGTTCCTAGATCTCAATCTCACCAGATAGGGGTCATATGCTTCACAAAGATGGGAGCATTGGTTACCCTCTGTGAAAAAATGGATTCATCATAGATCCTACAGCTGTGTAGTAAGCCACTAAGATAGAGGGCTCTGTGACTTTTTTATGTCATATCTCACAGCCAGGGGAAATATACTGACGAGAATCAGTGCATTACAGCTCATAAAGGCAAGTATTGCCTCTTCATTCTCTGATTGGGTGATTATCCATCATGAGGGGCTATACATTCTTCGGGAGAGGTTGCATGCCGGTCACTTACAAGAACAGCAATCAGGAGCTTGTTAGATGATAAATCAAAATGTGCATTATCAAAGCTGTTTTCATTTGCATAGATGGATGCTTTCTGAAGGGACTCTTACCGTTTCTCTTAAAAAGAAATCCGAAGGCTTTGCAAATCCACATACAGTACAGTATAAAGCCACTCCATAGCCTTAAATAAGATAACATATAATTATATGATCAAATGTATTATTTAGTTCAGTGTTTGTTTTTTTACGGGTCTTCAACCCCGTGCAGTTGTTGTTCTAATAAACAAATGCCCTGCCTGGTTCAGCTGAAAATGAAAAGCCCATTTGAGAAACAATACAATTTTCCCTGAAACCAGAAGATATTTTCTTTGTGTGTGTGTGTTTTAGCTTTTTGGGGTTTTATGGTTGGATCTCCCAGCCTTGTCTTGGTTCCCATCAGTGACACCTTCATGCACTCACAGTTGACTCAAGAAGGCTCAGTAGTTCTATTTTGCCCCAAGGAACAAACATGTTGTTGCTTTAAAGTTCAACAGCAGCACATGTTGCTGAAACAGTCTGATGTTTTTTTCCCTTAATCGCTGCAGAAACAATAGAGAAGAAATTGACCTTTTCACAACAGGAACAGAAGAACTTCATCAGAAAGGATAATAATGCCATAGGTCACAATAATATTATATGATCTTGACCTCATCCCTACCTTTGTTCAAGGTTGGTGTTAAGGCAGGGTTTAGAATAATATAGTAATAGGGGTTCAAAATAATATCTGATACCAATATATTGAAACATCTAACTTGAATATCCAATAACCACTATGTTAAAGCACTAAGAATAGCAATCACACCATTTTTTAAAAACATTAAGTGGAGAACATACCAGATCTTATAGTTCTTATAAATGGGCCATTTCAATACTGCTATGACACTATTGCTAAGTTAATGATTATAAGAACATGCATTACTCTGTATTTTTTAAGCATTAACACCTGATGCATTATTTGCTAGATAATTGATCACAGTGACAGGTGTCCTTAGGCAAAGGCATTGGCATATAACAAAAGACAAAGTCAGTTATCTAAAGGTAATGACCACTACCAAGGATATTGATGCTATTGCAGTATAAAGCAAACAAATTCTTCTGTGTATGAAGACACTTTTTTATTGGACTGCATAGCATTGGCTGCTGTTCAAAGCGAGTTTCCAAATTCAGAAGTCATGTTAACTTTTATAAAGCATTTATGAACTTTGTATGGGACTCCTTTGTTCTGGTGTAACTGGATTTTGACAGTCTACACACCCCTATGGGAACAATCTGTTCAAACCCCAGCCCTTAACCTGAAGCCACGACAAACAGGTTTTGGAGGATCCGCTAGTCTGGGTTCAACAGATTTAGCAAACATATTCATATTCATTTTCCCCACAGGAATCAGAAAGCGAAATGTGGTATCTACAGCTTCACAATTCTGTTTGAGACAATACTGCTGCCATTTGGACCCTTTTAATATCTTTAGTGTTGAAAGTCAAACCTCTAACTGGATATGTGAGTCTCTTTAGTGTATTGCTTGGTAAAAATATGTAAAATACCAGGTAGGATCATATTGTAATGCTTTAAATGACAACAGTTTTTATATTTGCCTGTATTTAAGATCAATTTAATAAATAATCAATATGTCAGAGGAAAAATGGTTCTCTTGACCTCACAAAACAATCAATGTGCTTTTGGGTTTCAAACCATCTAATGGAGCAGATTTTTTCATTTGATTTGAAAAGGGTTGTCCATTATGGCATGCATAATATAAAAATCCAATGGCTTTCGGCCAATGTTAATAAACCCTTAGATTGCAAAGCAGCCAATGGTGACTCTAGCAGTCAATAGTCAAATAACTATTGCA
The DNA here is from genome assembly GCF_902713425.1 of Acipenser ruthenus. Taxonomy (NCBI): domain Eukaryota; kingdom Metazoa; phylum Chordata; class Actinopteri; order Acipenseriformes; family Acipenseridae; genus Acipenser; species Acipenser ruthenus. The sequence goes on along the minus strand of NC_081216.1, from coordinate 18,501,290 downwards.
CTCTGATGCCACTCAGCTGTAAATAGTCAACAAACTATTGCACGCTGATGTTGCAGGTTTAAATAAACAGGTACTAATGCCTACTTCAAAGCGGATAGGATTTGTTTTTTCCTGCAGTGACTGGATGATCTTATTATCACTTTGTACTTGCCTGAGAAACATTAAAACCTGTTCTTTCTTTTCACAGTTCCAGGGAGGAGTGTGGACCTTAAACACAGTGCTTTGCGATGCGCTGATGACAATGGATGTGATGCTGTGCACTGCCTCAATTTTCAACCTCTGCGCAATAAGTGTCGACCGGTTTGTACTCTTGTTATTTCTCCTGCCTGTATGTGTTTGCCTAACACTGTATATGTACATGTCAGTCATATATGTCAGTCATGTCACAGTGTAGCTGTGTGTAGCGGAGCGGTCTCTTGTTATCATGTGTGGATGATTTTTAATGCATGCTATCAGGCTCCCTGTGCTGACAGATACCTTATTTTAGGTCCTTATTGAGCAGCTATAGTTTGGAAACCTGTTTTTGCAAAACTGTCTTTTGTTACGCCAGCCATATGTTGATGCCTTCTTTCGCCACAGCTGCATTTTGATAATTTACACACAGGGCAGGAAGCCAAATTCACAAACCATTTGCTTCAGTGTAAAGTTTATGTTAATGTTGCAAAATGCTAAGTAGCAATACACATAATGCAAGTACAAACTATGTACTGGTGTTTTTAAAAAAAAAAAAAGTAACTAAATTCAACTGTTTTCGTTTTATCACAAGGGACCTAGTATTTATGAGCTCTTCTGTATTGTGTGATGATGTCATGTGCAGAAATGACAGTGGGCAAGCTTCTGTTTTGATGTTTCAATGAAGCAAACTTTTGATCAAACTATCTAAGACAGTGCTTCAGGGTGTCCCATAGGATGTGAAGTGCTCCATCACTGTTCACCTTTGAGAAAACTTTATAGGAAGTGCCTGAATGCCAGGCTTGGTGTTTGATTCTTTAGGGGGAAGTTGGCCATGTCAGCTGAAGTCTTTAACTGTCAGGGCAAGGCCAGCAGACTGCTCAGTCTGAAATGTTTAGTAGATCTCCATGCTTTACATGTAAAGGTGACCTCCTTTTTCCATTTTAAAAGAATTCCTGAAATGGAAAATAAACAAACCAGTCAGGTGCTGCTTACCTGTCAAACTTTATTACTGGGTAAGGTCCTCATCTCATCATGTAGCCACAAAGAGAAATGTGCATTGATACACCTGTGGAGGTCTGAATCCAATGCTTGGTGCAGTGCTTCATCAAATCCACTAAGTCTAATGGGTTGCATTTCAGGGTTAAGCCCTGAAATGAAGTGTTAAACCCAACATATTTATCAAGTAGCTGTTATATTGTAGACCAATAATACTTTCTTAATCAATCTGCTTAACCCTGTTTGCTAATATATATTCATTTTTTTAAATCTGAAAATTATAACAAACAAAAACAAAAATGTGAGCATTATATTACATTACAAGCTTCTACAAGTCAGTTAAATATTTGACAAAACATTGTACAGTGTCCAACGACATCACACCCTACAGAAGTACTAGTAGTGAGCAGCTTTAAGGAATAAATCCACACCTACATTTTCTCCTTGCTTGACTTGCTAAAACATCTCATCTCTTTTGCAGGTTCATTGCTGTGTCCATTCCTCTCAACTATAACAGAAAGCACATCGACCAGAGACAAATAATTCTGCTCTCCGTCACCTGGATTTTTGCATTAGCTGTGGCTTCCCCTGTGATCTTTGGGATAAACCATGTTCCTGACAGGGACCCGACCTTGTGTAAGCTGGAGGACAATAATTACATCATTTATTCCTCGGTTTGTTCCTTCTTCATTCCCTGCCCCATCATGCTGCTCCTGTACTGCCTGATGTTCCGGGGTTTAAAGAAGTGGGAGGAGGCACGCAAAACCAAGCTGAAAAACAGCATGCACGCCTCCATGAAGTTTCAAAGCGGACACTCCCTGCCTCAGTGCCCCCCTCCCGCTATCGAGGGGGATCCGGCTGATGTCAAACTGAAGGAACTCAATTGCTATTCGCATCCAGACTGCACTTTTCCTAAGGAGTATAAGGATGGCCACACACAGACAATAGCATTACCTAAGCTGAACTGTGTCCAGGCACCCTCTAAGAAGAAGCGAGCCAAAATCAACGGGCGGGAGAGGAAGGCAATGAAGGTGCTCCCAGTTGTTGTTGGTGAGTGTCCTGAGCTTTAGCAGACACCTTTATCCAAGGCGATTTACAGAGACTAGGGTGTGTGAACTATGCATCAGCTGCAGAGTCACTTACAACTATGTCTCACCCGAAAGACGGAGCACAAGGAGGTTAAGTGATTTGCTCAGGGTCACACAATGAGTCAGTGGCTGAGGTGGGATTTGAACCAGGGACCTCCTGGTTACAAGCCCTTTTCTTTAACCACTGGACCACACAGCCTCCTATAATGGGGAGAGGGCTGTTTTAATTATCTTACTGTTTGTTTGGTTGTCGGATGTCTTGGTAAAGCGGCATGTTCCTGTGTTTTGAAAAGGGAATTCAGGCAGGAAGTGATGTCAGAGTTACTCGTTATCATACCATACCATAGCATCCTTCATGTGCAAGCATCTCAGGGCATTTTAACGAAATAAACAAGACAAAAGAGCTACAAACTGCTTGCTCGTGACAGGCCAAATCAAATATGTTTTGAGCTTAGATTTAAAAATAGTGACAGACTCAGCATTCAGGATACAATCTGGAAGTGTTCCAGTGAATGAGCTTGAACACTATCATAGGGTTATTGGACCGGCACTAGTAGAAGTCAATGGGCAGAAGATGGATCTAACCCAGACACAGTTAATATATCAGTCATAAAGTCCAGCTATAATTTTTCTTATCAAAATAATCCTTTGTTAACTCCATTGGGATAGTTATTGAAATGATGAGAATAGTGGCTGTGATGTGGCACATTGTGATGTCACCGTTTAGAATTGACTTTGCAGTTAAAGGGAATTCCGAGGTGCCTCAGGTCTGATTTATTAAAAGCAGATGGCATCAGCCATATCGATTTTGAGAATGGCAGAACGATCATCAGCAGTTGATGAAACAGTTTTGGGTGGAAATATTAACCATTCATTTTAAAAATAATTATATTTACAGACTGCAGTACCTCATGTGACCAAATAAATATTTTAACAGTGTTAACTTAGCACACCCTGAATGGGACAAGGTAAAATCACATCTAAATTTGAGCACCTTTAAAGCACAAGATAACCCAGCTATCTTATCCTTAGTTTAATTCTCATTCTGGTAAAAATTCAGGGGATCTTCTTTTGAAGAGTCAAGGTATGAAATAACCTAACAAGGAATTGGAGACTTATTAAAATTAAAATATTTATGCTTAAGATTTATATAAATGATGTGCAAGGCGTGCAACCATATCCTCCCATGATCACTGTATCATCTCCTCCATTAAAAATGCATTTGTATATATATACATTTTTAGTTGCTTGATCCAGGTTTGAGTCTGAGATTAATTGCTCTGAGCAGCGCCAGAGAAATGACATTGCAGCAGCACATTTCATTTTAAAAGCCCATCTCAAGAAGCCTGGAAGCCTGACAGAATTAGTTTTACTTTAGTTTACAGTAGTTTGCACATTCCTGTGCTTTATTATACCTTGTTATGCTTTTACAGTCCCTTTGCAGACAGTTCATATTTAACATTACAAATATAACAGCACACTTTACATTTAATTGCTTACAGAAATGTTTGGACAGTGAAGAGTTAGACTGCACATAACAATGTATACGCTATGTTACAATTATAGCTGTGGAATACCAGATAAAGTGCTTTTAGAGTTCCATTACATTAGCTAGCCCATTTGGAGATGGATGTCTGTTGCCATGATTCATTTGCAGTATATTATGTAAACTTAAGGCCAATTAGTAAAGCCAATTATTGCATAACAAACATGGGCTACCCATAACGCCCCTGTGTGTTGCTCACACTTTGCTTTGTTGTAGCTACCCCTTGGTTAAATTTATTTAACTACACTAAACTTCCAGAAGGATAATATTAGCTACACTATGAAGTGTAGTCACTTTACTTTTCATATTATGTGGTGCACTTTTCTTATTAAACAAAAAAAAATCACTTTCAAAACTGTCAGAATGTTTAGAATTTAGGGCAGCCTTCACCTCTGTTTTTCAATCACTGTAGAATAATGTCCCTTTTAGTCTTCTGAGATCAAATCCTTTAAGCACAGAAATCGTCAAGGAATGCATGAGCATTGGCTGGTTATACTGAGGTCTTTTAGTTAAGCCGGTTATGTCAATTGCAATTGGCCAGGATTGGGAAGTAGCTAATTATCAAGCAAACCGTGCATTTTTGCAATCCCAGCAGAAAGAGGTTCATAAGTGGAGGAATATTTTTCGGCTGCAATGCAGTGCCAATTATTGAGAAGAAGAAACTCTAACATACAGTTTATCTGCAAAAAAGATACACCAGAAAGGCAGTTACCTCCAGTCAGACCCCAGGAGTTAACCATCACAAGATCTCAATGTATTGTAAGTCATATTTGCCATGAATGAACTGTTAAAGGAGTTTCTAATAATTGGACTGATTTTAATACATGACATTTTACACCACAACTCAGATGCAAAGCAAGAATCTAAATCAGTAAAATATATGTAAACATGCTCTGCCACACTTCAGCAATTTTCAACCAAAAAAAAGAATATTAGTGTTAAAAGTCACAAAGAACAAAACTATTGAAGAGACCTCCAAAGTCTGTGTAGCTAATCCATCGCTCTTCTTTCTGAGATAATCTATAAATAGAAATAGGTATTTTACTATAAATGGTAAAACTCTTTGCTGGTCAGGTAAACCTAGTTCAGACAGTTGCTTTATGTGATTGGCAAATAATAGAGCCATTTAACAGGACTTGCAGCAGTCTTGTGTTTTATAACTTATAGCTTGTTTTAACTGAACCAATACTCATTTTTTTTAGAGAGATTGCAAATGACAGAAATGATCCAGTCTAGCAAAGAGTTGAATCCAGAGAGCCGCTCATTAAGATCAGCAGTTCAGCATCTCAATCCTGCAGCCGAGATTGCATGGCCATGGTCAGTTTGAAAGATCAGATTAAAAGAAAGAAGATTGTTGATAACCTCCTAGGCCCGTTTGGCAGTGAAAAGTGGTTTTACTGTAAGACCTAAGCGTTGTCCTTACTGCAGGGGCTCCTGGCGGTTCGAGCCATCAACCCTGTCCGCTGTTCTGTACCGCTCAGTTATAACAGCCCCAGGCACTCCCCCACCGCACACTCAGTACCGTATCTGGATATCCAGACTGCTTGCACTGTTGGGCAATACTTTGAGCATCTAATTAACAATTATTGCTGCATGAAAACAAATTCTTAAAGACACACAAAAAAGGACAAAACCCACTGCAAAGGTATTAACTTTATGGCTATCCAGAAGTGGAGATGGATCATACATGTTACAATAAGATTTTTAAAATGTTGATTCATTAGAAATATGTTGGAAATATGAAATACATGGATTCAGAGTTTCCCGTTTTCTGTTGTGTATTTCAGGTGTCTTTCTTTTCTGCTGGACTCCTTTTTTTGTGGTGCACATCACAAGAGCACTGTGCGAGTCATGTGACATCTCCCCAGAGCTCATGAGCATCGTAACCTGGCTGGGGTACGTGAACAGTGCGTTGAACCCCATCATCTACACCGTCTTCAACACTGAATTTAGGAACTTTTTCCACAAATTTTTGCGCAGTTGCTGTTAACAAGCAATCTGATATGTACTGTAAGAAAGAGCCCAATGAAACTGCTTTGTATAGTATATTAAAATATATTTCTTGTCATAAGAACTTTGTTTTGTAGTCTTATTTTGTTGAGTTGTTTACGGTGCTGTAATATTTAATACAGCTCGCATGGAAAAAGCAGGAGTCGGTTTGCTTATTTCTTTTTTTTTGAGTGTGATGTGAATTTAAAAATAACTGACTCCATATGGGAAAATGCCCTAAGAGTCATCGCTGCTGTGGAAAAAAAACAAAGAAACATGCCAGGAAGAACCATATCATGTACAACAAAACCAATGTCATCAGCATGGACACTCTGAGCTGTATTAATGATTGGGATATAGAGTAATTGAGACCAAGAATTCCACAGCCACCATACCACTTACTGATATTAGAGATCAAAAGTCCTTAGGAATCTAGAGTTGTGCTGTAGCAACACATGGAGATGTATAACGCTATATATTTTTCGGAAGCCCGCTACTTACTCGTTAATGCCCACTGTATGTATTATTACTGGTGTAAGTTCTGTATAGTGGTACCAACTTCATTTCAAACAGCAACAAACCGAAATTAGAAAGCTTTTTTTATTTTTGTTATGTTTTACTAGTTGCCAATTATTTTATTATTTTCTCCCATTTTGGCATATCCAATTATTTTTAGGCTTGGCTCACCACTACCACCCCAGCGCTGACCATGCAGTCACCTCAGAGCTACAGCGTCGGAGGACAACGCAGCTCTGGACAGCTTACAGGCAAGACCGCAGGCACCCGGCCAGACTACAGGGGTACAGACTACCTAAGCCCTCCCCACCCGGGCGGCACTCGGCCAATTGTGCGCCACCCCCTGGAAGCTCCCGTCCACAGTCGGCAGTGGAATAGCCTGGCCTCGAACCGGCGACGTCCAGGCTATAGGGTGCATCCTGCACTACACGCGGAGTGCTTTTACCGGATAGAAAGCTTTTTAATCTTCAATGTTTTTTAGTAGGGGTCCCCTGTGGCTCACCTAACAAAAGCACAGTAGAGTGTGGATGAGTCATACATTCTTAAACTTGCTGGTTCAAACCCTATTCACATCTGATTGCAGATCTTGACTTGAGACCCACAAGTAGCTCTGCTTTGCAGAGACATTAGTAATAGAGGTTGGATGTTCTTAAGTCCTCCTGAATTGGTGTAAGGGTTGCTAGGGTGGCATTCAAATTGGGTGCTTGAAATTATATGGGTGAAATAGGCTTACCTGATTGGACACTTTAATTTGATTTTCATTACATGAGAGGTGTTAAAACTTCACGCTGATATTGGACTCAGCTCTCACCACGATAAGCACAAACAAAGACATAGCTTATTTTACAATAAACTAATGTGATCCATCTGTGTTCCCTTTCATCTGATGATGTAGATATCCTTCTGCCTGGTGTTGATGGCTGAAGTGTAATGCTGGCTCCAGGGATCAGCCTATTTTGTCTCCCTGGCACATCAGCACACACAATGGCTACAATGCTGGCTCCAGGGATCAACCACAGTGTGTCCTCCTTAGCGCATCATCATGACAACCATCTGGACTGAGCTGAGTAGGGTACTTCTCTGAGGTCTCCAAGTGGGCACCTTCCATCCTTGGTGTTTCGTCAGCTAGCCCACGACACCTTAAGAGAGCTCGACAGTGATTCTGGCGTCCCGGCATCACCCCCCTCCGTCCCCCACTCAGCTAAGCCCAGTTTACTTCCTTTCCTTTCCATCGACATTGCTTTCTTTCTACTATGCTTGAGGTCCCCACCCAGAATCTTTTTGTCTCAACCAGAGCCAGTTGCTGCTGCTCTCTGCTGCTTCAGATAAGTTCTTCACTATGCGTTGCAACTCTTGACCACTGAATCCGGTGTCTCTGAGAAACCAGGTTGTGGAGTGTGCCACAAATCCTCGACAACCCACCTCCACTGGGTTTTGCATTTTATAGGAAACACGTATATACCGATAATTGTAAAGGTAGCAGCTTTGTATAAACAATTTTGAACTATATGGGATACTAAACCTGGGCAAGGTCACATGGCAGTCACACATTAATAATAGGAGCTCCTGTTCTCTTACACTGATCCATTAAATTAGGTGTACTTATTGTGTGCTGCTTAATTTAATTTATATATTCTTTATACAGCACAGCTCTGCTTTATTTCTCAGTTATTATTATATATGATACACTGTAGGTTGGTTATCTGAATATGACTTTTGCTTAGAACCAAAGCTGGGTTAATATCCTTGGGTTAACTAAATCCACAAAGTAGTAGAAAAAGCACCTTGACATACCCGCAGAACAACAAAGAAACTACTGACAGAAAAAATGTATCATTTCAAATTAAAACATTATTTAAAAATAAATAAATAAATAAAATAGTTTTTTTTTTTTCTTAATCTGAATGAAACCAACCACAACAACAACTAGAGCCATTCATTTTTTTTTCTTTCAATAGACAAAAAAATGACATCAGACTCCAACCCCTTCTGTGATCTTATTAGACTGGTTGATTAGAGTTTCTGACTCAGCAGCACAACAGCTGCTTTATATCAAGCCTGGTTTGAGGACATGCTTATGACAGATCATAGGGATTAGCATCAAGGTTAAACATTTGTTGAGTAGTGTGCTCAGTTTATCTGTGGGATGGGGGTTATAGAAAAAGTCATGCAAATTCATCAGGGAAGGAAATTAATACAGCCAGTGACAGATCTGTAGCAAGAAACAGGGACCCGCACGTGCTGACCCAGTTCTAAGAAAAAGAAAAAATACAGGAAGGTGTAACAGTGAAATTGTACCCATATGAACATCCCTTATGCAGTAATACTCTGTAACAGGGCGAGCAGCCCTGTACATTGTTTTGTTTATTTTAGTTTTAGAACGGAGTCCCCTCTGCCCATGTGCAGTGTATTTTGTATTTGTTTATTATAATTTTGTATTGTATTTTATATGACGGCGAGCGCCGCAGGATTTATTATTTATGTATTTAGGACGGCGTAGCTGAATGTTTGTTTATTATTTAGTAGCGTGGATGGGAAGCCCCATCCACACAGTATTTAAAAACTTGTGCAGAAGGTGGCCATCTCCCGAATTAATTAGGTGATTTAATTTGTTGCTAATCGGGAGATGGTCACCTGTTATAAAAAGCCTGCAGCTCTCCAGCTTGTGGTGGGAGTCCAGAGGAGCGAGAGTGAGAGTGAGAGTGAGAGTGAGAGTGAGAGTGAGAGTGATTTATTTAAAAAAACGAAACTAACCAAGGATAGCGTCAGTGAAGGCGATTGCCCAGCCTGACGGGTTGTAGTGTTCGTGATTTGTTTTTGTTTGAAACCTTTTATTTTTGCTCTTTGAGCAAAGTGTTTTCTGTTCAAATATTTTATTTATTTTTGTTTGCTTAATAAAAACGGCAAACGCCACTTGAATTGCACTACTTGCCCTGGTGTCAGTTTTTGTTCCTGCTTCTGCCTGACGTCAGACCACTCGTCATGGCTGTCACATCCTCCTTTTAACATTTTTACATTTTCTACTGAAGATATATAGTTTTAAAGCACACATAAAAAAAAAAAATACATAACAGGAAGCCAAGGAAACACTTATAATGGTAATTTAGCAGTTTTCCCATGATTATACTATGCATTGATCATAGTTTACCTCTCTGGGCTTTACAATGCTTACCCTATGCTTTACTTCCTATGCTTTAGCATGATTTCACTTTGCTTTATTACACAGATTATGAGTACATTTACTCACAATATAAAGTTCAAATTATTTTACTTATGGTAAGAGGTGGTGGACATTACGCAGGGTTACATGTACAAGCTATTTGGGTTGAGCTCTTAAAAGGTTAACTAGAATCCATACAAGGAGGTTGTTTGCCTGTGGAACTAATTTGCATATTGTTAATAAAAAGTGTTGGAAAAGATGGAACACCCTTCTGGAAATCCTAACATTGAAGCATACATTTTCTATTATGGAATGGACCAACATATGTCATGAATGTATCGAGTTTTAACAATTTGTGCCCTGCACTTTCTTTTTTCAGACCACAAGAGTCTCAAGAGACATCGCTCCAGGCATGGCATTATATAGATGGAATTATTAATTTTGTAGACATACACTTAGCAATGCTTTTTCATCCAAAAATCTAAATCATTTATTATTAGGAGAGGAGTCATTTGATTTATAGCTCTATGAATGATTTAGATACACACGTGAATCCTTTATCTGATTTAATTTAGTAAACCCTGAATATTAATGCAAAGGACTGGCTGGATGTCTGAAGGCATCTCAGACAAGCAAGGGGGAGCCATGCCGTCTTTCCGTTCTGTGCTCATCCTGCTCACAATTTTAATTTGCCTGTGTTCACCACTGAAAAACTGTACATAGACTTCTTAAAGGAATTCTTAATGACATTGATTCAATCCCCCTTTTGTGTACTTTATTAGGACCCCCATCATGAGTGTTGCAATATTCAAATGTTATTACTGTTTACCTTTTTACAACAATTGCAATAATTATGAGTGGTTCAGGGTTATGTTGCTCCAGCACTTTACTTTGAGCTTTCCAGGAGTGTGTTTGATCAGTCTTTCTCAATTTTCCAGATTTAAAGCACACAATTTTCGCGTATCCTATCTTGCCGGGGGGAGGAGGGGGTTAGCTTTCTGTTACATTTAAAGAGTGATTTCCAGAAGGTGGACATGAACATTTGATAATGTATTTGAAACCTTTGAGGATAGAAACCTGCCATTGACAAAATTATGAATTAACCATTGATCTTAATAACCTTTCTTCACTTTTTCTTAAAACCTAGAGTTAATTCCCATGTTCCAAAACACATTTTAACCTCTAAACAGGAATGAAGATTAGTGTCCTGGCTGTGGGAAGTTACAGATCTTCGATGGGGATTCCACATCTGGTGCTGCTGCGGGTTAAGGTAATCAAATCATTACAAACTGTTTCTCATGGCTGCGCTGTAGCGAACTCAAATGGCCAGGTGTCTGGTGAGCTCAAAGAGTAAGAAATTCAATCCAAAGTTCAATCTACTGGGGAAAAAAAAAACACAACTCACACCACCACAGACCCAATACAAATACCACAGCCTTCTAATAATGCCCAAAGGATATTAATAATCCTATTACTCAGAAAACCTTTGGTTAAATAAGGTCAAGTACACAACACACAGGATTTGCATCGCTGCTTATTCTGCTTGTTTCACAGATCATGTTGTGTAGAACTTGGTTGGCCAAATGACAAAAAAAAAAAAAGAAAGATATTCTTACAAATTTGTAGCCATTTAAAGTTACTACAAAATATCCCCCTAGTTCTCTTCTCCTCCTCTCATTGATGCAATGTATAAAACTAAAAATTCAGCGGCATATCCCTGTTAGATAATAGCTTGTTACGTTCAGTGCTCACATTGCCTGGTTTATTAATACAGTAAGTGCTCGGTAAAGCACCACACTTGTGCACACAGGGTAGTGTTCATGTTAAGATAAGCCAGTAGGACTGCCGCTACTGAACTCAGTAAGTAATATTGGAGTGGGAAATGTGAAGAGTCCATCTACCGTAAAATCTCACATGAGCAGAAAATGAAGTTTTGGCTTCATATTTATGCGTCTGTCAGACTATGATTGAAGATGAGTGCAGACTGAATGAACAACAGTTGTAAACTTATCTTAAAAAACTTTATGCTTTTTTAAAGATTTCAACAGATTAAATTATTTTTAAATGTTGTCAAAATTAGACAAATACATATAATGCTCCAAATAGAAAATAATAATAAAAAAAGCCTCTGATGCATGCTGAGTGGTGGAGCAGGGAGCACCTCCCAAAGAATCATGTCTCCTGCAAGTTTTTCTGAAGGAGTTTTCCCCATTTCTTTTGTTCAAGGGCTCAGCAAGTCGCCTGTTAGACTTTGACTATGTGAACCTCTTCTCCCTGGACAGCCACTGTTGTTGTTGCTGTTGTTGTTTGTTGGCAGCAAATATGCTGGTGATCCTTCCAGTCCTATTGGGAACGAAAAGGAGACATGCTAAGAGTCTGCTAAGAAATAAATAATAATAATAATAATAACAATAATAGTAACGAAAAGGAGACATCATTTCAGAAAGGAGACGTCTACATGTAATTGAACGCACTATTTATTAGATGCTGCCATACTGTCACGCAGGATGGATACATTACTGCATTTTGACCCTCGGCCTCCACTGAAGTGCAGTTGCTGCCTCTCTTATAAATTATGCTGTCATTACAAGCCAATCACAGCATTTCTATGCAACAGAAAAACTATATAGAGGTGCTGCATCACGATATTGTAGACTCTGAATAAATGTCACTGCAGCAGAGTAAAAGTACTGTGAAACAACATCTGAATTATACTAGACTAGTCAGAAGGCTATTGTGTGTGAAAACTGTATTACATCCGGCAGTACACAGAACAGAGACAGCACTGTAAAACCCACTAGAATTACAGACACGGACAAATAAAGGAATGAGTAAAGGTTGAAAATGTAAAAAGTGTTTTGGATTTTGAGGGTCTATTTATATAAAAACCTAGATTAGTAGAATCTCATTAAAGAACAACCTTGTTTATTTATTTTTTTTAAAAAAAGGTTTAAAGGTTATGTGTCCTGAAACTGCTTGGTGTTGCCAATGACACAAGAGTCAGATAAGGAGACTGTTGTGCTGGAATTTCACTGTGAGACCAGCAGACTGGACTCTTGTTTCATGATAGTTCAGAGCCAAGTTCATATGTAAGACACACAGATACTAAATCGAACTCACTGAAGCAATGTTGAATATATGGAGTATTCAAAGCAATTAATTTTGGGTGTGCATGTACAGAACGTTATTGCACAGAATGGGCTGTAGCTAATATTGCTTTATAAATGTGGTATTTAGGTGTTCACATAATTATTAGAATAATAATTGAATTTATTACAATATATAGACCTTTTCTCAACATTGCTCTCTGAAAACAACCAGATTTATATATTATATAATACATTTCTTTAGCTACTTGTTTTGAGGTCACAGATCATGTTTGTTATACAGAGTGAATGATTTACTAGAATTTTATTTAACATGCGACCACACAATACTTCCAGGAATAATATGAAACAAACACACAGCCAACATTACATTAGAATAATATTACGAAAAAACAAAGGCATTTGGTAAATATTTATCTAATTTATTCTTTAATGCAGATGATGTGAAAATATTCCTAATTTGCAGTTTTCTTTCTCGTATTATTTATGCAAAAGTCTTTGCTTGTTCTGTTAATTAGTTGTTTTGAGTTTCAAAAGACATCTCTGTTTCTTTTCCTTTGATCAGATGTGAAGTACCAGTTTGCTGTTCTTCAGCGTCTGTTCTAGTGGAGGTGTTGGCGTGAGATAGTGATCAACAGGCTATGCATCTCTCTCTCAGCATGAGGGCTCTTATCACATCTTAAGTTGTACATAGTACATTCTCTATTAGGTAAAAGGCATTTAGAGGCGTACAAATATATTTTTTGCTAAATAAAGCTGTATGATGTACAAGGCTGTCTTTAAGAATCAACAGCCAATATCCACATGTGGCAGGGTCGGGGGATTTGCACGCGTTTATTTTTGTAAATGATTTGAGAGCCAGGAGTTCTTCCAGGCGAATTCTGTGTCTCTCCGTCTGTCAGTGCATTACCTCTATCACACCACTGGAGAAAGGTAGTTAATTAATGGCATCATCCACACAGTCTGTATGCAATGATTGCATACTGAAACCTCACAAAGACTCCAATTTATACACCCATTAGGTGGACTAACACAGGCCAAAATCATCCATAATTGTTTCCCCAGCTACATATCCTGGCTTGTCCCTGTAGTTAACGAATACACATCAGCGAACCTGCATTCGGAATGTAAAACATGCCACTTTTAGAAAAAACTAATTTAAATTCATATGGTCACCTTAAAGGTATTTGTTTTATTATATATTCCACCCACCACCTGAGCTTCTATTTTTAGAACTTTAAGAATGTACACAGTTAGTATTGTGAATGTGTACATTTTTACAAATACATGAAATAAGGTAACAGGTAATTTCAGTCTAAAGCAAAATGCTCACGATAAGTACCACTTATCCGTATCAAACAAAAAATATATAATAAAAGTAAAACATAATTTTGGAATAAAGTAAAACATCATTTTGGAAAGAAAATCTGTTCCCTAGTTTCAGACAGCACAGGGTACAAAATACCTTTAAATAGGCTCCTTTTCTCTGTTGAAATTGAGTTTATCATAACACAAATCCTACTGCATGGTACTGAGAAACCTACCAAACAGAGTTCAGCCTTGTTCATCCAAACAGTGCTACTGTGCAGGGCCAACCTGGGCACAACGTTCCATTTCAGTACAGCAACAGAACCAAGCTGCACTATGATGTGTCACTCTACACACAGTACAAGAGTGTAATCCTGAATAGAAATACTTTATTAATTATTACACATGTCACACTTGAAATCAGAGTTCAACTGAATTATTTTAAATAAACTATAATTTGTGGATATTCTGTTGCCTTGTGCATGGCGATCGCTAGCCCAAAAAAACGAGGCGAGTTAACAGGCAGAAGTAGAATCTGTAATTACCTTGCGCTGGCAAAAAGTTGAGCAGTAATTGACCTTGTGGCAGCCGGTACACTCGTTCATTGCTTCTCGACCACAGTTAACACACATTTGCTGCAGGAACAATTAGCAGAACACCATTTGTTAAACACAACGGGGGGAGACCACAGGTTAGAGCTATACTTCCCCTAGTCTTGGAGGACCTGGAGTTTAACTGCAATTACAGTTACACTTCATTATTTCATGATTCAATAATTCATTTAATCCTGTTAATTTAAGGTTTGGCTGTGTTGACAGTAAATTGTACCTGGACTATCTTTTACTGTGTAAGGACCCTTCATTAATTCACTGCCCTTAATATTTCACTTTTTTTTAGGTGCAAGGAAATATAGTACTATTCTAGACAGCAGCTTCCTTGCTAAAGGTTTATTAACCCACCTACTGTCGGAAAATCGTGCAAATAGGCAGATGGGTTTGTACGTGGGTATACATTGTTATCTGTGGAATGTATACAGCCATGCTCTTGTCTCAGTACAGTAAGTTGTGCAAGTGAAATTGATAAAATACCATATAAAAGCCAGGTGGGTGTATTTTTAATATAGTCTAATTTTTTTTTCTTTCTCTTCAACACTTCTCAGAAACAGTTCCAAATACAAGAGGCTGCAGATATCATTCCATTAAGAAATCGAAATCAAATCAACATGTACACATTGTACTTGTTCCTTTGATTTACTATTATGTGCCAACCCCGCCCCCCCCCCCCACGTGTCTTGCTCGAGAGAATCTGTTCTCACACACAGTCCCTGGAACAAACAACCTGCTAAGAAACTAGCCAGACACTGTGCACATGACCCTCACGTGCAGCACATTAGGAGCAATTCTCCTGTCAATTAGGAAAAAATGAATGATGGCAGTGTGGGAGTTCACTGTTTTGAAGCCAGACAGTGTTTGTTAAAGATGTGCCCCTCACTGTATTGTATTCAATAGCGCTTCGGTTTGAGCCACTTGTGCTGCAACCTTGAACAGTAGCCATGACAAGACATTGATAAAGACTTAACGCTGAAACACTTGTTAAAGATTTTTTTTCTAAATCAGTAGTCCTAGCTACAAACCTGGATAGTCAGTTAAATGTGATATATTTGGATTATTTCTAATGACCTGAAAGTGTTGTACTTAGCGTTCATACCACCTAAAATGTTGGCAAGGTTAAACCCCCTTTAAACGCTGTGTTGATGACCCCAGAATTCTATAGTACAAGCAACACTTTTTTTTTATACAATTGTTTATGTCTATGAACAGTATTTGACTTGTGTGCAATTGCCATTGACATACATCCCCCCTCACAAAATAAGAGATATCAGTAAGATGAACAAATAAAATAGACCGCCACCACCTTCATCCACTGTATGTAGTTGCAACAATGCAAGTTTTACATACAGGCACCTCCATATACCTCCAAATGCTGATACACTCAATCATGTGCTATAGAATGTCCTTACCAAGTTTCATCCCAATTGCACAAGCAGTTAAATGTACGTATGGCTGCCTGCTCTATACCCTATCTCAGGAATATGCATCTCTGGCAGGGGATCATGTGTTTTTATGCACTTACATACTCACTGCAATGCAGAAAATGCTGAGGAGGTGACAGTGCTTCTAATTACATCAGCCCTGTATCTTCATTTCCTGTACTCTACCTCCACGGCTCCTTGAGCAAACACTGCTATGATAGATGGGAAAATTAATGTATTCTTGCTGCAGTCCTAACAGCTACTATTTCCTGTATCACTGGACAATACAGTAAAAGCAATCCCACAGCTAACTCTTCTCTTAACACAGTATCTATTACGGACAACATTTATCCACCATTAATGCCTCATGAGCAAATCACAGTTAGATTGACTCCATATGGATAATTACTACAACCAAGAAGGTATACTTCCATAACTTCAAGAACACTCAAGTATAGGAATGATTTGATCAATTTTTCCCCCTTCTGTTCTGTAATGATAAGGCATGACTTACTTTATTTAAGCAAGTTTAAAAAAATAAATGAAACTATAAATAACACTTTCTGCAATTACACCTGAAATACATTTTCCTTTTACCGCTTCATTTATTTCCATAGTGCATGAATTAAAACAAACAGGCATTTTCAACACAACTTAATAAGGGAATGTGGAAAATCCAATCTGTTATTACCATAAAATCGGTTGGGGCAGCAGTGTGGAGTAGTGGTAGGGCTCTGGACTCTTGACCAGAGGGTTGTGGGTTCAATCCCAGGTGGGGGACACTGCTGCTGTACCCTTAAACAAGGTACTTTACCTAGATTGCTCCAGTAAAAACCCAACTGTATAAATGGGTAATTGTATGTAAAAATAATGTGTGCAAAAAAATGTAATTGTATGTAAAAATAATGTGATATCTTGTAACAATTGTAAGTCGCCCTGGGTAATGGTGTCTGCTAAGAAATAAATAATAAAATTGTGTAAGGTTTTGCAAGTGGTCAGATGTTTTGCTATGTGACCTTCCCACATTTAATTCTAGTACTGCTGTACTACACTGCATTCTTTGTGCACCCAATATCATATACAGCTATTGCCAATATTTCATGTTAGATTTTGAAATGTCATTTTTCAAAAGTTGTCGGTTTTTCGTTAAGTATATGGAAAAATACAAAGCGGTACATAATCCAACATGTTAACGTAACATTATTCAGCAGGTTTCATTCGACTTCATGAAGCAAAATGAGTTAATTCTACAGGGTGATGGAAAACCTTTGGCCATAGCTGTAGATTGAACACAGAGATAGACTTTTGTCTTCTCATTTTTTTTTTTTTTTTACTCATTTTTTATATAAGAGCTTGCTGCCTACTTGCCTTAATAATGATTTCCGTTTTCGCATCTGCATCTTCTGTGTGTTGAAATGAGATTTGATTGTGGTAGGGCTGCAATGAGAAGAGCCAGGTAAAGGAAGGGGTTAATTGACAAATCCACATCTTAAGCGCCTATGCAATGGCTATTTTTAAAAAGTAGTAAAGTGGGTTTATCTGCTATTTGAACCAATTTTAAAATAAAATCCAATTTAAAGCTTAGAGCTCACTCAGATCCAGGCTTAAACATCTGCTGTCAAGCCCTGCTTTTCCTGTAAACCTGCATCATTAAAAGGAGCACTGAATCATGCAGTGTAATCCTTCTGAATGGGATAAGCTAAACTCTCAATAAAAGCAGCTTTTTTCCATTTCCCTTTTAGTTATCTGGTAAAGAGCCATCTTGATTTTAGTAATCAATATCAACACCTAAAACTTCAGTTTGTATTGGGCCTTGTATACCATGGAACTCCATAGCAGAACTTTACAAAACAATTCAAAACGCAATAATCATGAAAATAACATTAAAAAGTTAAAAAGTTAAGCTAATCATTAAAAAGTTATTAAAAAGTAAGCGAATCATAGTCGACATTTAGACTTTGGACAATTAAAAAAAGGCGATCATCAGGTTTCTAACAGACTGGTCCCATCAATTGAGGTTAGACAAACATCAGCATCACATTCCATCTGTAGCACACATTTCTCTTGAAATGGAATCCCTTTACATGCAATATAAAAGCTGCATCTCCCTGTTGCCATAGTGGCCCTACACTATTGACAGTTATATGGTGGGTGTTTCTATGATAAAGGCACCATCCAAATAGTCGGTCTACAAGTAAGTTTTACCATAGAATGTTATTGACTGTTTATGGAGTCCTGTATTGCTGTATGTATGTAAGAATAGCCTGACCAGAGGTCAAGAGCTGAACTCTTGAAATACCTCCTTCTATCCTCACAAAGGGAATGGTAAAGCCAAGCTCAGCTACAGCAAACTGAATGGCCCTTCTCACTAAATCCTCGTCTTGCAATTTGTAGAGGAGATTAAAGCCAGAATTGCAAAATGAAAGTAACAAAAAAAAAAGTGTCTAAAAAAGTATTAAGTTCCAGTAACTGTCCTTAAAAAGAAAAATCCTGCCACTTAAATCACCTTCACAAACAGCCACCTTAAAATAAAACATAATTAATAGACATTTAAAAGGACTTGACCACATTGTTTGCTGTTCCATTAACAAAAAAATAAATACAAAATAGAGGGTTGTACAATACACCATTGGGGTGCATAACTGTCAGTTCAGTTCTTATTGATGGCCTCTGATACTAGAGTAGAATGCTCTATTATAATCTGCCCTCACTTTCCAAAACCAGCACGGGACAGCTTGCCAGAATAACATGCCTACAGGTGGGTTCCTATTAAGTGCAGCAAAAGGCCTCCCCTGTGTAATGGGGGCATTTAGCGCCAAATAGCACAGATGCTTGATAAGCCCAATTGCCACCTTTGGAACCAGTATTTAAAGGGAAAAAAATCACTAGGAAACAGCTTTTTAAAATGTGTTTGATTAGTTGAATATTGCACTGAGATCACATTAATCACTGAGAAATCTCCCCTTCATCACTGCACATCTCCAGATGTCCTTAATCAAAGAAGCCATCTCAATACAGGTCCCAGCTGAAAATATATGATTACCCCTCCTCCTTTTTACCAGCTATATTAAACAGAAAATCACTACATTGTTCTAGTTCCCTCTCCTAATTGTGAGGTAGTTGTGTGGCTTTTAGAAAATGTGATTAATGTGAATTTAAAAAGCATCACTTTATATTTTATACTGTATACAGTAATTTTCCAAAGGACTAAAACAAGGTAATGATTTAAACCAGATACAGTAGACTAACATTGTGCAGTGCAAAGTAAATGCGGAAGACTGCATAATGCATGTTTTTTTTGTCATTGAGAACGCTAAGAGATCAGGCAATACAATGGAATGAAAATGAAGAATTCTAAATATTAAGGAAAGAGATCCATTATTGTATCATCCATTGCTGTGGTTTGGCATTAAAATCAAGTTAAAATGCATTTTAATGAACAGTATTGTAAATCTGTAGACCAATCAAAGTCACATCTGAATCTTTCCACTCCGCTAATGCAGAGGTACGGAATACCTGATGAGGGCATCAGCCTAAACATTCATCTTCATGACTTATTACTGTTTTATAGCGCAATACCAAATGCACCCCAAGAGCACTTCATAAACTGGTCTTCATAAGTACAATGAAGCAGGACCATTTTTTTAAATCTTCTGTTTAAACTTCTTTGCAACAGCATCAGGTTAGTAGTAAACCTGACTTTCAGAAGTATTAACATTATAATACTTATTTTACCTGGCCATCACCGCAGTGGTTTTGATATGACTCTCTGATACGACTCAGTTCGCACTGTCATTCTAAACCTGTAGTTCCGCACTAACAGAGTTCTACTGAAGACATCAAGCCAACTTCAACCATAGTGGTACCCAGACTAAAAAGGGTTAAACGCTCTCTAATATCCCATATCCCAAGTTACACTGCAGCCAGTGACTGCACTCTTGCACCAACACAGCGGAACAGAATCATTAGTAGGAATATGCAGGTGGCTTGCAGTGCTAAATTCAACATGCTTCATCTAATAGCTAATTTCCGTTTATTATTATTATTTTTTTAAGCAGTATGATATTTGTAATGTGTAATCTTTGACGTTAAGTTATAATGCTACTGTTCAAAAGCCCATACATTAATGCTAACATTGTATATTGTATTTTTTTTCTTTCATAACTTCAAAATTGTATAATCTTGTATTGTGGTAAAATACTTTTAGTTTATTGGCTAATTATGTTTAGTTCCATTAACTATATTAAATATTCTTGCAACAACCATGCTTTTAAAAAAAATTCCTTTTTAAATTTCAGCTACTGAATCACAGATTTTCCTTGAAGTGAAAGAGGTAAGAACACATGATCATACTTCATTGTATTATAATCTAGTGTACTTTTAACACAGCCTTTATTGTATATATATATATATATATTAAAAAAAAAACAGACAACAGCTGCTTCAGTGGAGCACTGTTATTAAGTACTGCAGACATTTCAGGTACCTACAGCCTTCATATAGACTGACACTGAGTGAGCAAGCACAGCTCCCTTGTACTTCTATTGAGATCAGCACTGAAGCATGCTGCTTTGTGGGGATGCCCTGCCATATGCCTTATTGGGCAGGGCCTGCTGTACTGTGGGTAGGAAATCTGTTTCCTCCTTAGGGTTTCCCATCTTTCCATCTTTGTACTTGATGGAATCAGACATGCAAAATGAACAGAGTTATAAAGCCAGTGAGCGTCAGCACAGAGCAGAGCACAGCAAACACCAGGTCACAGTTCAGGAAGTACGGTACAGAGTTCCCATTTTATATTGCTGCACTTAAATGTTAGGTAATGGAAGATTCTTTTTTATTGCTTTCTCAGTTAAAATGATTATCCCTGTTAGTAAAACTGCTTCTTAAGTGTCTGGCAACCAAGGGCTGACTGCAGTGCTGTCAGTTTTCACAAGCACAGCATTTATCACCAACAACAAATTAATGGACTAAAAACGCCACATACATTATTTATACCATCAATAATGGACAGCTATCCCAAACTGATCCACCATCAATTGTGGCCCAAGTATTCAAACCATGGATTCTAAAAGATTAATTCTCCAAAATATTGTAAAAGGGTGTATATCAATTACATGGGCAACTGTTTTTTAAAACCTTGAACCACTAACTGTGTAATACTCAAGAGGGACATTCAAATGTTGTTGGTTACCATTTTTAAAATATGCATCAAGTAAAAAAAAAAATATATAATATCAATTTTGGACATAAATTTGTATAATGCTTAATCTCGGAGGATACATTAGTTATGCTGTCCTCTGGTCTGCCTCGTTTTAATGAATGGGAGGTATAAGGACTGCATTCTCCTGGAAGCAAGATTGTATTTGCATTCCTCCCTTATTCATTTTCTTACGTCTTTCCTTTCTGAATCACACTTGGCCTGCATGAGAGCAGCCTCCCGGGACGCCAGGCTAGATTGCTTGGCTTGTTCAATGAGAGACTTGAGCTGCTGGGCCATGTTGATCAGGGTGTTGGCCATCTCTTCCAGATACAGCCAGTTTCTCTGCTCAGTAACTTCGAGCCCATTCACTAAGCTGGGTGACACTACCTTCGCCAGAACAGAAGGATTCACTGCCAGAGCCGGAAGAGATGTCAGCACTGAAATAAAACAAAATAACACAGTAAGATCTCATTAAAGAAACAATTTTATAATATAAAAACTAAAAATAAACATGCTGTCCCCCTTTATCAGTGTCCTTCATTGTTAAAAGCAAGCACCTTAAAAAGTTTGATCAGAGACCCCCTTTCTCCTTGGTCTTCAAGGTCACCTGCCACCCAACTCTTTTGGAGCATGTCTCAGAAATATGCTGACCTCTGGGACAATTCGGCCCACTTTCTCCACTCTCAGACAGCTGTGCCTTGTCACAGCACTTCTTGTCCCATTAAATATGTAAACAAATACCAGCACTTCAATCCGATGGGAAGGACTGAAGCAGCTCAAATGCGATACACCTGGAGCATGACTGGAAAGCAATTAGAGGCAAGGAATTGCGAAAAATCAACACCTGGTAACTCAGCTGCAGTGATAATACTGGCTTCCATACTTCATTTTCACAACCTGCTTTTATTTTATAATGTTTCACCAGGAAAGCCATGCTGAGATGGTACTTCATGGTTTTAAGAAGGTCCAGGCAGAGGAATAGGAGATACTGTAGAGGCACACAGTCAATCATATCATAAAATGTTACCTTCAACTGTTAAGGAATAAATTATCCCAATCCCAATATGTGGTCTGTTTGCACGTCTAAAATCACAGTAAAATGAAAGATTTGTAGCCTGGGTTTGGAAGCGAGATATAAATGTGCAGTGTGGCATAAAGAGACAGCCACCACAATGCAATGCACAGTACCAGTTCTTGCATGTTTGTCTTCTCTATACAGTTAAATTCCCATCCATTACATTGCACATATGCATGTATCTAATTTAAAAAAAGCTTTATATAGCAAAGCACTTCATCTCATAGAAGAGCTTTCATCACTGAATTATTAAGTTATAATTAAGAAAAGTTTCAGTCTCACATTAATTAAAAAAATGAATAAATTAAAATAACACTCAAACACTAACTTGAGCTTCACCCAATGTATTACCTTAAGGGGATATTTTGAATTAAAAATTATTATTTTTCGAGGATTTTGGTGCCTTTGATAACAAACATAATCCATTGATGTCAAAAGGATACATACAGACCCAGAGTGCATAACATACAGCAGTGCTATTAAGAATGACTTCTGGGACCAGGGTAACCAAAAGGCTACAAAACACAAAGAACCACAGTTTCTTGGTGTCTTTAAAAATGGTATATGCAGCTTCAGCAATGCAAACCAATATCTATCTCAGCTCCTATCGACAACTATAGAACTGAATATGTTATATTAAGCCAAGAGCAATGCTTCAGTATTGTTGCTACAAATATACGCAAAACTAATCTGCCTTCTTTTGTCTCCGTGCTGAAGTACCAGGGATTCATGATTCACGTGGCTTGCTGTTCCTTCAGAGGTATTTTACACAAATAACCTACGTGGTATATGTCACTAATCCTGGAATCAGGCAGGATCAGGTAATGCAGTATAGTGTGCTTATGTCAGTTCTCTTCAATCGACATTGATAAAACAGCAATGGGCAGATTAACATTTAAACAGTGCAGCAGTAAAGAGAGGCTCATAATGCAAGCTAGTCTGCCTCCTTACTTTTGTTTATTCACGTTAAAATGGACTGTGGGAGATGACAATCTGTCGCTGGGGATATTAATCTCCAGGGGTGGACAAAAAGGGAACAGCAAAATGTTAAAAGGTTTCGCCCAGCACAAAGGCCACTGCAGCAATGAAAACCACTCTGTAACCTCTGCTAATGTTCTCTGTGAATAGGTATCATTGCAAATTATACATCAATAAACATACTGAACATGCTCATTGTGTGGCGTAATGTTGTCTCTAACAACCATTTTTAAACAATACGTTTTCTGGCCATTGACTTTCGCTAATTATAGTAAAATGTTGATCTGTTTATTTCCCATATCTACATACTGCATTAATGGCAATTTTTGAAGAGGGGTAATAAACTATTCAGAAAACTAAAACTGAGGCAAAATGGGCAACAAATGCCCCATCCCACAACAATTTACTTTCTAGTTTGTATTTGAACTTTCAAGATTGCTACTTTCCAGAGCAGACTTCAAAGCCCTAAAACATTTCTACATCATGGTATTTAAAAATAAAACC
This sequence comes from Acipenser ruthenus, assembly GCF_902713425.1. NCBI lineage: Eukaryota > Metazoa > Chordata > Actinopteri > Acipenseriformes > Acipenseridae > Acipenser > Acipenser ruthenus. The sequence goes on along the minus strand of NC_081216.1, from coordinate 18,477,617 downwards.
CTGCAATATAATACCATATACATTGAAAGAGTACCATTCATAGCAAGCAACACAGAGTAAATAGCACTATTAAACACTATCAGTGCTCTTCTTCGAATCTCAATAATTCTAACATTATCGGCTACTATTTTGTCCTTCTCATACCCTCTAAAAAGTTATATGCCAACTTTCATATAGATAGACAAATCTATCTATCTAAAGTGTTAGAACTTAATTACAAACGAAATTCACAGATAGAAATTGCTGAGAAAACCATGTGGATTGAGCCCTGCTCACTCTGTGACAATTAAAAAGGTGTTCATTTCTAATTTAAAATGTGAAAAATGAAGTGGCAAAATTAAGCAATGAGACAGAAGGTATTTTGTGATAAGATTACATCTTAAGATCCAGAGCTATCGGAGGACTGCTGCTGTAATATGAGAAGTTTGTGAAAGCCTTCCCTTTAGAACAGAAGCAATCAGTTTGTGGAGCAATAGCTTAAAAAATAATAATAATGTTTTAAACTGTTTTAAAAAGCAAAAGAGGAATGCACTGGGAAAGAAAAATCAATAATGTATTGCATTTAAAATGGGATGACAATCTTCTTGACAGCCTACATTATTAAAAGTGTGTGAGTGTGTTATGGAATATTACACTGATCTATTGCACTTGCACAAAACAGAAAGTATGCATCTAGTCCTAAAAATAATCCCATGATGGCTAATTCATTTTTGGCATTCTCTTTTAATTAATACTCAGAATTCTTTACCAGTATCTGAATTCCCAACATCCCCCAAAATTCTGTTCTACCAAGCTACAGATAGCTATTTTGTGCCAGACAGAATCAGGGGTAATGAGGTACACTGACAGGCTATTACTGGCCGACCACTTCGTTGCTGTCCTTGTTATGGCAATCTTGAAATGGATTGGTGTGCCAGTGCCTGTCAATGCCAAGTTCAGGGTTTGACTTTGCTTAATTTATCAGTCACAGGTATTGGAAGTGAAAAAAGCATGACAGGAAATCAACAGCATCTTAATTGACACTTCTTTCTCTGGCTTACGCATATGGATTCTGGAGAGGGTTACATCAGTCGAAGTTTTCACAAAGTTTATAAAACAGTTGTAAGGACTGCAGGTCTATGTTCATAACGTTCCTGAATGTGTTGCTTTTTCAGGAATTATTTAGCAGAAGGGGACGGGGGGGCAGTCAAAACTAATTTTATTTAAAATCACTATGCGTGCTGGGTACTGAAACCAAACATCTACTGTAACATCTCCATAAACACACATATTGATAGGCATTATAAACCTAAAACTAACTCACTGTTATTGATTGAAGAACTACAGCAACAGTACTGAATGTCTATTCATAAACCCGTAACGCTGCTACAAGAAAATGGGCTTTACGCCTAGTTAATATTTTTAACACCATGAAAATGTGTGCAATTTCTATACTGTTCACACATTTTAATTATTGTTGGAACCCAACATACCCACTTTTTTTTTTTTTAATTATTATTTTCTCCCAATTTGGAATGGCCAATTATTATTTAACATACCCACTTTTTCACTTCTAATTTGCCTTTAAAACATTTTTGAAGCAGAAAGTGCAAAGGTAAAGGCACATTTTCCAAGAGGAATCATGCAAAGTGATATAAACCCAGCAAGACAACTTGATTGCAGGAAATTATTTTACTTTTATACCATGTTATTGCACTCTGAAAATATGCTTTTGCCTTTGCACTGAAAATAGAACCCAATAAGATAAAAGTCAATGCTAGAGTTATTACCGATGAATGTCAAGGCATATTAATCATAAACAGCTGCATTTATTTCTGCCTAGGCCCAACTAAGGAAAAAAAGGAGAAACAATATTATGTTCAGTTCTCTTCGTTTTTGGCTTATTTCAAAATCCACGTTTACCCAACCTGTATATGAATATATTATTCTGTTTGCGATAGCCTCTGTTCCCATAATCCCTTTCATGCCTTCTGTTTATTTCTGCACAAACCACACAATAAGTAAATTAAAACGCAAGGCCAGCAAGTGCCCAGGATGATGTGCAATACTGAGCATGAAGTGAGTTTTTTACTCAAGGAAACTAGCAATTCCCTGATATCCAGAAAGGCAGACCCCACATACAATTACAATATACTCAATAACTTGAGTTACAGAACGTCCTTGGCAAGTTTCATCAGGACTGGGTTTTTTTAGATACGTGTAAATAACGCCAGACAGGTAGCCCCTAAAAGGAAGTGCATGACAGGTAAGATGTATATAAATCCCATTCATTCCTCAAGGGAACACCTGACAACTGGTTAAGCACTTGACCAGTAAAAGCATTCTTGTTTGCTTTACTATATTTCACAGGGATTTGGCTACAGATTTTCAAGAACAGATTTACAGGGACCTCTAGTGGCTGATTCTCAAAAGTTACTGAGCACAAACTATACCAGTAACATTGCTATCAGTCATCTGGGATTCTACAGTAGCAGGTTCAATTAGAATTGTTTTTGCATTTGCTTTATAAAATAATATTAGTTACTGAGGTTTTGGGGGGTTTTTTTGTGAAGAGGGCCCAGAATTATTTGTATTCAGGGTTGAGGTAAATTCCTGTTTTTCAATTCCAATTCCCTTTTAATCAATTCCAACACATCATTGATCAAAATTGCAATTAGCAGTATTCTGTTAAAATGAGCTTCTTACAGTGGCAACAAATTACTTAAATTGAAGTCACAGTTAGTCAATTAAATTGGCTTCAAATGAAAGCAGTTGAACAAATCACAATTAATGTCTCTAAAATATAAATTCCATCGTAAATTGATTGTAAAAAGGAATTGGAATTCCTATCCCAGCCAGCAATATCCCTGAATAAATCAAATCAACAAAATAATCAAATACTCATTTTAAAAAACAAAATGAAATCTCTCTCGGCTTACCAGTTGTTCCAGTGAAAACACCCGTCTGTGCTGGACTCTCAGAAAGGATGGTAGTGGTTTCACCCGTCGACAAACGATTGAAGGTCAAGGTGCCAGAGGTAGTGATTTGCCCAGATGGTGATACCGTAACTAAGAAAAAAAAAAAAAAACAGAAATCATTACCTGCACTGTAATTGTGCTCTGCAAAATGTTATTATAGCTTATACATCCATCACACTGTTGCCAGGGTTTGTCCCCAGAATATCAATCTACAGTAAATAGAGACTCTTATCCAGCCCAAGGTAATTTGCACTGTAATTGTATATAAAGTATGTGAGTGTCTTACTAAATGTATTTTTTATAATGAATGTATAATAACCACCAGGTCACCCTTAAAGCCAAAGTCTCCACACTTGATTACAATTCCACCATGTAATGCTAGGCTAGTGTGGTCAGCTAATAACAAAACTAAATTATATCGAACAAGGGAAAGAAAATCTAAATAACCTGCTACTATGCCACCAGGAGGTGGTCAATAACTTCCAGACTAAATTGGAGGTTGCCCTATTTATAGTGGTGCAGCTATATAGCTCTCTGGGTACAGTAGTTCCTGTTGGTCTAACAGGGCTTGTCTCTGAATAACTAATATGGAGATAGGCGAGCATTGCCAACTGGACTCCGAACCAGGCACTGCGCAGCTTTGTTTTGTCAACACAGATTTGCCAACTCAAGGACCTTTCCAGAAGGCCATTGATTAAGGAAATGAAAGCGCAGAATGTCACAGAAACATTTAATCTGTAATCGAAATACAACTGAAAAAATCAAATTGTTAAGCGAGTTGTGGATGAACAGGAAAACCAGGACCGTAGCTCTCAAGGTTACACAGGCTGTGTTTTCGTTTGTCTCGGAAGGCCTTAGACTTTGATCCAAAACAGACACTGTAATCAGAGGCATAATTCATCATAACGGAAAGCCAGCAGACCTTTTCCCTTAACTGTTCACTTCCTCCATATCGTAATGGGAAGAACACGATGCGTTTTATCCTCTGACAGTTGCTTATAAACTGCCCTTCAAAAGGGCACAAAAATCATTCAATTACACCAAGCACTCGGTTCAGCAATTCCACAAGATGCCAGCTTTCTTTTTTTTTGTTTATTACAAATAATACTATTACAATCTAAAAGGGTATTTCGAAAAAGAAAAACATTGCACAGAGCGGTTCTAATAACTATTACATGGTGTACGCAGTGGAATTGTAAATATAAAAAACAGCTAGTCTTGGTTCTAGTATGCAGTATAGCCACAATTAAAAGATACTGCCACAAAACCCCAAAGTTATCAATACGTTATAATTATCTATCCTTATAAACCCTTCTTGGTCATTTGATTTGACCAAATCTCTTGGTTTCCATCCAGCAGTAATTAATAGGCACCTAGCAGCATGGTCTGCAATGGCATCACAATGTACTGAGATAACACTGGTATGTTAAAATATATGTATGAAAACATTATACTGTCTGGCCTTCAAGCACTAACTTCAAATGGTTGTCACGTCATGCTGTCTTCGTATCTATGGGATAAAGCGGGGTCTATTCATAAGAACATAAGAAAGTTTACAAACGAGAGGAGGCCATTCAGCCCATCTTGCTCATTTGGTTGTTAGTAGCTTATTGATCCCAGAATCTCATCAAGCAGCTTCTTGAAGGATCCCAGGGTGTCAGCTTCAACAACATTACCTGGGAGTTGGTTCCAGACCCTCACAATTCTCTGTGTAAAAAAGTGCCTCCTATTTTCTGTTTTGAATGCCCCTTTATCTAATCTCCATTTGTGACCCCATTCAATTGTATCTAAACAATGGCTGATCTAAATACCACCGTCCACTAAATCTTTAAATCGTAATCAAAGAATATTTTTACATATCATATTAAATATTTCCAAAGAGGAAGCCGGTCTTTAAAATTAGAAACACAATTTCAATCTGAGCGGTACTTCATACAATAAATCTGTGAAAAACACCAGGCACAATGCATTATTGTCAATTACTACCTGTATAATGCTTGATCAGGAAATTGGTTGCTTATGGCCACCATATGAAAATGTGATCAATGAGTAGAAATGATCCCACAAGGCTGAAACGAAACGTCATACCAGACCAGAGATCATGTCAACGCACTTACAGGTTGGCCCGCCAGTGGCAGGTAACAATGTGATGTTTTTGGGTGACTGAGAGCCCTTCTTCTCTGGCATAGTGGGATGTTCGTTATCCTTCTTGCGTCTTTTATAGGGCACGAAAAGCCTTACCGGGCCAGTCTAATGAAAAGAATATTTGGACTGGGTAAGTATGCCATTATACTCTCTCCCCCAGAGCAATCCATTGGAGCACATCAGCAGCTTCATCATGTATCAATTCATGTGGCACTAAACAGTTATCTTAGTTAAATATCTGTATAGCTCTTGAAGTAGGCCTTGTAGAAGGGTCTAGACCAACCCCAATATAGATATACATTTATCATAACCTGTGATGGATTGGTAGGTCTATTTGAGTCCAAATCAGCCTCTACAATGTAGAACGGAATATCTGCCATTATGAACTTTAAAGACAACTGGCCTCAGCAGAGATTATCCAGAACTATCGTAGCTACTGTGGCTTCCCTATCATTCATATTTCAGTTTCCCAGAACAAAAAAAAAAAAAACTAAAGATGTTAGCAAAAGATTGCACTGTGTATAGCTTTGTGGGAATTTACATGCAACCTGTTGTAAGAGTCTTATCTTCAAGTGTGGGAAGCTTATGTCGTTTTGCCCCTATAAATGTTATTTTTTTCTTTAAATGTTTGTCTTTTTCTTTGAAATGCACATATAATCCAATTACCAGATGTATGTTCTCCCCTCTGACAGATGCCCCGTCCCCATTTTTGTGGCACTGAAAAAATATTAAACAAGGCAAATAAGGGGAAAAAGTGACTTGCAAATTTAAATCCACACATTATTTTTGAAAATATGAAAATCTAAAACTCACTTACTTGTATAAAGATGTCAGAAACCAAAAAGGATCCCTAAAACAAGCAAGCCTATTGTATACCTACCTAAGCTGTTTGGCTACTAAATGTTTTCTACAAACCATGCTGGAACTCGCTTCTATACAGCAGTACGATGTCATATCCGGCAAGTACAACGTTGGGAGCACAATATACGATGAAGTAGCGTTTCTATATAACGTTGCTCACACAACCTGGTCGTATTACCTGTCTATTCCACCAGCACCAATTTACCAGCTGTATAGATACGACAGGAGGACCACAGTCATTTTCCGCATTGAACTTTGAGAAACATACCTGCTCTAATTTTTGCTGTGTATTTAAGACATAGGCTGAGACAATTACAGCGACTGAGGGCATCGGAAAATGTGTGCACAGCATCTTTGACATGGTTTCTGATCAAGAAATTATAGTGAACCAGGGTGGGGGTGATTCTGGTAGGGTCAAGCTGCTATAACCTGTCCACTTTTTATTTTCCTTGATCCCATGTTATGGCCCACTAGCAGCATTTACACTATAATGTTTTCTTTTTGTTGCTGTTTCGGTAGATGCCATTACTGATTTTCCTGTCCGGTTTGTCTTCGAACATAACCCACAACTTCCTTTAATAATTAGGCTCATTAGATTTTGTTTTTTAAATGTATCGCATGTGTTCTAACATATTTAGTTTAATATTAGACTTATTGAATAACTTTTTATTAGTATGTAACACAATGCTGTGTTTATGGTGCTGTTCCAAGCTTGTACGTTACATGGGAATATATAAAATTACATATACAGCACAAATTAGATAGAAAATGGGGTGTTAGGTCACTTAAACCTATATTTTCTGTCTTGTATAGGACTAATGATTTTGCAAATGTGTTTCCCAAGACTTTAAAAATTAATTTATTGTGTTGCATGGTTTATGTATTTTCAGACATGTGGGGGTACAATTTGCTAGCCCAGCTGTCGTATTGAAAGACGACACCAGCTACGATTCGACTGGAATATAGAAACAGGTGATAATTGATTGAAATAGCATCCCAATCATGGAACAGCTGCATTGCAATTTAAAGACAGACATCCCTTATAAAAGTTTCCCCCGGTAAGATTTGCACAGTATTTTTGCAATTTTCCCATGCCTATACTATTCATATAGTTTGTCATAATTTGAGGCATGCCTACAGTTCTACTTACCAATGACAGGTCATCACAGCAGGCTGCGCATGTACAGGAGGCAGCATGGGGGTTTAGGATGCCTTCCTGCAAAAGTAATAGAATCATCAGTTGTCTGAACAGTAAAACACACATTTTCTATTATCATCCATGCTAAAAACCAAGTCTTTTAGCTTTGCTTTGCTGCACATCAGAGGGACAGACAGGTCAGTGGTGGAAAAGAGCCCCGCCCAGTCACGCAAAATCCCTTTTGTAAAATGTTCTCCTTAAATATATACATTCAGAAAAACTGTTGCTATGCAAGCCCAGACTTCCCACTCGGCTCTCTCCCATACCTGGATCAGACACTGTACTGGTCTCCCAGCATATCGGATGCTCCTTTTCCAGTCCTTGCTACTGGCTCGCCCTGACATGCCTTCAAACTCGGTGGGGGTGTACCAGTTACTGCCATGCTTAATACAGCGTCCTTTCCCACCTGCATTCAATAAAACGAAAAACATTTTTACAATACATAGGCAAAGCACCTGTGTTTATTCATCCCACTAGATGGCAGTATAATGTAAAAATAATGACCTTTCGAAAGCCAATGCCCCCTTGTGTGCTCAGGTATAAAGAAACTCCACTATATAACTACAAATAAAATAAGCATGCTGCATGCTTTTTACAAGTTATATACAAAACAGAGACACATTCTCAAATGCAAAGGGAGTTTGCTTGGAGTAACCATCCCTGTTACTAGTCAACGATCTTTAAAAAAAAAAAAAAAATTACCAGAGCCAAGTCTGTTTTTATACAGCATCCCACTGGTGTTTCTGCAGCGGATAGGCAGTTCATTGTCATACACAGAAGAGTCCCAGTTGTACTTGGTTCCATCTTTGTCTGGACCTGGAGTTAATGGAGTTGACGACCTCTGTGGACCTGTAAAAATACAATTTACAGGGCTATGATATGGCAAATGATCAGCAGTTACTTACCGCACACATAACAAAATACCAGTAGCCACAGCAGTTGAAAGAGATCCTTGCATGATCTGTGTGAGTAGAGCACTGGATCACTTATTTCTGCAGTACCAAAGCGCCCCCTATAGTACTTACTGAAAAGTTTCTATGCTGCTGTAATATTGATAATGAAATTTGGAGCTTTGCAACACTTACCTTTCCCCTGTGGCTATCACCTCAAAATAAATAAGGTTTCTAAAGCACCAAACCCTCAATCAATCACATGCAAACGCGCATCTGATTCCATCAATGACAGTAGATCATTAGTTTTTGCATGCCAAGAAACAGACTTGTATACCTGGGGTAATTGGTGTGGCAGGCCCCTTTAGCCCTGTAGTGTCCACAATGCTGCCATCTGTGTGCACCACAATCAGAGTCGCCTTCTGGGTGTTCAAGCTGTCTCCGATCTGAAGGGTGGTTCTTCCAGTCTGAAAAAGGCAAAGGACCCTATATTGAACCGGTAGGCTTGTTAAGGCAGTGGGTTACATCAGAAAGCCTTATCCGTTTTAGGTAGGTCATAAGAATCTCAAGAATCTCAATATTGCTGCCTTAAACATCGGATACTGTCTGCTGCTCCCCCACTGTACAAAGCCTCGGTGTACTTCTGGATAGTAACCGCTCCTTTGATGCCCACAGAGTATCTCTGTCCATGCAGAGATACTCTGTCATGCATTCATCTCCTCTCGACTCGACTACTGCAACTCTCTCTATGGTGGTCTTCCGTCATGCCAAAAACTGATCGCAGCTGGTTCAAAATGCCACTGCTAGGATCCTTACCAGATGTAAAAAACATGATCACATTACCCCGTCTTGCCCAGCTGCACTGACTACCTGTAAAGTTCAAGATTACTTTCAAAATTCTCCTGCTTGCCCACAAGGCCCTTCATCACACAGGTCCAGAGTATCTCTCCAACCTGCTGACCCGCTATGTCCCTGCACGCAACCTGAGGTCCTCTGACTCTGGCTTGCTTGTCATACCCAAAAGTGCATCACACTCAGGGAGCGCTCTTTTAGCTTCATGGCCCTGACTCTCTGGAACTCTCTCCCAGCTTTAGTGCATGTAGCTCCCACAGTCGCTCGCTTCAAATCAACTCTCAAGACCCACTTGTTCTCTCTTGCTTTCAATGTGCTTTAGCCTGTTATTAGCTGCTGTCTAAATTGCTATCTCAGGGTTTTCACTCCATCTTCTTCATATGATTCTGTATGACACACGCACACACAATGTTTAAAATTCACATCCTAGCCTTGTACTTAATGTATTATGCCTGTATTTAATACATTTGCACTGATTTTTACTGCTTGTATTTAATGTACTATGCCCTGTATTTCACTGTATTTTATGTATCATACATTGTTCCTCACTATCTTGTAAAACGCTTTGTGGTGGTCCACTATGAAAGGCACTATATAAAATTAATATTGATTGATTGATCGATAAGGAATAAATACCACTGAAGAGTTGTTTGGCACAATAGTCACTGGGCACCTATGCAGCCAAGGATGGATGAGGCTTTCAGACTGAAGTCCTAAAGTGGAGGGAAGGGGTGGTCCTTCCCAGACAAGACTGAGGCAAGCTCATCGCAGGGGGACGCTCGGATTGCCCTGTTCTCTCCCTTCATGATGCCAATTAGAGATGACTGCAGTCTTCAGGGCTGGTAATCCAGCACCTTTTACACTATCACAAAAACGTTTATGAAATAAATAAATATTACTCACAAGGACATGTTCTGAAATGGATGCAGCATTGGCGACAGACGTTGTGAATACACTGTCTTCAGTTCCTGGTACATTTGCGACAGTCACTGTAGTCACTTCTGCACAACAAACAAGGACAACATAAAAGTGATCATTATTATAAATAACTTAGCAATTAATACAATCTTCTCAATCTATGAGCATAAATGTCCCCATCTCAGTTTTAAATTGCTGACTCAGGAGTGCACGTTTGGAGCTCCAGCTACATTAAATTCTGGCTTTCATTTTTTTTTTTTTACAAAATATAAAGCAGGTAAGCCTGATTACAAATATGGGTGTGTTTAGATAAGGAGTACATTTTGTTAGTATTTACTGTAACACAAAACACTAAAAACTCATTGAAGAGTGTGGGGAGTAGGCTTGATTAGGGCAGGGTTCCATCATTTAGCACCAGTAGGCTCTCTGGTGCTAACCTTTCAAAACAGTTTAGCACCAATTTTCAAAAAGGTGCAAAACATCTCAAGTAGATTGTTATAAAATAAAATAACGTGATGCCAGTAAGCGTGAACATACAGTATTTAAAAAAAAAAAAAAAGCTAATTATTTGGTGTTGTGTTCAGAGGTTTGAATCAAATATTCATTGACCCTATTGCAGACTCAATTGAGACTCACTCATTTTGTATATTTTGTTTGTTTGTTTGTTTGTTTTTGCAGTCTTTCTCCAAAAAAGAAAATTATAACCGAAAGCATTTTAATAGAGTTTTCTCAGATGTGATTCATAATTTGGATTTTCTGAGTCTGACCTTGGCAACTTGTCCTGTAAAGTTAATGGTAAAGTAGCCTTAGAACTCGCCGCACACACACACGCATAATGGCTACTCGTTGTTATATATGGTTTATTGAAAACCTTTTTTCCCCGGTTGTGTACGGGAGATACAAGTGAAAAAAAACACCATACAGCACCGTTTTGGCGCACAAATACATTTCAAAAATTGTTTATTTTCTTATTTTCATGCACAAAATTAAAATCCAAACGTATTTTTCTTTCAGTGGTCTAAATGCAAGTCAAAATGCTATATTATTATTATTATTATTATTATTATTATTATTAAAAACTATTGTAACGAAAATGAAACAATGGGGAGTGTTTTAATTGAAAAGTGCAAATACACTTATTTTTAACGTATTTCCCATATAGTTCAAGTACTTGCCTGCGAATGCAGTTTCGTCTGGGTTCGGCATGGACTCGGTTGCAATGTCGATGTGCTCCGGTTCCCCCATTACCGTCACCGTTGTAACTTCGGCCTCCGATTCGGTATCCGAGTCCTCCCGCTCCCCCTCCCCCGGCACAACAACAGCTGAATCGGACGCCTCCTCCAAGCCGAGTCCCTTCGTTGCCGATTCACACTCCATTTTTTCGTCCGTGATAGGCCGAACGTGTCCGAGCGAATCCGATAGATGTAGTCTGATCGTCCTAACACCACCAGGATGGTCGGAACCTTATCTTGCTTCAGAAAAGGTGCAGCTATTACCAAATGTTCATGGTAAAAAAAAAATTAAAAAAAAATCCGATCGGAAAATGTCTCTCTTTCACAACCAAAACACAGGGAGGAGACCAAACGGAAACTAACGAAAAAAAACGAGTGTATACGATAGGGCTCTTCCAAAGGAGAACCGACTGCAAAGTACCTAAAATACTGTTGTGTTGCAAAAAAACTAATTACAAAAGGAAGTCAGATAACTACTATTTACTGCTAAATGTATTTTATACGACACTGATTTTGCTGATAACCAGAACATATTTCATATACTTTTATAGCAATAATATTTAATACACATTTTGCAGAAATTGTCATCATTTTTTTAAGTACAATTACCAAAACAATTACGGTATTTTTAAATTAATAATGATGTATTTGACAAAATGTTTCTTAATAAGAACAATTCATGGCAGTTGCAAGGATAAGGGTTCTTTATATCATCTACATTTTTCTAATACTATTTTAATTTCTTATGTGTTCAACACCCCACAATTCTCTATTGTTGTTTGTGCATAGAACATTCTGTGCAATGCTTTATTGTTATTGGTTCATTTTATTATTTATTTAACATTATGTAAGTGTGTTGTCCGATACTTTTAATATCATGTTACCCTGTGCCAATGTTACATGTGAACCATTTGACCTAAAGATAAATTCAATAAAACAATTATAAAGGGGTTTCCAGTCATCTTTGATAGGCTTCTTTAAAGAACCAGTATGATATGCTGCACAGAACAGAAGTCAGAATAGAAGTATTGTAATTCACTTCCCACTCACCAGCCAGTATCAGTATATCTGTTATACAGTAACAGTTTGAATAGTGGCAAGTCTTAAAATGTAGGCCTGCTGGTAAATGTCAACGCTTTGTCAAGAAGCGTTGGTACATGTCCGAAAAGCAATATATTTCTTCATAATTCTGGACATTTACCAATAAGCTTCGGTAAATCATACCTGGTAAATGTTGACAGTTACCGGTAAAACTTAAGATTTACCAGATTCAAACTTTTACCATACTATATACCAGTACCTACACCCTATCTACCACCCCTGTCCCACAGGAATTAAAAAATAAAAGGCATTGCTGGATGTTGTCCAGTGCCTATTTTCTTTGCAGTTGACCAATTAGATTTGTTGTATGTACTATTAAAAACGTTCTTTAAAGCAATACCAAAAGCCCTAATTAAGCAATACTACCCAAACGAGCAGCCTTTATCATCATGTACAAATTAGGTACTTTAGGCAAGTAAGGCAAAGTGCTTGTAACACAGTGGAAGAACCAAAGAAAGCAATGTTCCTAAATTAATACAAGAGATCTACAGTCCCCAAAATATCAATTTGAACAGTAAGCAGTAGGATAAAAAAACATGTTTTTATTTAACAGAGTTGTAATCTGATAAACTATCAGACTCTTATTTTTATGGTATTATACTGTAAAATGTATAGTAAACAGATTAACGTAATTTGATGTATGTCAGACCATAGACTTGTTTTAATAATTCAAAATACAGTCACACTAGTCATGTTTATGCTATGACCGTATATTACTTTACAGTCATTTACTGTAATTAAGTGCATACAGTGTGACCGTATGTATTGCTTTATGTGTACTTGCTGTAAATCAGTTTATACGGTCACACCAGTTATTTTGAAGGTATTTGACTGGCAACTCTACTGTCAGTCATTTGACCGCTAAATTTACGTTTTTTTTTTTGTTTTTTTTTTTACAATGTACTTATTCATGTGAGGGCTGTAGTGCTCTCGCGTCACTTAAAAAACAGTTCACACAAAATAGAAGGGAAATCAACTATGTTGCCATAGATTCATGGAAAGAGGGCACACATCAAATACATACGACTTTTAAAAACTCCAGTTCATTTAAATATGATTTAGCTTTAAAAAGCATAGGAGCATGCAGTTCCTCTTTAATGACACAAATAAATAGGTAACACTTACACAATGGAAAAGTCCAAGAGGCTGAAGGAAAGATACATGTCTGGGGTAAGAATTCATCTATATGACTTTTCTAATGTGTCAATAAATTTGCAGAAACTTACTTTGTACAGGTTTATAGCCATATAAAAAGAGGGATGGTATTGAACTACTATATAATGAAAGTGGAGATGTGAATGACATCATTGCATTGTGATGACATTTTGTTCCACTCTTTGCAACAGGTGACAAACATTTTAGTCCATGGTATGAGACAGAGATGCGATACCTTTCATTGGACTAACAAAACAATTAAATCACAACCTTTCAAGACCTCAGAGGTCTGTTCTTCAGGTGAAAGTAGGAAAGAGAGATTGATGTTTACATTCAAAAGGTGGCATCAGCACCCATTTTGAATCACAACAATTCTAATGCAAGGGAAAAATGCTGTGTATAAGAATAACATGTACAAATTGCAACAGTAAATACCAATAGGGAAATAAATAGTGAAAAAAAAGAATACAATAAAAGTAAATATATATTTCTTCAGTACGTAAAAGTAACAAAACAAACAATCACTGGCAGTCTCGTGGTTCAGGTACAGAAAAGGGCCGTCTTTACAGGGTTCGGGTTCTCATTCAGTCCAATAATCCAGTCCACTAATCAGGGTCCAATTCCGTTCCAAAATCGTTGCCAAGTAATCCTTTTTGTTTGTTTTCTTTATCTTTTCTCCCTCCTTCCCTCGCTCTACGCCCGCCGTCCTCCACGTCTTATCTCCTCCACTACACACAGACGCAGATTGCTAGTCAGAGCGTGTTTTATACCGGTGCGCTGATTCGGGGCACCTGTCCCTTGTTGAGCTCGTTAAAACGGGATACAAATGGCAAGAAAGGTGAAGCAACATAACGTCCATCAATTATATATTACGGTTACTATATATATAGTAACCGAGCTGCAACTCACTCTGGTTCCTTGCCCCTTTCAAACAGACCCAGAACACACAGACTGGAGGTTTAAAACTGGAAAAAAAACCCTAGCTCTACTCGAGCAATATCTAAACATAAACAGGAACCTAAACTATAAAACAAGGCAGCTAAGCTGTTTATCTGTTAAACAAAACAAACAACCAAAAACACAGTGTTTTTCACAAAACAAAAGGTTTTACACTACCTTTCTTTTCACCAGGGGCACACGCACACGCAGGCTTATCCACACAACAGCCCTGAAAAGACGAGCTGCTTTCTCTAAATACCCTGCACCTGGCTCTAATTTACAATGAATGTCAGGTGTAGGGGATAATTAATAATACAACAATTAACAAATATAATTAAACAATACTAACAATAATACAAATAACTAAACAAATACATGTTTTTGGCAGGGAGGATTTTAACCCCCTCCCTGCCTTATCACAACATATATATATATATATATATATATATATATATATATATATATATATATATATATATATATATATATATTAGGGGTGTAAATCATTTAGAGTTTAAATGTTTAAATGTTAATAAAGTGTCAAACGTTTTGAATTTTGCTTAATCGTTTAAACTTTGTCAAAAATGGATAGTCACCACCCAATGTACAGCATGCTTTTTGTCACGTGACTAGTTTGTTTCTACAGCAGCAGTGTGGAGTAGTGGTTAGGGCTCTGGACTCTTGACCGGAGGGTCGTGGGTTCAATCCCCGGTTGGGGACACTGCTGCTGTACCTTTGAGCAAGATACTTTACCTAGATTGCTCCAGTAAAAACCCAACTGCATAAGTAGGTAATTGTATGTACAAAAAAAAATAATGTGATACCTTGTAACAATTGTAAGTCGCCCTGGATAAGGGCGTCTGCTAAGAAATAAATAATAATAATACAGTGAAAAATACATAATACATGAAATAGTAGTAACAACACAGCAGCTAAGCAGATATCAGGCTTACAGAGCATGGAAAGCAAGAGAGAACAGGTATACAGTGGCTCTCAAAAGTATTCACCCCCTTGGACTTTTCTACATTTTATTGTGTTACAACATGGAATCAAAATGGATTTAATTAGGAGTTTTTGCCACTGATCAACACAAAAAAAGTCCATAATGTCAAAAAGAAAAATAAAATCTACAAATTGTTCTAAATTAATTACAAATATAAAACAGAAAATAATTGATTGCATAAGTATTCACCCCCTTTGCTATGACACACCTAAATAAGCTGTGGTGCAACCAATTGTGTGCAATTAACGCGTTTCACATGATTTCAGGTAAAATACACCTGTCCCACAGTTGGTTAGTACATTTCCCACAGTTGGTTAGTACATTTCCTAACAAAAACTACATCATGAAGATGAAGGAAAATTCAAAGCAAATCCGGAATAAGGTTCTTCTAAAGCACCAATCAGGGGTAGGATATAAGAACATTTCCAAGGCATTGAATATCCCCTGGAGCACAGTAAAGTCCATTATTAAGAAATGGAGAGAATATGGCACAACTGTGAATCTGTATAGAACAGGCCGTCCTCAAAAACTGAGTATCTGGGCGAAAAGGGCACTAGTCAGGGAAGCCACCAAGAGGCCTATGGCAACTCTGAAGGAGTTACAGTCTTCCACGGCTGAGCTGGGAGATACTGTGCATACGGCAACAACAGCCCGGGTGCTTCACAAAACTGGCTTTTATGGGAGAGTGGCATAAAGAAAGCCATTGTTGAAAAAACCTCGCATCAAATCTCGTCTAGAGTTTGCCAGAAGGCATGTGGAAGACTCTGAGACCAAGTGGAAGAAGATTCTATGGTGTGATGAGACCAAAATAGAGCTTTTTAGCCTCAACGCTAAGCGCTATGTTTGGCGCAAGCCTAACACCGCACATCATCCTGAGAACACCATCCCTACCGTGAAGCATGGTGGTGGCAGCATCATGCTATGGGGATGCTTCTCTGCGTCAGGCCCTGGAAAGCTCGTGAAGATAGAGGGCAAAATGGATGCAGCAAAGTACAGATAAATCCTGGAGGAAAACCTGCTGAAGTCTGCAAGAGACCTAGAGAAGATTCATCTTCCAGCAGGACAATGACCCCAAACATACAGCCAAAGCCACACTGGAGTGGCTTAAAAACAAAAAGGTCAATGTCCTGGAGTGGCCCAGTCAAAGCCCGGACTTCAATCCAATTGAGAATATGTGGAAAGAGTTGAAAATTGCTGTTCACCAAAGGTCCCCATCCAACTTGACGGAGCTTGAGCAATTTTGCAAAGAAGAATAGGCAAAAATTGCAGTGTCCAGATGTGCAAAGCTGGTAGAGACTTATCTAAATAGCTGTAATTGCTGCCAAAGGGGGTGAATACTTATGTAATCAATTATTTTCTGTTTTGGATTTGTAATTAATTTAGAACAATTTGTAGATTTTATCTTTCACTTTGACTTTATGGACTTTTTTGTGTTGATCAGTGGCAAAAACTCCTAATTAAATCAATTTTGATTCCATGTTGTAACTCAATAAAATGTGGAAAAGTCCAAGGGGGGTGAATACTTTTGAGAGCCACTGTGTATATATATATATATATATATATATATATATATATATATATATATACACTTATTATTTTCTCATTGTATTTATCTATCACTATTATTTATTTCCCTATATTAGTATTTACCGTTACAATTTTTATAATGTAATTAATTAATTTATTTTGTCTTTGTTATTGTCATTGTTTATTATGCAGCCCCCCCCCCACACACACAGCTTTTTTTCCTTACATTAGAATTGTAGCGATTCAAAATGGGTTCTTTTTTTTTAGAGTTCTGATGCCACATTTGAATGTAAACATCAATCTCTCTTTCCTAACTTGAAAGCTTGTGATTAATTATTATTTAGTTAGTCCAATAAACAGTATCACATCTCCTTCTCTTTGTCTATCATCCCTGGACTGATACGACTACCATTTCTAACAGTCCATGGTATTAGAAGGGTGTGACATCACTAGTTTAATCATAATTGGAAGAACATGTTCCAGCTTAGTTACATACTGATCACCATTTTATCATTCAGGCAACATTTTAGTGGCAGGTTGGTTAACAAACTGAAAAACTAAATTGAAATTTAAAATTTCAACTGTTAAAAGTTATAATGTATATGCAATACATAGCCGTTTTGTGTTACCACTTTGTGTCATTGTTCAATGTATTTGGATAATTTTGAGAAGGAAAACATACTGGTATTTCAGTTTTGTCAGAATACTAGAACGCTCTGAATAATAGTGTTTTGTTCCCATGGTGACGGAAATTCCAATCCCTCCTGCTCAAGAGACCTAGCATGCCCCTAAATAGACAACAGGAGGCACCCCTAGTTTGAACCTCACATATCAAGAGATTGCACTGCAGGAGGAACATCAGGAGAACACATATTGGTATCAGTATGCTATTTATTTTCTTATTGTTACAATAATGTAATATATTGCTGTTCAATTTTTCCAAACTCAAATAATATTTCGTTCTTAAGCTTTTACACTGTAAATGTTCTGTGCATAAGCCAACATATATTTGTGTTTTATTTATTTAGTGTAAAACCTGAATTACCAGTCATCATAGGGACTCCTTAAGATAGGTGGCTGTTTATCCTGGTCATTCCCAAAAATGAAATTAGCTCTGGGGTTTACTGGCTAGTAACAGCAGGTTGACGGTTAGTTTAGGAGACTTGACATGTATAACTATATGGTACCGTGGATGTACATTTTAGTGCAATGCTTATAGTGAACTTAAATACACCTAATAATTAAAACTTTATTATGATTCCCCAAAGAACACCATCACAAATCAATAGATGTTCCTATTTTGGAGTGAACTGGGTTTTGATTGTATTTGATCTCTGGCACACAGCAACTGACTGCATACATTCTGTTCCTATGAAGGTTTTGTATCCAGAGCTGATCATGACTACTGATCCATGGGTGGGAACCTGGAGGCCGCAAAAGCCTCTAAGACCCATTGGAGCACAGTACACCAGTCCAGGACCAAAGTATGGACTGCCTTCTGCAACAGGTCAGTCTGCAATGTTGGTATTTATGAGACTATGTCATATTGTAATAAACCAATGGTCCCCACTGGTTACAGTGCAGGGGCAAGTACAACAGTCTAAACTGTATGTGAACCTGGTAGCGTGTGAGATGCCACCACCTTTGATAACCAGGAAGCTCTGGTAATAAGTCCCTAAACAGAGCTACACAGGAACAACCAAAGTGGGGTGGAAGAAAATAGACTCTAGAGCAGTTCGAAAATAGAGATTACTTTTATCTGGATCATTTTGATCCGTTTTTTCAGAAAATGTCACTGCTGGATTACATTTATCCAGACAACAAATAACAATGATTATGAAATCCAGTTTTTTGAAGTAGGCTAGGGCTGTTTTTTTTTGTTTGTTTGTTTGTTTTTTGTTTTGTTTTTTAAAGGCCTTGTTTGATAACCTAATTTAACAAAATTAATAAGATTGTTGTAATAATGATTAATACACAACTTTTTAAAAAATATATAATTTTTAACAACATTTTAATCACATTTAATGTTATTAAACATATAACGCATGCAAATAACACTTATTTTATTTAAGCCTGCGTAACAGAAATTAAATAATTAAATCGAAATTGAATACAAATAAAACTTTTCAAAAAAGGATATGTGTTTTTAGACATCATCGTCTTCCTTGTCGGTTGGGAGTCCAGCATCTCTCAGACGAGCTTTTAGGTGTATGCTTTTTTTAATCAAAGCTATACCGCTAAATATGTGCTTTCCTTTTTGCTTGCATGGATACCAAATTTAAACATGTAAATATTATATTCTAACAATATTTGGACATATATTGTGTGTTTTTGCTATGACAATTCAAACTAAATATCGATGTTCTATGATCATTTAAAAGCTAAATCCACCTCCACAGTAGGGTCACAATAATCCTGGTATTTTGGATCAAAGTAGTCCTGATCGCCTCTTTAAATTTTGAAATACCCAATTGCAACATTTAATCGTGATTAAAAGCGCGATCGGATTACCAAAACGAAATTCACATCACAGTAATCCCGATCACATTTCGATGTTTTGAAAAACCCAATTGCACAATATAATCCAGATCAAACGCGGAAATCCGATTACCAAACTTTTGAAAATCCGGCCCCAGGTATATATTAATATAGAATATATATATATATTAGTAGTGTGTGCCACATTAACATTGAATCCTGCATTGTATGACCTTATACATTTACACTAACTGGTTTGTTCATAAATATATGCTCCCACCCTGCCTTTTCATTGCATTTTTAAATGCTGTATAATTTTGAAGAAATTAACTAAGTAGTAATAACAGAATAAGGGATATCAACCAAGATTTAAAACAAAAACACTCAGTTATTTTTATTAAACAGTGACATTAGTTAGCTAAATATGTAAGATATAGTTTGATGGTGCAATATCTATGTATCTGCATGGGGCATCTACAAATCGGGAAGCTCTTAGCAATGGTTTCCTGCTTTATGAAAGCTAATGTACCTGTTTAAAAAAAAAAAAAAAACTAATACAGATGTAGTGTTAGAAAGTGGTACATGTACCAAAATATGACCCGTGTAATGTCAGCAAGTGGTACTTTTTCAGATTTTGGTACATGGGTAATCCATTGCGATCTTATGGGTGTTTCGCTAATGTGAAAAGGAGGTACGTTTTTCACTTTCTAATGAGTGTTTTGCAGCTGTGCATACGTGGTACATGCTTATTTAACCCTTTCCGGACCAGGCATTTTTGGGCTGTATTTGACTCTCTTCCAATAAATTTTCTTCAGAACACTCTGGGGTACATTATAAAGTACTTCAGAAACCACAGAAACTTAGCTTTTTTTAAAACACATTATTTCAGTTATGTATTTTTATTGTGTATTCTGCTTAGAGATACATGGATAAAACGTTTTGTTTTATGACACGGAGGACGTTACAATACTTTCTGAATTATCATTATTATTATTTTTTTAAAGATTGATGTTTGGGTTAGGGTTAGGGTTTTATTATAAGACATTGTTTAACCTGAGTGATTGCAATGACATAATACACGTTTATTCACAGGGTCTTTATAAGCAATAAATGGACACTATTCTCGATTATTTTCTCAAAATAAATATTTATAAATAATTATTCATTCCATTATCAGTAGTAACAATAATGTACCTGATAACTTTAGTTAATTAAATGTTTTCCTTTATGATTCACAAAAACTGCTGAAAAAAGGTGATACATTTAATTCTCTGTGGGAGTTTAAATATTGTTACATTTTCTTTGCACACGTCCTCCATACGAGCCATAAGGTTTGTAGTAAAAACACAAAACCATTCTTTTCTTTTTAGGAACCATCAAGCATGACCCAACAAAAAACAAAGCCCCTGCTTATTCTTTCGGTATTCAGCATGTCAGGTATAACACCGACAGTTCTCCAGGTCCAAAGTACTTTGTGTCAAGCAAAATGACAAGAATGGGCAAGGATGCCTTCCCCGCCTATACCATGTGTTTCCGGAGCAAGGAACCCAAGAAAGCAAAAACACCTGGTCCAGGTAACTGTTATATAATATATCAATTTAATAAGTGCTGGGCCAACAATAAAGTAAAAGTGATTTACATTGACAAACTTGTTCTGGGAATGTTTTAAAAAGATTTGGTATGACATTATTACTATTATATAACTTTGACTAAACCTCCACTAAAATTTTGATTTGCCTATTCCCATTTTCCTTTGGAAAATAACTAATTATGGTGAAAGCTTTGTAAAGGTTGGTAGATTTATACTATATTCTGGGGTTGCCAGTGGTACATCCACATATTTTTGCCTAGTTATTTCTACATTCTTTTTTCTACAGCAACCTATTTTCCAGAAAAAGCTATAAAGTGTTCCTATAATACGCCACCAGCTTACACCATGGGCAGCAAGACAGAACACTTTGAAATGGACAGTGTGCCAGGTAAGTTATTGAGGTTTTCATGTTGGGATTTTGTATTCCTCTGTGCAGTAATGTTTTGTATTCTGAGATTGAATATAATCTGCTTCCAAAGCCAAAAATACCTAAATTTACTTGGCTATTTTCTACCCTAACAACTTTTGAGTCTGAGTTAATTTACAGGAATTAGATGTGCTATTCACTTGATTCAGTTCATTTGCTTTATACCCGCCAGGTCAGGAACAGGTATAACTAATACAAAGAGCACATTATTTATAGTCTATTCAAGATTCACCAGCCCTTGAAGATGCACAGTTAGTTGAGCTAGGGGAGCTAGAAAAGTCTCATGAATATCAGACTTGTGACCCAATACAGTTATTACAAAAGTTACATATATTTGTCTTAAACCAACATTAAGGATAATTGCTGATTTCATACTGGATCATTTGTATCAATATTAAAAGCATGTCATGTTGCATTAGGTAAAACATACCAGAAATACTGTGTTCTTGTTTTTTGAATGACAGGGCCAGCTGATTACAAAATACCTACAACGCTGGGAAGAAATTTACCAGTCAAGTCCTCGGCACCCTGTTATTCATTCGGAATTAAAAGCAATTTAAACATTGCGAACAAGGTAGCATCTCTATGAGTAAAGTACTGGTTCAAAAACCCTGCACAGGACATTAAGGGTTGTTACAAGTTCACAAGATAGAATATCTGGTCTCATCCTCTGTAAAAATGTAAAATGCAATCATTTTAATTCATTACTTTACATACTGAATCATTTTAATCTATTTAAATGTTTTAAATGAACCAATTCAGTTACATTAGCTTCAACCTTTTGTAGATAACCTGTTATAGAGGACTAGATTCAATTCCAAACTTTAGAGTGATAGTCTAGAACCTTTTTGACAACTGTATTTGCTTTCCAATTTTATACAAGATGTCAGCATAGCTCAAGAGACAGTGAATCTAAAAATGTCGAGATGCTTTTCTCTCTGCAGAGATTATAAGTGATTAACGATTTCTACCTGCTCTACAAAGATTTTTTATTTTAGAGACAAATGCATAATTTTGTGGAAGTTACATCTTTACAACAAATGCATGCTGGCATCAGTAAATATTTACCTAACTCATCTGCATCCATTACTGTATTCAGGTTTATTTTATTTTGATAAAGTGCAGGAGGTTTAACTTTTAGAAAGAGAACATTCATCCAATTGTGAGCATGCATATGATGTCCTACCATCAGATTCCAATTATATATTTGGACGAAACAATTATGTCCTTAACAAGTATGTTCTTAAAACTGCAGGACATTATCCAAACAATATAAAAGCTTTTTTTTTCATTTCTTCCCAGGGTCCATCACCTAACACTTATAAGACTACAAACCTTAATGTCTATAAGTGCACCGCCCCTCAGTACAGCATGTCAAGCAAAGCTGGGATGCCTAGTGGTTCAGGAAATACACCTGGACCCGCTGACTACAAAACAGAAAAGGCAAGCTGCTTTTGAGGAGTACAGTGAATAATACTGCTCAAAGTACTACTGCTACTAATAATATTAACAATAATAATAATAATAATAATAATAATAATAATAATGTATATGTGTATCTGTAATGCAAATGTTTTACACTGATTAGTTTCTGATCTTTGCCTTGTTTTGTTTCCTTTCCTAGGTGACCTGCAATAAGTATACTCATCCTGCATTTACATTTGGTGTTAAACACTCCGAATATATGGCACCATTAGTTATTGCTAACTGAACCTGTAAATGTGTTTACACTGTACAAGATATTTTGTTACAAGAGATTATTGTTATAAATGTGTTAAACTGTGTTCGAAATGAATTTTCATTGTGAAGTGTTTAAACTGTAATCGTAACTCAGAGTTACACATTAAATATGTTATGCTTTGTCCGGTAGAACTTTATTGTGTTAAAATATACACAGACTTTCTGTGAATAGTGTGTTTAATATAATATAATAAAGGTGATCAATACTAGTATCTCACGTATGATGATTACCACACACATTTTAAATAAGCAGAAATACATTCACAAATGTCGCAGATGTACTATCATTAAATAAATAAGTATATTTCATCTGCCTGCATTATTACAGCATTGTGTTTATTGTACACAATTAAAAGCAAAGGCAGATAAACAAATTAAAAAAAAAAAACAGACAACATTATTTATTTTTATTAAATCTGTTTATTTGTTGGTGCAAAAGCCAATGAAAATGAATACCCAAAAGCTGGCTACTGTATTAAATCATAAACACAATATTCAGTTTCACCACTTTTACACATTCTATGCTATGGGCATAGTATTTTGGTCAGATGCAAAAACAATATTTAAAGACAATATTTACATATTGCAAAAAAAAAAAAAAAAAAAAAAACCTTCAGAAAAATCTTTGTAATGCAAAAATGTTTACACTTATATTCATTATAGAATTACTAATATGTGTTTAGTTTCATATTTCCACATCATAACTAATAACAGTGTACACACAGTACAGCATTATGCTTATGAAGCATCATGGAAATATGCTATCAATTAGAAAGAGGTACAATCCCCAGAACTCAAAGTAACTGGAATGAAATATTGGCATCTAAGGATCTACTTCATTGATGAACTGGTTCTTTCAATCTTAAAAAAAAACCTTTTCTCCATTTTGTGATGTTAATAGGTGGATAAGTAAAAACAATGTGATGAATATGTAGTTAAAGAATGGCGTTATTTTTATTCTTCATTGTTTACAAAATTAAAACTTACTACCGTGTCGCACCAACACAGCTGTAAAATTGCACTTTTTTCTGAACTGAAACGCATTGTCGCAAGTGACGCTGAATCAGCTAGGCTGGTCAGTAAAATATTGACTCCTTTTGCATGGAGGATCTCAGTAGCTACAGCTGTTGGTTCATCAATTGAATCAGATGCAGTTGTATTGTGTCTGCCAACTGATGATGTGAGGCAGAACAGTAATTGGATACCAGAAAATATGAATAACAGTGAGTTTTGGCCTCCTTCAGTGTTCTGGATGGAAGGCGTACCTCGCAAAGTGACTCTGTGCGAACAAAAGAAAATATAAAGAAATAATATTTACAGCTAAACGTGTCCAAGTATCTTATAGGAATGAAGTCAGGCCATGGAAATCCACACCTGTGATGGAGAAACATTGGATCAAGGGACTTCTTGTGGAAACAACTAAGAGCGAAACCTGGTACAGAAGCTGAATCCTGCTGAGAAAATATGGATATGCTGAATATGTACTAGGCGATTTTAAATATGGAATGTATTATAAAATGAAGTGTCAATGATATTAGGAAGGATAAAGAAAGAGTATCCTTGTACCACCAGTGGATGGCTATCTTGCTCCATGAAATAGGTCAGTCCACTCTTGTTATGGATTTGACATTTAATTAAATACTTAGTAACGATTTACCACTTGTATATCTTATCTTCAGAAAGTATGACGCTTGATAAAAAAAACACCATTCCGGCTAAAAGTGAACATTAATCTACACATTTATGCCCTAAAAACACAAGATAAGAAGAGACTCTATGACCAAAAGATTAACTAACAAGCCAGAGGTCTTGAGAAAAAAAATCCTGTCTCAGCTGGATTTTGTATGAACAAAGAGAAGGGTCAAGCCTAGTTGAATGCAGCTATACTGGCCTATATTTGGATTTAAATCTTGAGGGATTCACCAAAGTAATATTATAGCAACTGATAAACAAAGGTAAATTAATTGAAAGATTATCTTACAATGAAACAGGTTCAGTGCTAATTGACACTGTTTATAGTTCATAACAGTTATTTCATAAGATTAATAATATGTTGTAAGTATTTGCTATAATGAGAAAACATATTATTTACAACTGACAAGTATTATTGCTTGTTCACGACTTTGCTTTAGTGATTAGAAGATTAAAACCTGGAGCAGTATTCGATTTACTTAAATGGGAAAATGGTACAAGTTTATTCTTCTTTCTATTGAACAATAAGACTTCTAGACATTATGATATCCATTGAATTATAGAATATAAAAGGTGTTGTGTTATGTTTTTGTGTTAAGTTTGTAATAATATACTATAATGTACCTTGTTATTAATCCACTATACTGTTGTCTAATGATGGTAGATGAAGTCATTGTGTGGTTATGTGAAACTGCTGCATTGCAAGGGGGTTTCCTTACATTCTCCTCCAACAATGCTGTAAGTCTTGCAGATTTGGAATTTAAGGTTCATGGATTTAGGGATCTAGTACTGATAAGTAAATGTCTTGAAATAATATGCACAAATCATGGCTTAATGGACCGGTCATATATCTAATAAAGTGCTTTGCACAGACTCTGACCTTGGAAAAAACAAGAGACTGTGGAAACTGCTAGCAGTAACATATTCCCAGAGTCAGGTACAGGTCAGAGCCTGGTCAGTGCATCTCTTAAGGGATAAATAATTGTAAAGAAAACTATTACCACTTAAACTTAGTGAAACTAAATGACTTGAATATTGTATGAGACAAACTTTTGTCAAATACTCTGTTAGACAATATGGAATCAAAACTGACTCAACAAAATGATAAAACAATATGAAGTTAAAAGAAACACATACCTTTAATTTAGCATAATATAATCACTTAGAAGATGATGTCACATATTAAGAACATCTCTGATATATAACGCACATAAAAATAGTGTTTTGCATGCAGTAGTGTTTTTATATTATATTATAAACCAAGATCCTGGGAACCTTGGTTCACTTAACTTTTCAGATAAAGGAGGGGCTCTGCGGAAAGCAAAGAAATGAGATCATAAGAGTTTAAACAAATGTGAAGTTTTGAATTTATTTGACACCTATTAATTCTGAAAAGTTAGTCCGGATCTTTTGAAAACTATTATTTGTAAAAGGGATAAAGAGCTGTCTCACCTGATTAATGATTGGATTTAATTGAGGCGTCCCATGTATTCCAATGAGACGAAAAACCTATAAAACTCTTGAGTAAATTTCAATGGGTACCACACTCATCCCAGACAGGGCAAGGTGGTCCATCTTTTGCAAACCGACACAATTGAGCTGATTTAATTCAGTTTCATTTGCTTGAAGACAGCCATATCCTTTTACGATTTATATTAAAAGGTAAGCATTAAGCAATTATTATTATTTTATCTCATATGTATTGCATGTATTTCTATAAGGGACTCACGCTGTGTTTTAGAAATAAGAGAGAGTTTTTTTGAATGTGCTGAAATAGACCATTGGGTACTTTAGGTGACGTGTTCTTGGCCTGCTTGTCGGCCTTGATTAACACATATATACATGTATTAAAGTGTTAACGTTGATATCTGTTAAGACACTGGACTGCCCAGTGTGTCTGTCAGCTGGGGATACGACGTAGCCTGTAGCTACTCTATCCAATATTTAACTGTTAATAAACCGAACGAGTACTAATCATACTCCGATTTCGTAAAAAACTTTAAATACATGAGTCTGTCAATTTCTTGAGTTCTATATTAGTCATCTGGATATACTGCGGGACCAGAGCAAGAACTATATCCCACTAGGAGTAATAACATCTCTGTCCTCCTAACGTCTCCCCTGAGATAAGAGTGTATGCTGAGCAATTCAAAAGAGTACGTAAAGGAATCTGAACACGTGGATTTCGTGACAGCATAGTTAGTGCACATCACCTAAAAGTAATTTACCAAAGTTATCTTTGTTTGAATGTGTCAGTTGTTTAATACATTAAGAATGCGTTTCCCAAAATGGCTATAAACTTTGTTTGCTTCACACGGATGACTGTTTAATATGTCTCATTTAATCAAGAAATTTAAAGAGAGCTATTTTCCTTTAAATACATCTTTTAAAAAGAAGAAAAATAATAATCCTAACTCTGCACCCTGGTGACAAGGTGTGACGGAGTGTCCCGCCCCTATTTATTATTATTTGTATTTGTTTGCGACGCTGATAAAAGCGCTGCGTCTTTTGTTCTTGATTTTTTATATTTATAATTTAAAAACCCTGTGAGGATGCGCCACGCATCAAGGTAATAAAGCCGAAAGAAAATTAAGACCAGTCCAATTGAAACAGCACAGCAGCTTCCGGTTGTCCCTGCCAGACCGCACCATGGTGGAAAACCTTTTCACACTCCCCATCAATAGACCTGTGGCACTCATAAAGTTAGAGTCCCAAGGAACACAATGAGAAAAAAGTATGTATATTTCTTTGTCCGCATAACAAATATTTTCATATAGTCCTCTAGTTTCCCAGTCTACAAATACATCTAAGAATGAATGGGTTGCCCGGACTGCATATTTCTACACGTAATAAACTTGAGAATGAGGTTGCCCCAAACATTCTCTTTTCTGTCCTCAAAACTGTTTTTATTATCTTGGTTTACACTTACCATGCTGTCAAGATATACATTTTGGTCCTCTGCATCTCGGTCTATGTCCAGTGCCAACCGTTAAAGCACAACAATGGCACAAGTATGTTACGGGATTTCTAAATGTGTATATTTTTAACAACCAAAAACTTTTACCAATTAATATAAGGTGAGATGGGAACGAACATTAGCATTGCAAAAGCTTCAGTGTACAAAGCAATGCTTTCCCCTCACAATCAGCCTATATTCAGAATCAGTGTTTGCTACAATAGATAATCATGGTAATTGTTAATCAAAGCTTAAACAATAGACTCATACAGAACTAAACATTTAACAGGTAAGAAATTAAACATTAGATAAAAATAGATTATATAAATTCCCAAACAATAAATTAACCTGCCATTATTAACAGCTGTAAAAGCTAATTAAATGTTGCTTTAACAATCTCTGAGGGTTTTTGGCACAAAAAATGCTAACTGCCAACCGATTTTAATCTGGAGACTTTACTGGACAGATTTTCGGCCAAACGTTTGTTTTCCGCATCCCAACATGTCATCCACTACACCATGTCCTGCAACAATAAAGATGCCATACAATGTTGAGCGATATGATTAAAAAAAATAAAATACAAAGATATCAAAGGTACACAAGTAAAGGGCAGACCTACCAAAAAAGGAAGACACATGTACAGCAGTCTGTAAATTCAAATGCTGCGGTGAGGATCTATCGGTTTTTTTTTTTTTGGACTACGGTATTCCTGAGACCATTTGTTGTACTAACTTGAATCTTGAAAGGTGCAATCACTCTTGTGAAATTTGTAGGCGGATCGTGCCCTATCCAATAAAATAGTTGCCTGGTGGTAACCATCTTGGTGCTTTTATCATAATAGATTTGCTTGAAATAAGTGCATACTCATATAAAGCTTTTTTTTCTTTTTTTCAGCTTCTACCGGTATATATTTACACTGATCCAAGACATGACACAATGTTTCACAATTTTAACTTAATGCCAATATAATGTGTTCATCTAATAAAAATAAAATAGCTCACGTCACATACACCTGCAGCAAGTATTAAGACGTGTCAAATTTACTTAAGCGCCATAGCAAAACAATTACCTGTACAATTAGTGTTACGTCAACAAGATGGCAATTTTGTGTTCGTTTGTGTAAAGCACACACTCCCCTCACAAGTCATAATGTCATGATAACAAATACATTAAAAAAATAACTTGCTGTACAATATGCAAGTTTACAAGTACTTATAGCGTTTAAACATAGTGTTGTCACAAATGGAATTCAATTGTATTTATTTATCAGAAAACAAACAAAACAGTTTATACATTCTTTACAGTGGGCGCTGTTTAAAGACAAAGAAGAAACTTTACATTGCCAAAATAATGGCAGTTATTTAAACTTATCAGATGTGGCTACGTGTTCATGTACCTCTATTCCAGCCAGCCTTCTTTCTTCTTCTGTGTTCACTTCCTGTTAGTCGCTGACGTCTGCTTCTATCAGCTGCAGATCTGGACGCTTTCATGCAACAGCGGTGCATGATGATTTTTTGAAGGTGTTACCCATGCATGCCATCGACAGAGATATTTAATTTGTCAAATTCCTCGTGATAAATGTGTATTACATTTAACTAAATAAAACCCCACGACGTTGGGACTGTGAGGCTGAACCATGATATCGTTATGTAATAATGCATTTATTGGAGAAGACAGTAAAGCCTACATTGTATTAAACTACAGTATATATAACAAAAACTGTATAAATAGAAGACAAAAATGCAAACAACCGAATTTAGTCTGTAAACCAGTCCATGTCATTCAGACAAACTCCAGGCAGACCAATGCAAACAGCCAAACTGAGTACAGTACACTTGTTGCTTTATTTTGAAAGGGTGACACCTGTTTTTGATTGAAACATTTGACCTTAAAAATATGCCTTAGCCTATGTAATTCAATATGACTGAACAAAATAAAATTATAGATAGATAGATAGGTGTGTGTGTGTGTGTGTGTGTGTGTGTGTGTGTGTGTGTGTGTGTGTGTAACCACACAGTTTTAAAATTAAGTCAGACATTAATATTTACAGTTTTCTTTGTTTTGATTTCAAGAACAATAGATTAATGGTTATTTAATAGAATATTCTATACATGAAATTTTTACATGTGGAAATGTAAATGGATCAATTCTCTTTAAGGGGGCGTGGCTATATACTACAATGCGAATTCAGGGTTTTTTTTTGTTTTTGGTTTTGGTTTTTTTCCGCTTCTTCCACCAAGCACCAAAGCAGTTATTTTAACAAAATAAAACTACAACTCCCACAAGCAACCGGCAGGCGAGCCTCCGTTAATCTTACCATCCCGTGTTTTTTGAGCCCCAGTGATCAGAGCTGAAAGTGGGATAGAAGCCGTGAGTCAGTAAATACAATCCAGCGCGGACTGTGTGTGTGGTTGTCAGGTTCACAAGCACTGCATTTAACAGCAATGAAAATGGATCTGAACGCAGTCATTGAAACTGTCGAAGCGGGGTACCAGGATGCTGCTATGATGGCACTGCAAGCGTTCAATAAAGAGGTGAGTAAATGTTCGATTTTATTTGTATTTACCTTGTTGATGTTTTGTTTATTTTGTATGTATCTCCTAATATAAATGTATGTCTATGTGTGATAACACGTTGTTTCTCAGATACTGTAGATTGTGTGGACATGGAGGATACATTTGGTCCGTGTCTGTTTATATTACGATGAGCTTCGTATTACTGTTTTCTGTACAACAAATAGGGTGTTCTTGACCTGATGATGTGAACACCCAAAGCTAAATGGTCTTTAATGGCATCAGGAATAAGGTGGGGGATGGGCGTGCATATCTATTCTGCCATTAGCATTTTAATGCTTATGCAACTCTGTCCATCAAAACTAGAAAGATCTGAATATGTAAATGTATTTGTATATATGTGTTAGTATTAATAATAATATTTAATACTATAATAATGCTTCTTTGCACTTTTACTATTAATTTATATACTTTGCTGCACTATTCTGACCATTCCAAGTTTGCACTTTGTTATAATAATAATAATAATAATAAAAATAATAATAATAATAATAATAATAATAATAATAATAATAAACACTTTGCTATTACTGTAGTATTGCTTGTTATGGATTCATAATTATTGTAATAATAATAATAATAATAATAATAATAATAATAATAATAATAATAATAAATTGCAAACATGCTGATTGTCAGGCATCTTTTATTTTGAATGGAAATCGTAATATAGATATTGGAAATAATATCAATTAATATAACATCTAATGCTTAGCAAAAGTCATTTTTATTAGTCAACAATTAGATATTAAACACATACATTCCAGTTTTTTTTGTAAATAAACAAGTCTGGTTTCCATTTAACTGTTCTGTTGTTTAAGAATCAAACACCCTATGCGTGCAGCAACATAAACAAGTTAAAAATAATAATAATAATAATAATAATAATAATAATAATAATAATAATAATAATAATAATAATAATACTGTGCATATGGCTTTCTAAAGCTTCACATGCCTATAGATTTCACTTTAAACAATTTATATAGTACTTCCAATATAAACTCTCTGGGGTGATGCGGCTGCATTATTATTGTGTCCTGAATTCAAACATTATAAGCCACCATGAAATTCCCAATCTGCACCTGGTGGACCCTCTTGCTGTATTTCCTGTTTGGTCATGCAACTGACCTCGAAGAACACATTGTGAAAAAGGTACCATTAGGAAGACATTAAAGAAAAAATAGCTGTCCTCGTTTTGATTCTGGACATCTGTGTTGCTGTGTATTTTTTAACTTTATTTATTTATTTATTTATTTATATTTAACTTTTCAGTAGAGTAGTGCTGTAAACCAGTCCATGTCAGTAAAGTAACAGTAAGAAATGAACAATAAAGATATTTTCTCTAACAGCAAGATTTAACCAAGCAGACGACAAACTAGATTAAAAGAGCCAATCTTTTTATCCAGGAAGCTGTCTGACTTGTGCAGTATCCTGCAGTATCTTCACAATTGGATTAAGTAATTCAGGTCTTTGAATAGACGTCAACAAAGCCAAGACATTCCATTGCATCTCTGTAAATTACATGGTGTATCCCAAAGGTCACATTGGCTAAATACTATCAATCTCTGTATTCCCATTTGACATTTGACTTCTGGGTGGGGAACTTAACAACACTGTTGCTGGCACCCATCGTCTCTTCAGTAGAGTAGAAGCTGCTGTTTTTCACAGTAACTTGAAAGATTTTATGGGCATTAAGCACTGAAATATTCACATAGCCTATGCAGCAGCTTTTCTATGCCTTTTGTGCCAGGCTCCAGTAGAGCTTTCAGGCACCAATCTGCATGTGTCCCATACTGTAGTGGATGTGTCTGTGTGGCTCTTCCGATCTCTAATGCATTACCTAATTTAACATGTGTATGTCCTTTTTTTTATTAAGAAATGCCAGTGTTTCACTTTCGATGGTGATGGAAGAGTAGAAAGGCAGGTAAGTGACTACATTCTTCATTTTATTTAAAAGTCTTCGCACACATTTTTGTTAATGGAATACAATAAACAAATCTGAGTGCCTTTACCTTTGGGTATGTACTAACCCAGAAAAAAAAACAACAGGCCATTGCTCCTACTCCCATTTGGCAGGTTACCATGGAAACCAGGGTTGCTGTCCTATTAGAAACTACTGTATATAGGTTTACCAAAATCCAGGCCTGGATACCATAGAGTATTTGAATTCAACAAAAGGTTTACTTTTTCAAAAGTGACAAGAAAACACCACCATGTAACTGTCTCTATGCTGAAATATATCTTCCAGAAGGTATAGGTACTAACTCTTTTGTTTCTTTTGTGTATGCTTTTGTATTAGGAAGATACATTAAAACAGGTATTGTAGTTTTCATGAACTAAGTGTTTATGAAAACAATATTTATTTGTTTTAGGCTTCATGGCAACATTAGATGAGAGCTGTCAAGGTTGCAGTGTGTGTGTGGTATGGATGGTCAAGGTTGCAGTGTGTGTGTGGTATGGATGGTCAAGGTTGCAGTGTGTGTGTGGTATGGATGGTCAAGGTTGCAGTGTGTGTGGTATGGAAGGTCAAGGTTGCAGTGTGTGTGGTATGGATGGTCAAGGTTGCAGTGTGTGTATGGTATGGAAGGTCAAGGTTGCAGTGTGTGTGTGGTATGGATGGTCAAGGTTGCAGTGTGTGTATGGTATGGAAGGTCAAGGTTGCAGTGTGTGTGTGGTATGGATGGTCAAGGTTGCAGTGTGTGTATGGTATGGAAGGTCAAGGTTGCAGTGTGTGTATGGTATGGAAGGTCAAGGTTGCAGTGTGTGTATGGTATGGAAGGTCAAGTTTGCAGTGTGTGTGGTATGGAAGGTCAAGGTTGCAGTGTGTGTATGGTATGGAAGGTCAAGGTTGCAGTGTGTGTATGGTATGGCAGTGTGTTCATTAATAGTGTTAGTCTTTATTGACTCTTTTAGACTAATAATAAAATGAGATTGATCAGTTTCCATCCGTACCGTTCAGTTGGTAGCAGCATGTGTAAATGATACTTGCCAGAGGTCCATCGGTTAATAGAGGGCATCCTATCTTACAGGATCAGATATGATAGGTTCTACTGTAGTCTCTTTTTGTCTCTCTTTTTTTAATGCTGAATTGTCATTCAAATATAAGTCGAATAAATGTGTGTTCTTCACTTGATTGCTCAAACTGGCTGTGTTGTGCTCATTTGCATTTAGAATTAGCAATACTAATATGGGGTAACTGTATACCCCAAGAGACAAACAGCATGAGCTTTACCATCAGGTATGCTAAATAAACGAATAATAAAATGGTGAAGATTAACATACAGAACTGTATATTAGAGGTATTTTTAAAATGTGAACTGCGTTTTTAGGTTTACTAATTTCTGCACTTGGCTGCGTTTTATTAAAAGGTTTGGAAGGAATTGAAAGATAATTGGGAGATGGGCCACACAGAGTCTCTGGCTTGTATAAATCATTATGCTAATTGATGTATAACTCCCTGCTAAGACTCACTTAGCTGGCAGGCACTGAAAGGTATTAGAAGGTTTTCCAAAATAGAATAGAAAGAAGTGGAAGGAAGGAATGACTTTTTTTTTTGTTAAAGTGTTTTTTTATTTATTTTTTTTACATTTTTTATGTTGTGTTAAGATGCTTTGACTATGAGTTCTGGAGCTCCTCTTAACTTAATAAGGAGGAGGCTGTGTGGTCCAGTGGTTAAAGAAAAGGGCTTATAACCAGGAGGTCACCGGTTCAAATCCCACTTCAGCCACTGATTCATTGTGTGACCCTGAGCAAGTCACTTAACCTCCTTGTGCTCCATCTTTCGGGTGAGACGTAGTTGTAAGTGGCTGCAGCTCATGCATAGTTCACACACCCTAGTCTCTGTAAGTCGCCTTGGAAAAAGGTGTCTGCTAAATAAACTAATAATAATAATAAGCATAATAGTACCTACAAACATGCAAGTGTTTCATTTATTTTCTCGACGTTAAATATTTAGGGTTTTAATCATTACTGTTATACAATATACCGTTATTGATATAAAACACCGTGGCTAAGCTGCACATGGAAATAAACTAGCAGAGCTTCATATTGCAACAATAAAACTACCGCCTCACAGTAAGTTTTATATAGCATAGTACAACAGCGACTCATTTTAAAAAGTCATGCCCAAGTGAGGGTGCTCCCTCACAGGCTGATCAAGCCTTTGTTACATATATCTAAGACATGCAGCTAGTATTTAAACTGATTACAAACATGAAAAAGTAAGGAGACAACAAGAAAAAATATGTCTCTATTTTAATGGAGCAGCTTTATAACATACAAAACACAAAGTACAGACATTTCCAAGTACTGAATTCTGCCTCGCCTGTTTGTGTTTGTTTAAATTTGAATCCGTGTTTAGGAGCTCACGATGTAACAGTTTAAATCAATTTCAATTATAAAATGTCCTGTATTTCCAGAGGCTTGTATTATTCATCTTCCCTGGAGTGCTTTGTCATCTGGTGCTGAGTGGAGGGAGAGCAGTAACGCGATTGGGCGCTTACAAATACAATTTTTATGTAAAAGACTGCATTGGCTGATTGTTTTGAAGGGCAGGGTATATTACAAAACCTTCAGTGTTACTGTATGTAGCCAATTTGACATATTAGATTAAACACAATGGAAAAATGATAGTATGGCTAGTTATATTTAAAACAATTGTGGGGGATATTATATTAAACACTACAGGAAGAGAGATTATAGTCTTGTCCCCACCAGTTTTCATAAAGTTATCTAATTGTGCTTATGTAGTATTACTGTATGTTAAACGTATCGAAACATTATTAAATATTGAACTTTGAGGCTGATGCACGGTCAGTTGTTGTGAGATATTATATTTAATGTTCAGACAAACAGACATGTTCATAAAGAATTTGCATTCCATGAAATGTCTAGGATGGTTAAGCATTTCCTGGGACTCTTCGTAGGCTTTATGAATGTATACCGCATTTGGAGAGGTATTAATAAAATTAAAAAATGAAGTCAACTTACATTATTTGTTTCTTAAAACTGCAAAGCTTTAGTAAGGTAGAAAATGCATTATCTCATGTAGGTCTGGTGGAAAATCTGCAGCTTCTGTGCGCCCACACTATATCATATTCAACCAGCTGCAGTACTCCCAAAAGGTACTGCTCCTTCTACTACAGTTATAAAGATTTGCAGTTCATTCCCAAACCTCTTTTCCCACCTTTGATTGATGAAGAAGCAGTCAAGATTACTTTTGATTTTAGTTCCAATCTGGATTTTAGACTCCCATTAGACTGTGAGTAAAGACGGTAATCGACAGTGTCTACCAAGTGTTTACAGCATCCCTTTCTTCTGTGAGCAGCCTGCGCCCTTCCTAGAGGGAATTCCAGAACAGGTATTTGCATTCCTTACCCATTCGGATACACTGACTGGACAAAGAATTATACAATTGCCTTAATGGTGGGTAGGATAGTGTAGCGCCTGGAAACAGACTGCGTGTCTCATCCAGCATTGATTTTCTGTAATTCAGGCAAAGCAAAGCACTGAGGGAGAAGCAGGTGGGCAACCTTTGTAATGCCCCTTGAGATCCTTCTGCTTCCCAGTGATTGTTGCATACAGCTCTCAAACAGCTTACATAAGTATAGTGTAGGATGTGAAAACATACATTTGCAAACTAGGTTTTTTTCTGATTTTACAATTATAAGTCAGGTAGACAAACCTGAAGCCTTCTTTAGTATACAGCACACCATTTATAGAAGGAACCAGCTGAAACATTTGTCTTCTTGACTTTTTTATAGTTGTACCTAGAATTCTGATTGAGTGTTTTGCAGTTGTGGATGGCTTTACAGTGTTTTGGTTCCTGATTGAGCATTTGGAAATTGTGGATGGCATTACAGTGTTTGGTTTCTGATCCCTAGCGGTTGGGGAAGCTGGTGATCCGGTTCCTAGAGAGGGACCTGCAGCCGTCCTGCCAGCTAGCCTGCCTGGAAACCATCCGGATTCTGTCCCGGGACAAGAACTGCCTGGAGCCGTTCGCCACCCCGCAGGCCATTCAGACCCTGGGCCGGCACGCGGGCATCAAGCATAGCGAGGGCGTCACCTCTGAGATCCCGGACCTGGAGGTGATCGTGGAGGCCCTCAAGTGCCTGTGCAACATCGTCTTTAACAGCCCGAGCGCGCAGGAGGTGGGGGCCGAGCTGCGGCTCATCGTGGGCCTCACCGAGCGGCTCAAGCTCTATAACGACCGGCACTGGAGCCACGAGGTGCGCTTCTTCGACCTGCGGCTGACCTTCCTGTTCACGGCGCTGAGGGTGGACGTGCGCGGGCAGCTGGCTCACGAGCTGCGGGGGATCAGTCTGCTGTCCGACGCCCTGGAGAGCACCCTGGGCCTGCGCTGGCTCGACACCTTCGAGGTGGCACGAGCGGACAAAGGAGACGACGTCCTGCCCCTGCCACGCCAGGAGACCGAGCGCACCATGGAGATCCTCAAGATCCTCTTCAACATCACGTTCGACACCAGCCGCCGCGACGTGGACGAGGTGAGGGAAGTGAAGGGTAGGGTAGGGTATGCCTAAGTTAAAGCATATTACTTGAGTGATCAACTGGAAATTTGCCATGGAAAACTCCTTGTTGGTTGAATAAAAAACTAACTGGAACTTCCCTTTTTATTTGCAGGAAGAAGCCGCTCTTTACAGGCATCTCTGTGCCATCCTGCGCTTCTGCCTAATGAGTAAAGCAGATGGAGAAGAGAGGACAGAGGAGTTCCACAGGTAAAAGACATTTGAACTGAAATGAAACTGCAGTGTATAATTCCCTTCAATGTTAAGTCTCTGATACATTCAAGCAACTGTCAAAATCATTTGTAATTTAAAATTGCATCGCACTGTCTGTATAAAGTATTAAAGTACATGTCCTAAGAGACATTTGTGTTTTTGCTTGCTGCACAACGTTGAATGTGCAAAGCTATCTAAATGGGAGAGTGGATGACCAAATAATCACTGAATGCATTCATCATTTCTGAACTTGTATAACCTGTCTACAGGTCAAGGGAAGATAACTCTCAAACCTGCTCACTGCTATTGCAGTACAGGAAAGGCAACTCCACTTAAAACCACAAACCAGCACACTGATCTTTTGTGTGCCCATAGAAAAAAAAAGATAGAATATTCCACTATAGGCTTTTCAGACACATTTCAAAGTCAATTTAGGAAATTATGAGAAAACATTTGAGAAAGCCTCTGAGAACTTAATAAACGTGGGGAACGTTGTCTACACTTGTGCTAAGCCAGTCTCCTCTTGCCCCTGTTGTATGTTGGAAATGTGAAGCCAGACGTGTGCCTTTGCTGTTTCAGTCACACGGTGAACTTGCTGGGGAACCTGCCCCTGATGTGTCTGGACGTGCTGCTCACTCCGAAGGTCCAGCAGGGCTCTATCGAGTACATGGGGGTGAATATGGACGCGGTCAGCATGCTGCTAGACTTCATGGACCGGAGACTCAACCGGGTGAGTGCCATCTCTGAGCAAATCAAAATGTAAATTAGATATAATGGTATACCATTGATTATTGTATAATATAGTATGGTATACACCTAGTAACAATGAATGGTTGAATATTGTATTTCATTCTATACCATTTGAATACTATGTCTTTATACCACTGAAATTCATTACTGTAACCTGCCATTACTGACCATTCATGGCACACAGAAATGTAATAAAACAAATAGTATTGTGTGCTTTCTTGTGAGGTCTGTTTGGCCAAAATAATGGGGCATTTATAAAAGCCAGTGCTGCAGCTGAATTTGCTTAGTTTCTTCAGGCTGCTGGGGAGTCAACCCTTTAAACATTAGCATGTTAACTGTTCTATAGTCTGCATGTACAAGAACATAAGGTTATTGCTAGAAAATGACATGTGTATACATTATACATGTGAGTGTATAGTTACCGAGCATCGGCCCCATACATCAGACTGATGCTAGGGAAAATGTCCATGTTTTTTAACGCTGTCTACAAGGATTTGCGTTGTTTATCCATTGTATCTGCTGCAGTTGTTTGTACTGTATGAGGCCGCTTTGGGCTATGGGTTTTATTTCAAAAAACAAATAGCAGCTGGCTTTTTTTAATATAGACGATGCAAATCACTGCTGGGTAAATGGGATAATTGAGGAGCCAGTGCTATGTTTATTGCCCAATTACTGGCAGTCTAATTGTCACTGAAGCTAATGTAGCAGTAAATGTACCATGCATGGTTTATTTTAATTAGACCTTTGTCAACTCTTGATTTTTTTTAATGTGGGCTAGGCTGGCTCTGTATCACACTCTTGTGTTTTATCAAGTATGGATAGGCTCAAGTGTCCAGCCAAAGCCTTTACTTCCCTTAATAAATGAGCTTGAAATAGGTTCTTGCAGCAGGTAAGAAACCACTGCTTAGCGTTGTTTAGAACAATTCTGAAGGAAATGATAAACTACATGCATTCCTTTTGTGAATCCCAGGAGCACAAGCTGAAAGAGACCCTGACTCCCTCCCTGAACCTGCTGACTGAGAGCGCCCGGGTCCACAGGGAGACCAGGAAGTTCCTGCGGATGAAGGTGACTCCTCTTTCATGGGACTGACAGATACATGTGTGTAATTACAGCCGCGTAGGGAGGTGAATCTAACAAACATACTTATTCAGCCCTAGGGGCAATTACAATTGTAACTGTGCAATTCGGAATTAATTGCAATGACAGTGACATTGTAATAGTGGTTGAACCTTGGCACGCCTGCGTAATTGGAATTGGAATTATACCATATAATTGATCCATTACAGTTCCATTATGCATTTATTTGTCATTCCATCATTCTTCTATTTTCAACCACTTTTGGTGACCCCATTTGTTTGAAAAAAATAGAAGTTACTGATTATTGCTTGCTTATTTAGAGTAAATAAACATGTTAATGTGTGTAGTTGTTTATGCTACTTTTTAGTGTAAGTGTAATTATAATTGTAATTAGAGCAGCATAATTGTGACTAACTGTAATTGAACAAAATAGCATTGTAATTGTAGGTGCAATTTCAGCAAACAATTCTGAAACAACTGAAACTCGTGTCAAAGATGCAGGGTCCCTGTCTATGACCTGGGGCCCTGGTGCAGTTCACATTTGCTTTGTGTTCTTTCAGATTCTTCCGCCTCTGCGGGACGTGAAGAATCGCCCTGAAGTGGGGAACTCCCTGCGGAACAAGTTAGTGCGCCTCATGACTCACATCGACACAGACGTCAAGCACTGCGCTGCCGAGCTGCTCTTTGTCCTCTGCAAGGAGAGCGGTGAGTGGAGCCCCGTGCGAAGATGGACATTTTTTTATTATTGAAATACTAGCTCGACAATACATCCATTATGAGAAAACAGTGTGCCTTTCTAAGTTTACATTATCCAACAATCAACAACTCGCGGTGCAAGTTTAGTCGTATTCCCAAAGACAGTAATAAGTATGCCACTGTGCAGAGCCTAAATTGTGAGGCCACCTACTGTATTCCCAGCTGTTGCCAGAGGAAAATAACCACAGGAGTCACAACAGCTACCAATTATTAATGTGGTTGCTTTTCTATAAGTGCCATGCAGTGTTATCCGAAATGAAGCCATTGATTCAAGAACTTGTCAGATTAAGTTCAGCAGATTGAAGGAGCTGTTGTGCTGGGTGGCTGGTGAGCAGTGTGTGAAGCGCTCTGTCTGTCTGTCTGTCTGTCTGTCTGTCTGTCTGTCCGTCACGCCCAGTTTCCAGGTTTGTGAAGTATACCGGCTACGGAAATGCAGCAGGCCTGCTGGCGGCGAGGGGCCTCATGTGCGGCGGGAGAGGGAAGGGCAGGTACTCGGAGGACGAGGACACAGACACAGAGGAGTACAGAGAAGCCAAACCAAAGTAAGCGGCCACCGATCCCTTTCACTGGACATCTAAAAAACTAGGCCTGGGTGTGCAGGATTGCATTAGCATGACCAACGTTTGCTCCGATGTTTCCCCAGAAAAAATAATACTTTTTACGTATTTATAAAGCATTCACATATCTAAATTCAACATATCTTAGCAATAATACCCTACGCTTACAGGACTGATTTATGGACCAATGTTCCTCTGTAATTTGTGATAATTCTCATTGTATCTGTATTTTAACATGTATCATAATTAATATTGTTGTATAATGCCTTTTATATAAAGCAATGTAATGTATTTTACTAAATATGTTATACAACTCTTAATATATTATTTATAAATAATTGTGTGTAGTGGGAGGTGCCTGATTTGTTTTGGTTATTCCCAATAAGGATGGCCAACAATCTAAAACTTTGCTTTTACATTTCTGGTATCGGGGAACATTGAGCAACCTTAAACAGCAAGGTTGTGATATGTCAAGAGAACATGTTTTTGCATATAGCCTAAGTTAGCTCTTCTGTATCAAACTGGGTGGCGGTGGCCTGGGCTAGGATTCTCGGTTGAAGATGGCTGTTATATTGTACACATTCTTTTAATAATAAGAGGAGCCAAATACAGTCTTATCTGAAGAAGGCTATGCAGTCTAAACTGTTACTCGGCGTGGAATAAACCTATTTGTGTTTCTTTCGCAGTTTGCACACTGATGCAGCAGCACACCTAGTAAAATGTAATGTTTGAATGTTGTGCATGATGTCAAAACATTTGTCTACTGGAAGAAGAAGTTTCTTTTCAGCTGTATGTGTGTCTCTGCATGGACTGATACACGTACTGTACAGAAAGTACGTACAGATATAGCTACAGATATGTACAGATAGTTAGAGATATACTGGACAGCTGGTTGAGCTGTTGTCGTTAGTGCTGCATGGTGTTTTTGCAAGTTTATTTCCCCGAACAGATTTACAATTGTTTGTTTATGTCTGTGGATTGAAAACAATCTGATTAAAGCAGATTGTTAATCCTGGGTAATCTGCATGAGACCAGAGCACCAAGATCTGGAAGAAATGTCCCTGTGCAAAGCAAGAAGTCCCCCACAGCCAAAGAGTACAACAAATAAAAAAGCAAAAATA
This sequence comes from Acipenser ruthenus, assembly GCF_902713425.1. Classification (NCBI taxonomy): domain Eukaryota; kingdom Metazoa; phylum Chordata; class Actinopteri; order Acipenseriformes; family Acipenseridae; genus Acipenser; species Acipenser ruthenus. The sequence continues at coordinate 18,436,380 of NC_081216.1, read as the reverse complement.
GATCATGCATCCGGTAACTCCCTTTGCGTCTATATTTCAGCATATATCATATTGGAGATTGCCTTTACCTTCTTTTTTTCAGTCATTCATATTTGTGTTGACAGAACAATAACAATTTCTGAAGTATTTGAAATGGAGCTAGTAAGATGACAAACCTCCAGACTGATTTAAGAAAGACATCTTGAACTAAGCAGAGAATATACATGCTCATGTTGTTCACAGCAGCGACCAAGACCAACTGAAGCAATAAGTGTCATATAAAAAATTATGTTGTTGTCCATTGTTGGACTGTATTTAAGGTGTTTTTTCTTAATGTATTAAAATAAATGGGTCCTAATATGCTTTATTCATATTATAGGGTTCAACCGTATTTTGATGATAAAACATTTTTCTATTAATGGCTGAACAGTGTAAGGAGAGGCTGCAGTAGTTATTGCACAACTGCACAGGGGCCAGAGGCCCAATAAAGCACACACACGAGAGAGAGTGTCTTTTCCTGTTGCCTTTGTAGCATTAACCCTATAACGGGGCGTGTGGAGGAGAAGCTGCCTAATCCAATGGAGGGGATGACAGAAGAACAGAAGGAGAACGAAGCAATGAAGTTAGTGAATATGTTCGACAAAATGTCCAGGTAGGTGGCAGCACTTTTATTATTTTGTTGTTGTAGTGCTAAAATAACAGCAGGTGGGTAAATGGGGCCCAACTTAATGATCTGAAATGAGGTTCCGCAAAATGTATAAATGTTAAGATCCTCCCCACTTTATATGATTAAAAAAGACTCAAAATCAGCTTCTAGATATATGGTTTTCATGGTTGCAGTCTTGTTTCTGATTTCTGCTGTTCAAATATTGAGATTTTTCTCTGTACTGTTGCTCTCTAACAAGCAGTCTGTTGTTGACTCCGGTCCTAGCTAAAAAATAAAGACCATGCAAAGAATTATTTGAAAAGATTTGTGATGTGTCTGAGGTGAAGATGCTGTGAAGCTCAGTGTGTGGTCAGCAGTCCCCAGGCTTGCTCTGAGGGCTGTGTGTATCTCTTGTCACCTTAGAAACACATGCCATTGGTAGCCCATAATGTAGGCCCCAGCTAAGCAGGCCCACACTTTACAACCTGTCTCAGACTGACTGGAATTTAGCTTTTTATACTATTATGCTAACAGTTGTGCTGTAGTTACTCATGAAGTACAGTATAACACACTTTAGTAGTATATTTGTGGTGCCTCAAGCCTGCCCAATAGGGACTACTGTTTCTGTTAAGAAACATGTAAGACTGTTGAGCAAAGGTGCCAGCAAAGACGCCTAGTGCCAAGACTGAATTGTGTTTGTGTGGCTATGGACTGCTCAGGGCTACTGTCACCAAGCACCCTCTCTTGAGATTTAATCATTTTAATATTAATGTTTCCCAGCATGGGTAGAGTTGAACTGAGACATAGCCATCAGCCTGGAACTGACAGCATGTGTGAAAGATAGGGAGCGCTGGTTGCTTAGTGCTCATGAAGCTCTCATCTGGTTATAATCCCCCTGCCGTCCCAGCCTAATACATCATTAATGTTAAAGCTGCAGTGAGAAGCTGCAGGGTGGAAATTAGCTTGGGGGGGTGGGTTGAGAAATAGGGGGTCTGAATCTGACAGCTAAGTAAACAGCACAAAGTCTCTTCAAACACACACCGGCTCTAATGATATCCATTTAAATAACCAAATGTTATAACAGTTATTGTGATTAGACAGACAGGCAGACGGATTTACACGAGCAGCGCAAATGGGTCCCCATTGTTTGAATGAGCACCCTAAGAACTTTTTTCCACTCTGAGCTTCAGTACAGTGCACATGTATAAAATATCAAAATAATTGGCATTAAAAAGATACTGCAGAGATGCATACAGCACTATGGTAAGGGCAAGGGGTTCTTCAGGGTGCTTTCCCTTTATATGCTTCTTTGAAACTAACAGAAGGCTTCATGGCATAACCAATTTGCTGACACATTGCAATGGAAGACCACAGTTTGTTAATTCTTGGGCTAAATTTCTTTCTGATCTCCAGAAGGGTCACCTCTAAGGAGTACCCAACCCCTCTGTGAAATGGTTGTGAATAGGGACGCTTCCTGAATCACAATAGGGATTCGCAATATGGCAGCTCCCTGAAACTCTTCAAACAGGTGGCGTGTTTTTACATGGATACGCATTCACTAAACTGGAACAGAGCTGTGGGAATCACCTGCAGTAACTGGTTAGCACTGGACTGATGATTGCAGCCCACTTTACACAAAAGTGTGTATCTCCGTTTATTTGTCATCCGATCATATCAAACCTAGATGTATCCTCAATGGAAAACTATAGCTCTGCAGGTTTTCACTTCTATCATACAGAAACAGAATTGTACCATTCTCTCCTATTGGTTGATTATTTTTTGCTTGATGAGTCTACCTGTTCCATCAGTAACCCGTTTCCATTTCTCATTATAGGGATCAGGTGATTCAGCCCATGGCAGTCGGCCCTGATGGGAAACTAGCGAATTTGGAATCAGCCGTGCAAAGACTTTCAGAACAGAGGTCGTCTTCTGGCTCTGACTCGGATGACGACTAAAGAACTGCAAGAGTGTTTAGTTTGTTTCTGTTTAGTAAGAGTGCTGTGTACAGTTGATAGAGGTTGCACGAAGACTCTTTTGTCCATTAGTTTACTTGCTGTTTTGTCTGGTTCAATCTCTGTACAACTGTACAGTGTGGAAACCACTCCTGCAAGAGAAAAAAAAAACAATGAAATCATCTTGATTAGTGGTAAAATTCAGTGTTCCCATCAACCTCTACTCCATAGGGCACATACTTGTTTTCCAGAGTCTGCTGGGTGAATCAATTGCTAGAGAGGTGGTGCGTTGCATTTTTTTAAGGCAACATTTCTTCCTCTACACCTCAAGGCTTTAATAACGGTAAATCCAACTCTTTTTGGTAGTTAATCACCCTGACCATCTTGTAAAATAAGTCAGTTCCCAACTCATCCTCCCAGCAAGGGCTTCAGCTGTAAGGGAGTTGCTAGCTGCGACAGTGTCCACAGTTTTGACTGGTTGAGCTGTGTGAATTTTTTTTATTTATTTTTTTTCAGTGGAATTTTGTCTGTGTTGCACATTTGTAGTGGTTTATCTGAATGTTGCCAAGTACAGAACTGTAGTACAGTGCGCTCAATGAACCTTGCAAGACTGGTGGAGAGACTGACCAACCTAAAGTGTGAACTCCCAGGTTGCTAGAATCAGGCAGTAGTCTCATTTCTGCAGTGTTGGCAACCAACTTCCATGCATTGTTTTTGTCATAAGGGCTGTGGCATTATTCATATGGAAAAACTATATATATATATATATATATATATATATATATATATATATATATATTGCCATTTCATTTATTATTAATATTAATTTTAATTCAATTATACTAAACATTTAATGTGATGCTATTATTGTTTATTATTATTATTATTATTATTATTATTATTATTATTATTATTATTATTAATAATAAAAATAAATAAATAAATAATCATTTAGAACTTGTTTTCCTGCTGTTTCATGTTACTGTACAGACTGCATTTTTTTTTTAAATGCTCTTTAGTTTCACATAATCAGTTTTATATTATGGGCCCACTTTCATGCAGCGTTAAATTGGAGATGCATGAGATAAGGGTCACTAGGTTAATAGAACTAAATTAAAAAGACTCTGCAAGTGTATTCATATGGTAATAAAACATTTGCACAAGGCACTGGATTTACAGCCTTCAGTTTTCCAGGAAAAATTAAAGACACACTAGTACATTATCTATATATAGGGCCTCTGTTTTTTGGTTTTTATTATAATTTTTCTGTTCTTATTTTTAGCTATTTTCAAGATACCCTGAATTTCTTTTTTTTTTTCCTGGGGCATTTGCTTTTTGTATACTGTATGAAATTATTGTATTTGGTTACTTTCCAAAATGCTTGGGCATTTTTTTTTTCTGCCACAATATGTATAGTAACTCAGCAGTGCATGCACACTTAAGTTGTACCTTTTTCCTTTGCTGTCTTCTTCAACTAAATCCTTATGGCCACTGGAACATTCTTTTGGCATTTCATTTACATTTTGTCACAATTTGCAATTTCGTTTTAAATCCTCCCTATATAACTGTAATGTAGCTTTAAATCCCGCGAACAAGTCTCCACTCCTAATCGTAATTTCATTTTAAATCTTGCAAGTGAAGTCTCCAATAGAAATGTAGTAGTTGGGGTGGGTTTAAAGTATTCAGAACGAATCAATGATAGATACAAGTCAGGAAAGAGGGACATTGCCCAACTGCACTGGGAAAGACAATAATGATATCATCGGTTGAATCTTATTTAAATAACAAGCCTCCTCTATTTTAAGGAGTAAGAGCAAGAAGATATAATAGCCTGGTCTACTTTTAAAAGATTCATGCAACTCCATGAAGTAACATTTATTTACAAAAGGCTTGGAAACCATCGTAATTCTTGGATTCTGAAACACCCTGGATTTTCAACTTAAAAATGATGCCCTATTGTTTTTAGTTCCCATAGTGTGACAGTTTGACAGTTCATTGATTTCTGCATTTTAAAATTGTGCATAACTTTCAAACATTCATCACAATGTGTATAGGCAGGTTGTAGGGCAACACATTTGAGCCCAAACTTTTCATCTAACTAAACTTACAAAAACATCATGCTTAAAATCAGGCTTTACAGACAACTCTGATCAGTTAGCCTAAACACATCTAAACACATTTCAATAACAATACCACAGGTAAGACTAGGCTACTGAAATTGGAAAGGGCCATTGTTAATCATGAAACTATCTTGCTTTAATAATAATAATTCAATCAAAGTATTTATTTATTTATGTATTTATTTAGTTTATAGGTTTATTCAATTAATGTATTTTTAATTCTTAAATAAAAAATATAATCTTACAGCTTATGAAACTGTGGCTCCAAACAGTTGCCACACAGGTTTTTGATACATGTATTTAGTTGGTACCTCCTGGTTTACTTTAGTATTAATCCAGGTGAGTTTTGGGGTATTTTCTTATGACATAAAAATCCAACACATTTCCCATATACCAAATATTCGCTATGCAGAAAAGGTGTTAGTCTTCATTCTTCCTTCTTAATACTCTTCAGCTGTAAAAGAAAAAGCAGCTTCTAAGTGATGATTCAAAGCCACTGAACAGCCTGTGGAAAAAACATTCACGTCACCAAAATGCCTGAATATTTCTGTGTTCATGTTGGTACTTAAGTATGAATGACATAGTCTGGTGATATTACTGGCTCCCACAATGTACTGCCTAATATTACGTTTGTTTGATAAGGAAAGAGCAACACAATCTGAAAGCTGTAACATAACCATACCTTTCCAGTTTCCACTGCAATGAGTTTGTTCAGTTCCTCTTTCCAGCCCAGTTTATCAGCAAACCTCTCCACTCCGCTCACCACGTCCCCTAGCTCCAACACATCATTGTGTCTGGGGGCTCGATAGACAAAGGGTCCCACCAGGTCTCGATTGATGAGAACCCGGGGCACGGAGTTCCGCACAGCGCCTGCCAAGCTGGCAAAGGGTTCAACCTGAAAAAAAAGGAACCTGGACATTTTATAACTCTTGTGCTCAACACCAATCTACAGTTTAAACATGAACTACCCCGACTGAAGTCTGATGCTGTACACCTTCATCTTTAGGTCAATAACTTACAATATAGCAGTGATATAACATTAACTACAGTTGTTATTGTATTGTATTGTATACTTCCTCTGAAAGGCAGCACATAACTTATCTCAAATACTTGTGGACCAGTATGGCGGAGAGATCTATTTTAACCTGGCTATGAAAAAGGAAAGCTGATTAAAGGGTAGGTGAATTCATTTTAAAACCTTGGTTACTAAAACTTCTTGCCCTGCCAGTATATCTAGTAAATCATGCTCTTCCCTAGCCCCCTTACCTCCAGGGACGTTCCCATGACGACAAGCAGGTCAGCCAGAGGGAAGTCTGTTAGATACAGGAAGAAGCACTGTGGGAGCTCCTCTCCAAAGAACACAACATCTGGTTTGATGACACCTTTACAGGTGGGGCACTTGGGGACTTTACTCTCAAGTATATCAGCCTGCAGAAGAAAAAAAATACAGTATGAAGTCAAGAACAGGTGCATCGGGCTATGTTCTCAAAACCTAATATAAAAGAAATGCAGTTTTGTTTTATTTTTCTTTACTATAATACATAGTAGCTGGCACATTTTGGTTCTTTTGAGAGATTTTACTTGCTAACAGATTGGCCACTGGTTCCGACAGAGGTTTGTGAATTTCTCTGGTTTAGCTGACTCTACTGAGGTTAATTTAGTTCTTTTTTTTAAATGTGAAATCTGACAACCCTTTCTGTTTTATTTTTTTTTTATTTTTGACAATCTTTATTCTGGTGAAACACTGAGTTTACAGCTTTTACTATAATCTGTCTTAGATAGCAAACAATAATAAAACTGTTACAGACTGTTGCATTGATATTCAAATAAGAGTTTACCTTATGTTATTATAATAATAATACTAATAACAACTACTTTATTGCAGTAAGCAATTGCATTTTGACAAATCACCTACTCTTAAGTCTTCTCCAGGGTATGATGTTTGGCACACGGTGCAGGTCGCTGTAGCAAACATTCCATGGGCCTCCACAAGTTTAGTGGAAGGAATACCTGCCACTACAAAAAAATTAGCATTTTACAAGGCATTCAAATATGAGGCTTGGTGCTCCAGTGGTTAAAGAAGGGGCTTGTTACCTGGAGGTTCCATGTTCAATCCGAGCCACTGTCTCACTGTGTGACAGAGCAAGTCACTTAACCTCCTTGTGCTCCGTCCTTTTGAGGAGGTATAAAACCGAGGTCCTATTGTAAGTGACTCAGCAGCAGTTGTGATGCATCGTTCACCCCCTAGTCTCTGTAAGTCGCTTTGGATAAAAGCATCTGCTAAATGACTAATTAATAATAATAATAATAATAATAATAATAATAATAATATAGGCAATAAAAAGACTTACATTCTCTTTCTGACCTTAGTATACATTGATCTGTTCATGTATAAATATTGGTGGTATTTTGTAATCCATAAAATCTTTTCACACGAGAAGTGAAAACTGAAGGCAAGTACATATTCAGCTGACCCTATTAACAGATCACCAAAATAAACTTTGATATACTCTACTTCTCGAATGTGGACTGACATGTCTTACCCTAGTCTTAAAATTCCTTTGAAATACTATTGGATACACTGTTTGAAATCCCCTGGGGTTATAAATTGGATTCGTGGTGGAAAAGGGTCTATGACAAGAATGATAATTTACTCTGGGTCAAATTTGGTGGAGGGTATTTGACATTTACAGTATCCAAGTCTATATTAACCAAAGACCAATTAACACTCTTCCACAAGTGAATGCGAATGCTTACATCTCTCCAGTCCGTCAATGTTCTGGGTGTAGATGCGGTGCAGCAGCCCCTTGTCGTGCAGGAGTCGAATGAAGTAGTGGGCATAATTGGGTTTGTAATTGCCAGGGTAAAGCTCTTTAGCCAGGGCGAAAAATGGCTTTGGGTTATGGTGGAAATAGTTGATCTCAAATATGGCTTCAGGATAGGGGATATCATACTGCTGGAGGTTATCATATAAACCACTTCCAGGTGACCTATGTAAACAAAAACAATACGTTTAAAGCAGTCTTGACATATAAATAACGAGCTGACAGCTTGCAATGCTGAAATCCACGCAGGGCGGGCTGTGCAGTTTTACCTGAAATCAGGGATTCCACTGGGTGTGCTTATTCCAGCCCCAGCCATCACTACAATCCTCCTGTATTCATTGTGTTTTATCAGCCTGGCGACATCCTCCAACGTCTGCTGCTTCTGGTCACCATCTTTCCCTCCAAACACGCCCCATAATGAGTGGCTGGTGGAAAAGCATCTTCTGAGAGACGACGAATCATAAGAATGAATTAGTTCAAACAAAAATAATCTTTCACTGTCAAGGCTGTCACATCACAAAGTGTCAGGAAGAAACCTACTTACCTATTGTGCCATAACTTTAGTCTCAGGCCTACATATTCCTCTTTACCTTGCTGGAGGAAGCCTGGGCCTTTTGGTGTGACATAGGTAACTTCAGAATACAACGGAGCATTACAAACCGAAGAAAATAAAACTTTTCACACAATTTTACATTTCTGTTTATACCATTCAACGTAATGCATTTTTTATACAGTTGTCCTCTTTGTGGGAATCATATTAAAAGTTGACTTCCGACTGAATAATAGGGTCTAATAATTGCCATACAAAGTATGTACAGTAATTAGATAATATTATTTCCAATGCACATGACATGATTTAAATATCCAGTAGCTGAGTTTACATTATTTCAACTGCATGTTAACGAACGATGTATTTCTTGCATACGTTGTTCTATGGTCCTGGTTCTATCAGATAATTTGCATACATGACGACACACTATTTGACTTCTACGTAACTGGATCAGCACACTGTATGTTAGAAATATCAACAACAAGAACAACAACAACGAATGCATTTTTCATGGCACGAAAAAAATTAAGCATAAAAAAAAACACTACCTTTTAATTTTCTTACACTTAATAATTTTGTAGTTGATTTAAATGTACGATGCAATAACATTCGAAACTGGTCAGATATTACAGAGGTCATCATCTTCACGCATAATAATACATACATACATACAACATTATAAGTGACGCTCTCTACAACTTGTCTTCTTTGCCAAGTCGAAAACAACGAAATAATCTATGTATGTTTTATATACAGCATCACCGACAAATTAGTTGTCCAGCTAGCAATTTTTTTTTTCATCGAGTAGATGTCAACGTCAACGTACAGAATTAAAACAAATCTGTTTTACCGTAAACCCCACAGTATGTGCGTATTTAAATTGTGGTAGTATTTAGAGTGACCGTGTCAATCCTTTCTAATGAAACATTTTATAAACCGTATATAAATTTCCCAAGGTGGAGGAAATTAAATTGAAAAAAATGCTATAATCGACCTAGATAGATAGATAGATAGATAGATAGATAGATAGATAGATATGCATAAGCATTTCTGTATCAAGTTGGATTACAGTTAGTTTACATGTATCATATACTGCGTTTATTATGTGTAAGCCTTTTGAATCTGCTCCTCTACAATAACATTCTAGATAAAGGTTTTTATGTGTATGTTTTATTACTGTATTACTTACTGTATGGACATTGCAAGTGTGTATTAGAGAAATACGGTAGCAATGGCTGTCAGGTCAGTTCCCAGAAAGCTTTGCTTCAGCAGTGTGTTTTTGAGGCTGTGATACAATTTTCTTGTACATTTCATACAGTTAGTAACATTGTCACGAATCCTGTGGTCTCACAATGAAGGATGTTACAGGATTTCTCAAACAGCAGCAGAGTAAAAGCAGCAGTCCCGAACTGGCTACAGAATGGCACACGTTGGAGGAACTCTACAACAAGAAGTAAGGAAGAGAAAACATGCAGAAAATGTATTCTAGAAGTAGACATGCGCTGAGTCATGTAGCCGGTAGAAAGAGAAGGAGTCGAATAGGCCCCGTGTTTTAGAGCCCAGCGTAGAACGAGATGCTCTTGTCTTGTTAATAATAAAATATTGGTGTATTTGTGGGACATTATAAACGCTGTTTTATAATAAAGAAGTCACTCGTTCAGTTTCAGTTTACAAAAATTACATTTTGGGTTTTGAATGGAGTGTGCATTGTATTCTCTAGGAGCTCCGCTGGGTCCTAAAAACACAGAGTAGTAGGCATATATATATATATATATATATATAGATAGATAGATATATATATATATAGATAGATAGATATCTATATCGATTGTATGTACATTTTATATACATCGATTGTATGTGTGTGTGATATATATGAATCACACACACACACATACATATATAAAACACTTTTTTTTTTTTTTTAAAAAAAACATGTTATAATTTCTGTTTTCTTCCTGTGCTATTTATGTGCTGGAAGATGCCATTGATAGATAAGCACGACTGCTCTATCTCTCATGTTTTAAGGCACAATGAATCTTGTGTCCCTGCAACTAAAACCAATGTAAACATACTGAACTGTCAACAAAGTATCCAGTAGGGCACAGAAGAAAGCTGATCTGTATGTAGCACATAGACACCAAATAATGATATTGTTGATTTTAAAACTGAAACCAAGTAATCAGATGGTAAAAGAAAAAAGTCTGACCCACTTGTATTTCTCTGCTCTCACATTGCTAGGCTGTGGCACCAGCTGACCCTCAAACTCACAGATTTTGTCCAGAACCCCTGTTTTGCTGCAGGAGAGGGCCTAATCAAGGTGAGACTTTACTAACATAACTGCTTATGGATATCATTTCACAATTATACAAATGTGCTGCTACTCAGATGAGACCTTCAGCAAAGAAGTTTGTCTCTACACTTGCAGAGGCATTTGCGTGATTTTCTCTTCTCGTGCATGAAAAAACACATGGGATGGCCACCCAAAGTAATCTAATTTAGGGAGCACCCAAAGGAATTAGGGCACTACTCTCTGCAGAAGACCTACCCAGGTAGTTTACTGTTCATGTAGAACAGGATGACATCGCTCACCCTGAAACAGAATCTAAATATTAGAGCTTGAAACTCGCACTGGTTATGTACCCAGCCCTCGGTTTCAGAACTTCCCTTGTTGATATGTGACTAAAATGACCAGGTGCCAGGCATTTAAACAATTATCTCCATGCTTAATCTGTTCTAAACTAATCACAGCATGAAAAAGTCAAACCCGAGTCTAGGTTAATAAATAGGCTTTGATCAAGCATGTGTAAATAATATACTTAATTGAGATCGTTTTTAAACCTAGTATTGGGTGCAGGGCTAGTGCAAGTAAAAAGTGCTGAAAAAAGTTACAGCTTTTAGAATTGGATTGACTTGTATAGTTTTAATTTCATTGTGAAATACATTGTCTGCATGATTGCTTGTTCTGCTCTGTAATTTTAATGTCCAGGTTCTGTTACAGATAATTGATTGTGACAGGTTAATTTTTATTTTATTTTTTCTTTCAGCTTTATGAAAACTTTCTTTGTGACTTTGAGCACAGGTAAGGAATATTGTTTCAAGTTCTTTATCATGCACCAGACATCTGCTTTGATAGCTTTCTGGATGAGTGTGCCTGTGCTGGAGGCTGCTGCTTCTTCACTGGTATATAATGATTTGCTTTGTTCTTCTAGAATCAATCCACTATCCCTTATGGAAATTATTCTCCATGTAGCAAGACAAATGACAGGTGAGAACATCTTCAAATAATTCTTTACAGATTGTAGACAGTGTTCAGAAGTCAAATATATTATATTATAAGATCAAATAATAGGCTGGGTGCTCCATTATTATTATTATTATTATTATTATTATTATTATTTATTTCTTAGCAGACGCCCTTATCCAGGGCGACTTACAATTGTTACAAGATATCACATTATTTTTACATACAATTACCCATTTATACAGTTGGGTTTTTACTGGAGCAATCTAGGTAAAGTACCTTGCGCAAGGGTACAGCAGCAGTGTCCCTCACTGGGGATTGAACCCACAACCCTCCGGTCAAGAGTCCAGAGCCCTAACCACTACTCCACATTGCTGCTCATGCACCTATGCCATTATCAGGAATACTGTGGGCTTGCTGCATTAAAGTTCTTACTACTTAAGTTTATTTAACCAAGTATTTTTTTTTTTTTTTTAATAAAGATCCAAATGTTGCCATATCATTTCTTGAAAAGACCAGGGAAAAGGTAAATAGATTGAAATATACATTCCATGCATTCTATCCATTTCTTGTAATGGGGGGTGGGGGGGGGGGGGGGTATTGGCAATATATGAAACCTTCTTGATCACTAGATATTTGCTTTGCGTCACTGCCATTGCCTCAAGCTTTGTGGCCAGTATATCTGTAAACCCCTGTGTGATCAGTGCTGTACGCAGTGTTATCAGACGTTCCCAAGTTTGTGTCAGGGTGCTAATAATGTGCAATACGGGGCGTTTTATTTATTTTTAAAACCCAGACAACTTGCTTAGTGTCCGTAAAACGCAGATTATTGCATTTATTAATTTTAAAATATGATAGTAAATAAAAAAATGTTAAATAATTATACATTCAGCTGTTGTATTTTCTTAGCATTTCAAATATGTGACTTTTGTTTCAGGTTAAGAGCAGTGATGAAGCAGTGATTCTCTGCAAGACGACCATTGGCAGTCTGAAGTTAGAAATAAACGACTTGCCGGCAACAAAGGTGAAAGCACATCTACATTTTGATTAAAGATGCCGTTTTAGAATGAGTTTATACATTTCATTACTATAATATTGTTGAGTAGGAGGTTTCCTTCTCAGTTTTCCTAAACTATGCCAACCAAAAACTTATAATTAGCATTATTAATCTCCCACTGCATTAAAAAGCTGCCACTTTTACAATTTGTTCCTAGTTCCATAGTTCCAAGTGCAGTAAACTTGACTGTATGTGTATATGTGTGTGTTGTGTATATATATATATACATTCCAATAAAATGTCATGTAGGAACCATCACAGCCCATGTCCTAATCACATTCAAGAAAGCCATTAAAAAATGATATGCTGCATGAAAACAGTGCTCCATATTTAGTATTAGTAAGCGTTTACGTTTCATTAAATAAAAAGCAAGAAATACAGTATCTCTCTTTAAAATTGTTCTCTACTGCCATTAAAGATGTACAGCTGTGGGCTGTTGTAGTGAGTGCTCTTGTTTGTTTGAATATAGAAATTGATTGAAGAGGTTGAGGAGATGCTTAATAACCTTCCTGGGGTGACATCAGTCCACGGCCGATTCTATGATCTCTCCAGCAAATATTACCGCATCATAGGAAACCACGCCTCCTACTACAAAGATGCTTTGCGCTACCTGGGCTGTGTGGATGCGAAAGACATACCAGGTAACACATGCCTATCACTGTCCTTATTGACTTGTTTGACAAGAGCAGCGTAGCAGTTTGACTTCCTCAGCATCAAATAGAGATTGGTACAATTAATACTGTTTCTTATCGTCTTTAATTTAGAAATTGCTTCACATTTTTCTCTTCTGACTCTCTTGGTATTCTATATAATGTGACATTGTTTTTGCGCCTGAAATATAATTTCTCTGTTTCATTGGTGTCTGGTTCTGTCTTTCTTTCACCACTTTTTTCTGTGTAATTATTGCAAAACCAAACAGAGTTTGCTTAAATATGTGGACTTTACTTACTTTGAAATTCACTGTGTGCTAAGACAAGTTTGTAGTTTTAAAATTCTAATATAAATACATTATTTTGTAATTATTATTCATACACATAAGTAACTTTTACTTGCTCTTTAAATCCTAAATGCCTAAAATCATAAAAAAAATGAACAGTTATACACTTACTTTGAATTTTAGGTTCCTATTAATGCACATTTAGGCCCAGGATATGCAGGATTTAGACCCCTTCAAAACCATGAAATTCGATTTCGGTGGGGGGCGTTGCCACTTGCGCCCGTGCTAGGGGAGGACCCCCATAACCCCCCTGCACCCACGCTGGGGGAGGACCCCCATACCCCCCTGCCTTCTACTTGGGATTTCATGCCTCCTACTTTTAAATGAAAAGCCTGGTATAATTGATATTTTGAATAACTGACCAATCTGTTTTTGTTTTATTTTCTAATCGCAAAGAACCTAAGGTTCATATTTAAAGAATTGACACTTGCGTGAACTCCCACTCAGATTCTTGCTAACAGTATTGTTAGGAGAATGAAGTCCTGCTGTTTGTTAATAACACTACAAGCTGCTGACCTTGACAATCCAATATCCTCTCTTCCAGAGGCAGAGCAGCAGGAAAGAGCCTTCACTCTGGGACTGGCTGGCCTGTTAGGGGAGGGCGTTTACAATTTTGGAGAGCTTGTAAGTTATTTTCATATCTGAATTATTATTTTTTTTTGTATGCATTGATTTGAGGAGTTACTCACTGAGACTGGGTCACAGACTAGAATAAGTTTACTTAATGTTATCTTCGGTAAGGTATCCTGAGATTAGTACCAATTATTGCAGTGGTGGGCAACCCGCAGCCCGCTTGGGGTACTATAATGGCCCTTGCCACCTTGCCAAGCTTACTGTATAAAGAAACTGAGCATTGAAATTCTAATATAGAGCCGTGTAACTCTGAGGTGGAACAGATCTGTGCACTAAAACAAGCTGTTTTTCTGTGTTTCTGACCTAGTCCCAGGATAATTTATGCAGCAGAGGAAGGGTCTCTCTTTATCTATGTGATGTCAGGCAGTCTAACTTTACTATACCAAACCAGTGTTTAAAAAAAAAAAAAAAAAAAAAAAGTATTCAAGATTGTCAACACACAGAGCGTATTATGAACAGCTGTAACTAGAAATTATAAAAACAGAACTGCAATATACTTTTTAAATAATCACACACATTAACACACAAAATATCCTAGACTGATGATACTTTTTTGGTGGAAATTAAATTACGATATTCTGCTTTCTTATCAATCAGTGGAAGTGCCAGTCAGTTTATTAATTTATTAAGGGTGTCAGAGTCAAACACACCAGCTGCTTCAAAAAGTGATGAGGACAGTGGAATAAATAACCGAAAAATTAGCAAAAGACTGGCTGATGGAAATCTCTGTGCTAAGCTACCCAGTCTTCAAAAAGCTGGTGGAAACTTTGTTATTCAATTGAAATGGTAACATTGCTTATATTTTAGTCTGGAATGTATGTATTTTTTTATTTCATTTGCTATCAAATATATTGGTTGTTCCTTTATATCTGAATCTGGGTGCAGTGGACCCCACAGGATCCTCAGAGGGTTAAAACAACCACACATGTTAACATGTTCATGAACCAAAGTCAAGCCCCTCGTAGCACCTCGGAATTTGTATTGATGTAATATTGCACTTTGCTGAAATGTGTTTTGTATTTCCATTCTGCTGTCGTCTGACCTGCTGCTGTTGTATTTGTTCCTTGTGCAGTTAATGCATCCCGTGTTGGAATCCCTGAGGAGCACAGATAAACAATGGTTAATAGACACGCTTTATGCTTTCAATAGTGGAAACGTGGAAACGTTTCAGTCTTTTAAGACTGCATGGGGACAACAGGTAAGACATTTTTAAACCATATTCACTTAAATTAAGGAAGCAATAGCAGAGACACTGATTTGTCTGCACCTATAGTGTACTAAATTAGACATACACCCACCCTCAATTGCTTACCCAAATATATAAGATTTTTGGGGATAATGTCTGGGTGTTTTTTATTTTATTTTTCCCTTTAACAGCCTGACCTTGCAGCCAAAGAATCAAGCCTGATGCAAAAGATCCAACTTCTCTGTCTCATGGAGGTAAGGGCTATAGTTTCCAAACAATCATACTATGAGGCCAGATTTATAACAGGATAACTTTTCTAACAAAGTGTGGCTTTGTTTTCACCAGGTGTAGTACTGGAATTTGTTATAATGCAATGTTGCATGCATAAGAGAAACTGTTTATTTCTTTATTTTATTTCTTTATTTTTTTCATTAATATTACCAGATGACTTTTACTCGTCCAGCCAACCACAGGCAGCTAACCTTTCAAGAAATTGCCTTGAGTGCTAAGGTTCCAGTAAATGAGGTGAGTTTATTTGGTATGTCCCTGTTACATGCTATACAAGTGAGAGTTCAGATTCCTGGGACCCATTTCACAAAAGCGATTTGCCACGATTCGCAATCCCAAGCACCTTGCAAATAAAAAAAAAAAAATGGGTTTAAGAAAACTTTCGCAGGGCTTCATCATCGCCGATTTTCACTAGAAACCTGCAGCAGCCAGACGGCAGCCGCAAGTAGCATTTTTTATCGCAGATCCTGTTTTAGGATATACCATGGCGCTCCTACTACTAGCTCGCTGTGGAACTGTACACTTTATTGAACTTGTCTGTATCTTATACCAAAATACCAGTTTATTTAGTATGATAATAGCCGTATTGGGCAGATTACATTGCTTTAAATTGGTGCAACAATGCCATGCAACAATTATTACATTAATAATAATAATAATAATAATAATAATAATAATAATAATAATAATAATAATAGCTTTCCTTTGCAATCCTGCCATTGTGTATTTACCTAATCAGTCACTATGCCTTAAAATCGATTACCGAGTTTTCACTCATCGCAGATCGCAAAAGAGTGAACGCAAGCAACTGTACTTGCGAAGTGCTTTATGAAACGCATGCAGCGCAGACCTCTGCATCCTCGCAACCTCATCGCAAGCACATCGCAATCGCAGGGCTTTTGTGAAACGGGCCCCTGAACACCAGTACGTTGGTTGATACTACATGCTTAATCTTTCTTGTTTTGTCAGTGGAGACACCGATGATGATCTCTTTCAAGTGGCATGACCATAACCTTGCTCCTCTCCTGAATTATTTCATTGCTTTAGAATTGTTTGAAATGCTGTTCATGCAGTAAACTCATCGAAACTCAGTCCATGTGCCCTGTGTGTTTGCAGGTGGAGTTGTTGGTGATGAAGGCCCTGTCTGTTGGTCTGATAAAGGGCAACATTGATGAGGTAGACCAGAGAGTTCACATGACCTGGGTACAGCCAAGGGTACTGGATCTACAACAGGTAAGTCTACTTCTTGTCTTGCTGTGTCATTTATTGGATTATTCCACCTTATTTCTTTGTTCTGTTAAACCAGTTTTATTTAGTTGGCTTAGTGATGATTATCAGTCTTTTATACTTTAGTCACTCAGTCAAGTGCAATGCATGCTTTACAAAGCACCTTTGCATTAAATAAAGACTGCTGATACAACAGCTGTTTGCACATACCAGATCCTGTTAAAAAAATCTAAATTCAAGATTAGTGAAATATGGATTGGTATACATGAAACCTTCTTTTTCTGTAGTTTTATTTTTTATTTTGTGTTTGCGTTGTTAAACAATTCATAAACATGCATGCAGACTAACAAGTATGCATATTCAATGCTAATGCAAAACCTGCAGGCACATGACACAGAAAATATAATAATAATAATAATAATAATAATAATAATAATAACATATAAACTATAGTCCTATCTAATACATGTTTTTAAATGAGTGCATTCGTCATCTGAAGCAGTGTACCCATGCCTTCTGATGTGTTTCAGATTAAGGGAATGAATGATCGCTTGGACCTCTGGTGTGGAGATGTTAAAAATACAGCCATGCTGGTGGAACATCAAGCACACGACATCCTGACATAAGCCTGCTGTCAGCTCTGTAAAGTTCTATGATGTTATTGTTAACACAGAGTGTTGCATAGTGGAACTTGGGGGATGTTTTTAAACTATCTGAAATTGTAATACTGGTGAGACTCCCATATATATGTTTCAGAACAGTGACTGTGAAACACACAACAGTAGCAGTCGACATGATGAAATAATGGAAATTCTTCCTTTTTTATATATACTATTTGGGGTGCCATATGTTTTTATGGCTGTTTTTAAGATATGTTTTAAATTTCAGCATTTCTTTTATTTCTTTTTTTTGTATAAAGCATATTTCCAGTAATACTGTACTTTGCTCATCATAGTCAAGCACAGTGCCAGGAACTAAAGTAAGAGTTGGAATGTTCTAATACACAGATAGCCCAAAGTAAGGGATGTTCAGAAATGGTCTTGATGTTTCTGCACCATGTAGACTAAAGATAGCTAGCTAGAATTTTTTCAATAAAATAAGTCATTTTTATATATATATATATATATATATATATATATATATATATATATATATATATATATATAATTACTAAAAACAGTAGGGTACCACATTTATTTTATCAGGCTAGTTTTTGTTCAACCCTGAAATGAGACTAGCTTTATTACAAGCTATATGATTTTTATAAACAAAATTATATGTTCGTATGACAGCCCATTTGTTTTCAGCCCCATTGAAAGCATTGATTCCAGTGTCGTCGTCTCTGAGCTGTCTCATACAGGTCTACAGTGTAGAGATCTCTTCCTACAGAAGCAGTTTGTTTGGAAAAAATGTCTTGGGGGACGCACACATTGTTCAGAAATGGCAGGAGAAAATAAATATATTTTTACTGTTTTTTTTTTTTTTCAAATTTAGAAATCAGCCGTTGGCGATATAACAAGCCTTTCTTCCATGCTGTAGTAGAATACATTTAAATCTTTTTTATGGTTTTAAACATAAACAACAAACAGAATGAAACAGTCAGATAGTGGTCTTCTGACGTTTGCTGATTTTTTTTCTCCTGACGATATCTTGACAAGTGCTGTCAGTGGTTTGATGGAAACAGGTGTGTGACTCTTATGTGTGTGTTACCTTTCTGTCTTTGGCCAACAAACTGTCACCCTCAAGAAATGCTTTCAAAATGCAAATAAAAGACACAAGTGTGTTGGTAGTCTCTGTGTATTGTACTTCTGTTTTTTGCTTAGTTTCCAGGAGCAGCTATACAGCACTAGCCATGCTGTCTGTATTTAAATCCACTCAATGCAGCTATTAATAAGTAGATCATTTGAAATTGGGATTGGGGGAAATATGAACTATTACTGTAATGCATCTATAACTCAACACTCAAATAAAAGATTGTTAAACTTATGTACTATGCCGAAACATTTGTCTACTTAAGTTATACCTTACTGTATTGTAGAGTATTCCCCATTTACAAAGCTGTCATCAGGAGCCATGTGCTCTTTGGCTTCCTCTTTATAAATAGAATAGTGGTATTGTAATGGCATTAATGTGCAAATGGAAGCCACAGCCATTACAAAACTACCCCAAAGTTAATTTACCCTTAAAGGAACTTACTTTGATTTTTCAACATTAAAGTATTTTGAAATACAATAATACAAGCTTTGTACAGGCTTCAGCATAATGAACACACTAGAAGATCTTAACTGTTGGCTGTTCTTATTTTACAAAAATGTTAACTATGTTTTCTTCTGCCAAACAACAACAGCTGTATACAAAGGGTTATGATAAATAGGTTACTCTCCCCAGAAACCAAAACCGTATTAATGCACCTGTTGTCAATTTGTAATGGAAGGACATTTTAAACTGGAGCAAAACCAAGACTTTGAAAACGAAATGAAATTACAATTTTGGAACTGGTTTGATAAAAGGTGTTGCGATTTGTTCCACCACTTAATTTCATAATATTGAATGGTTTGCACTCAATCACTCAATTAATAATAATAATAATAATAATAATAATATTTATAACAATACAAGTTCCTTGCAGAATATTATCAAATAAAACGAGAAACAAGCATCTAAGTTTGGTTACATTTTAATGATAAAAGGGTATTGAGAGCATAAAGCAGATACATTCACGTCTCGGTGGACTTGCTGTCGGTTTGGGAAATGCTGAGACACGGTCGCTCTGGGTTGCTGACGGCCTCGATCTTCAGCTTGGTTTCTTGATCAGGGTCTGCGTTTGAAATCCTCCAGGTTAGACAGGACCCAGCCCGCGGGAAGAAAGATGGTCACGAACATCGAACCCATGGCGAATACGTGTTGCTGGAATGTACAGTTATTGTATTCACATACCGCTGAAACAAGACATTCTAACTGCATATTGACTAGAATTTGGTTTAGGAGGTTAGGTGTTTAGCTTTATTGACACTCAACTACATGACGTTTTGCGTCATTACCTTTGTTAAATGTTAAAATGGGATCATGTAATACAGACATTATTTTTAGTAACAAGGTGACACTAATGTATGAGATGGTTTCACTGTAATTTTATAGAATATATGGTTGGCTTCACAGGCTTTATACATACATTATCTATCTATCTATCTATCTATCTATCTATCTATCTATCTATCTATCTATCTATCTATATATATATATATATATATATATATATATATATATATATATATATATATATATATATGTATTGTCCCTTGGGGTATACATATTCAAAGATAAGGTGTAACGAATACACTTCTACTGCTTTTTTTTAGCTGCTTTCCCTCATTTACAAAGTGCATGGTATTCTATATTAAGTAAATAAACTATTTATTTTAAACAGTAGCTGATGTTTCTTTGTGTTAATTGGTACGGTATTATGCAAAGAAGACAACAAATGTCGTTTTAGGGCAATAAGAAATAAACAGTTTTCATACTTTTTACTAGGCTGTATAACATTAAATTATAGAATAATGTTACAGTACTTCTATATACAACAAACCACAATTTGGTCAATACCCATTTTATTAACTAAAATATTACTGTTATATTGATTTGTTGTGTGTGCTGCATTAACTTTGCAACACGCAATAAGAACGCGGGTTCTTGGCTACATGCTACCAACAATTTATATCAAAGCAGTAATGACGCGAAACTGAATCTATTACACATTTGAAGTGACCTTTTTCCTTGAGCAGTCGGCTACGTGAACTAACTTTAATGAACAATGGCGTAAAAGGCATGGGTTATAAAGTTGGATTTATTACAATTTACAAGGCACGTGCAAACGAAAAGGTTTAACCACAAAAACTATAGAAATAAAATCGCCAGATTATATTGAACTATTTAACCCTTATAGTTGTATACAAAAACAGCTTCCACTTACAAACAGCCACCAGATGCGGTAAAAGAGTATTTTCTTTAATACCAATAAATCATGTAAATAATTCTTAACAAATAAATACTTACAGCCGGGGTGATAACGTATTTTGCAGGTTTGGTGGTAATGCATACTTTTGGAATAATCTGCTGTCTCAAGGAGGCATTCACTTCAGCAGCCGAAAGGTGCGAGGGAACACCGACATATCGTAATCGTTGCTTGCTTTGGTCTTGAAAAGTGAAAATTCGTATTTAAAAACTTTTTTTTTTTTTTAAGGTCAGTCTCCCAGCAGTAGAGGCTGGTCGGAAAGTTTTTGAATGCCCTTCAACAGCAAACAGTTTGCAAGTTTTTGTTATTTTGCCAAGTGTAATATAAGGTGGATATAAAGCGTGTATGCATATTCAATTCCCATCGACTAATATGGGCTTACTGCATTCTAATTGGTTGGCAGTTTCTGGCCTAGACCAGAGATAAAAACTTTAACCGAGGTCGTGAATCCACTCTTCTGCGGTTCCTGCTGTTTATTCGGTTCGATATATAATGATAGCAATGTAGACCTGTTTTAATCAATCTTTATTTTCCATTTTTCATTTTATATATATATATATATATATATATATATATATATATATATATGGGGGGGGTGTGGTGTGAATGACAGACATGTACCGCCACAACGTATTTTTTTTCATTACTGTCAGCTGTTTTAGAACTTTGAAAGCAATTCGACAATACAGATTAAATGTTTTTATTATATTAGCCTAGCCCTATATGCGACCACAGGCTACATTAGTGGTGGGTTCAAGTTGAGGTCTCTCACCACTGAAGCAGCTTCATGACTATGTGGTTGGATATTGTCTGATTGTCCATATAAAGTGCCTGTGTCATTATGATTATGTTTGTGGGTAATTTGCACACAAGATAAGGTGAGTGTTAGTTTGAGGTTGTGTAGTAAAAACTCAACCCCACAGGCACCTTGCTGGGTTGGTAGCAGTTGAGTTGCAGGGTTCATGACCCAACTGTATACAAATACAAGTAACATGTCAGTTCAACCGGGGACAACTTATATATACGAGACCCCTCTGCGTGGCACAGATGTATTATGGAAACCTCCATTAGAAAAAAGGCATGTAAGCCCACAAAATGCTCTATATTGCTAATTTAATGTGAGTATAGCTTAATACACAGTCCACATATGTTTTCTCCCTTATTTAGCTAGTTACAGTTGATGTGTTTGTCTAGAACACACATATCATACAACATCTATTACCAAACACAGTTACTGTAATTCAATAATACAAATAAGAATGCCCAAATAAAAACTAACCCTAAATAATCTTTTACTCAAACATTTTAAAAGGCATTATACAACCTTTGAAGCAAAAAAGAAAATGCATTATGCCGCTAATACAGGGAAATGCCCATAGGTTTATACAGTACGAATACAAAACAGTAATTTGTTTCAAGATGAAAACGTGGTTGGTAACATGTACAAAGACCACGTTATTGTTGCTGCACAAACAATAAGTGTGCTTCTTCACTTATGAACAAGAAAACTGAAGACCAGTAATGATTGTTTTGTTATTCCAGATATCGTATCTCTATATTTTCAGCTGTTAACATTCTTCTGATGTTTCTGAATCCTATTGCTCTTGATTTTCGGTATCCTGAATAGAAAAATATGATGATCCATCATTTAATCATTGTTAGGCTGCTGGAACATAAGGGGCTTACACCCAGGCTAGATCTCACCCTGTCAATTGCAGGGTTTTTTTCCCCCCCTCTGGACACTTATCACTCTTCCTTAAATGCACTTTACTTGCTCTTATCTGCCCCCTATTTTACTGCATTTAATCCTGTACTTTAGAGTACTGTAATCTGTCACAAGTGTTATTTAATCTGTAGTATTTTGTATTTAATTATATCTTGATGTAACTATCACTGACAGTGTTATCTGCTCCATTATTGAATGGTATTTTGTTATACTTGTACTTGCTAGAACCAAAGTCATTGTATTTTTATCTTGCTCCTAATTGTATCATTACTTGTACTGTGATTCTTGAAATGTATTTTTGTTTACGATTGTAAGTCGCCCTGGATAAGGGCGTCTGCTAAGAAATAAATAATAATAATAATAATCAATGAAGACTATCTTCAGCTCAGTGTTGGTTCTATATACCACATTGAGTCCCTGTAGAAATGCTTTCCAATCAAGATATGTTCTGTACTTTTCTACAGTCTTTCTTATGCAAAAATGTTTATTAGAAAAGGAACACTTTCAATATATATGATGCACACAAGCAACATGGACGTGACAATAGGGTTCATTACACAAGGTAGTGGTGCAGGGTGTGATCTCAATTCAATTTTCAATTTATGGAAACTGAAAAGTTAACATTGATCATGGAGCAGAGTTACTGAAAGTATACTTTACCATCTGAGTTGTATTTAGATGTATTTGCCCTGTTTAATATCCTATTGTGTGTGTTCTCTGACATATTCTATTGTTGCTGTTGCGTAGGTCATTGTTTACCAGGATTACACAGTCATGTCATTTTCAACCAGTTGGTCTGCTTCTGAAAAGACTGCATCCCTGGATGCCTGATTTGAGGTACAATTTCTGACTAGGAGTGTGCTGCTTAAATTTCAGTAACCTCTGGGTTTTGAAATCCCCAGCACTAGTTGGAACACACACTTTGGGGTTTCCTTAGTGGACATCATAAACTACTGGTTGTACAAGTGTATTGTAATGTTTTCTTAAACCAAACAAAACCAGTTCTTGAATCAGGAAAAGGAGGTGGAAAGAGAATCACAGAGACCTGTTGTAAAGTACAATCAGTGCATTGATGTGGTTAAATGATTGAAACAATGTTAGGCTTCTGTGCAAACTGAATATCAATCCAAGAGAAACACAGATATATTGTAGTACCTTAACCTTAATAATACATGTACATAGATACATACATACATGCATACATACATGCATGCATACATACCAGTACACTTTACTACTTGAACTGATGATTAAAATATTGTAATCAAAAAATACCTTTGAGAAGCATATTCAAGTTATTCGCGTCAAATTTGTAAAACTGATCCTCTTCATCATAATCTGACGCATATCTCCTGCCGTCTGTAAGAAATAAAACTACTGTTTCAGTGCAAAAAACAAAAACAAAACAAAAACCAGCAAAACACTGCCTATGAATAGGTTAGTTTCAGTTGGGAAAGTTTTACCATTCTCCCTTAAACTTTCATGTCGTATTTACCCATAATGCATCCTCTTTTCCTACTAATTCATATAGTAAGTATTGTTTACAGTAAGTTGTCCGTGTCCCTATATCATTGCTTATAAAACAGTGTATCACATATTGTTTCGAATTAGGTAATGTATGCATATCTTTTAATACAATAGTTTAGTTATTCAGAAATCTATTAATGTTCCAAGAATTTATGTTGTTAGTTTTTTAAACTCACATCGTCCTTTAAGGTACATCATTGCTTGTGGACCCCAGTTTTTTGCATTGACTCTGCTCTACGGGATACAAAAAGTTAAAGTTAACTAGACCGTTACCGGAAAAATAAAAAACCTTTAAATAAGTACAATGTATAAAAAATAGTAAACTTACCTTTGAAGCACATCGTGTTTCTGCCACCAGAAACAGTAATACAACTGTACATGTGCACATAAAAGTGGTTCTGTTGTTCTGCAAATAAATAAAAAAAATAATAATAAAAACAAAGTGTGTGGGGTTTTTTTTTTTCAATCTTAAAATACAATACAATAGTTTATTACTCTTACCATTTCTGCAAAAATTGGTGGCGTTCCTTAGTAGCTGTTAGAGACCCACCGTGCCCACTAGTGAACTAGTGGTAGCGAACTCAAACTACTCGGATACAATGGGAGCTCTGATTCAATACCACCTTTCCGCCAGTCGCATCTCCAAGCAATTTATATGAACCTGAACAGGAGTGATTACGTCAAGCTTGTTCCAACACTAACAGCTGTAATTAATATAAATAGCTCGTCGATGTGGAACAAACACTAGCACGTTATATTTAGTTTTCTTATTTTTAATTATTTTCCGAATTAAGTTTTTCACATCCCATAGATTAACCTTCTGGGCATTGTATTTTGTTATAAAACAGAACGTGTTGACAATCCATGTTGTTTACATTCTCCAAAGGTAGCTTTAATTGTAGGGAAACAAGCTCTGCCCCTGTCTGCCACATATTCCATCTCATAAGAGTGCCAATGTTACGCTTGCAATCTTTTTACATTGACATAGAAAAATATTGTTTTGCACATTTGACAGGAAACAAGAGGTAATATTTTCAATAAGCTTGTAAAGTAAATGCTGTCTTTAAATCAGTTTCAATATTATGGGGCTCTACACCTTTCAATATACACCTTGTCCATGGTTGAGGGTTATAGTGCAACTGTAGCACGTCTATGGCTTGTTACAGTAGATTGCACATGCAGACTCCATCCATCATGACCTGCTTGCGACCAGAGTTTTCGGTGGTGATTTTCTGCAAACACTGCCATCCATAGGAACATTGTCTTGAGGGAAAGGCTGATCAATGCAACCACTCATGGACATCATGCCCTTTGTGAAGCCAAGAAGATCCTTCTGCTTTCCCATCATTGTTGCTGAACAGTTACACACAAATCTCACACAGCCTATAAAAAATCTAGTGTATCACACGCCCATCCATGTTTGCATACTTTGCAGAGTTTTTTTTTTTTTTTTTTTTAAATAATCTTACATACATTATATGATAGTTTGGCCATCAGTACAGTTGTAAAAAATATTACAAATGCTCTTGATGGCCATTGATTCTTGGTTTGTGTATGAAGTTACCATAAGAAAATATTTGAAATGAACCATAGCGGCATACTATTAATTTTGTTGACTGGCAATGAAGCAGGAATTCAGATCTCTACTTTTACATACATAGGCATGTAACAATGCTTCACATCTGCTTGCACGAAAAAATAACTCTCTAGAATCTCAATGCTAAACCATTGGATTGTACTGCATCAGCAGAAAGATCCAGTGTAATTGACATGAGCCAGGTACAGTATCGAGAGTGAACAGTTCATTTTCCTTGACCATCTTTGGCTGTGCATTGTGGCAGTGGGATTCTTCCCCGCGGTGGTCTTGTGATGTGATGTGCACTCCGTAACTTAGTGAAAATCTTAACAAAGGTTTCGACTGCAAATCTTTATCCATGTCTACCATTGAAGAAAATGTTTACGAGTCATGTTAAATTACGCTCCTAGGACTTTCTGTGCCATTTACAAAAAGTTGTTAGCAGGTAGTTCCATCATTCTTTGGTGTTGTTCTGCTCTTCACTGTAGCCATGGTGATGATGTGAATTACTTAAGGTAATTTCCTTCCTCTGTCGTTGTAATTTAACACAATCATTAGTTATTAATATGGTCCTCGTTATGATGAAATTGACATAATACTACTACCCACTGTATTCCCAATGGTGATTTAACAATGAGAAATGAAAGAGGTCCTGCTAAATACATTAATTATATTAATTTAGATTATACGGAGGTAGCAAGCCATTACTAAGATAATTATCTCAACAAAAACAGAAAAGGAGCCTAATGCTAATATGTACGTATGTGCATAGAGTAGGTTTATCACTTAATCTTTTTTTGTCTAATTTAGAACTGGAGGATGCTAATTTGTCAAAATGCCTGCAAAAGTACAAATATTAATGGGTTTTATGAATACTCTTTTCGTTCTAACCTTTGCAATTAATCGGTAAATACAGTACTCCTTAACTACAAGCTTTGATAAAAATAAAAATCCAGCAAGGTGCTTTAAGTTTGTGGCTGTATCCAGCCAACCTTACTAGCTATAAGGTTGTGAATCAGTAAACTGTTCTAGCTCAGTGTATATAGAAAACTGTGAACTTAAAGGGTGAATCTATGAAATGGAATTGACTTCTTATAATTTTATATAGTGCAGGGGTCTTCAACCCTGGTCCTGGAGAGCCCCAATCCTGCAGGTTTTATAGGTGTCTTTTTACATCATCAGTGGCTAAAGATCTGGAACACGTGTTAATCTTGACTAATTAAGCCAATAATTAGTTCAAAAGTAACGGAGAGCTCAGTTGAAACAGAAACCAGAAGCCCCTGTAGCTCTCCAGGACCCGGGTTCGAGACCCCTGATATAGTGCCTAGAGCAGCAGATCAAAATACAGCTCTCACTTAGGTAATTAAAATAGGGCTTTGTACACCAGGGTTATATAAAGGATTAAAAGCATCACCTCTAATGGCATTATCAGCAATTATGAAAGTTAAAAGTTAAAAAATTCTGATTGAGCATTTTGAAGTTATGGATCAATACATGTTGATTGTGCAAGGAATAGGGTTATTAGTGTATTTATATCTTTGAATATCTGTAAAAACACTACAGAACCTGAAGAGAATACATCTTTTGGAGGATTGTGTCAGCCATTTTGTGCATGTACACCCAACCAAATTAATTTAATATTCTGAACCGTAGGTGTCCCAGTTCAAAATCAAATCTGGGACCCAAAGGTGAGTACTCTAACCCAGGGGTTCCAAAACTTTTTTACCTGAGGCCCACCTGTTCAGCTGCATGAAGCACTGTGGGCCACTATTAGCACTTCTTAGGAAAAATGACAAATGACAAACATTTTTAAATCTGTAACACTGCTCAGTGTATATAGAAAACTTAAAGGGTGAATTTAGGAAATGGAATTGAAATGTTATCTACTTCTTATAGTATTATATAGTTTACTGTAAATAAAAGGACTCTATATTGTTCTTTTTTCAATTCAGTTTGGGAACCCCTGCTCTAACCCACTCATTACCTACTCCTCAATTAAAAGCACTTTATAGCAGCTGTATCACTTTCTTCATGTGTTCTGTTGGTGTGCTGGTTTAGATCATTGTTTGTTGACTGTAGGCTTATAAATGCAAGTGAGTGGTGTTTCATGGACGATAATTTAATGAACCCTGTAGTCATTTTCTGTTGGTCTATTTTTTAAGAGTAAAGTACAAACTCAAGAGCCAAATAAATGTCAAGTGTCAAACGAAGAAAGACAGTATGCACACTTTGAAGTTCTATAAAGGAAGTGACTGTGGAACAAAAAGCACAAAGAACACAGGTGTTTGACACCTTCACCTGATTAAATAATCTGCATCAGTATCAGCTAATATATTCTAATGAATTTCTAGTGCATGTTTTAAGTCCCCCTGAGTCTTGCCCTAATATAGGTGTTATTGTCACTGAAGTACAGATTAATCATTTGAATGCATAAAAGAATTGTTGTAATAATAATATTTAATAAATAGTAACTCTCTCTCTATATATTTCTTTCTGAATAAAAAAATAAAAGACATTTCAATGACCTCAAATGTGAAAAACCTGAGCCAGAGTTAATTTAGAGGGTTTTAAGTTTAAAAAACACATTACAATCTTGAAATCAAGCTGCTTAAGAAAGATCCACACAAGTGCAACGTGATATAATTAAAAAGGTCAGTATAATACTACCAGTATTCTAAGTAGCTCCACCAGAGTTTCTATGTAGGTATTGTTCAGTCATTATAGCATTATATTTTTATCCTTTATATATAAATACAGAAGAACCCAGTTTCTGTAATTTGCTAAAAATCTCAATATATGCTGTGCTGCAAACTAAAATATTTTGGCATTTGTAACATTAACCCAAAATGACAATTTATTAATAAAAAATAATCTAAAGATGTAAAAAAGAGGAATCAATTGCACAGCTTATGGATACACTAGGGTTATAACCCACCAGATTTCAATGTTGACTGGACGATTTGTGTTAAGCATTGCCCAAACTCCTCCAAAATCATTTGCTCAGCTTGATACACAGAATAACCTTCTTTTTCTGCTTCTTCAGCCTGAGCAAGCAGACAAGCTCATGTTGCCTCGATCACATCGAATGTGATACATGCAAGAGGGCACCTATCGAAATAGAAAAAATATGCATATCATAATGACCTATATACACAAGGTAAAATAGGATATCATATAAAATGTCAATGTATGGTTACAGCAAGCTGGAACTTGTGTCAACGTCATGGCAACCCATTGTCATCACAGTCTTTCCTTCATAATTCTTAAAATAAAATAGATTTAAAGTTAGTACAAAGGTTAGTACAAAAGCTAACTCACAAAAAGTATATCAAATAGATATTTTATGCCATCGCAACCACAATGCCTTATAATACAATAATACAATAATAATAATAATAGTAATAATGCATGACTTCTTCTTATGAAAATGTTATTTCAGTTCCTAGCACAACACAACATTACACATGCTTTCTGTATTCGTCTGTTATATTTCACAGCACTACACCATTTAGTATGTGTAAGATAAATATAACTTCCAGTGCTCCACACTCACAGCAATGTTCCTTACCTCATAACATTCACAATAAATCTTTCAGGCATCCAGAGTGTTTACAGTTGCAGCCCTTGTTGTGTCATCCTTTGATTTCTCCAAGCTTTCCATTTCCTATCTTGGGCCTGAAGGCTTCAGGGTTTCTATCAAGACATGTCTAAGCTAAACAATAAAGCAGGGAAGATAAATCAAAGAAGAAATGGCAATATACCAGTAAAAACAATACAAAAGCATGTTAAAGTTACCCCAACAGGGGTAATAACATTTTGAGTTTTGGCCTTCCAGTACTTGTTGGAGAGTACTTTTTTTAAATTTAGAGTGCAACTATTATATTCTGGATTTCTCCTCAACTTAGAATGTCCAATTATGTTCCCTCACAGCAGTAATTCCCCACAACAGCTCAGGAGACCTCCACAACTAAGATAATTGACTTTTTACACCCAGGAAATCGAGAGCGGTTAAAACAGCCTCTGTCGGTGTTGCCTCCCTAACCCTCAAGCGCACCTGAGCCAATGCGACCCTCTCTCTGGAATCCCCAGCGAAGACCAGTGACTCCGCAAGGCTAGGTGGCAACCCTGTGCTCCCATGACTGTATGACTCACCCTGCACACCACACGGCCATGCTTCTACCAGGTACTGTACCAGACGTATATTCTGTTCATGCAAAAATGGCTACAAATATGGAGACAAAATTACCTTAATGGCCTTGAATCGGTCCGTTTCATGTTCCACATTGTTGCAGCAGTTGATGCAGTTGCAGGTGCTACAGATATCACCATTAGCAAAACAGTCACAATACATTTAAAAGCACACAATAAAACAAACATCTTAATGACAAAATAAATGATACACACCAATGTCCAGTAGGCTGCAACATTTAATTGGAGGACAATATTGGTAAAAATGTTGATAAATAACTACATCGTCTATACAATTTATATACTGCTAAAAATATTTCTGTAAGAATTACTTACAGCTTCAGGCACTGGGACTTGCATGGTTTTTTGGACTTTGAGTCCCAAACTGTACCTGCAAACCTTTGAAAACAAAATTAACAAAATCATATTTGTCATACCTTTCAATTATTTCCAGTATTTAAAGCTGTTATACAATCTTTTCGGTCTTACCCAAAAAAGGGCATTTTAGATTGCCCATTTGAGCAGGACTCAGTTGTAAAGCTGCTATTGTCTGGGAAGAGAGGGCAAGGTTTTTGATGAAACTGTTAAAAGAAAGACAGAAAGCATAGAATTTCTAAGACATTTCCCCACACAAAACAAAACCTAGTATGACACTCTTTAGTAGCTGACTAATCAGTTTGTCACAGTGTATCTGTCTATTTTACTTTGATTTAAAGACAACATTTTTAAACTATGTTTGTACAGTATATTACTTTTTATCTACCCCTAAAGCAGTGAATGACCCATATACAATACAAGTTACATTACCGTTCGGTTTTGAATCTGGTTCTGCACATCAATATAGAAGGCATGTTACACAACCTGGGGATCAACTGTGATGGATGATATGTACTGTGCTGGTGCAGTAATCAGCTGCATCATGAAAAACCACATCCTACATACCTGTGAAAAATAGTGCGCTGGTAGAATGTTGTAACCAAAATTGCTATTTATAGAAGCAGGAGAAATTAAGCAGCCAGGAGGCAGGTAGGCTGGGTTTGGTCTGATCATTGGCAGGGAAGCTGAAGACATGTATTGCTGGGGTAGTGGAGGAACCATCCTCAGAAGGGAAGATCACTGTCTCTGTGGTGACATAACAGGAGGGTGTAAGACTTACTTTGCACTACTGGAGAAAGTATGACTATCCTGTGATTCCAGAGACTAGGAAATTCGAGAACAAGCATGTTACATAATGAGTTTTATGAACAGGCACGTGTGTATTTCTCATATGAGGCTATGATGATTTTTCTCTCTTGACATTTAACTGACTGAAAGTTTCTCTTGCATTGTATTGCAGTGATCCATCTTATGCCAGCTGACATCACAAGCACATAGCTGTGGTCTTGTGGGCTCAACTTTGAGGGCTACTGTTCCAGTTTAAATCAAATGAAAGGACACCCTGCAATATCAGACAATGAAACGAATCACCTAAGGATCGATACAATCTGAATGGATCAGACCTTGATCATACCTTCATTTAGTTGATTCTACACCAGCCTAGGAGGGCTCAGTCAATCTAGCCCAACGAGATACCTACAGTATTTTAAGGTTTCATGTTAGGGTAAGTGATCAAAGTCACAAAATAAAGATTTGTTTTTTAAAAACATTTCCGACAATATGACTCCAAAGGGTACCTCTGTTTTTAATCACCCTGCCCATACATTGGTTACTAGAGTAATAAGTTCCAGGATCTGCGTACCTGTGGTATAGTCATGCAAGCTACTTGTGTTACTGTAGCTGGTATGCTTCCTATTGATGTAGAATCCATTGGATGAGCTACAAATAGCGGGAATAAATACCAAAAAGTCACATCAGAAAGTGGAAAATATTAAAGGTACAATTACTATGGCTGATAGTATTCTGAATTAGCAATTCAAAAGCAGAATACTCATTTTGGAGTTGGTGCATGACATTATAAATAAAGTTGTTTTTTTTTCTCCACTGATTACAATATATGAAGTCAATACTAGGCGGTATCAGTCTTCTGTTTTAACAAAACAAGTTAATCAATTGAGGCCAGATTTTGTTATAACAAATACAGTGCATATACTTATAAGTGCTGTGCAAGTACATTGATGTTAGAACAATAGTAACACCTATGTATTTACATACAGCTTACCGCGTGATTACTATTAGAAAACTCCAATAATGAGGTTGATAGATACAGGTAGACATTGCTTTTGTTAAGGAGGTACCTTGTCCAGACATGGCGGCACTGTTTTCCATTCCATCTGTTAATTAATGGTTTTGAGAACACTGCTCTAGTTGGTGATTCTGTGGGACAACATGTAACATCTGTCCTTGATTGCAACTGTTTAAAACCAGCATCTGTGAACCTCCTTTTAAATGATACAATACCTATAAGAAGAAGAACAAATTTGAATGCTAAACAAAATATACAGTACTATGTAGGGGTGTGCTGATACTATTTTCCAAGTAATTATCTTTAGGGGTCGCAGTTCTTTGTTAAGTAATTAACACATTTTATTCCAGACTAATTAATACCTAACAAATACACATTTCTTAAAGGTAATTACTTAAAAATATATATATATATATATTGGTACACCCCTATTACTATGCTTCAGCGCTTAAACTTACAGTATATTCTGTTAATTAGTGCATTTTGTGACTTTTTGTCACAGTAAAACATGTGGAGTTTTGAAATCTTTTAGTAATATTCACCTGGCACAAATCTGGACCAGACACAGGTATTTTATTTCTCCTGGAAGGTCAAACTGTTAGGGGTCTAGATGATTGCTACAGAAGAAATCATTGGGGAACTGGAGAAAAGAGGCGATTGCCAATTGCCTCGTTAGTGTGAAAGATAATGTTAGCACTTTTATGTCCCTAGAAAAAAATATTTGAAAAGTATTACATCTCTGTAATTGCTGGCCAGTTATAACACTTAAATGGAGTTACTTTTAATGTGTTTACTGTGGATTATTGGGCAACTTCAGTTTTCAGCATGGTTTAAGTAATCAATTGGAAGATGAATGAATAACCTGCATTCATCACTGTGGTCACTCTATACATACACGTGGTCTTTCAGACAGGTTTGGTTGTATTAAGAATAGAAACATTTGATAATACCTTTTTTAAACCACTAGATGTCGATCTTACTGTGTGCAGAATTGTCTTTTTAAAAAGCTGCTTGCAATCCTGATTTGATGACATTCTGAATTTGGATTGCCTCATGCTTTTTGATGTTGAAGGTAATCCCCAAAATGCTCAATTGTATTGCGATTCGTGGATTGTGCTGGTCAAAGAAGGTGACTTAAATCTGTCATAAGCGCTTCAAACCAATCATGGTCAATATCTGCATGGTGAATGATCACATTATTATCTTGAAGGTGCCCTGTCCTCAATCTGGCAGCTTAAGTTTTTGTGACTGTTTTTTTTTTTTTTTACAGAAGCAGTGTAAAATAGCAAAGTGACTTAACTATACTATGCTGTAGTGTAAAATATTGTGTGATATACATGTTATTGTCAACAGTACTACAAATAAAATCAGTATCAATCCAAAATGTACCACTAGCCCCCTCCTCTCCTACTGCTCACCCTTGTCATCTGCTTTCCACTAGGACCAAATACTGAAGCGTTTAAATAGTGGTTCTTACCAGCTGGCTGCTGTCAATTCTACTCTGAGATCTTTGCTCATTTGAAAGTTCTTGAGAAGGAAAAACATGTTCGTGTCTTCTGTGATGTAAGCTGTTATACTGGCAACAGGTTCTTTCACTTCTGCCTTCATTTAAACAAGCAAAACAGCACAGTGGAAAAGCATTTGCATTACACTAAAAAAAAAATAACACTGCTTCTGTCTTGGTTTTGAAAATGTCTAAATACCTTCTCTGTTCAGATTAAGAAATAACCAAGTAAATACCAGAAATATGTAAGAAGTCTCTTTTCCAATAAATGTGAATAGATTTTTTTTTTTACAAGTAGGGCCATATTTATAAAACATTAAGGATTGTATTAAGCAATGTTGTTTTTCATTTCATTATTTTAATCAAGTTGGCAGTTCATAAAGCCTTTGTCAACTGTTCCAACTTAAGTGTTGTACATGTATTGGAAACGTATAATAAACCTCCAATTACTATGATCATTTCATATCAAACTTTTCAGTAAAGAGGTCAAAATAAACTAATTATTATTTATTTCTTAGCAGACGCCCTTATCCAGGGCGACTTACAATTGTTACAAGATATCACATTATACATTATACAGATATCGCATTATTTTTATATACAATTACCCATTTATACAGTTGGGTTTTTACTGGAGCAATCTAGGTAAAGTACCTTGCTCAAGGGTACAACAGCAGTGTCCCCCACTGGGGATTGAACCCACAACCCTCCGGTCAAGAGTCCAGTGCCCTAACCACTACTCCACACTGCTGCCCTAATTGCTCTTTATATGTAAGTAGCTTTTTGTACAGTCATTATTATATAACAAAACAACATTGAGACAACAACGAAGCTAAATACCAACTTATTTAACATGAATAGCTTAAAGGCAAGTCATCGGTAACCTAAAAATAGTAGAAATTACAAGAAAATAACCCACATTGTAACATGTGACTTTTGTTTCCTGTGAAATTCTATTAATTCAATCTCAAGATAATAATCATGGTGAAAATGTAGCATATTTGCTGTAATGTTTCCTCACTCTTTACAGTTCCAGTAGTTCAGTTTAAAAAGGACACTGCATGTTATGTATAGGACTGTCAGTGAACTGGTCTAACAGGCTGCTAGCATTGCACAATGCATCTGAGAAAGAATTCAGCACTAGAAAATGCATATACTAGTGTAACTATGCTATATTTTATATTTTTGTAGAAAAGTGATACAAACAATATCAGAAAATGATTGTACTGCATTGTCACTTGATAATGTTGAATGTCATTTTATATTGTTTAATTTTGCTAATAAATCTAAATAAAAACTTTTCTTTTTAAGTTTCTGAATCTGCAGTTCACAATACAGATCTATAATAGCTGGGCTACTTTACTTGATGTCATTAAGGATGCACTGTTGCTAATAGGCAAAATATAAATGGTACAGGGGCAGGAACTATACATTTTTAACATGGGAGCAAATATGGATTGTGAGACTGCAGGTAACCTGTACAAGAAAGGAGGTGCTGTTTAGAGACAAGACTAGACTGTAGTGTGCTATACGATTCGTAATTAATATGTATGTCTTCATTGATTTTGCAAGCCAAAGTCTCAACATTCCTCTGACTGCCATTGAATGTGAAGAATGATGTATTAAACCTAATTGTTTAAATACAAAATTTAAAAACAAGCTTTAGTTTAGCTTCACGTTCCATAGGGAGCCAGGACGCCACTGATATTGACTTGACAGTCTACAAGGGAGGGATGTTCTGGAGGGATTCATGACCATTCCTCATTTGGTATTCTTTTGAGACTGTAAGAGGAAGCACTTACCAGCCAATTACCTACCATTTATCAGATTTGATGTCATCTTGCTACAAACTTAACTGAAACTAACTTGCTACAAAGTATAAAAGTATGTGCTACACATGTTACTCGTTTTAAATTTTTTTTTTTTTTGGTCAACCCCCATATTTACCAGTGGCCCAGTTTAAACTGATTTCCACGACATGACTGTTTGCCAGCTAAAATCAGCGATCGATATTTAAGTGTAGGCAGGGAAGTATCATCTTAAAATGCGATCCCTATGATTTACACTGTCGCTGTTCTACAACAAAACAAATGATTACGGTGAAACTGACAAACGTAACATATACATTGTATTTTTATGGCCCGATTTCTTACCATTTTCTGAAAACCAACGATATTAATACCAGTCATTTATTCTTATTCAGGACTGTGCAATAACAGTCTTACTGAGAGGTTATGTGGGCTGCAACAGTATGCAACCCAACTGGTTACGGGAGTCCTTTAGCACTGCTTCACAAACCTCTCGCCATGCTCTGATTGTGAATGCATGCATGCCCGGACAAGAATGTTGTTCTGCAAATTCATCATGACAGGCAGCAGTTGAGGCGTGTGTAATTCAACTCTGTTTCTGATAGTGGAAGGAAATGTTTAGGTTTTTAAACAGGTATTGCACAAAGACTCAATCTGTATTACATTATCAAAAAATAAATGCATAAATAAATAGGTACACCTTTTAACTTAGTGAACGCAGTAAATAATTATAGATGTCCAGTCATCCAACGACAGACCCCGCCTATACGGTA
This sequence comes from Acipenser ruthenus, assembly GCF_902713425.1. Taxonomy (NCBI): domain Eukaryota; kingdom Metazoa; phylum Chordata; class Actinopteri; order Acipenseriformes; family Acipenseridae; genus Acipenser; species Acipenser ruthenus. Next base: position 18,400,380 of record NC_081216.1, on the reverse strand, counting down.
AGTTAGCAACTGTAACCCCGCCTATTATTTCTGTAACATAAATACCAGCAGTACAGTACTCGACATTCCAACAACTAAGGTTAGAAAACAAGTCGTTCAATACCCGACCTTTGTAACACTGTAACCATGAGCAGTGGGTTTCAAAAGTGCCACACATTGATGATTACTGGAGCTAATCGCGGCCTCGGTTTGCAGATGGTCAAAGCTCTGGTGAATAGCAGCCACTGTCCTAGGAAAGTGATTGCTACAACCCGAGACAAAAGCCGAGCCAAGGTAAGTGGTATGGTATGGTGTGTTCTGATAATGTAGTTTCAATTGGCTATTTTCGGTTAGCGTGTTTTCAATTTATAAGTAGGTATGTGGTTGCATATAACTACTGGTGTGTTTTTTTTCTTTTTTTTCTTGATTTATTTGTTACCTAACTAGTATATATAAAATTATATATAATTATGTTGAACGTGTTGCCACATGCGTGAGAAATATGTACTGCCTTGCACGAGCGTCTCACTTTCTTTAAAAGTGGAGTGGGGGATGGGCAAAGGTAAGAACGGCCAAGTTCAAATGCAAGTATGATCCGTGTGCAGAATATGCATAAATAAAAATGTAGTAGGCTACAATTATGAATATAGGTGTACTTTTTACTTGAATGTGTTTGTCCGAATCACGCCTAATGTAATAAAAAACGCTTTTTACCATTTTATCATTAATATATGAATAATTTGCTTTTTTCATATGTATGACTTTTTTGCCTGTTCAATATCTTCAATGTACTTTTTTTCTTAATAAAATGTTCGTAATGACAGTGTACACCTAAATGTCCGAGTTTGTCGTTAAACTTTAAATTGTAGCCTACTTCACTAAAGTGAAAACTGGCGTCTGTTATTTTTATACCACTGCTTAATAACAGGAACAGCATTTTATTCAGGGTTAAACGCGTTCATGCCTGCTAACTTCCCCTACTCAAATAATATATAAAAACAACAATAACGGTCTGGTTCTCTTTTTCCCTATTTCAATGAATATAATTTAATTAATGGAGAATAAAAACAAACCAAGCTAACAACAATCTAGCCTTAACAGAAATGTCTGTAGGCTATTTATTTTTTGCAATCCACAAAACTACGGGTTCTGTTCATTCACAGCGCTGATACTTTATAGCTAGATATTGCTACAGGCTACAGCGCAGACCATTGGTCAAACCAATGTTTGTGGCCAAAATACATAGTTGTGTGCCCGTCATGTTTGTAAATGTTTGAGTTGGAAATAAACCAAAATGTTATTATTTTTAATCAAAATATAAATCGACTAAGGACTTCTTAAGTAGGAAGTCAATTAATGTTATATGTTGTCTGCATATTCTGCCCGCAAGATATTAACTCGTGTTGCTCTGCTAGCATTTGCAAATATAGCTGTCTGAAAGCCATGTTCACTCTTTAACTAGAAACAGAGATTGTCCAGAAATACTGTAACCAGTTTTGGGTGATTTTGATGCAACATAGTGATTTGCGAGCAAATTAACTTTTAAATTTAGCTCGCGGTGGTGAACTTGCAGGATTCATGACACCCCAAATTTGAGGAAAACGCACTTGGGAGAGAACAACTCGCAAACCCACTTTTTCCAATGCAGCATCTATTTTGAATCTCACTCAGAAGCGCTACTTTTTTCGGACTTGCGGAAAAAAAATCTCTACAACTCCCTTTGCGACACACGCAAGGCGTTTGATTATTTGGCCCCAAATTTTTACTGTTAATTTTTTTTCAAGTTACTGTTTTTGTAATAGTAAACCCACAAAACTGGCAAGGTGTTTCAGCATAAAATGGTTGGTTTTATGGTTAGAACTTATTTCCTGCCAGTTCAGCTTTTAGTTTTTGTATGAAACGTTTTTTTTTTCTCCTAGGTATATGTGGAAGTCCTACCTTTTAACTAAGATGGCAGATGCTCTGAATTTCTCCACTTTAGATTTAAGTTAACTGATACAACATTATAAGATCACTTTATGTGCAGCAGGTCAGGTCTGTTCTGCATATAATCTGAGTGAGGGGCATGGGTGAGGCCCAAGTACTTGTTGCTGAGAGTTCATTTAGTTTTAATGGCAGAGTGTTTTGCCAGTTACTGAATATGCATTCTGGAAAATGAAGAAAAAAACTTATTTTGCTACTTGTCAGTGTTGTTTTGCTAGCTTGTTTTTGTGCCAGTGGTTTTATAATTTAGCCATGGTGTGCCAGTATATTAAGTTCATTTAGGTTTAAGAATTAGACAAGTCTGTATATTCCAAATGTTAATGTTTTTAAGTTTTTTTCTTTAGGAGTTGCTGGATTTGGCTAAGAAATACCCTTGCATTAATGTGGTGACTCTTGGTAAGTATATTTTCTGTGCTTCAGCATTGGCCACTGCCTGCCATGCAAATTAGGGGTTTCCTAGCAAGAATTATTATTTTCTGTGTCACATGAGGAAGACCCATATTTGAACTTCTATTTTCCATGTAGATGCTATAAATCAAGATAGCATAGAACAGGCCTCCAAAGAAGTGGAGTCATTGTTGGGGGATGAAGGATTGAACTGCCTGATTAACAACGCTGGAATTAATATATCTGGTACTCTGGAAACTGTTGAGGCAGAACAGATGATGAAAAATTATGAAACCAATGCAGTTTCTCCCCTTATGATCACCAAGGTAATGGCAGCATTGTCTTTGCTAATCTAAAGACTTTTAGGAAACTTATTTTATTGTTATTATATCTGTAGCTTGACCACATCAGCCGATAAGCATGCTTTATGACTGCAGTTGCAGTGTTTCAAAACAATACAGTAAATGCCTTCCTGTATAACCTTTTTGACAGGCGTTTCTGCCCCTGTTGAAGAAAGCAGCGAAGCAGGGCACCGGCATGGGGATTCACAGAGCTGCAGTGGTCAATGTGTCCTCCTTGCTGGGATCCATTGAACTGAACTGGGGACCTGGAGCTGAGTTTAAAACCTACCCATACAGGGCATCAAAAGTATGTAAGAGCTGATTTTGTATTGCATACCTAGTGCCACCGGTTTGTGTGGCTTGTTAAAATTACTGTTTAGTTACATGTCTAATACTTTAAAGGAGAGCAAACCAATGTTTTGAAATAAATAGTTTTGCTCTCTTTTGGTTCATCACATGTTTTTTTTTTTTTAGGATATGCAAATATTTAAAATACAACACTTTAGAAACTTAAGTATCTTGGTACCTTTTTTGTAGGTTTGTATAGCAGCATGAATATCCTCATTACACTGGGGATATACAGTATGAAATGAATGTACTTGTTTTTCTAGGCAGCCCTGAATATGTTGACTAGATGTGTAGCAGTTGATTTAACCCCTGAGGGAATTCTGTGCATGGCTGTCCACCCAGGATGGGTGCAAACTGATATGGGGGGCCCAGACGTAAGTGCTTTCTGTCCATTTACACACCATTTTACCTACAGATCGCAACAGGTACCTCTGTTGTTCTCTCTCATGAATAATGAACCAACTGTGTCTGATACATTTCACCTTTTAAAACAACCATAACTAATGCATGCCTAACTCTATGCAGTGGCTTTAAATTGAAAATGTTTTAAAAATTGATTACAGTAGTCCATCACATACCCAACTGCAGTGGGACCAGAGTAAGGGCGGATATGTAAAAAGCTGGATAAATGAATCCTGTTTTAAATACCATTATACACAGCTGTAGCAATTACTATATTCACACAATTTATTGTTTTGAGCTTCAGCTTTTATTAGGGAGCTCCCTTAAATCCCTTGTTTAGAAAGATACAGGGTATTAATGCTAGTGACAGGGTAGCTGCCTGCCACATGGGTGCATGCATTCGCTGCTGAGTGACAGGCAGAAGGTTAAAGTTGATACGCTCCGCAGGATTTATTTTACATATCAACACACTGAATAGCTCACATTACACCACCAGCAATGGTAGTGCACAGAGTACATACAACACAGTGTACAAAAACTTTGGTGGGATCTACAGTCTCTGAACTAATCTTCTTTGTTCAATAATAAACAAAATCGGGCTACTTGCCCAGCTGTCGGAGGTTCCGACTTGCTTACTCACTCTGCGGTATCCAACCCTGGTTCTGGTTCTCACTCACTCACTCACACACACGCACGCACACACACACACACGCACACATGTGCTGAAGAGGTTGATCAAGGCGGATATGTGACAGGTGGATACACAATGGATTACTGTACTATCTTATATCCAGCTTGTAACTTCAACATCAATTTATTAATTTTTTTGTTTGTTTTGAAGGCTCTTTTAAGTAAGGAAGAGAGTATTAATGGAGTCCTCTCGGTGATTGGTAGTTTGTCTGAAAAGAACAATGGGGGATTTCTTGACTACACAGGACAGACTCTGCCGTGGTGAAGATTCTTTTATGAGTCCCACACCATCAAAATACATTACAACAAGTTAATCTGTTAGACAAGTCGTTCTCACATGTTACCAGGTATATTTCTTTTTTTGATCAAGCACACTTTGATCTGCCACATTTTTTGACTTTGGAAACTTTGGTTAATATGTTAAGATCTTTTTAGGTATTGAAGTTGTTTGTGTAACACAGTCTTTTCAGATTAACTTTTATTAATAAATGGAGTTTGGAATTGAAAGAATTTGTATGCATTAAAACACAAAAATAAAATTATTTTCCACATTGTACAACTCTTGGGACTTTTTTTTTTTTTTACACCGTTTTCTGCAAGTTAACCTAGCCAGTAATTTGAGCACAACTGAGATACAAGGACAAGACAACACAGTTAACTTAGGACTGAGGGTAGCAGACCCTTTTGTGAAGATATAGAAATAGGTTTGCAAGTTGCATTGTTGCAGCTGAGTTAATGGGATCCTGTAAAAGCCTACCGACCTAGTTTATTTTTTACAAAAATATAAAGCACAGTAAAAAAAAGTGAAACAAGCAATACAAAAAGAAATCTTTGAGAACATGTAGCAGGTGCAGTTATCTAGTTTTATTAAGTTAAGATGTTTTTCAAACAAAAAAAACTCATTGATATTTAACAGTAGTACAGAAAGAAGTAAACAGAATATTCACTAATACATGGCCTATTAGGAAAAGTATCAACAGAAGTCGACTAGATCAGCTGTGCTGCTGACAATATCTCAGCTCCCTCTAAAGCATTTTCAAGTTCCTGAATCCCAGAATCACGGCTATGGAATCACATGCACACTTTGCTTATGGTTGAGTCCCTTCTTCTGATGAGGGTAGATCATCCAGTGCTCCCATTTCTAAAGAAAATGAAAGACCATTTACATTGTGTATTGTATAGTATTCCAAGTGGCCTGTTTGGAATAACTGCCAAAAGATGATTGGAACCATTCAATCATAAGTCCTTAATCATATTCAAGGTAAGAAAGTATTGTAGCATGATTTACCTTTCAGCCGTAAGTAGGACAAAAAGTCCATCACGGTCCGTATTACATTTTCATCTGCTATTCTTAGAGTACCTAGAAAATAAGGAGATCAGTTACATTACTGGTACCTTTAAGTGCCAGGTGTTTCAGGTAAAAATTATTTTCATGGCACCTGCAGATCAAACACAAGTGAATAATGTATGTTACAGTATATACCCTGGCTGTAGACAGACATGTATTATAGTTCAACTGAAAAACAAGCTGCTAAATGTATACTTTTTATATCTTCTATATTTTCATAATATTTAGTTCATGTTTAATATCCCATTATGTGTGTTCTTTGGAGGTTATGTACAGTAGACTCACTAATTCAAACCAGTTGGGATCAAACCTTGTTAAGATTAGTGATTGGCGCTGATCGTACTCTGTACCATGCTATAATGCCTTAGCCTGGTTAACAAATACAGAGACAGCTGTAAATGTTTTACACACTCGTCACAGATTTATGATATTGAAGTTAGGTTTCTTTGGCTGTTGTCTGTATGCAATTCATTATGATAGCTTGGCTTTGATTTCTAGTTTAATTCGGACTAACAGGGTTCAGAATAGTGAGTCTGCTGTGTGATCTTTATATGCTTCTACTGGATAGTGCCTAAAACCATGTGTAGTAACAATTTGCGAAATACATTAAAACAAAACAAGAAAATGTCTTACATGTATCTACTGTACTAGTATGAGTAATACACTACCTGATTTAATGTCATCGTCAATCTGCAGCTCGCGTTTGCCTGGCAGACCATGCTTATCACTTAAAGATCTGTGATTGTCAACAGCATCTGTCAATAAAATGCAGCAGCGTTTTGTAGAGTAAAAATGATCAGTGTATAACACTGCATGCAGAAAGCTTCTTCACATCGCGGCCACTCTATGCTGGCACTGGTATTGGGCATTCCATAAACTAATAACATTTTGCATGGCCACTTTCACCAAGGTCTAAAATATTTCAGAATGCTACTTTTTCTATTCCACTATGGTTTGAAATGCCACTGCTGTTTATTCATGGAATGTTTTATATAAATAATATTATACTGTAAACAATTTAGTACATTTCAATATTTTTGTTACAGTAAAATACAACCACCTACATAACAGTTGCCCTCTCTTAATAGACAGTACACCTATGCAGTAAGCATATTGCCAGCAAAACAGCAAGCCTAAACAAAAGCACATAGAGCAACCAAAAAAAAGAACAAAAATATAAAAAACTAAAGCAAACAAATAAAATAAATTGTTTTAAAGCTGTACTTCTCGAACATCTGAAAAAAAACAACACAGAAAGCATTCGCATGTTTCACAATTGTGCGATACAGTTTCTTAAAGCTGCAGCGTCACATTTTCAATTTTACACTTGTTGATTGTCTGGTTCACTTTAACCTGTAGCGACACTTTTGAAACGTGCTTGTCAATATGTCTGGGAGCCAAATAAGCATGCTATGTTTGTGTTCAGGTTTGCATCTATAGTATCTATATGCATACAGTACATACTGTATAAGTATGCATATGGTGCATAGCCAATCTACTGTGTATGGAAATGAATAGCAAGTTCATTTTCCTATTTTAGAGTAGGATGATGTCTTATATTTGTTGATGATGCTGGCCTGTTTTAGTGCTCCATTATGATATAAGATTATTTAGTTTACTGTGAGAATTAGGTTTACTTACGAGGCCCCAGTAGATAGCCCGCACTATTAAGTGTCCAACCCCTCTTTTCTTTTGTCTAGAAGGGAAAATGTAGAGTAAAAGTTAGTATTGCTTGATATAATACAAAAAAAATACATTATTTCATACTGTCTAGATCTTCAGTACAAAATGTCTATTTTTTGAATGACTAGACAAACTGTAAAACAGTAAACTGTCTTATTGAAAGTAACGTCGCCTTGCACTGTTGCTGTGGAAAAACGAAAGGATTTAAGTATTCCATTACCAAGATACAAAACTAACACATTAGAAAATTGCCTTAAAAGCATTTTACATATTTTGGAGGATCATATTACCATTGTCGTTATACTGGTGCCATTGGTATACAATATCGACTACCACTGCACTCATCAGATTCATCATAGAGGAACTAGACAGGTGCCAGTTACATACGGTTTGCTGATATGTTGCAATTCAAGTCGATATTTTAAGGTATGTATATCCATACGACACAGTGGAAATGAAAGAAAGGTGTAACATACCGAAAGAACCAGTCCAAAAGTCTCAGAAAGGGTAGAACAGAGGACTAAAGAGATACACAGAAACCCAACACACTTCTGAAGCATCTGAAACGACAAACACATAAATACCGGTATATCAATCGTAACTAAATGGCTAGTCCTTAAACCATCTATTCCCACTAATAACTGCACGCATTTCTGCAGGTACTGTGCGTTTTAAAACACAATACATGTTGCAGGTACTGTACTTCTCTTCTAGTTTTATTATAAAATATATCATGCGTTTCATTTATATCGTCATGTAAGCATGAGCTATTATTTATACATCCTATAATCTCAGTAATACAAACTAAACGTGCCTATAATCTCAGTAATACAAGCTAAACGTGCTGTCTAGTAGACAAACTATCTAAAACGATGTTTAGCATTTTATAAATATACGTTTAAATGTGTCTGAATTCCCCTTTTACTCAAAATAGCTATAATCATATAACTTTGTTGAAGTTTACAATGTAGCAAACAACCGGAAATATAACTATTGCAGAATCCTACCAGTATCAACAATTCTAGCATTGCTTGTAAGTTAACATTTTCATTGACTTTTTGATAATAATAATAATAATAATAATAATAATAATAATAATAATAATAATAATAATAATATGGATGCATGCTTACCTTGAATAGCAGGTTGCTTCGAAAAAAATAAGTTTTAAAAGGAATGAATCGAGTTGTAGAAGTCTATACTGATTTTTTTAAAAGCTATTATTTAATATGTACTAGAGAGAACGTTTCCATTCTGCTGTTTGTGTTCAGTGTGTCTGGAATTGTGCGGGCTGGTGTCCTCTCTCTGTATTTATCTCCAAAAAAGAAGAAAAAAAATCTGACGTCACTCATCTTCTTCCCATTTACCAGCCCTCGCAAGAAACGGGTAAAACGTGGATCTGAAAGACAGAATATTGCGCTTTTAAAATACTCATTATCGTGCGTATTTCTGATGGCAGTATTTCAGTATTTATTAAATAAGTACTGTAGTTCATTTAAAGATACCATCAAAACCTATAGCCTGATCTAATTAAGTGGTATTTTGGAATGCCCAGATCATGCATAATTGAAATAATGGCGTATAGTGTCAAACAAACAACAATATTCAGTTTCCATGAGACCTAGCCAGATCCAACAAAACTATTAAACTATTAATGGAGCCTGATATAGCTTATAATACCTATCAAGAAATGCCACTACCAACTGAAACTAGGGGTACTCTTTGTATTTTATAACCTTTAGGTCAGACAGGATTACCCTGTTATGTTTCACGCTACACACCAATTGCTTCCCAGTACTTTGGAAAGTAGTGCGGAGTAGTGGTTAGGGCTCTGGACTCTTGAGCAGAGGGTCGTGGATTTAATCCCAGGTGGGGGACACTGCTGCTGTACACTTGAGCAAGGTACTTTACCTAGATTGCTCCAGTGAAAACCCAACTGCATAAATGGGTAATTGTATGTAAAAATAATGTGATATCTTGTAACAATTGTAAGTTGCCCTGGATAAGGGCGTCTAAGAAATGAATAATAATAATACTTTCCATTGAAATTACGCGTGATCTTTTAGAGGGCCGGTTAGGTCATTGCACATTTTAAAATTGCTCTAGATTGTTCTGTGCAATTTTATATATAGATAGATAGATAGATGCATTGTTAATAGGTTTCCTTAAATCACATCTAGTAGGTTGGATGAACATTTATGTCAACACCCTTTAACCTGGATTACATGGACACTGGGAAAATGCAAAAGCTATGACATCTATTGACGTTATAATATCTTTGTGGGAATCACTATCATTTACAAGGTTATCTTGTATTACATGAAATTATGAAATTACTATTTTAGTAGGTCTACTATTTTACTGTTACTTCAATATATGAACAGAGGTACTCAGATCCTCTCCTTTATTAAATGGGTAATCGCCAAATTCATTGTTTTGTTGTTTTGTAGCTCTTCTGATTCATTTTGTTCTGTAAAAACATGATACATTAGCTTTGTTAATAGGTAACGGGACCCTATCTCATCATTAAACTTGTATTCTATGATGCATAGATGAAACAGGGTCAGGTGAGTAACTAACACCTGTAACTACAGGAAGTAAACTAGGAGAGGAAACCTACTTCCATCACATTTAAACTGTTTCCTCAACAAATGGAGGAACAGCAGAATTATGTAAGAAATGAGGATATTTTATAAGAAATATTGTTTATTTTGGTAAAGTTAAAATGAACCCTAAAATGTGTTTAGAATCTTTTCCATAACATGAATGTTTCTCAAACATTTGGTTGTGCAATGCATTATTTCTGGTACACTGATCATGTGCTACCACCTAAATAGAGCATGCTCTGACTATCACAAGTAAATGACCCTTTCACAGAAACCAACTCATTGTTATTAACCCTAATGCTGGGCATTTTCACTCTGATGCTAATTTCCCCAGATTACAATTTGTTACATGTAAGTGTTTTTGCTGTTGTTCCTTTTTTTGTAATTGATATTATTAGACAGCTTTTATGGAGAGTCATTCAACAGTTAACATGCACATTAGGCATTCTAAAGATGACTTGGCATGTTGTTTGTATTATCCCCAGCCTGTTTGTTGCATTAGATGATGTATATTTTCATTATTCACTTATCGTGACGCATGGTCAAGCACAGAAAACCTCAGTAAAAGAAAGTCAAGTTGAAAAATGTTTCAGCTTATCACTTTATCCATGTTATGTAGTTGGTTGTTGTCAACTTTGCCCCTTAATGCAATCACTTTGGATATAGAATGCCTATTTGTTACTCTCATAGAAGTTGTAGGAAACAGTAAACACATCTGGCCAGCGTGAAATAATATACTGATGAAGGCACTAGCTGAAACGTTTATCAACTCCACTTAGTTTGACTTGGTTTCTTTATAAGTTTTATTATAGACTTCTTTATAATTACTTTTGGAAACTCTGTAAATTCCAATATTGCTGTTTGAGTACCATGACGCCCAAACATTCTTTTCAGCCAGTGATTTGACCTAGGTGAAATATCCCAGGAAATCGAAGAATAACTGACTTGCTGAAAGCAAGGCAAGCAAACTGAAAGCTTTCAGTATGATACCAGATACCATTTTTCAGATGCTCCATTAAACCCTTTAAGAAATTGAATCCATGGTTGACTAAGCTTACTTATTAAAGACTTTCTGCAGTTCAGCCCAACCAAGTCAAATCATTTAAGCGTTGATTCAATTATATTCACTTATTCCACTGTTTAAACATTTTCTCTTACAGGTGTGTTCCTCCTAAATAGTAAATATATTCTGTTTGTGTTTTTGTGAGTGTAGAAGCAGGTGTTACCAATAACTTTAAAGAATGATACATGGATTGTTTACTTCTTGAAGCAGCACTGGTGTAACTGTAGGTAAGCATTCCATTCCTTTTTGACACCCTCAAAATACTAATCACTTAAAACATAATGAACATTCAAGATTCTTTATACCATACTTCATTCAGAGTCTTCTACCTGTCCCACAGATTAAATTAAGGTAATAAAACATGGGACTGTTTAGGCTTTTTTTTTATAGAAATACTGGAGGTAGAATTTGGTTTTCACTTTATAATCAGTGAAACCTTTGCAATATTCTTTTAAGAATTTGTCTTATTTAGATACATGTCTGAGAATTGTGATGAACTCAAATTACTGAAACGCTTGTTTAACTTAATTTGCACAAGGAAATTGATTCTAATCAGTTTTTCAAAGAAAATGCAACAAAACTGCAAAAAACTCATTCAAAGGGTACTTGTACTTATTCTAGAGTATTGGGATGCAGTGTACAGCCCTTTCAAACTAAACTGAATTCCATTAAAACAAGACCTCAGTATCACTGCTATCAATTACTATTAGACCAGAGGTCATGTGATTATCAGTTTATTTTATTTTGCACATATTTAAACAGGTTTTTAGCCACCGCTGGTAGTAAAATGATATGACTTATAGTAGGCATTGCCCTTTACAGCCCCACAGTTCTGGAGAACCCATGCTTGTGTGAATACTGAACTATAAACAACAAAGACAAAAGCCAGCAGCACGGCACAGAACAGAATGAGAGGATACGTTTTTGACATGATAGATAGCACGTATACAGTAGTTCTCAATACACTAACTTGTAAGTACCGCAATTGGGACACATGATTTGAATAACTAGGGGTGGGGAATTTCTGGCCAATTTTCCCCAATTTAGAATATGCTGCATGTGTATGACAAGTATAGGAATATCTATTCATTCATGCCAATATATTTAGTAAGCAAGGAGTGTAGAGTGGCTGGGAAAAGGGCCAAAAAGTGCTGCACCCCTGTTGCTCTGCCTTTTTTTCCAATACCTTTTCAATATTTCTTTACATGATATATGAATAATAATAATATCGCAATATGTATAAAACCTTAGCTAAAACATACATATATGGTCCCTTTGTGTTATATGCGTTGTGTTAAGTACATAGTTATTAGATATAAGATTGCCAGCTTTGACTTTATCGGACTCAGATATTCTGAGTCAGATATTCGCGTCTTTATAAACAGGTGCAATCCACAGCTCTCCCTCGTGCTTTTCACTGTCATGACAGGAATCGTGCTCTTCCAACAGTTCGCTTTCACATCGACACACACGTGACGCTTCCGGTTTGGCTTTCTGGCATAAGTGTCTCCCTTTCTGCCTGAACCTCCGATCTGCACAAAGTGCCAGGTGTTCAAGTAAGTGGCCAACTCCATCGTCGAGCATGCCCGCGGTTCTTTCAATCTGTCCAGCAATACTCGACAGCACTTTGCCCAGCTCCTAAGGATAAAATATAACATTGCACGTTAAAATTACAAGCTGGTTCTCTATTTTTATTAGGCACGTATTATTTAATACATGACCATCCCCATATACCCCCAAAACGAATCTGCTGTTTCAGATGTGTCTGTGGGTGTTGAATAAACCCAACAGTGAAAGTCCCCTAAAATCCCTTCATATGCATTCGTATGCGTGTTTCTTACCCTAAGTTTCAAATGAACCCTCCCACACCGGGTGTGCTCAACGGGGTTGTAAACATGTCCCCCCCCCCCCCCCCCCCCCCCCCAAAAAAAAAAAAAAATAATAATAACAGTTTGCTTGGTTGTAGGGTCTTGAAGCATAAAGACAATGACGTTGAAATAGCTGTGTATGCGTATTTTGCTTCGCTGTTTGAAGTTAATATAACTAAAAAAAATAAAAATAATACTTAAACAATATAAAAAAGAAATAATAGCAAGGTTTTTAAAGTGGCATATAACCTACCACAGAAAATCGCCCGGCGTATGATTTCTTCCAAAATTATAAAATAAATATACATTTTACAGAATGTCCGTTTACTTTTGGTCGTGCTTTGACTCGCTTCCACTAAATTTCTGATGAAGAGCTGGTGAGTGAGGTGACAGTTGGCATCAGTTTGAACAAAAATTCTGATGACGTTTTCAGCAACACGAAACGAGGATAGAAGGGGTGTTCATATCATTTAGAAATTATTATTGTATGTATTTATTTACATTCTACTATGCGTGATTGTTTTCTTTAAAAAAAAAAAACACACACACACACACACTACGGTAGCAGTATCAGCATTTTGACGAAATAGGTTAAAATTAACATAAATCTACAGGCGATGGTATCGTAGATTTAATTGATTTTCACTGGTGCGGTGGGCGCTGTTAATCGTTCTATTTCGCTGAACTAACTGTAAAATTCGGCCCAAATTTTATTTAGTAGGAAACTTTTAATTATTTTTTAGAGCGAGAAGATGAGTTTAAGACTATATGAAGTTTTCCTGGAAAATCAACCGTTTCCAAGGGTTGGTAATAATATTAGTGAACATTCAAGGGAGCTTGTTATTCTTGGACACAATCTTCCACATATCATTCTTTTTATATTCGGATCCTGTATCATTGGAGGTATGTTTTTTTTACTGTATTTTATGCTGCATATGTATGTCAAACTGAATATAAATGGCGTTTTAACATTACCAACGGAATAAAAAGGACATATTAATGTAAATTAATTTATAAAGCATCTTGTTGGCACAAAGGCATTACATTTTGAGGCAGGTGTCTACTGCAACAATTAAGGTTGTTTGTAAATTTTGTTTTATTTACATAAGGGTATTTAAAACAATAGGTAAATAATAAAACAGATTTTGTGCCTCACAAGTCAATTTGTTTATAAATACATGATTTCTTCCAAATTAAAACGTGGCAGAGCTTGGTTGTTTGTACAGGGTTCGACTCAGTATTATGTACACATGATCTAGACTTGTTTTTAACAACAACAAAAAAAATCATTTTATAAAAAGCAACCTAAACTTAAAAAAATATGTTCAATTTTATGTTTTTTTTCCCTTCCTAGCTCTCTTCAGGTCCCTTGAAAAGAAAGTTAAACTGCCTTACACCGTTCTTGTGTCAATGTTTGGAATCATATTGGGAAGTATTAAATATGATGAGGTATGTTCCAGTATCAATGTAAGTTTTAGCAGGGTTGAGTTCAAGACCAGGGTAGGGAGATTCCTGGTTAAGGTCAATTTCAAGGCTGGAAGTCATAGTGGTTGGCAGTTTAAAAAGAAAGTAATTAGATATAGTAAATTGTTTACAAATACTCAGATATGATTTCCTAAGTGACTACTATATTTGTCCATATTTAACTTTACTGTAACTCTGTAGCTCAGAAGCAAAACTAAAATGTTAACTTTGCTTTGTTTCCAAATAGTGTGATACTGATAACGTTTTGTAGGACAAAAACTTAAAAAGCTGATTACAACTTTTAAATTTGAAAAATACATTTTTGAAACATTATGTGGTAAACACCTTAATTAAAACCAAACAGAGACTTGCTGTTTTGTAGATATTCTGATACGGCTGATGTCTGCACAGTAATTTGTTTAATGTTTCGGTCAGATATTAATAAACGGAAACATATAGCAGCTGCTTATTTAATAATAAAACTCTCAGGCCAAGTTGTGTCATCCTGTTATGAATCAGCCATCATTTACTACCTATTAAATGTCAAAATAAAATGTAAATATAGGTTGTGACATTTATGACCATTCAAGAAATTGCCTGTAATTATCAAAAGAGGTGGATGATGGGATGTATCCATTCATTTAACCAGCATTTTGTTGATTCAAAAGCCAAGGGCACTATGACTAACTTAGGTAGACTGATTTTCCAAAAAAACAAATGCTTTAATTAGGTTGAAAAAGAATATGTTTAGGGAAATGATCATGTCCTTGTGGGTGATGTGAACATCATCTGTTCCTTTAATGTTATAAATACCTTTGTATGCAGGCAAATGTAGCAACATATTTCAGAATACCTTAGAAGCTGCCATACAAAAACTTTTGAAAAAAATTAACTGTATCAGTAGACATCGCTATCCTATAACAAGTATTTACTGGCTCAATAATTGTTAAAAGGGTGGAAATCTGGGTCCTGTTTCTATATACACATACAAATGTGTCTCTGGCAAATACAATATCATAAGCTGCAACTACAAAAAAAGTTGTGTTTCCATATACCAACACTCACACCACTCATTTGTAAAAACATTTGTAATTTATCACCACCAAATTTGTCATTATATAAATACAAAAGGTCAATCTCACCTAGTTTTCTCGTGTTTCTTGCGTATGGTTGCTAAACAAATGGTGTCTCTGATGCATGCTGTATATCTACTAAACAGAGCGAGAGAATTACAGACTTGGAACATCAGCGCACAGTAACAGTCAGGTGTGTCAAATCTTTGACAAGCTATCTAATGAGGAAATAATTGCAAAGTACCGTTTAAAGAGGGAGGACATCAAGGACATTTTTACCTCACTTGAGCCACATGTAAGAAGACAAACAAAGAGATATCATGCACTGTCTACAGAAATGCAAGTGTGGTTACAGTATGTTTTCTTGCCAGCGGTTCCTTCCAGAATGTATTGGGCGATACGTTGGCACTGAGCAAGGCATCAGTATGTCATTCCATTGGTTACTACTGCTCTGATAAATCACGCTTCTGACTACATTACTTGGCCCACTGTACGGGAATTACAGTCAATCAAGGAAGGTTTTCGTTCCATCTGTGGTTTCCACAATGTGATTGGAGCTGTGGATGGCACACATATTCAAAAAAAAGCACCAAGTGTGGATGAATATCATTATGTGTGTCGGAAAGGCTACAACTCTATAGGTGCTCTACAGTATGCTCCAGAAAAATGTGTTAAAATAATCATTTTAACACATAATACATAATATTGCGCAGTATGCCAGTTCACCAACTTCGCCAACCCTGAAGACAACCAGCTACCTCAAGGAGAAGAACAACCAAGTGCGGGATTCACTAATTCTGACAGATAAAGAAAAAAGGCACATGTATAGTATGTTGGTAATGTGCAAAATAAATCACTCAAAAAATACTTCCTATGTGGAGGCTGCTTTATTTATCACAAGCCTTTACACATTAATAGTAGTAATAAGAAGAAATCAATAGATATATAAAAAAAATAGTTTTTATTTAATTGGGTCCTTCTTGAAAACAGTCATGGAGGAAGGCATCTTGGGAAAGAAATGCAATTACACATACAACAGAGGTTGCACTAAATATACCTGCCAAGGCATGGGTGGAACTCCAACAGATGCCGGAATAGAGGGGTTAGACTACACAAGCATCCACATCAAGGTCTGGGTAGCCAGCAGCTGTAGAATTTTTTTCCCCCACTTCCAGGCGTTTTATTTCTGCAGCTACACACGGCTACACACGGCTTTCTTCTCGTGAGGCTTGCATAAGCAGACCATTTTTTCTTAGCCTGTTCCTAGGATATGGCCCTCCCGTCACTTGTAGCACTCATTTTAGCAGCAATTTCAGTCCATTGAACCTTCTTTGCAGTACACGTTACAAGGCCGCCAAGTTTTGCGAACAGTAGGTCCTTGTGGCGTTCCACGTCTTCGAGTAAAACAAATAAACTCGCTTTGCCAAAATGGTTTCTCTTAGACAACGCCTTAGCCACTGTTCACCAACAGTTAGAAACACTGATTCTCCTATTTCAACCCACAATGGCCCTTACTTTTGCATCCTCATATAATGTCTTACAAAATGTGCTACAGCTGTGCGGTTTGTTGCCTGTTGTTGCAGTCCATTCCATTGATAGTTTAATTAATAAATAATTTTAAGTTTGGCAATCTACAATAAGAAACACTCTACTCAAGTGCTCAACCTTTATTATACCTTTGGCAAAGTTCTACTATGTAAATTATAAATGATTTGTATGCAAAATGCAATAATAATAATAATAATAATAATAATAATAATAATAATAAATGATCACAGTGAGTGGTCCACAAGAGCTAGCTATCATATTTATTTATGTTTCTTTATTATTTATTTACTTTCAGGTTAAACAATACACTAAGGAAATGGCCAATATTGACCCTGTCCTACTAATCCATGCATTTATGCCAGTGTTAATATTTAGTACAGCTTTTGAAATCGAATCTCATATATTTTGGAAATCACTGTTACAGGTAAGGTACAGTGCCTAATTAACTACCTACTATATATCCTTAAAGAATACAGTGTAGCTTCAACTGCCATCTATTGTATTGCTCCCTAAAGGCTGTGGACCGTGAAGTGCTTGCCCTGTCTTCAGTTTACTCATGTCATGTGATGCTTTTAACTTTAAAACCACAATGATAAATGCAGCATCTGTTGCCCATTTTACCCCTACTCGTGGTTATCTCTTGGTTTGTCACAATAGTTCTTCATTTTACTCCAAACCATTTTTGCAATAGTGACTGTCAAGACAGGTATAACGTACACGTTGTAACAAGGTTTTCTGTTTGAGTGACAGGTGGCATTGCTATCTATCCCAGGATTTTTGATTAACTGTACTTTAACTGCAGTGTTAGCTGTTAAAGTTTACACCTACAACTGGGACTGGTATACTGCCATGATGTTTGCAGCCATAGTCAGTCCCACAGACCCAATCATATCTGTGTCTTTACTAAGAAACATAGGTAGGTACCCTGTCAAATACAAAACACCAGCCAAGAAAAGAAAACCTCTTTTAAGAAACTGTCTCCTGCCTGCATTCCACTATTAAATGTAGAACTATGTTTTCTCTACCCTGTGCAACACACTTTAATATAAAACTAAGGCATGTCATATAAAAATGTTTAAATAATTCTGTTTAAAACCTAGCATGAGTATCTGTCACTACTTGACCATGGTCATGTGATGAAGCTACTTTTCATTAATCCAAATTTGTACTAATAAAGTGACCAAACCATATACAGTATATACGTTGATGAAAAAATATAGGCCTAAACAGTAGCAAGGACCATGTTTCCTTGGAGCATGCTTGTTTATCTGATATATCAGTTATTTCTATGAATAATGATTTCCCCATACAATTTAGGGTCTGCAAAAGCCCTAACTCTTTTAATTGAAGGAGAATCTCTGTTTAATGATGGCACCTCTATCATTATGTTTGAAATCTTCCGAGATCTTGCTATTGATCCTTATGATATTATAGGTAGGACATTTATAGTATCTATTTTCAATGTTTAAATCAGTATAAATCATGAAGGAATTATTTGATTCATTTCTTGTTTTTTTTCTTCTTCCTTCCTTTATAGCATCTGAACTTGCAATAAAACTGGTTTTAAAAATTTTCGTGAGTCCTCTGTTTGGATTTCTAATGTCAAAGGTTGTAATGTTTTGGCTATCGTATATCTTCAATGATGGACTGATTGAAATAACCATGAGTCTAGCAATTACTTACATTACCTTTTACATAGGTGAGATCTTTTGTATTGAGGGTTGATGGGGTAAATAGTCATACTAATAACTCCTTAAAATATTTGATTGATATTGGATAATATTTTTTTTAAATAACAAATCTAAAGTAAGGTTACAGGACATTTTGCGTCAATTAAACTATTAGTGTCAATTGAATAATTGAACTGGCTATTTGTAAGGGGTCTCATTATTGGCAAAGGCCAAAAAAACAGTAAGCATTAATACTGTAGTTAGATAATTGCAACCTTTGTAAATGATGCCCCATTCCATTTTACCAGGAGTGAAAATCTGCACTGAACCCTGTGCTTCAGAAGCATTCTGACGCTTTACATCAGTCCTTGGTATGGAAGTGCCTGCCAACCAAGCTTTCTACCAGTCTATCTGCAGTTCATTGTAAATTGTAGAATACATTTCATGGATGTCATGAGCATTACAAATGAGTCAGAATCATATATGTGCTGCATATCTCATTATATTGTGTAGTGTGCTTACATGTGTTCCCTTTCTGATGTTATTTTCCTTTTTAAATCGAATTAATTGAAAATCTTTTTTTTTTCTTTAGCCGAGTGGCTTGGAATGTCTGGTGTCATTTCTGTTACTATGTTGGGTCTTCTCTTGGATACAGTAAACTTCAGCCCAGAAATTGAAGTGTTCTTATTACGGTTAGTATTTAATTTGTCCTCCAAATGCATGGAATTGTGTGCTGGTGGATATGTTTTTTTTTTTAATTCTCTCAGTTAAATTCCATTAATGGTATTTAATCTGTTTTAATGCCATGTTGGTTTAACCGCTGGCCATATCATTAGAGAGACCAGTTTAAGATAGCGTCTTAACAGTCAATATTGTCTACAGTGAAGATCAGTTTCAGGAGTGTAATTCTAAAAGGGTAAAGTTTTTAGGGGGTTTATCTTAAAATGTAATAAAATGGTTTACTATGTCTTCATAGCTTCTGGGAGATGCTGACATACCTGGCAAACACTCTGATCTTTATCATTGTTGGAGTAGTAATAGCTGAGAGATCATTTGAACACTTGGCAGTCAACGATGGCTTTTACATTGTCGTACTCTACTTTGCGTTAAATATTATAAGGTAAGCTGTTGTGTTTTTTTATCTTTATACTGTATAATAGCCATTATAAATCACATACGTGTATCAACTGTTAAGGATTTGTTAAAATTCCAGTTAGTCTTCCTGTAAGCTGGTGTAATTATGTGCATAGAACAATACAGCAGAATTCTCAAGTAAAAAAACAAACTACTTGCACATACCTAGGGCAGAATTAGAACACCAACAAACCAATTAATACACAAGAAAAAAAAAAACATTTACTGTGGGTTTAAATAAACCTTTTAGACTTATAAATGAATTATTCATTCATAACAATTACATTTTTTGTAATAGTTTTTTTTTTTTTTTTTCTGATTGTAGGCTTGTAATGATAATAGTGTTGTCCCCGTTACTGTCACGTATTGGTTATGGATTCAATTGGCGTTGGGCATCAGTATCTATCTGGAGTGGAATCAGAGGAGCTTTCAGCTTAAATTTAGCACTCATGGCATTTCAATCAGAAGGTTTAGATAAAGTGACTGTTAAAAACAAGGTAAGACAATATCTTCACAGCACAAATGCAGGCTTCAAAGAAATTAGTAGGTTTGTTTGTTTTTTTTTTAATGGGGATATAGAAATGCTGAAATAGTTGTTTGTTGGCTCAATGCCTAAACATGAAAAACTAACAAGGTCACAAGACAAAAGTACACACTAGTATGACGTTAAGAATTAACTTTTTCTTTTAAGATGGTTTAGTAGTGTATTTGTGCAAAAAAAAAAACAAACGGCAACAATACGTAGTAATAGGAAGCAGCAACAGCAGTGAGAACATTTACAAGATGATTAATGATTTTATTTATTTATTTATTTTTTTAGATTCTGCTGCATACATCAGGGATGGTAGTGCTCACTCTGCTAATTAATGCTACTACAATGACATGGTTACTCAAACTTTTAGGTAAGTGCTTTAGTTATAAGTTACATTTTATATTAATATATTAATATTGTTCACAACCTAACATAAAGTATGTGTCCATGTGGCTTTCATGACATACCAAATCCAAATCCTACCAAATGACAAGTAAAAGCTGTTTCACTGTGCCAAGGTCATCCGATTGCTGAGATGCTTTTCTTATTTGTCCAGGTCTGTGTGATATTTCTGCACCAAAACGCATGGCAATGTACAGTGCAGTCCAGCGAGTGCGCGACAGTGAAGAAAACACCTTTTCCATGCTGAAAATTGATCGATTTCTTGCCGACGCAAATTGGAACATGGCTGAAAAAATAGTCAAGATTGCAGACCCTTACAATACAACAGACGAAAAGGTAAATGTCATTTTTCATATTTCTGAATGCATTAATTCACTTAACAGTCTGATTTAGTATAACTTATTAAGTTTTTTTTTTTTAATAAGGTCAGCGTGGAAGAATTTTCCCCAATAGCTCGAACAAGCAAATGCCCTGACTGTGAAAAGAGCATCCCATGTGAACCATCCCCACGTGAGATGGAAGATATGCTGGAAGAGGCCCGCATGCGTATTCTAAAGGCACAAAAGGTAGTCAATGGCTCATTTTCTTACTTTATTTAACATGGGGCATATGTTTCGTTTGCCTATTTGAAATCATGAGGGTGGTTGTACTTTAATGCCTCAGGTATATATTCAGTCTGCATCTTGATCATATTTTTCATATTTGAAAACTAGATGCATGATATTCGCTACATTGCAATTTGCCATCATATTCATCATATCCCATTGTGACTTGCCATTTGGCAGCCCCATAGAAGAAGTAAGTAAAGCACAGAGTTTTCATATTTTCTAACTTTCTGCCTTTTTTAGACTAGTTACTGGAGGCAGTACAGCTCTGGGATGTTAAACAGACATGCTGCAAGGACTCTGATTAGCACCACTGAGAACATAACTGATTACAAAGGGAAGTAAGTGATTCTTTAAAATGGCTGTATTGTTGCTTTGTTAACATGCTATAAAGGTGTTTATGTTCTGACCTTCCAATGTAAAACCTGTGCTGGTTTGTGGGGCTGGGGGTTGGTGAATGGTTTACGGCAAAATACATGGATTCTTCAATGGTGTCTACCTAGACTGGTATTGCACTGTTATCACATTTATAGCTTGAACCCACATGACCAGCTAGAAACCCACACAAACAAAAAGCAGTAGGTAAATAGCCTCAGCATCATCTTCACAACGTACTTTTCCAGAGGGCAGATTTACAAGCACATTTTTACCA
This sequence comes from Acipenser ruthenus, assembly GCF_902713425.1. NCBI lineage: Eukaryota > Metazoa > Chordata > Actinopteri > Acipenseriformes > Acipenseridae > Acipenser > Acipenser ruthenus. The sequence continues at coordinate 18,378,602 of NC_081216.1, read as the reverse complement.
ATTCAGGATTGAAGGACATTGACCTATTTTACCATTCTCTGAAACAACTGAAACCTTACCAATTGAACTGCCCATGTAATTAAATCCAGTTTAGTTTGTAGTACACTTGATAACATAAGTTACATCTCCAAACAAAGGTTTAGATGTTCATTTTCCATGGTGTGTATTATAAAAAAGGTCTATTTTTAAATGATTGTAATTTTTGCTATTTTTTATTCTCATCATTTTATGATAAAAACTATAGGTACAGGTGCTCAGTTGTAGAAAAACAAATGTTCATATATCATATGAAGCCTGCATGAATTTTAAATGTATTTAACCTGTAATGTTGTTACCCAAATGTCTTTGTGTAAATCTGACACTATATTAAAATATTGTACCCCTAATGTGTTTGATGTACTGTATCACATACTTTTTATCAGTCCTGGAATAACTTGTTAAATTGTTTTTTAATGTGTATACTGTTGGATCAAATGGTATTGATATTGATTGTTAATGCTAAAACTTAAAGTAGTCTTTTAAAAACATTCACTATAAATGTTTACACCAATCCTGTCTTTCTCCTCCAGATTCATGACTGTCAAGGATGTGAAGAAATACTGGGAATTAAAAGGTGTTTTTGTCTTTCTAAGAAGGAAGCTGGAGGACTGGATGTATGATGTTAAAGTGGACAAGTTGAAACCATCAAAGTAATTAAGGTTCATTTAAAAGTATTTCAAAGTTCACCCAGAGTATTCACATCTAATTGGTTGGCTGTGATTCATTGAGCACACAATGCAGTCACATTTCCAGCATGTCCTATAGGTCTTCAGTGCATAGAAATATCTTTTGATTGTGTATTTGCTTATGTATTTTAACAAGACTGCTTTCCAGCAGAGATGTTTGTAATTCGGGTCTGATGTTATTTTTGAGAGGTAACACGCACTAGAGTTGAGATGAATTTGACTTGTTCTTTGTTGATTGCAGAAACTTCATCTTGAAGAGGTGCTACCAAATTGTGTTTAGTAATACATTTGAATATTTCATCTATACCTTAATATTGCTGAATCTGTTCCCCATTATACTGGAGTATATTCCTGAACAAAGTTTGGAACTTGACCAGGAGCTCAGATTTGCCAACTACATTTTCTTTACGTCTTATTTAATGGAGGCTTCACTTAAGGTACTTAAGTCAAAGTTATCTGTTTAAAGTGTACAATGCTTACTTAATGATTTGATGATTTAGGATTTTGGTAATTCACCGTGTTGACAGTAGATGAACTATACTGTGTAAAGACCTTCTTTAATTCACTCATGATCATGAAAATACATGTGAGCCCTTGTGCATATTTTGTGTTTTTCTGTTTTATGATTTAAATGTATGTATGTATGTATTGTTGCATGGGGTGTGGTTTTATTAGTGTTGAAAATGTATGTTTGGTGTGCATGGGTGTTTTATGTCGGCAGGGAAGGTGTAATTACCTTCCCTGCCAAATTACTTCATGTGGAGGCTGTGCCTGGGCCTGATTGAATGATTTAATAAGCAATCGAGCCCAGGCACAGCTGCATAGAGGCACGGATGGCTCACTCGGGGTTGGGTGTTCAGAGGTGGAATGAGAACGAGAGATGTGAGGTTAAACAATTGCTACCCGTGCTGGATTTTAAACCAGCTTGATATTTGTTTGTTTTGGTTCACTGTTTTGTTTTGGCCATCATGCCATTTTGTTTTTGTGTAAGTGTTTGTTTTCTGTTCAACCTTTTTATTTATAATGAACACGCGCAGCAACGCTTCATACCCTGTATTACTGAGTCTGTCTCCTTCCTGGTCTAACATCACCACAGGCATCCCTGTCACATCAGGCTATGGCCAAAAAGACAAAAAACTACACAGCAACACTGTAATTGACTTGTAGGATTTGTGTATTTTACACTACAATAATATTTAAGATCAGAAATGAGTAACGTATTAAACTCACATTTTCCTTGTTACAACAATCAATGATGAATGTCAATTTTAAATTGTAGTGAGTGATGTGAATAATGTTGCGCTGTTAAGCTACTGCTGCACTGGGCTTGGGGGGAAAAGAGGGTCTATAGGGGGAAATGAGATACTCCTTAAAAATAATAAGAATAAAGCGTTGGATTTTAGATATTTCCAACCACTAAATAGTGAAGTACAAATGTTGTTCTTATGTGGCTCTAACACTTTTCTATAACTTTTTTTTCCCCGCTAAGGCCCTAGCCATGAGGAGAGCATATCTTTTCAACCACTGGAACCAGTTTGACCTGTTTATCATTTCAATGGCTGCTGTAGACATTATTTTTGATCAGCTCTTTGGATTTTCAGACCTTAACATACACATGATCAAAATTGTAAGAGTGTTTCGAATGTTTCGCCTTACGAGGGCCCTGCGTTTGGTTAAGGTCAGTTTCAGTTTTTAAGATAATATTTTAGGATCTTTGTAGAATATGTGCTTGTATGTTCATTGCATGTTTCCCTACCTATCTACAGTTCAGATAGAGCTGTCTGTGTGTCATATAAATACACACAGTATATATAATATTATTACCTGCAGTTATGTTTTAATCCTTGGTGTAGCCCAGGCTTATTACTGTATATCATGTATTAAATTACTGGCATTTGATCTGTTTGTTCTCAATAGTTTTCAATAGTTTGTATTTATTGTTCTGATGTTTACATCCATCCATCCATCCATACATTATCATTCCGCTTCTCCTGGTGAGGGTCGCAGTCTGATGTCTATAATACACTCAAATATATAACTGTTTAATAATGGCCACACCTACTCTACTTTCAGATTATGATACCCAGACTTATTGAGCTGCTCAACAAGCAAATAAACAAACAACTAAGCTTTGGTTATGACATTGGAAAAGGATATGTTGTTGGGGAAGAAGATATAAGCAAGATTGTTGACCACATTTCTGATGAAAAGTCTATTGCCCAGGTAAGATTATATACAGGTTTTATAAGTTCTCCTACCACTGTGGTGAGCATTATGGTCAAGTGGAATGAGAACACACCAAGGGGCCTATCACACAACAGGTTCAAGGGAAAGGCACATTTTCTTAGATAAAAAAAGCAGCATAACACTGTCAACGAGAAAGACAACTCTGTTGAGGATTTACATTTCTGATATGACCTCTAAATTTATGATATGAGAAGGAAAACCAAAAATACACTCTTATATTGTTCACTGGTACTTAGACACATATATGCAGATATGTTTTGATTTATTTTGTTAGATTATTATTTGTTTATTTAGCAGACGCCTTTATCCAAGGCGACTTACAGAGACTAGGGTGTGTGAACTATGCATCAGCTGCAGAGTCACTTACAATTACGTCTCACCCGAAAGACGGAGCACAAGGAGGTTAAGTGACTTACTCAGGGTCACACAATGAGTCAGTGGTTGAGGTGGGATTTGAACCGGGGACCTCTTGGTTACAAGCCTGTGTCTTTAACCACTGGACCACACAGTGTACACTTATATGTACACTTTGTACTTTTTCTGGGCTACTGTTCACATAAACAGAGAAGTTCAAAGTAATCACTAACAAATGTGTCTTTTAGAAACTAAGAAATATACTGGAGAAAAACAGGCAAGAAGCTGTCAGAGAACTTGGTAAGTTTTTATAACAGATTTACCAAAAAAGACAAATACAATATGGTATAAAATACAGTGATTTTGCCTGTTTTGTCAGTACTATTTTAAAGGCTTATTTAAATATATGAATATGTTCATATATTCACAGTGCAATACATTGATACAAGGTTTATACAAGGATTTATTTTGGGCTTGTAGGATCAGTTAGAAATTGCTACATGAAAATCAGAAGGCATCATATTAACCCAAAAACTTTTCAAATGCTGAGTGCTATAAAAGCAGTGTTAATAAAATGAGTACATGTGGTTTAAAAATGGAATGATATTTAAGGAAATAGTATCCAACATTAACAGGGTTAACATCACTCTGATTTTAGTGAAGTCGGGTATCTGTCAGTCCCTCTCTGTGCTGGCTTTTGTACTTGTGCTTTTCGCAGTCCCATACCCAGGTTTTAACAAACAAAAAAGAACAAAAAAAATGTCTATTTTAGTGCTTTGTAAAGTAATCATTCCATGTACATCCATCAAGAAGAGTAGGATACTGATTGCAGAATGCTAACCATTAGAGCTGAAAGGAGTGGAAAATAAGGCAGAAAAGTAATGGAGATTGTAAGTACACTATTGTAGCTGGGAGCCTCATCTTTGCACTGTCCTTGAAAGACTTTTTGTAATTAAGCTATTGTGAACCCTTAAAAAACTGAGAATACAGTCACATTTCAACATGTGGAATAAAATGTCTTCTCTCTGAATACAAGAGACGAACAGTTGGATACAATTTTGCAATCATGATAGATGTACTCACCTCATCTGAAAGACATTTGAAATGTTGCTAAGTTGACCTAAAAAGAAAAACCCTAAGACGTATAGCAGGATAACCCTGTTCACAGTAACAAGTTCTGGTATTTTAAAGCTGTATGGAGCAAGAATATCTGACAAACAAATTACATTTTTGTGATCTATGAAGTAATCCTGTAATAAAGTCTATTACATTTAAATGGCCCCCAAACTCAAAATCTGACCTTTACATATTAAATTGGTACTTCAGTGTTTTTCGCTTAGTTGTTTTACTTATGTAAAGTACAACTATGGCCAAATGCTTTGCATCACCTAGAATTTTAGGATTGAGACATAAAAATATAAACTATATGAGCATAATTTAGTTAGTTTAACATAATGTAATCGAAGAAACTACAAAATGATATTGCAAAAATCTACCGTAAGCAGTACTGTATTTCATGTTAGATTTCAAATTTTTCAATTTTTGTCAGTTTTTTGTTAAGTATATGGAAAAATACAAAGCGGTATGTAATTCAATATGTTAACGTAACATTATTCATCAGGTTTTATTCAGATTTTTGAAGCAAAATGAGCTCATTCTATAGGGTGATGTAAAACTTTTGGCCAGAGCTGTACATTAAAATGGATTCCAGTGTAGCATTTCAGTAGCATATGTTGCTGTGACACATGAAGTACATGTCTCAAATTTTACAACATAAATCCATCAATGTCCCTTTAATATATTACTATTTACTTACAGGGCAATAGATTACAAGGGTTACAAGTGACAGCTGATTAGAGGAAATCATGGTAGGTTTTGCTGTTAAAAATGGTTGTTCTTTATTTTCTAGGGCTGCTGCAGCGAGACCATCCAGGAATTGCCATCTCTGTTAAAACCAGGCAGGCAATCAGAACAGTTCTGAACAGCGAGAGAGACACTATTCATGCTCTCATGTCTGGAGGGCTCCTTGATGACAATGAGGCTTTAAAGCTTGAAAAGGTACAGTGCGCTCTACATTACTTTGCTTTTGTTCCAGCACAGGGCCTGGTATGAAGTCAAAACGCATGTCTTTGTTAGAACTACTGGACTCCTGCTGTTTAATCAGTCTCTGAACACAATTAAACCAATTAAGGTAATTAGTTACAAATCATCACGTAACTACTGAAGTATTATTATATATGTATTTTTAATCTTTGAGGCTGTAAAATTGTAAAACCCAGGTTTGTCAAAGAATGCTGTAGGTAAACCTATGCTTTGTGATATGGAGAAATACATGACCTCAGTAAGCAAAAACAGATTTTTAACCATCATCTTTTCACTCTCCTCTTATTCCAGCATTTCTGTGATGTCCTTAGCAATATTTAATACTTATGAAACCATGTGAGTTTAGAAGAATAGCCAAAGGGAAGTGTACACACATATAATAATATCAACAGCTCAGGTTATTGTTTCAACTGGGACCTAAATATTTAAACATGCATTGTTAAGTTAAGCTTACAAAAAGCAATAGTAGCAGTTTGTTGCTGACTCTACCCACTACCTTGCTGCACAGAGGAATCTAGCGACTGGCAAGTTCAGTTTTGATTGTTTCTTTTTTTTCAGTATTTTCAGGAACCTGTGGGACATATTCCCTGAATATGATAATAATACATGAACGTGTTTTAGAAATGTAACAGGATTCATTAATTAAACTGTATCTTGAGAAGGGGGCCTATGGTAAAATGGCTATTTAGCAGAGTGAAAAAGACTATAAATATTCAAGCAAAACTAAACATTTTGCACTCCACATCGAATGCTAAACAAGGTGCGGTCACTCTGCTAAGCAAAACTGCAACTCCGGAACATAAAAACGGAATCAAGACGGGACTCTGCCTGAAAACGGACCCACGAGGAGGAAGCAAGCTGCAAGCGAGTCAACGACCACAAGCAACGAGACTGAGGCTCGGCTGGAGGACTGCCGTAAAACTTACAGCGACTGTTATCAGACAAACCAGTCTGGGTCTGCTGTACACCTAAAACCACAGCATCCAAAAGAAACTGTGCCCTGCTACCTGCGTAGCTAAAAGATTCAGAGAAGAGGACAGAACGGATGTGCGCTGTTGTGGATCCTATACCGAGGACTGAAGACTTTGTTGCAGTTGTTTGTTGATTCTATCGAGAATTGAAAGCTTTGTTGCTGAGTTTGATCCAAGGTAGGATTGAAGACTTTGTTGCTAAGAGGAGAGTTTTTGTACTGGACACTTCAACAGATTGAGTTTCCAAACCAGCGGACCAAAGGTCTAAGCTTCAAGGAACCGTTGGGTGTAATTCCAGTTGCATTTTCCTTTCATGGAACTAAATTTAATTAATTCTAACACATTCACATAGAATTAAACTGTTAATTATTTAGTTTGCACATTTTGCGTGTGAATTAACTTTTAGTGAAACTTGATGAAGTAACTATAAGTAATCTACCTCATATTGTTCTATGAAGAATTTGGTTAAAAGTAAACTTGCCATATACTTAATCTATATACCATTAATAACCTTAATGTGATGTATTCTAAGATTGTCTGCATCATTTCAGTTAGGCTGGGTGCGTGTGTGTGAGCAAGGTACTAGCTACATCACAGCCTGCTTGCTGTTGAAGTTGTGTGTAAGGAGATATGTGGTGTCAAATTTCAATTGCCTGCTAGCCAGCATGAGTGCAGTGAGAGCTTTGAACTTGTGTTTTGTGCTTAGAGACTAAGAGATTTACTTTCTGACTTTCTGATTTGTGTGCTTAATAAAATACTTCTATTGATTAAACATTCCTTGTGTCTGCGCGTGTATGTGTGTTCATAATAAATCTTCGATCTTTGTAACACTTCAATTAAATATTATTAATAAGAGAACTAATCAACCCAGATAAACATTAAATTATCAATTATTGAATTATTCCTACAAACCTTGCTGTGCAAATTACCCATTACCCCTGCTGGTCATTTTCTTGTAATTCCTTGTATTTCTAGTGTAATGAAGACATTCTAAAGATTGTAGTAATTAGTGTGAATTCCAGGAAAATAGTTTTATTTTTATTTGATATAGCTCATTAGTAATGTCAGTGTTATTTAATATCTGCAGTATGTTCTTCCTTGAACAGATGATTGAAATAAAAATGAAGCAGCTGATAAAGTTTCCACCAGCTATACCACCACCAACTGCTGAAGAGCTTTTAGTGAACGTGCCTTGGTTAGAGAAAGGGAAGCTCCAAATTCAGTTTATAAAGGTATTACGAGAGAAAAATTGATGACAGGGATTGTATTATTACACTTCAGAAAACTTGAAAATCAGTTGTAATTTTCTTTAAAATAATATATCAACTTTTAAAATATTCTTTTTACTAAAGAAAACAATGTTGCATATGTATCAGAGATACAAGTATATATTTGAATTTAGGAAGTTAAAAGCTAAATATTTAATTGCATTCTTGTAAAATGTATAGTGTTAAGGTATTATACAACATTTGTTGTTTTAATTTCATTCTAGTTAAGAGGTATGTAATTCATCCAAGGTCACAAATTACAGAATCAACATTAATATATATATATATATATATATATATATATATATATATATATATATATATATATTTTCATACATGAAAGTGCAATGATTGCATGTATACTTTCATATTCCAGAGCAGAGGGAAGCTTCTTTATTTTGACTATGGAGATACCATCATTCGTGAAGGAGATGAACCTCAAGGAATTCACCTGGTTGTTTCGGGCATGGTGAAGGTAAGCATGAGAAAGGCAATATTATAAAGTAGATTATTGTGTGTCTGCAGATGTGTCACACCTTTTAGCTATGTAAAACAAGGACAAGGAAGATATTTAAGATTTTGTGAAAAAAGAAATCATTGTTGCCTTACGCCTAAAATAAAGCATGTAGCTGAAGTTTATAATTGAGTCATACATCAATTTGATATCCCACTTTTCTGTTAACCCTCTTGTGGACTATGGTAAGAATGAAGGGTTATATAACTGCATTAAATATGTCTGATATGACTTTGGTTCCAAAGCGGGTATTATTATTGACAATACACACACCCATAATACTTCCTGAATGGTGTCAGGGCCTGAGATGGAATACGTGTCTTTACCAGAGCTGGACCTCGATATAATACCTTTCCTGTAATCTCTTTTTCCTGCCCACTGGTTCCCATAATGCACATTACAAGGTATAATTCCTTTAAGAATTTGGACTGGCATCCTTCAATGCTGAGTCAGGCACCATTGTATGCCCTGTGTAATTATCTTTTCCAACCTAAATATGGGCCACAATTTTGTCCAATTAGAGCCTGCATGACAGCACACAGCTTTTAATGCAACTGATCTGAACTTATTGTAAACTGGTATTACTTGGTGGATATGAGTCAATCACTTACAATATCTCTAATTAAGCTGAAGTCAATCCCATTTGTTGCACAATAAGATCACATAGTCAAGAGACTGATCTATTTGTGTTCTTCCATAGAATGAAAATGCCACGGGGAGTAGAATGGGAATTGCCTTAAATCAGGTTTTGTGGTTTAGAGCTACCTTAATGAGTACTGTATAGTGGCAGGACATTAGTAAAGTTAGTTTAAATACAACACTTCACGCAGATGTGGATCCCAGCCACTGGGAGCTGTGAGAGAGTAAAGTCTCATAGCAGCAGTCAAGATAAAATGCAGTTCCACTAAAACGGGTCACACTGGGAGATCTCTGAATTCTCTCTGAACCGACAAAACTTTAGATGAAGGTTTATACTTCTCTGACGAGAAAGTGTGTCAGCACAAGTGTGTGTTTAACAAGGGATTCTACTGTAGATTTAGGAACCAGGAAAGGGGGTACGTTGCTCTACCCTGCCCTGCTTAATAATCAGCAAGTGTCTGTTTAAAAATGTTCAATTATTTGTTCAGTACGAACACAAACATTACTCAATATTTTATAAATTAAAAAGTGACCGGTAAATCTGTTTCAATAAATTTGCAAGCAAATCTTTTTTTCTCCCAAAAATCAAGTAACTATTGATTAGATTCATTTTTTTAAAGAAATTAATTATAATACAGATAAAGCTACTGATCCACCTTTACTCACCCCCATACTGCCATTTTGTGTAATTTAATAAGTTTGAAATCAGATTACGCCTATTGCTAATCGAATAAGAATACCTACATCAGCTGATCTGTTTTTTCTCCAAGCAGCTTTTTCAATTATTATTTTGAACAGTAAATGCTATTCAATGTTTTCTGTTTTCTGTATATTAGGAATTTCAAAAGTAAAAGGTCAAAGCTTAGTTTTAATATGCAGCATCCTTTAGTCATCGCTAACATTTGACTGTTGTGACACACACTTAATTTGGTTGTGTAAAGTGCCTGTTGTGTTATAGCTTGTAAAATAATGAACAGGAAGGCTTTATTAAAATAAAATATAAATCATAACTAATTGATTTGTTTAGCCTCACAATATGTTCTGTGCACATCTTAAAATAATATATATTTTCCACCAGCAGTGTTTTTACTGTACATTACATTAAGTTTAAAGGTTATTGCCCAAAATCCCAGTCTTTCATTTTCATTTGACCAGTAATGGGACAAGCTAAACCTCTTTAACAGCTCTATTGATTTTAAAATACAGATGATCCCAAGATAACTTTACATTAGATAACAAAAATCTGGAATGCTGCAGAAATTCTGCTGGCAAAGACTATACCCCAGACTATTTTCAGAGCAAATACATTGTTAATGAATAACTTATTATCTAAACATAGACAAAAATCACCTTCAAAAACAGTAGGAGATTCATGATTATACTAGCTGGGAAACCCAGTTCTGTAGTTCAGCAGTATAGTTAGTAGTAAAAATTATTTTATCCCACTTATGAGGTATTGCTAGAAGGCCTTTCAATGATGTAACTCTAACAGTAGAGTCAGAGCATTCTGCTCTTGTGCATTAGTGACATATTCAATTAAAAGAAAAACATGTGACACAATGTCAACATGGTAATTAACATAACAACCATTACCCTTTAACTTTCTTCCTGATGGGCATTGCCAACACCATAAATATTAATATAGAAGTCAAAACATGTGAATTTGTCCGTACGCCAAACAAAATGGAATAAAATATGCATGTAGTTTCAATTTACATTACAGTTATTAAACAGTTTTAACAAAGTGGTGTCACAGACATGATGTCACAGTTATCCATTAGATAGCAACAGTGACTGTGGTTTCCTGATACTAAACAAACCTATTTCTTTATTTTGAAAAACTTACCTCCTGATCTGGAACAAATACTTATGAATCAACTAAAATATGCATACGTAAGACATTATTATTCTGAGTGCCAATAATCATGTGCAAACAATTATTATTTGTTTATTTAGCAGACACCTTTATCCAAGGCAACTTACAGAAACTAGGGTGTGTGAACTATGCATCAGCTGCAGAGTCACGTACAACTACGTTTCACCTGAAAGACGGAGCACAAGGAGGTTAAGTGACTTGCTCAGGGTCACACAATGAGTCAGTGACTGAGGTGGGATTGAACTGGGGACCTCCTAATTACAAGCCCTTTTCTTTAACCACTGGACCACACAGTCTCCAATCCCCATTGAAAACTTGGTGAAATAACATTCATAAAAGCATTGTCAATTGGATCACAAGCAATGATAACATTAAAAGTAATGTTCATGAAAACATGGTTGTTTTACAGGTCTGATATAAAGTGTCAGTATATCTATCTATATATCTGTTGCAGAAATATTTATTTCTAATGACTCCAGCTGCTTCTGATTTCCCTAGACTCAAGTACACACCTGTAATCATTAAATTCATATTCTAGCATTAAGCATGTTACACATTGATACTCCAAGGCCTTTGCAAGAGAGTACCCCACTACTAAGTATTTAGTCACCCTTATTAATACGGCCAAATTGCATTTGATTAGCCACTTGAATGTTCTTTATAATGGAAAGGCCTATTTACGCAGGAACACCGCATTAGCAATTTCAGTACATTACTACGTGACACTGTAATTATGAATTATTTTCAAATGTAGGGAGAAAATAACCTCCTCTGCCGTGACATTTTCCTTGCTTTGTGAGCTGAAACTTTAATTGCAGTATTTGGATGTTAATTTTCTTTTTCTTTACTTTGACTTCTGTAAGCATTGTGAAACCATACCAGCTGCAGTTTAAGTACAGATACTTGGTAATGTAGTTAACGTTTTGGTTCATGTTAAATTCTGGTATGTAATTTGGGTGAAAAACGGTGCATGTATGTTTTTATGTTGAGCTAAACAAAAAAAAAATCAACAAATGACAGTGCCCCTTATGATGTATGTCAGTAAGACCTTAGCAAAAAAAAACTGTCTTTGTGAGATCAGAATTACTATATAAGGTTTCTTATCTTCCTGCGTTGCTACAGAAAATAGGTTTTGTAGCATTTACTGTACGTAATACATTTACAGGATTTTTCTTTTCAGAAACAGCTCTTACAAATATCAAACCAATTTTGTGAACTATAAGTCTTAAAGCTCTATTATCACAGTTTTGGTCTTCAAATTTGTCCCCACGTCAAAGCTATACTAGGACTATTTCAACTAAGATCAAAGGATTCTCATCACAAGCGAGAAAAGAATACTGCTGTCATCCAGATATTTTGTTCTATAACAAAGCTTGAAGCATGACTAATCAGTTACTGTAATAACTAGACGTTATAAACATTTATCCAAACTATTCTGATTCTGGTTCAGAACTGAAGCCTGAACCCAGTTCAGCCCTAAGGGGTAACAATCTATATCTTGACATGTGCTATGGCAAATGCATTATTGGACATCATAGCACCCAAGTATAGAAGATTAGAAGTTTTTAGTCCAGGGCTTGATTTAAATCGGTCTACTGAACACACTTTGAATTTCTGTGATCGACTCTCAGGGATGTGGAAAAAGTCCTGATTCAATTAAGTATCACAGCAAACTTTTCCAGTATTTAATCATGGATATGCCTGGATTTTGTTAAGAAGCATATTTTATAGAATGTTAAAAATAAAAACATTTCCATAAAACCTGTGGTAAGAAAAAATTAACTTAAAAGACTTTATATGTTTTTTTCCCCACTCCATCATCAATAGGCTCATAAAAAACATAAAAACCCCTCACCAATTAATCACTTATGCTTTTAGGTTTTAATAATCAGATATGAAAAAGTCACATTTCCTTTCTCTACACAATGAGGTTATAACTAAGTGTTTCAGAGATGGATGATTAAGCAAAGGTGGGTTCTGTTGCACTTTTGAGTTGTGCACCCTGTTTCAAATGTAGCATACTTGTTCTGTGAAGAAGCTGCTTATATTAATTAACAGAATACCATCTGGAAATCAGGTTGCTTGAACTAATAAGGCTAAATGACAGTCAGGATTTCAAGTGATTAGTCATACAGTATGCTACTAATGTCATCACCAATTCTGATCATTATTTAAAGAGGCTCATGTCTGTTTAAAATCACTGCAATCTTTTTTAGAGATAATCTCTCCAAAGAATTCCTATTTGTTTTAAGCAACTCTCAGTCCTGATGGCAACCCCCCTTTGTTAGCACGCTTTGAAACTAATTACCTCCATCTCAGATGCAGGATAATCTAACATTATTGTGGTAACTTGATGGGACTGTATTTCAGGTACCTTTGCTGACCTTCATTTTAAAAGCTGACTAATTGGCTCTTTACTCCCAATTATTTTGTACAAAACTAATCATTTTCAGATAATCACTCGTTACAATGCTGGCTGGTCTGTACAAGAGCACTCTGCATTCAGATGATTAGCCACATAGATGCCTGTCATCAATCCAGCCTTTATTTCTCAGCATCAGAGATCTGGGGCCATAATCACAAAGCATTCACTGCCATTTTTTTGTGAAGGGAACTACTAATGTTACAGAACTAGCAAGAAACAAGATCAATGCCCTAATTTAAATTATTTATTTGAAGATTTTTAACTTCAACATTTTGTTCAGCTCATACGACCACTAACTCAAAGGTTAGGGGCTACTATATGTGAATAGAGTAAATAAATTAAACTCATTTTCTTTAGCATTAGCTATGGACACTATTGTACCAGAAGAGACATGGTCAACCTTGCATAATTACGTAATTTAATTTAATTTAACGTAAATATATTGTTAAAAGCAGAAAATATACTGCCTTCTAACACTGCGTTACAGTGCTTGTTAAGGAGTAGTCTGTATTTTATTAACAATTAAATTTCATTCCACAAGAATTTTAATATCATCCATTATTTAGAAATATGTATTTGTGCCAGTTGTACATTTTTGTCAGTTGATTTTCAGTACACAAAAATAATATGTTCATGTTTGTGAATCTGGTGCTTTGATTGGTTTAAAAAGGATTGTAAGAAAATATTAGAACTATAGCTAACACATACAGTTGTAGTCAAAAGTTTACATACCCCATGGAAATTTATAATTTCTAGAAATGTCTCGAAAACAAAGAATTTTTAGGAAAAATCTTTTGTAGCAAAAGTTTTGCTTTTGTGTATGAGGAAAGTTCCAAGAAATAGATGTCTAATTATTTATTTCAGCAATTGTTTTGCAAAAGTCCAAAAATGCGAATTCAAAAGTATTCATACCCATTGACGCTATGACAGTATTGTCTACAATGTACTAGAAATTTCAATATGATAATGCAGAACCTAATTCTAGTCTAGAAAAAGTCTAGAAAATGCTGGATTGTGGGTGAACATTCTTAGAGAGTATAAAAGGGTTTGGCATAGGATGATTGCTGTCATTGCCAAGAAGTCAATATGGGAAAAAGTAAAAGAGTTATCTGAAGACCTTAGGCAGAAAATTATTTATTGTCATAAAGCTGGAGAAGGATACAAATAGATCTCCAAGGATTTGAGTATCCCAATTTCAACTATTGTTTCTATTATCAAGAAGTACAAGACTCATGGTACTGTCACAACACTCCCTCGCTCTGGAAGAAAGAAGGTTCTTTCACCAAGAACAAATAGAAGAATTGTGAGGAAGGTTAAAAACAATCTGAGATTGACTGCCAAAGGTATTCAAAGTGAACTGGCTGCAAGTGGGACTGGGGTTTCCAATTCAACCACAGGTCGAGTATTGCATGGTGAAGGTTTCAATGGTCATATGCCAAGGGAAAAGCCACTCTTGGGAAAATGTCACATGGACAAATCGCTTAAAGTTTGCAAAACGGCATTTGAATGATGGATATGAGTTCTGGTCAAAGGTTTTGTGGAGTGATGAAACAAAAATCTGCTATTTGGTCATGCTAATAGTCGTTACGTTTGGAGAAAGTCTGGTGAGGCATACAAAGAAAAGAACACCATACCTACTGTCAAGCATGGAGGTGGTAATATCCTTCTATGGGGCTGTTTTTACTATAATGGCACAGGAAATTTAGTTCCAATACATGGTAAAATGGATTCCATAGCATACCAAAAGATATTGGCCAATCATCTAAAACCCTCCACTACAAAACTTGGTTTAAAGCGCAACTGGACGTTCCAACATAACAACTATCCAAAGCACACATCAAAATCTACTTCAGAATGGTTAATGAATAAAATCAAGGTTGCAAACAAATTGCTGAAATAAATCTATTTCTTGTAACTTTTTTTCTCATCCACAAAAGCAAAACTTTTGCTATAAAAAGATTTTTCCTAAAATTCTTTGTTTTCGAGTAATTTCTAGAAATTATAAATTTCCATTGGGGTATGTAAACTTTTGGCTATAACTGTATACCATATTTAATGATCATGTTCAATTGTGCATAATTTATTGAATAGGTTCATGGTACTAGCCCATACCTTGGGACTAAGAAGCTAGCCCTGGCCTCTGATTCAGCAGAGATGTCTAGACTTACTGATTACAGGAGCAGTGGTGCCATTCTTGGAGATCTGAACTGCTTGACACAGCAGAGAATGGAAATCACAGTCACTTGTGAAACTGCAACTCAGGTGAGAGGCCTTTCAGCTGAGAACTCTTCACCCAAATATACCTTTGCTAGTCTGGTTGGGCTACACTTTGAAAATATATAGTCAAATTTACTGTAATCTGTTTAGTATTTAAATGTTGTATTATTTTACACAGTATCGGTAGTCATGTATTCCACATCCTAAAGATTGAAACAGGTCTACAAGGCAGATGATTCATGTTTAAATGGTCATATCACAAAACTATTTGTGTTAGTTATGGTATGTCACAACCAGTGACATACAGGTACCAATAAAAATAAACACCCAAAACTACTATACAGTGTATATATATTGTTTGTCAATGTTTTACAATAGAAATCTAAATCTGTTCAGGTAAATTTTGCCATCACTCCACCTAATATTGATTTATTTTCTTTAGACCTGTTTTATTTCAACTGATACGCTGTTTGAAGCTTTTGATGTATTTTCTGAATTTCCTTCACTGGAATATAAAATTTGGCATTCTCTGGCAGTGAAAATCAGTGTTAGTACTTTCATGGAAAACATCATCTATCAGGTAAATATATAAGTTTGTTCTTTGAGCAAAAACACTCTCTCTCTCGCTATATATATATATATATATATATATATATATATATATATATATAACACACTTGCATCTCAGAAATCTCCAAAATAGTAGCAGTGCACAACAGTATACTGTATGTACAGTATATAGTCTTGATGAATGCTTAGGGGCACATATGAAGCAATCAATGAGAATTCAAAAAAGAGAATGTGTTTACACAGGGAGTAAGTGCAGTTGTCTGTTGGAAGGGTAGAATTCTTTATCATACTCATTTTGTACAAATTATAATTTGGTTTATTTACTATGCATCTGTTCTGTAGGAACATACTGTCCTGTAGTTGGTGTAATTCCAAATGTAATGAAAGGTATTATTAGTAGCCTGGCAGGTGGTAGGCAGTTTTATGTTTATATTAATTTGGAGCTAATGATTTGTAGCAGTACAACCTCTGAGTTCAGATAATATATTTGAATTTTGACACACTGCCGTTTGTTTTTGTTTGCTTATTGCATTAATCCATAACAATATACTTTGGACATTCTGCAGTTTAGGGTCCAGTTCAGGTTAACTGACTTAGCCTAGACTATTACAGGAGGGACTAACAGAGCTTGTGTGCTGACAATCTCTTCCACTCGCCCTTATCCAATCAAAGTGGGAGTGTGGGCTTTTTTTCTCACTCACTGCTTTGCTTAACTTGGTAACTTGCTTCCTTGCCTAGAGAGAAGCACTGTGTCAAGGTGCAAGACACTGCCTGGGATTGCTTTATACAGTATATGAATTTCAAATTAAATTGTGTCGGTGAATTATGTAAGCAAACGATTCCATTTCATCTTGGAAAAAAAAAAGGTGGTTTAATAATTTAGAAATTAAAATAAAGGTTTGAGGGATAATCGTTCATAAAACAATGTTATATTTTACAATATATTAGGCACTTGCTATCTGATAAACAAATGTGTAACACACCAGTTTCTTAGAAATAGCCTACATAACATACAGTAGCAGAGTGGAGTTCAAATTCTAACAATTTTTTACTGTTTCTCTAAAGAAAATAAAAATGTATGCTGTACCCGGTGTATATGTTTTAGGGTTGGACCTACAATAAGATTTGTGCATACCTGGCACATGCCTATTTAGTCGATGTGGACATGAACAGCAAATTCAATACCTACGATGGAAGCATGGAGGAGGCGGTTCTTGTGTATGGAAGCTGCGATGATACTCAAAACCAAAAATCATACGACGCACCTGCTGTTATATCAAAAATAACTCGTCAGGTGAGGGGCAAAAAAGCAGTGATTCACTGGATGTTGCCTTTAATTTTATTAACTTATACTTAATGACATTCTTTTGGATTTTATTCAGTTATTCAAATGTACCATATGAACAGCGCTATCTTTTGATATTTATGTCTCAATGCAAAACACTTATGTATGTTAAATCAAAAGTGGATAATACAAAGATGTTAATATTTGTTAAAATGAAGACAAAAAAAATGATTGCTCAGCAGTCTCTCAGTTATCACACATTTCAGTATTTATCACTGTTGTATCCTCAATGCCTTCAATTTGGACTCTTCCAGAAACATTTTTCATGACAAAAACATCCCAAAAACACACACAAAACTGAATTTGATATTTTGCGATATTGGCTTAATTTGGTAACCCTGCATAAAAAGCAGCAATGGAACTAGTAGGTAATAACATTTAAATATGGCAAAAAAGTTTACTTAGATGGGACTATATACTATGTACAAGCCTGGAGTTAAATGGCCAAGAGCTTGTGAGAAAACTGCATGGGACACAGTAAACACAGATCTCTGTTTTGCATTGGAAAGGTTAAGTGGAACAGTTGAAAAGAAGCTGGATAAATTTGGGTACATCATCTACACATATGGAAGCGAGAGGTTTGGAGTTGAAAAAAGGAAGGAAAAAGTACAAACTATTCCTGGAAAGTTTAGACGGCAGCAGGAGATTGAACGCTTAGTTAGAGAAAGGGGGCAGCAGAGGAAGCAATGGAGAAGAGCAGAACAAATTCAGAAGGACTCAATCTGTTACAAAGGGTCATAAAAGATAAGCTTGCAACATTGCGCAGAGCTGCGCGCCTACGGAAATGCTACAAAAAGGAGTGTGCGAGAACTAACTTTTATAAAGACCCATTCAAATTTGTAAAGAAGTTATTCACCAGTGAGAAGAATGGCACACTAAAAGCATCTAAGTTTGAGCTGGAGAGATATTTGGAGGAAACACATACAGATTCAAAAAGGCAGGAGCCTATGTCAATTCCTTCAGACATCCCCACCTATCAATCCACCAGAATACCAAATGGAGGACTTTTCACCTAAGTGGAAAGTAGTAGAGCAAGCTGTGAAAAAAGCAAGGGCTTCATCATCTCCAGGGCCTAATGGAGTTCCGTACAGAGTATACAAGAGTGCTTCTGGAGTTCTATGAATCCTGTGGAAACTGATGAAAGTGTCATGGAAAAAACAGGTTGTACCAAGAGCATGCCTTGGGAGATGGTACG
This sequence comes from Acipenser ruthenus, assembly GCF_902713425.1. NCBI lineage: Eukaryota > Metazoa > Chordata > Actinopteri > Acipenseriformes > Acipenseridae > Acipenser > Acipenser ruthenus. The sequence goes on along the minus strand of NC_081216.1, from coordinate 18,360,153 downwards.
ACAGGGATCTAAAGGACACAGTTCATGTGGGAGAAGTTAGACAACAAGCAGCAGAAGGGTTGAAGAGCATAGACAGCAGTGCTTTACCGTGCAAACTAAAACTCTGGTGCTTTCAGTTTGGTCTACTGCCAAGGCTGCTGTGGCCACTGACTGTACAAGGTTTCTTTGACAACAGTTGAGAAGCTGGAAGCTTTAATCAGTTCATATGTCAGGAAATGGTTGGGAGTTCCATGCTGCCTCAGGAGTTTAAGTGTGCAAAGGCAGCACCTGTGTTGAAAACTGGAAGAAAGTGGGCGGCAAAGAAAGCCGTGGAAGATACAAGGGCTGCCCTTCGAATCGGTGATATTATGGGGCAAGTTCAGCATGGAAGAGGGGGTCTTGATCTCAGTTCAGCTCCTCCTATATGGCACAAGGCAACCCCAGCTCAATGGAGGAAGCTGGTAGTCAACGAGGTGCAAAAGCAGGAGGAGAGGATGAGGTGTGTAAAGGCCATTTCCCAGGCCAAGCAGGGAGAATGGATGAGATGGGAGAGTGTGGAACAACACAAGATCAGCTGGCAAGACCTATGGACAATGGAACAGAGCAGGATCAGTTTCCTCATCAGATCAACATATGATGTTCTCCCATCACCACAGAACCTAAACCTCTGGGTGGGTGAGGATCCCTCATGTCCTTTGTGTTCATCACCTGTAACATTAAGGCACATTTTGAAAGGATGTAAGGTGGGTCTTAGCTAAGGACGGTTTACTTGGCACCATTACCAGGTGCTGCAATGTTTGCCCTTAGCATTGGAAGACAAGCGTAACTTGACCAATAAGTTGCCACCAGTTCCATCAAAGCATTACACACAAAAGACAATATTCCTCCGTCCAGGAGAGCAACCACCAAGAAAAGGTATTAAAACCAAGCCTCGCCCAGGACAACTGGAAGCTGCTAGAGACTGGAAAATGCTAACAGATGTTGGTCAATGGCTTATTTTTCCACCCGAGATTGCCACCACTAACCTTCGACCAGACATTGCCTTGTGGTCTCGATCAGCACGCCTTGTTCATCTGGTAGAGTTAACAGTGCCATGGGAGGATGCTGCGTATGAGGCGTATGAGAGGAAGAAACTTCGGTATGTTCAACTAGCTGCTGAAGCGGAATAGCGAGGATGGATAGTCCGGGTTTACCCAGTGGAGGTGGGTTGTCGAGGATTTGTGGCACACTCTATAACCCGGTTTCTCAGAGATGTCGGGTTCAGTGGTCAAGAGTTGCGTCGCACAGTGAAGAACTTATCTGAAGCAGCAACTGGCTGTGGTTGAGACGGAAAGATTCTGGCTGGGGATCTCAAGCACAATAGAAAGAAAGCAACGCTGATGTACAGGTAAGCTGTGCTGAGTTGAGTGGGGGACGGAGGAGGGTGATGCTGGGACGCCAGAATCACTGTCAAGCCCTCTTGAGGTGTCATGGGCTAGTCGACAAAACACTAAGAATGGAAGGTGCCCACTTGAAGACCCCAGAGATGTACCCTATTTGGCTCAATCCAGACGGTTGTCATGCTGATGTGCTGGGGAGACCGCACTGTGGTTGATCCCCAGAGCCAGAATCGCAGCCATTGTGTGCGCTGATGCACTGGGGAGGCAAAATAAGCGGATCCCTGGAGTCAGCATTACACTTCAGCCATCAACACCAGGCAAAAGGCTATCTACATCATCAGATTGAAAGAAACACAAATGGATGGAGATGCAGATGGATCACATTTGTTTACTGTAGAGCTGTCTTAGCTGGTGCTTATCTTGGCGAGAGCCAAGTTCAAATCAGCATGAAGTGTTAACATCTTGTCTCATGTAATGGAAATCATGTGGTTATGTTAGAAAAACCACATGATTATAGTCCCTTCATTATTTAACGGCTAGGCCTTGATTACATTTGCAGAACCGTTGAAAGATTGTTCACTAATTGATTATCTTAAATTATTTTTCGTACATATCAGATCGTGAAGTAACAAAAGGAGCACTGTATGTACATTATTGAACTAAATTAGAAAGCCTTGCTTCTGTTTGAACCTGTTCCTTATATCCCTAGGTTACGAGTACCACCAATTTAATGAAGGTATTCATTGTGCCAAGTGCCGGTGCAGAACTGAACGGGCGATCTCCCAGTTCACAGCTTCATGATGGGGGGAGTGCTCCTTGTCTAAGACACGCAGCAGCACATCGACGAGGTAAACCATGCAGATTCCGAAAAAAAAAATAATAATGTGATGCCAAAATTAAGGCATTTGAAACTTTGTTCAAAAGTATTTGGTACACTTAAGCATTAACATACTGAAAATATAACACAGAACTGTGTATTAGTCTTAAACCTGACAATGTTCTTACACTGTGATATTATCAAGAATAAAGCGTGAGCATGTTTAATAAGGGAATTCAGGACTATTTTCAATATACATTCCCTAGATTTATAAATCTGTCTGTAAACACCACATCAACAATTTAATTTGTTTTAGATTCCAAGATAGCTACTCGAGGATTACTTCAGACTGTCAGCGGAATCCTCCACAATTTGCCCTCTCAGGGAAAGGTCCATTTTTTTTTTCCTCTCCCACATTCAAATAAATTGAAGACATACCAGACAAAGTAATCATTTTAGTTGCAGTTTAGATAGATAGATAGATAGATAGATAGATAGACAGATAGATAGACAGACAGATATATATATATTATATATATATATAAATAAAATAAACTTCATACCGGCAGTTTGATTAATTTTGGCAAAAAAAATTCTCTTATTGTCACCTAATAAGCATAATTCATGACAGTTTTATATAAGTATGCAAATAATTAGAGCATTGTTCTTAAGAATATTGGTGGCTTCTGCCATTAATTGTTTTTCCTTTGACTTTTTACATTAGGTAACTCCAATTGAAGAACAAGCGACAACTGTTACTGTACATTCCGAGCAATAGGAATCTATTTCATTTTGAAATGTGATGTATAAAAATGTTAAATATGGTTCATTTATGTATTTACTGTTGTCAGACTTTTTTTTTTTTGGTAGGGACAAATTATTTCTACTTTGCTGTATTTATTTACAATTAAAGCAGCATTAAACACTTTGATGTTGATATTAATAGTCATGCAACTTTTGCTAGGCAGTATTTAAAGGAATTTTAAAATAGCAAACGGTAATGGCAACAAAATATTGGTTTCATAAATTTAAACTGAGCTTACAATACATATTCAAGGGCTACTGTATTGTACCATCAGTTATTCTCCAGCTCGCCTCAATATTGCATTTAGGTCTACAGCACACCCTTGTGCTCTTTCAGACACACTAAATTGGTCAGTGGAACTATTTAAAATGCCATCTACAAGATTTGGAAACAATTTTAGGGGTTTAGTGTCTACAATTACTTGGCACTGAAGAGCAATTTTAGGTTAAACATTCCCCAGAACTGAAATTAATAGAATGTACCCGAGAATCTTCAAATGCACCATCAATCTTTCTTTTAGCATATTGGTCATTTGTGATGGTTTCCATTGCAGGGATGACAATAATAGATCAGTAGTGGACATCAAAAGAAACTAGAAAGCGTAAAACTGTAAAAATTGCTAATAGAAACAGCAACAGGTTTAAGAAAGTTAGTAGTAGGTGTTTTGCTAATTTTTTTTTACTGCCAAATGTGTTGGTGGTTGCCTTTTCATAACTGGCCTGCAGAGGGAATATAAAATATAATTCTTCCAATTTTCCGATGCTTGTTGCGGTCTTCAAGTCATGCTTAAGACGACAGTTCTTGTACACAGAAAAAAAAATTACAATTCCTGTTTATCCATGCGAGGGAAGCATCAGCAGTATTCCATAATTCTACCAGCTTCCGAGTGGAAAGGAAGTATTGATCTAGCTACAATGTAAAAGGTGAAATGAGCGCTGAAAGCTTTACTGTCAACTTTGTCAAACAATGACAATTCAAGAGCCACCTGGTCTTGGAGATGTAGGTTCTGACTTTTTGCATAACTACATTAACAAATCTGAAATAGTATACCATTACCAATCATTTAAATGGGTTGACTTGGTAAAATAGAGATTATAAGCAAGAGTGCAGAACTAAACAAGAATGCCACACAAGGCATGGGCTTAAATTTAGTCAAAATAGTGAAAAACATTTTTAAAAGGGTGTATTTTAAAAATCTTTAAATCTCACATCCAAGTTAAAATGATTCAATTGTTAATATTTAAAAGCAATAGGTTAGTCAATAGCAGCAGCAGCAAAAAAAAGAAATCATGCAAAGGAGGATTTTAACATATCTGAATAGGCCTGTTAGCATGCATTGTGTCCAGTACATTCAATGAAAAATACAACCAGATAAAACAAACAAAAGAGACCAAGCAGATTTCTTCCAGCAGTGTTGGGATTTTGTAATTATATTTGTTCATCAAACCATTATCAGTTCATAAAGAAATTAAACAAGTTACACAAGGTGGCCTGCCAGAGGCTGAGCTTTTATATTTAAAAAAAAAAAAAGAGAAAAGAACACTGCTGTAAAACTTAACGGGAAAAACAATTCATATACTTAATCCATTTGAGTTTGTTTTTAAAAAATACTGGCACTGACTGCTTCTCCTTCCAATTCAACAACAACGCATTGCTGAATCGGGAATATTACCTCATCTACAATTTATATTTGGGTTCCTATGATAACAAATTTTCCCCCAGGTACTCTAAAAGTTAGTCAGTCAGTGAATAGGAACTGTTCGGGTGATTTGTAATTAAAACCTTAAGTGAGTCATTGCTCACAAGCTGCATGCAATTTCAAACCATTCTACAGCCTGTGACAGGTAGTTTCAATTTCGTAAAAAAACTAAAACTATAAAAAAATAAATTAAAAAACAAAAATGGGAGAGAACAAGCATATGGCTCTTAGTAATGCAACACATCAACTACTTCAATAATAAATAAAGTTAAAAACTATACCAAAAGGTTTTCAAATCTTGCTTGTGTTTAAGGATACAAGAAACATTTACAATACCTGTAGCAAAAACCCTTTGTTGAATATTTTAAATTATACATTTATCCTAATCAGATTAATATAAGGAAAAGACCAAAATAATGTGTAGATTAACATACTATTTTCATAGAAGTTGTTGGTTTACTTTGGAAGAAAATTAAATAATGGAATTTGTGCAAGAGAAAACCATATGAAAACTGCTCAATTAATTGGTCACACTAAGTGTTCCAATTGGTGTATTAAGTTTCCGTATACATTTTTATAAAATACTTTATTCATACAATCATTTTACCTATAGCATCATTACTATTAACTTGTGTGGCAAGATATTTATCAGACAGATCATCCCATAAGAACAATAGTATATAAACAAATGCAAAAGGTTCTCTGTATCCATTAGAGTAAGTTTTCATACAGTTCAAACTTTCTGTACAACTGTCTGTAAAATCTAATATGAATATTGCTGGTCCTGATCTTGTGAAGTTAGTGCAGCAGTGACTGGCTCTGGCTGTGTGCCTCCAGTGAACCCTACTAGAACCCCTGGATAAAAGCTTCTGAGATGGAAGCAGAAGATCAGCATCACAGATCATGCTGGGCCATTAACTGCAGCCTCTGGTGAAGGGACTCGCTGATCCGTTCTGAAACAAAATGCACAGAATGGGTACACTTTAGAATTGTGCCAGATTTCCTATGCATAATGACATAAAATGACAAATTGACATAAATAAGTTTTAAATTAAAAACATTTAACACATGTCACCATAAAAAGGAGAATAAGCATGTGACACGAAAGTAAGGAGACATGGTTTTACTTACTTGGCTTCTTCCATTGTCGTTACATCAGGAGGGCCATTTAATGCATCATTTGATGGAGATTTTATCTTTTCTTCTAAGTGCTGTAAACTGTAACCAAAAAACAGTTGCTTCAAAAAATCTAGAATTAAAAAATAGCATCTCAATATTCTGTTGGCTTTGATCTTGTAATTTAAGATGAACTGCTGTTTCAAACTACTATCTACTGGTGTTCCGATTGCAATAGTGCAAGTATTCTGTGTCACGCTTTCATAAAGTTTATTGGATTAAAAGACATTCACCAAGACACAATCATCCTCAACGGCAAATCATTTGAAAAGAAATCAGTTTCTTCAGTGAATTACACCCCCCCCCCCCCCCCCCCATATGTCTAAACATTTAGGATTCCCAGCCTAAATAAATAAATAAATAAATAAATAAATAAACAAACAAACAAACACACAGTATAACACAAATGTATTCTCTGCCATTATAGTCTAACATTTTTTGGAAGAAAATATAAATATATAATTCTTTAGCATTTTTTACCTCTGCTTTTGACAATTGCTGGCAGGTTGCAGTGATGTAGGAACTGTCTTCTCTGTCTCTGTATTGTCTGTTAATGTGTATTTTACAGAATCTTCAGAGGTAGACAATTCATCCTCACTAAAAATTAAGCAGATGTTAATTTCAGACCACTGAGTCATAGGTTCCTTAATATTTAACATGAAACGGATACATGCATAATGGAAATAATGGACCACGGTAAGGCAACAGCACAGAGTAAACAAATAGAGATTCTTTATATATAAAAAATAAATAAATAAAACAAATTAGCAGCATCCATACACAATGTATGCTCAAACTATTTGGAACCAGCATGCAAATGTGACTTAATTATATTAAAATATTGTTTTGAAAAAGTTACTTTTATTTTACATTAAAAAACAAAAAAATCCTACACAAATCTTTAGAACTAAAAATAAATAAATAAAATAAAAACAAACAGTACTGGTCCACCTATATTTAAATTGTTAAAAAGGAAATTTGCAGTGTGGAGTAGTGGTTAGGGCTCTGGACTCTTGACCGGAGGGTCGAGGGTTCAATCCCAGCTGCCTTGCCTTGAGCAAGGTACTTTACCTTGATTGCTCCAGTAAAAACCCAGCTGTATAAATGGGTAATTGTATGTAAAAATAATGTGATATCTTGTAACAATTGTAAGTCCCCCTGGATAAGGGCGTCGGCTAAGAAATAAATAATAATAATAATAATAATAATAATAATAATAACAAAAACAACAACACTGTGCCAAGCTTGATCTGGGCTACTTGTTGAAAACATTTAAAATTAAGCATCTCTACAGCCCTATTTCATTCTGCCACTAAAATGTAATTCAATTTATGGGAAAAAGAACGTTTTGCTTCCATCAGGCATGCCACCAAAATTAGCAGTAGTCCAACTTACTGAACCCCTTTATACTGCATGGCTTGGTGGACAGACAAGAACCATCAGAAAAATGTTGTGCCACAAATGCTATATTGACTTGTGTAAACTGAAGACATGCAAACTGAAGTGACAAAAACTGCAGTGGCTGACATACACAACATAATAGTCTCCCTTATTTGCCGTACGTACCGATAGGATTTCAACACTCTGAAGCCACAAGCACGCCAAAGAGAAAGAGGAAGCTCATGTTGTAAGTGTTATAATTACACTGAACAGTTCAAATGTGATCAAATACAATCTGGTACTCCTCCTTTGCCACAATCCCTCAAAGAAAGAAAAGTGCAGAAATACTTCTATTGCTATGACATGCGCAAGGTTTTGTTTAATACAGTGAGTGTTTGTAAAACTTTATACCAAAAGAAATCAAAAGATATGCAAATTTCAAAATATCATTACAACAAACCTAAAAGTTCACCTTAGTAGACGGTAGGTTACATGTTTAAGGCTCAGCTCAGTCAATACTGTTAACTTACATTACTCAGTCAACTGTACACTAACCCAATTAATACAATGTGCTGAATAGTAAACATGTAAAATGTCTCTCCAGGTAGTCATGGCACTACCAACGTCCCTTTACCTTTTAAAAACTGCAGTTTCCGTTTTGGCATCTACAGTAAGGCTGACTGTCTCCTTCATTGAGCCGTTGGTGACAGTCTCAGTTATTCTGTCTGCTCCTCCCTCGTAGTCTTCCTCCTCCCCATCTGAGCTGGCTTCCATCTTTGCATTGGGCAACACTTCCGGTTGCCTAGATTCATCTTGCCACCTCTCCAATTCTATAAAAATGTGCAAACAAATACATTTTGGATCTACACATTAGTTCTGCCAAGAATAATGATTGTAAGTGAATTAGTCATGGATAAAGGGAGCCATACAGTTGCAGAATTTGAACCAGTTGTCTTAACTGTAATGCAATTATTGGATATTAAATTTATATATGAATAAGCCATCATACATTTTCTCTGGGCAGTTTAAATTTGCCCTCACCATCATATAACCGCAGGTTTAGTGCAAAGGTGATTAGAAATGTTAACGATTCCAATGGTTACTTACCTTCCGGTTGTGCTCGTACATTCACACCAAGGGGATCTGCAGTCTCTGAGCTGGTTTCCATCGCCACCGGAGAGCTGCTCCTTAAAGGATCTTTGGGACTGAAAAGATGCAATATTTAGCATCTAATACTGGTACAGACAACAATAGTCCTGGACTAGTCCACAGTGTTATTTAAAAGAAAGCATCCCAATCTGAAATTCTATACAATTCTTTAAATCCGCACTTGCCACCAACAAGGAAAAAGCAAAATCAAAAACAATTTCTAAATTATCCATTGATAAGGTATTATGTTACTCGCACCTTTCTTCTGAAGAAAAGTCTGTAAAATTAGCCCATCCAGATTCTTTTCCTTGCAGTGTTTCACTTGTACCCCATACATCAGACCCAGATGAATCTCCTGCTGCAGTTACTGGTGCTGCTACTACTGCCGCGGTTGTATTTCCCGTATCCATTGGTACGTCATCAAAATTAGCTGTCCAACCAGAGCCTGAAAACACAGAAAATAAGTGTCATTCCTATTAAAATGGATAACAAGGACAGGTAACATTTGTTAGACAGCTTAATTATTCACACATATTTGAAAAGTGGACGATTATGTACACACAAATACAAAGTGCATAAACACTTCAAAAATGAGGAATGTATTTACTGCAACAGCTGTCTGTACTGGCACTATACACAGGTTACTGATTTGTCAAGTACTACATGCACTGGGAACACTAACACTGAACAGCATTTATTGTACAGAGAAGAGCGATTTTCAAGTTAGGATTAAGTTAAAAATTGCGATTTAAGATTAGGTTTAGGATTTTTCTCTTAAAAGCATGGATGTTCTTGGAGTATCCGACTACAGACAAAAACATCATGCATATTATACAGCTTAATTTTAATGTAAACTCTTATTTTACTGAATGTTGTTAGGTAGAATTCATAAGGAATTTATATGGTATGTGATACTCAACATCCAATATATTAGTTTACCTTCACCACTGTCAACTTCCATTCGGTCATCTGCATTGGTGCTGTTGGGCTCAAAGGGATCCCGTTTAGCAGCATCCTCCTCTTCAGAGTCTGTGCTTTCTTCACTGTCAGTGCTTCCAGAACTTCTAACAAAACACAAATGTGTTTATATAATAGTGAATCTTGCATTGTGCAGCTAAACAGCACCACCTGGTGTGTCTGGAAGCAATAATAATTACCTGGGACACCTCTGTGCTTCTGGTGCAAATGTAACATCCTTTTCATCCCAAATATCTTCCTCGTCAGAACCAGCATCTTCAAACTGCTGGATTCTCTCTTTACAGCATGCCTCAAACAAAGCTATGTTTGCCTGTGGCCAGAATTATAAAAATATACATTCAATTAAACTGAAGTAAATGTAGCCAATGAAAAAATCAGTGTAAACGTAGCTTAACACAAGTTAGTTAAAAGGATTTGTGATCATTAAAAAGCACCACTGACAGTTAATTTTACATCACTGCAGAGATGTATTGAGTAGTAACCACAGTATATTATATATAAATTAGGGCTGCCAATTAATTTGTAGTTAACTTTTGCGATTAACAAGTTAATGTACTGCTGTACCACCTCCGTGCTGTAAACACATCTTCACTTCTCAAAATAATTTTTTGCTGTTCTGCTACATGCAGCAACAGAACAACACATGAAAACTTGTCAGTTTTGACAGAGTACTTTATTTTTTAATTCAGGAACTCTGCAAGGCTGTGAATCAAGCTACATCATGTTAGTACGATACAAGGTGTCCCACTTGATTGTAGCCCCGTAAGTAAGTATTTCAGTTAGATATTGGCATTCAGTCCATGTTCATGTTGGGAGTGACATTTATAAACCGAGTCTGTAATACACTCGGCGCCACTTTATAGGGACGCCTCGGGAGAAGTTAAAATACACTGAATAAGCGGCTGTCCCAATTAAACGAGAGGCAATTGAGACGACCTTAGGTCACACACTGTTTCTTAAATGAAAAGTAACATAATTAACTGACATTATGATTAAATGTTAAATACATAATTTAAAATAAGTCAATGTTTTACTTTTTTTTTATTCCTAAACAAAAATTAAAATCACTTATTTTCTACATGAAATGAAAAAGAATGAAATCACATCTTATCACAAGGCAAGGCACCTGCGATGTTGACACGCCAACTTTCTTTGCAACAGCTGCCCGAGAACCCACAGAAGACGACTCCTTCAAGAGTTCAACATGGTTTACGAAAGACACAGTGTAATCACGTACTCACTGCGCTCGGTTAAGCAAGCCGTCTTTCTCTGAAAAGCGATCTCCATTCATCATTTAAATACTGTATCCCAATTAAACGACAAATACCATTGGGAAGAACCGTCTCCCAGAGTTGTATCCCATTTAAGCAGCAATCCCGATTAGTCGGCACCGACTAACGTGGATTCCTGTACATGTCTGTGCCTGCTCCAGCATGTGATTATTCATTTGTACGTTGAAATATTTGTACTACTTACAGGGGCTACTTTCAATGGCACACCCTGTATAAACAATGCTGCGCATAGCTACCAACCTATTTATTTTAAAATATATTGTTTACAATTAAAAAACGTAACCGTTACTCAGTGAACGCTTTGTTTTATTTCAATATTTTCAAGTTAGAAAAAACAATGTAAAAACAGATAAGAAAATATACAGTTTAATTTGAAATGCAGTAAGGCAAGCAAGAAACGGACTCCGTTGTGATTGAGCAGTTGGTTCCAACAATTTAAAAGCAAATGCTGGACTTTCTGTACAATTCTGTGTAGAAATAAATATAAAACCATAAAGGCGGGGCAACAAAATTAGTCCAGAAATAAGAAAATAGGGTTTTTATGATGCACTATTCTTTGTATGATGTTAATAATACTATTAATAGTAGTAGCGGGTAGTAGTAATAACAATATCAGTAATAAAACAAATTTGAATGAAATAGATGCAGTAATTGTATCAATTAAATGTGTGATTAAAAACAAGATTAACTGAGGTTTCTTTTTAAAAAAAAAAAAAAAAGCTCAGGTTATTCGGGATAACAAGCTTGTCAGCAGAACTTTCAAAGTCCGTGTTTTTGCATTCGAAACAATCTTTTATTATTGTTTTTGTTCACTGAGTTAATTCTGTATACTGTACATTTGTTATCTTTTGCTATTTAAGTAATCAAATCAAACAGTACAAGCCAATACCTAGAAGTATAGTCAACAGTTTGCGGTTGGATTGTTTTCGTAAAAATAACACTGTAGTTATTTTATTAATTCTTATTTCAAATCGAACTATACGAGTTGTACCGAGTGTAGTGTCCAGAAATGTACTGCTGCCCCTTTAAGTAATACAACATAACCAGTAGTCGCACAGAGAAAGTAAGGTCAAGAACAGGAAAGATTAGACAGTGTGTGGATAGACACGGCGAGAATAGCAGCAGCAGAGTGGTAGATTAGTGCAGGAGAATAGTAATAAACATCATTAATGTTAACTAATAAACCATGGAAAGTTCATGTGAATTGAGACCCACCTGTGCATCTGAATCTTCATTACATGTTTACCAAGAGTAATGACATGTACTGTAATGGATTCATTCACTGCAGTTCTTTCAACCGTTTTCATAAGGACATTTAACTAAATATAAACTTGTAAATATTGTAAACGTGCAAGTTCTGTTACTTATATGCATGTTAATGCCATGGCACATGTGCACCCATGGTTAACTCGACACCTTGGATAAGTCAACACTAAATGCCATCCCCGTGGGGTGTCGAATTAACTGAGGTTGTCTATCTAGCTATATAAATAAAATAAATACACAATAAAATACTTACACCTTCATTTGTATTCAAGGAAAAATTGATGTCCGACATTCTATCAAAGGGAATACTGAAATATTTAAAAATAAACAGGACATTAAATTATAAAACAATACATGGATAAGACTGCTATTTTAGGGCTGAAGAATAATGGCCATCCGCAAGTACTGAAACACTCAAAAGATACTAATATTGCTTTTTTAAGTAGTACATAGAAGAAGCAATATTAGTAATAAATGCAGAGAAGGTTAATTGAGAAGTATATCGTCTGGTTCCACAGACCCCAAATAGCGCCATTCTTGAACTACCTAATGTTACCTTTGTTAATGAGTAAGTGTTCCAAAAAATATAGCGTTGCACGGCCCCACGTGTTGATACAACTGTTTAAATAACGTACCTGTAATTTCTCTTGACAACTTTTTACACTTATAAAACTTGTCGGTTTCCAAGCTCTTTTCAGAATGTTCTGCTAAAATATTCGCTTTTGATGTAAGTTCAAAATTCGCTCACCCCACTCACTTCCAGTGTAGATCCACCTTTACTCTAAGGTAGTCAAGCTTAGTGCTAATCAAGGTCTATGAAACCAGCTGTACATTTTATAAATGTATAATTTTAAAAAAAGACATTGAATGACAACATCATTGCAGGATTCCAGTGAAAAAACTACAGAGTTAAAATCAAGCACAAAAAGTAAACAACCTAAAGCGTGCTCTGGGATACTTTTCTGAATAAGGTCTGATGCAAGGCTTTCAGACCCTATTAATGTTCCCATTTTAATAGGGTGTTTTTTTCTATTGTATTTGACTGTGTGGCATCTCTAAAGCCACACATCTGCACATGTAGGAATGCATTTATTTTTATTATTTGTTTGCTTGTTTATTTTACATTAGCATTAAACACTTGTTTGTAATGTATAAACTGTATCTCTCTCTTCTATAAGGCTGATGGAAAGGAATGAGGTATCAATGGGTTGCAGATCATATAAAAAATAAACTACAACTGACAGTTTGTGGATGCGTTAAATGAACCAGTTGTCGAGAGTCGAGGTTCCATACTTTTGATTTTAGACGAAAGCACAGCTGCTGCTTTTTGTAAAATATCTGTCACACGTTCGTTTACATTTAACTTGTACTCCCTGTTTATTGTTAATCGTAAAAATATATAGTCTATTAAATTGACAGTATGGCAGTAGCAACTCGCTTGTAAATACAGAAATCTTACAGACAGAAGGATCGTTTTAATGTAGCTCCTTAAATCGTATTGCATTACTACGAGATGTATATTTACAGAAATTCTGATATTTCAGTTAAGCCACACTTTTAATATGATCGTGTGAAAACTGAAAAGCTAGTAATAACTAATAAAATAATGGTTGGTCTGTATGGAGTTATTATGTGGTTAAGTTATATCATCATAGTTCTAAATCACAGCCTTTTTTCTTATTTAAGTGTGGTATAATAATAAATCCAATTATGTAATATATACAACTAAAATATATTTTAGTTGATATATTACACTTGAGTATATTGTGTGGTTTTATTGGATTTCTATACTGTACAGACCACCAGTTAAGGATGCAGTCTATTTATAATGCAGTTATGATAGGACCTCAGACAGGCTTCATAAAAGGTAAATATATTCTTCATAAAAAAAGCTATATTTATTATACATAGATCAGAGTATGATTGAGACTCAGAGGCAGAGCCAGAATAAATGTCTTTGTGTTTAAATGTTAAGCAAATTTTAAAATGATAAGAGATACTTGTTTTGGAATATTGAATATGGCAACAAAAATTAATAAATTAAACAGCTGATGCGAGGCAGAAAGTTTCTCACCGATAATTTACCCTCTCAGTCAAAACGGCAAGTTTCGCAGGATCTAAAAAGCTTAGTGGGAACGCTGTTTGACACCCTCCCATGTTGAAGCCCACTCTAACCATAAGCAAACCAACTTCTATTCCTAAAATAAGCTAATGAAATTGCCTCTTTTCAATGACAAGGAAATAGATTTTTTGTAAACAGCATGCAGATGAAGTACTCACTCTACGACATCATCCTGATCAGCAAACTCCTCGTCATTGAAGCCAAACTGGTCAATAAAATTGGACGTCATTTGTTGCATCTGATAATCAGAAAAGGCCTGGCAAACCCAGGACCAACGATAATGATATAGTCTTGACACTACAAAACCTTAAGTTCTCAATGAAACAGTAACTTAACAGGAGGTACATATTCTGAAATACTAATTTTGCTTAAATTGAACTGAAAAAACAGAACATTTAAGAATGTGAAATTTACACACAGATGTACATTTTTATTTTTTCATTATATAAAAAAGGTGTATGCAACCAGAATGCTTAAATAAACAAATACATAAAATACATTAGTAAGCTAGATTTGAAGTCAATGTTGTAAATCAATTTAACATTGTACAGTTACAGACTTACTTGTTGTAAAGACGAATCCTGATGAAAACCACTCTCTTTAAAGTCAACCTCGTCATCGCTAGATGTATGAATGTGGTGGGTATTTACCTGTGCACAAAAACAGGTATATAAGCAGACTGATCAACGTACAATACTGCACACTAAATGTGGATTTCGCATGGATGAAAATGACTGGTTTTACATTTTCAATCATTTAAATTATTCTGCAAACACCTCAAAAGCATGTGGTCTGGATCACTGATATTGTCAGAGCTTACCAACAGAAAAAAGTTAGAGATGTCCTTATAGCTACACCATATTTGCTATTATGTCACAAAGTTTATTCTAAAACTATTCTACCTGCTGATTTTTTCTGTATGCTGAGAAAACCCATCAGTGAAATCCCATGAGCGACATACATGAACCACATTTGTGGCCCCAGGGCCTGAAGGGAATTCTATACCAATACCAAGTGTCTTCAAACACTTTCTTGGTGGGTTTACAGCCCTATTAGCTGGGAAATGCCACGCTATACAGGGTTACATAGTATAGGCTATCCGAAGTTGTACTCTGAACTCAGCCAGCAAGACATTTTACCACCACTTAAAATCAAGAAGTCACAGGATCCTAGTTACTCTTTGGCAGAGATATACCTTTATCTCCAATAGCAGTAAGGATCACAAGACAAACTTAAATAGTAAGGTCTTTTATAATGGCAGCATAGTCATCCATACGTAGTCAAAAAACTTACTAAATCTACAGTGTTTTTCTTGTTAGTTTCTGCTAAGTGACCCGATGTAAATCCTTCCCATCGTTCCTGCACATCACCCTGGAGATCTAAAATAATAAGCAGAGTGGTAAACATTAAATAAATGCATCAAATATACACAGATCAGAACACAAACATTTTAATATGGCATTGCTTGCTAAATATTACATACTGCCAAAAACACCAGAATTATAAATGATTTACCTGCAATAAGTTGCTGTATTAGTGCACTGTTAGGCCCCTTCTCAATATTATGCACAATAGAATTGGCTATTCTCGTCAAATGGCCCATATACCCTCTCCGCCTTCCACCTTCTGATCTGAGGAAAAAAAAAAATTACTTTTCTGTACCTTCTTATACCAAGACTTGTATTCTACAAACAGTGATGAAAACAAGGACTGACATGTGTGCCACAAATCCTACACCAACCTACTGTGAAATGAAAAAGCTACTTACTGTTCCTTCTCATTCGAATCCCAGGCATCAAGTATTCTCTGGGTTAACTGGCACTTCTGAAACAGCTAAAATGTAAACAGTATTTTTTTCTTAAGGTGGAATTAAGTTTTAAATAATTTTGTAAAATACATGACAGCCTTTTTAGGACACAGGTCAAAGTGAATAGTACTTTGTCTACATTATATATATATATATATATATATATTTTTTTTTTTAATTGTAGTGGCAGCAGTTTACAAGAGTATAAGCTCTCCTCAGAGGGTTAAACTGTATACTACACACGAGAATTCTTAACATCTAAAATGAAAATGTGGAGTTTTACAACTTACATGTTTTACTAGGTTGTTTTCTCTGACTGATTCCTGTTCTGTGTCTTTGTTGGTTTCTGTACTTTCATTTTGGGCTGGGGGGCTGGCTAAAATCATTGCAGTACAGATTTCTACTTGTATATGAAGAAAATTGTTCCAAATATATTTGAAGTACATGTCCTAAAGGACAAACAACAAAAAACAATCAGGTATATTAAAACATTTAAAAATAGGCATGGGGAAATAATAATAATAATCATCATCATCATCAACAGGTCTACAAGGTTTCTTGGGAGTTTGAATCTCACCATTACTCAACTCTGAATTAAAAAGAAACTTCCTAACTAACGTTCTTGACAGATCAACAGAGCAATCAGTTAAGTGCAGACACTTGGCTCCACAAATCACAGGGGTGCAACCTACAGAGCCAGCTGGGTTTATAAATCTGATTCTGCATGAACATCATATTTGCTTTCTGATAGGAACAAAATTGTGCTGAAACATCTATGAATTCTCTTTCCAGTGCTTCTCAATTCATACATCTCTTCTATAAATACATGTATTTTTATAAACATTACAATGTATATGGGAAATAATGCAACAATGTTGCTGAAATCATGTTAATTTTTCACAATATATTTAGTTCGTTACATATTTTAGATGAACTTATTTATATAAAAAAAAGGAAAGTGTTTACTGCAGGACATAACCAGATCTGTCAGAAATACAGGTCAATTTTTTTACTTACAAATATGACTCCAACCGTGTTCAGCTCAATGAGCTCCAAGTTTATGATATGTGTGTTTGTCTGTAAAAGGCTTGCTACTAGTCTGATCACATTCAACCGAGTGTTTCCAACTGGTGGGTCCAGAACACCCCAGGTAGTTTTCATGACATTTTTCTGCAAAAAACCCCCCAAAAAAAACAAAAAAAACGACCAGTTAATATTTCTCTTTTAGAGGCTGGTGTAGAGGTGGAGGGGCAGTTACTCCTTCACCATTTTCAATTACATTAATATTCCTTAATTTTGCATTTATTTCCATTAAATGGCAGAACATGAATTAAAAAAAAAACTGGAGGTAAGGTGGCAAACAGTCACTCATATGGTATGTGGTTTTTAAAGGAAAACATAAAACTATGGGGCGGAGAGGGAGAAGATTTGGTATGATTACCTTTGGAGGCTCAAGCAGCAGTTCATGGAAGTGTTTAAGTCTTGGCTTAATGGCATCTAATACACTTTGATTGACTGAAAATGAAGAATGATTCATACCAGGTGGGCAAATCTCCAAATGGCCTTCAAAGCTGTAAGAGAAAAAACACAGAAATAACAACATTTAACATACTGTAACTGTCTTCATCAGTTTAAAAGTTGCCTGTATTTTATAAACCATTTTATTCTTTAACAGCTCTGTCTCTACATCAAAGTGTTTAGTACCTACTTCCAATACTGGTACTTATATTCTTTAGAACAGTTATTCCTGTTTTTATGGAGCTACATTTTCTAAATGTTTTCCTCTCATTCTGGTACTCTTCCTTTTTTCAGATGTGTCTGCTTTGTGGAGTGAGGAAGTTCCATTGCAAGGCAAAAGTAGGTAACAGCAAAACTAGTACATCAAAACACATGGAAATTAAATCTGGACTAACTACAAACACACTGGAAGTTGGTGTATAAATTTACAAGGCAGATCATACTTACGCAGGCCTTCGAGTCTCAAAAAGTGTCAACAGTATCTGGATGACGCTGACAATTGCAGACTCGTTTTTCTCTTTGTCGAAGATGTTGGACAGTAACTGCTCAACAGTTTCTTGCCTGGAAAAAGATGCAATTAGTAAGCAAGCAAAACCAAAATACATAATAATACTCATTTAACACTACAGAACTAAAGTTTTAAAATTAGCAGTTATCCACACTTTAGAAAACATTTAAGGTACTGCACGAACCCGAAGCCTGAACTCATTTAGAATCCCACAGCTATTTTATTCTAAAGCAGACAATTTTAGCTTTCAATTAAAAGGACAGTTACCTCTTTAACTTGAGTTGTTACACTATGCACATTCTAAATATTTCCAGTATGTTGGGTTTATACAGGGGAAGAGAATACGAAATACAAAAGGTCAGTCAAATCAGGAAGTTTCTAAATGCAGAATTATACCTTTAATCTTTACTATGCGGGTACCTTGCAACCTAGTATGCATCAGGGTTTGGTTAGGTTTACTATGAAGCAATATAAAAGGTCCAAAGTTTAATTAGCAAGTCAGCATCAAGATTCACCATTCCCCTATCTACACAGGTGTAAATATAGATACATTTATGCCAACACATTGTGTTTTAATTCTAGAGGAGTACGAGTCAAATTCATAGCTTGTACTTCCAGTCAAATAAAAAAACCCATATCACATTTGTGCCATTGCTTGTTTGAGCATTTTATTTGGAGACTCATTCTAATTTAATTTGTTCCTTGTTCCTGCTTGACAATGAAGTATCCATATTTCTCATGGGTCAATTAAAAGCTCATACTTTTCCAGTGTGGCCAGCAGGGGATCTATTTCTGTGCATCCTTGTACTTGGAACATCTGGTCTCTGCTTAAGCGAATGATTTCACATAATGACTGTGATGCATTCGAGTGCCTCTGGAAAGAAATATACACAGAACCATGTTATATTTCATAAATTAGATGATTTCATGTTATGAGGAGTTTTTGTTTTATGAAAATTACTTTTACACTACTTACCATATCCTGACAGCTATATATGTAAGATTGTAAGAACATTTCATGCCAAAATCACCATGTCATAGATGCACAAACACAAGTAATAATCTTGCATAATCAGGAGTAGCAGATTGAAGACTTGCACACAGGAATAAAGAAACTAATGCATACGCACTGGCAGGGCGCATAAACAAATTACAGTAAAAATCCTCAGGGACCAGATATAATACAGCAATGGGTTGCACCTGGCCTCAGGGCCTTACTACTGTGCAGACCTGTATTATACAAAGTATTACGGCATTGTATGGAGGCACTACTACTTCTGCAATACTGATGCTTTTTAAATGATCTAAAACAGGGGCAGACCCAAATACTTATTTCACTTGCTTACGTTGTGTCCTATGGGGTTATGAAAAAAATACAATTCAACAATGCATGAACATTTGAAAACAGTGATAATAACTATATTGCCTCTCTGTATATACAATTTCGTACTTGTACAGATTTGTTTCTTATATATATTTTTATGATACACTGGAACATTGTTGGCTTTTACTTACATCTTCATCCTGAGATGGCTGTATCATGTCTACAAGCCTCTGAATGATTTTTTCCTCATTTAGCCACTAACAAAAAGAAAAATATAATTCAGCTAAACCTTGAAAAATTTCCACAAATTAAAAAGAAATAGCTAACACTTTCTATTTTTCTTGTAGGTAACAAGATTTTAGTTTGTAGAATGACCTTTTGTAACTTCTATAGACAATCCTCAAACTCAACCTGCCCTGCACAAGTCTCAGGGACTGCTTCCCTAAGGAATCATGCATACATTTATTTGTAAATGTACAAAAACATAGTGCTACAACATGAACAGAAAAGATGGTTTGACCAATTTCATCATACATTCACTGTGTGTACATACAGGAAAGTCATAGTGTTACATACAGTTGGACAGAAAGGGATCTCCAGATTTGAAATATGCCTCCACTCCAAGTTTATGTTCCTCACAACAGACTGAAATTTGTTATGACCAATAATTCCACATGTAAATGGGACACTTACATTTAAAACATCTTGTCTAAGCTGTTGCGGTTCTATGCATGTCAACATTCTGAGCAGCAAATCCATAATAGCCGAGGTCCCTATATGTTTAATCATTAAGTCCACAAAATCCTCTCTCTTCCGAAGGAATTCCACAATCTAGAGAACAAAACATAAATAAAATTAGGAATAATGATTCCTAAAGATGCCTTACAATACTGGTTTAGAATATACGGAAATGTGCGGGGGGTTTTCTACTGTTAATGACATGAGCTGCATGTTCACCTGTTCTGGTTTCCTGCTGATAAGAATACTCAGCACCTTACTAAAGAAACTAGCCAGTAGAGGATTTAGAGGGGACTCATTCTGTAGAAACCCATAGAGTTTCATTAGCAAGCTTTCATCTTCTCCCAATCTGTCATTGACCAGTGCTACATCTGATGTTAGGAGTTCACAGGATATGTTTGGGTACCTAGAATCAACAGGAGATTACTGATTAGTACATTATTTTGACCTCAAAATAAACTTGTTCAATGAAACAGCAAGGTTCTTGCATAGGTCAAACTATTACTTTACTGTAATGTCTAAAAAAAAAAAATCAAGCATTATAAACAAAGACCTAACTATTGCATTAGATTGCAAGTGCATTATTTTTTTTAAAATCCATGTTACTTTGGGCATTTGACTTAAAACAAATAATCAGTACCATTAAAAAAAGCATTAAAATAACACACTTATGGTGTACTGCACATTACAAACTTTTAAGATATGAACCAGCAAAAAAAACACATGTATTGGCATTATAAAAATGTACACACTTGTATCTAACTTTCTCATCCATGTCCTCTGATGGTTCTTGTGTTATGTAGGTTACCAAATCCTCCATCCACTGAGATTTCAGCAAGAACTCTACTAGTTTGCGGTTTTGAGCTTTACATTCCTGCAAGACATCTTCCTCATCCATAAGCTCTGTAAGTGTGACATCTTCCTTCTCTAGAAGAGTGTCTATATGTGATGATGTATGCAGATCAAACTTCCAGAACATGATGTGCTAATAGCAGAAAACAAAGAGGTAGATGAAACAGCTGTAACAAGTTTCTTGAGAGTATTCACGTCATTTTTTCTGCATCAGTGTGTACAGTCACTGCAGCTTAGTTTTAGCTAGAATTTGTCACATGTAAGTAGTCAGTCACATGTCAGCTGACAAGAGCAATTCAAATTCAGATAGCAGGCTGTTGATCATCAGAAAAGATAGTTAGAGAGGCTAGTGCAACATTTTCCAGGTCATCTGTGCTAAATGGAGCCATTTTGTTATATTCCCACGCACAGAATGCATGCCTCTTTTTTCATTTCTTTTTAAAAATAGAAAACCTATATGGCAAGTGACAAATGCCCTGAATCAGAAACCAATTAAGTTTTATATGAAATACTGTATTCTATCGTAAGAAACTTGTGAAGGATGTTTTTTTTTTCATTCACCTTTCATGTCAACTACTTCTTTGAGAAATAATCATTTTAAATCCATTGTAAAAAAAAAAATCAGAAAACAATTTTACTGTGTGTTCCAATACTGAGTGCAACTTTTAAAAGTACACACACAAGCAATTAAAAATATTCTACAATGTTAAGGTGCATGCCAACCTTAGACTGGGGGTGACACTAACTAGACTATTAAACCTTCCAAAACACGCCACCATAAAAAGCAACGATTGCCTTGAGGAAGTAGAAGAAAAAAAAAAAAAAAAAAAAAAAAAACACACAAAGAAAATAGTTTCAGGAAGAGACATACCTGGTCGAATCAGTAACCTCAACGTAAAATACTAATCAAAAATAAAATAACACTTGTGTTCTTTGTGAGTTCTTGCCCATTACAGGCTTTCTAAGCAGCAACAACAGAAGAAACCCTTTGAATATCTCACTACAGCAGCAAAACTGGTGTAGGTCCAGCAAGTCAACGTGCACCTGAAATATACAAAACATACTGGATTACAAATTACACACATTTATACAAATGTAACATAGCCAACATTAATACTGAATAGCATAAAATCTTTTAGGCTGATAGTTCTCTTCAACTTTGGCGTTTCAGGCAAGTGATCACAGTAGGTGTGCTCCAAACTTAATAGAATCAGTGAAGATTTATTTTGTATTAAACTGGTACTACCTGCTTAACAATACAGCACCTGTGACTGTTGGTACTGCAAAAATGAACGTCAGAAATGTACTTTACAATGATTATATAAACAATGTGTTAAGACATGTAGAATGATCACCTCACAGATAAAGTATAAAGGGAAAGAAACAAACATTACAGTGTGGAATGCACATTAGAGAATAACATTCAACAAACCTACTCCTGGATTTCCAAACAAAACTCTTAAAAGTTAAACCAGAGGGACAGATGCTTCCACATACTTGCAGATTCGAATACTCTCAATAACTTTCATCACAAATGGACAAACATGGCTTACAGTAAGGAGTGATTGATTTAATTTAAAATCTTAACCTAGAAAGCAGCAGGTGTGGAAAAAGTATTCAAAACGTGTTACTTGGGTAAAAGTATTGTTACTTTGAAAAAAATGTAATTAAGTAAAACTCAAATTATCCTTCTAGAAAACTACTTGAGTAAAAGCCAAAACTATTATTTTAAAAAGTACTCAAGTATCAGAAGTAAAATGTAGCCGTCCTTAAATTCTACCTATGGAAATCCACCTTAAAAAAAAAAAAAAAAAAAAGAACATCCTACAGACCTACAGTATGAATTCGCTTCTGATATTTACCTCGTCCTGCTTGATGGAAGAAAATCTCCGTTCTTACTGTACACACACTCTGAACTCAGTCTGTCAATGTCTACTTCCTAGCTGTCCTTACTGTATCTATTTAAATTTAGAATAGCAAATATTTTTTTGTTTTTTTTAAACTCAATGGAAAATAGTGTTAATAAGCGGCTATAGCAACTACTCTATGGTTTTATTTACAAGTTGTGAAACAAATGAATGCAGACAGACATTCAGTAACTTTTTCAACGGATCACCAGCAACAGACATGGTACCTGTTCTCTGACAGCACTTTGAACAAACTTTATGAACACAATAGCACGATTACCAATAACACAAAACAAACAAAAGAAAAGTAGCCCAACAGTAAATATGGATATTTAGCTGGCTGTACAAATATGCACTCAATCCTATTAAAAAAAATAAATAAATAAAATCGACAACAAACACTTCACAAAACAGGGTACGAACAGCTACATGCAAGTAGAATATTTTAATTAAATACGGTACTGTATTAGATTGTTATTTACGCCGCAACTGGAAGTCGCCTACAGGGTCCACCGCTTGGATTAAACCAAAGAGCCTGAACAGACCACGGATGTTTTTTGAGAAAACTGCATTACTCATGGAATACTGAGGTAATCGCTTAGCAACAAAAACTAGTTCTTCATAAAATCAGGATAAAACTATTAGAAAAACAATATTTTTTTAATTTTGTTTAACGCAGCCATATTCTAATATTCATTTGAGCCCTCAGGAGCCTTCTCGCCTTCGGCTCGGGCATGTAACTGTACGAAGCGGGCATTACCGCACGATTAAGCCCGCTCCTTCAGGCTCAAATGCTTAATTTAAATCTCAAATCAGGAATTTAAATTTTAGTCACAACCTTTATCCATAAATAAAACACAACTCATGAAACAATTCTAGGATCAAATGTGAAATCCTGTTTTGAAACTGCTTGTAGATTCCTGTTACTCTTCTAAAACGACTAATGCATCCTCCGCAGCTAAATGCTGTTTGTTGATTGGTTATTTTAAAAATCAAAACTGTCTCTGGTTGGGCATCAACATACTATGTCATCATCAAAGCAAGCAGACACTGCGCATGCAGCTCTGCTTTACCCAATCAGAATCCTGGCCAGCGCAAGAGTCAGTGTGCTGAAAGAACAAGTAACGAGATGCTTCTGGGAAATGTAGTGTACAAGTATCCTGAAAATAAAGAACTTAAGTACAGAGCCCAAAAACAAATACTTAAGCAGTGTAACAAAGTATTTCTACTTCGTTACTGTCCACCCCTGGAAAGCAGGATTTGGTTTTCACCTTTGTGATTAACACACACGTGCGGAAATAACTACTTATATGTAAAGCTGTTTTTTCTTAAAGGTGAGGAAGATTTTAAAGCTTAAAGTAAAAGGTAGAATAATCTTGGCAGTAAGGGAGACAAGCATTACAGCTACACAGGAACAATCTATGTGGTCCAAATGACTCATTGTGAAGCCTTGCATGGAGTTAACCACCATAAATTAAAACAACATTCTTATTTTTTTAAGTTATATGACCGGTAGAAACAACAAACACATGCATAATCCAATAAATCTAAATAACTTTGACATGCATGGTTTCATTTATCAGTAGGCATCAAATAACAGACAAATATTCAATTCACACAAACTGGTCAGTTTACTTGTTGCTTGTTATTTGGTTGCAGGTTTTTTCTTGTTTTTGTTTTTTTTTGCTTTTTTAAAAGATAGATATCAAATGAATGCATTATGCGAGGACAACAGCGCCCCACCTCACTGTAACTTCTCTCGGACTAGACAGTTTTTTTCTGAATCAACTACACCAAACAACTGGGTTTCCTCATCAAAATAATTACAGAGGAATGCTTATAGACAAACCAAGCCATGTTTAATTAAAGCAACAATAGACTAATGTAATTAAACTGTTTAACAATATAATAGGACTGTTAGTCACAGCATGCAAGGATCACCATCACATTTTTGTACAAATCTAACTTGGCTAGACACTGGCAAAGTTTTTGTCTAATGCCACCAGGACCAATTTCTACAAACTACAATTCAGAACCCTGCTGCCTGCCTGGATATTTTTTAACAAAATGTGATGTACCATTACAATGATCGTCTACTCTGGCCTCTTGTACCACAAAGGAACAACAGTAGTCTTCTTGACCTAAAAGGCTTATGTCCAGCTGATGACAGCCTCTTAAACCTGCCCTGCTTTCTGTAGATCAAGCCTTGGAGGTTGTGTTTTCAGACATGCCCCTGCCTACTTAAGAAGCCTTTCTATAGAGGGTGATTTTAAAAACAATGTAAAAGGCACTTTGAAAAATCCAGTTGATGTTGCTCTGTGGTGTACTACTGAACTTTTTAGTTTCACAACTATTTTGTATTTATTTACTTTTTACATGAACTCCACATCATCATGTGTATCATGCAACAAAGGATTTTGTAAAAGGAACCATGAATTTCTGTTTTTGCAGCATACATTATTGAAATTCTATAAATTAGCATTTCAAAGAGAAAAAGATAAATAGAATAAAGAATTTACATTTAATTAATTTAAGTCAAAGCAAAGGAAACAAATACACGACGGATTACTGTACTAGTTATTGTCCATCCTTGACAACCAAACCACATCCCAGTCTTGACTGCTCATGAATATGCATGACAGTGGCAATTTCTGACAGCACTTCGGCAATAAAGAGCTCTTGTCAGGCCAGGTGAAAACATTGATCGTAGAAATAATAACATGTATGTGTTAAGGAGGGGTTTCTAAATAAATCTAGGTGAATCGTGTTTAAAAATGCAATTGTTTTAAAAAGAGAAGGCTTGGAATAGGAAATGAGGCAGATTTTACATTATACAGATAGAAGCGCTGTAGTGGCCGTGGATTGAAAGTCAACATCCCACGTGACCGTATACCACACGTGTTGGTTTTTTTTGTCTGCTCAAGAAAGAGGTAGTAATTGGAGACCAGAAGTTGAGGAATTTTTTAACTACAATTCTAGGAGTGGCAGCTATTAAACAGATGCAGCACTTTGAACTGTGCAGTAGAATTTGAGGGCACAGACCCTGCACAAATCCAGTTAATGGGATCGGGTATATATTAGCTCAAAGAGCCAGCTGCCCAACGTTTTGATATGTTGTACACATCTTTCTTAAGGGAGCATGTGTTTGAATCAAAACATTGGAGGTATTTATAGGTGTTTGACAGCATGACAACTACTTGTTACTGTTTATATTCAAATCCATGACTTATTCTGACATGATGTAATGGTATTCTATATATAGTGACATCATTTTTACTTATCTTTAAATCTGTATTAATTCTAATTAACATTATTTTATATAAACGTAAATTTATATTATCATGCAATGCTGGCTCTGTGGATCAGCCTTGATTTGGCCTCCCCAGCGCATCAGCATGCACAACATTTGAATGAATTTTGTTTATTTATTGAAATGTTATATATTTATTGGAGTTAATTAGTTCATTATTTTCTGTTGAGTCCCACTGGCATAATCGTGTTCAGTCTATTTATCCATTTACGTTCTTTTATTCTTCTATATGTCGCATCATCTAGTTTTAGCTGTTCTAATACTACAAACTTTACATCATTTATGTCATGTCCTTGACTGGTGAAGTGCTGTACTATTGGTTCACTCATGTTTTTATTTCTAATTAGTGAAAGTTGGTTCTGAATTATTTTATATAAAGTTGTTCCAGTCTCTAACATATTTTATTTCATCAAATTTTTCACAGGCTATTCCATAAACAACATTGCTATTTTTACAGTAGGTATTAGTTTTTAGTGGATATGTGTTGTTCTTATGTTTAATTATATTTTTACTTTTGTCCATCTATTTACACACTTTACATGTACTAGTGCAAGTATTTGTAGAACCTATTCTGTCACATTCTTTTATGTTTACTGTGAACTAAAAGATCACCTAAATTAGCTTCTCTTTTGAATGCTACAACTGGGGCCTTACTGGGGAAATACTTTTTTAATTTTTTCTGAATTACATAGAATCTGCAAGTGTTTCCAAACTATCTTAGAAATATTGGGCAAAAGTTTTGAGTAAGTCATTACTAATGGGACACTTGACATTTTTATAATCTAGTAGGTCATCTCTTTTTAGTTTATCCACTTTTCTTAACTCCGTCTCTAATTCTTTCTTTGCAGCCTCTTTAAGATTTGTTTTTAATACATTTCTTTGTTTTACAGTCACTTTCTTTTGAGCATATTCTTCGTATTATTCCTAGACCCTTTGGGATTGCCCTTTTAGTGTGTATTGGATGTATATATGTGTGTGTGTGTATATATTACACACACACTGTATAAAGTGTATGCAATAGGTAGAACTTTTAGTTTGATAGTCGACAAGCCTACTTTTAATACACTGCAGTTGGTATCAGACGGCTGAATAATAATAATAATATTAATAATGTATATATATACACAGTACCAGTCAAAAGTTTGAGTACACTTGCTGGAAACTAGGTTTTTTTTCATAATTGACAATGTTTTACGTCGTATACGTTTCTGTAAATACTTGAAAATGAAAACACATTACAATATACAAAACAAAACATAAGCAATGTTCAAGAAAATTGAAAATTGTCTCTAAATCTTGGATTCCTCAAAATAGCCACCCTTTGCCTTAATAACAGCCTCACAAACACGAGGCATTCAGTTAACAAGTTTCAGCAGGAAATCACCCGACATGTCTTCCCAGCTCTTCTGCAGCAATTCTCAGAGATGTAGAGCACTTGTGGGTAGCTTTGCTTTGACTCTTCTGTCCAGTTCGTCCCATACAAGTTCTAAGGGATTGAGGTCTGGAGAATGGGCAGGCCAGGTCATTAGATTGAGTTGTCCTTCACTTTCCTTCTTCGTCAGATAGTTCTTGCACAACTTTGAGGTGTGTTTCGGGTCATTATCTTGCTGAAGAATGAAGGACTGCCCAACTAGCCGTAATCTTGATGGAATGGCATGCCTCTGAAGTATGCTACGATAGCCATGCTGGTTCAGCTTGCCATGGACTTGGTAAAGATCACCAACTCTGTCAGCAGCAAAGCAACCCCAGACACGACACTGCCTCCTCCATGCTTGACAGTGGCAACCACACATGTAGAACTCATGCGCTCACCCTCTCTGCGTCTTACAAATACTCGGCGGTTGGACCCAAATATTTCAAATTTTGACTCATCGGTCCAGAAGACCGACTTCCACTCCTCAAATGTCCAGTTTCTGTGTTTTTGACCCAGGCAAGTCTCTTCCTCTTATTCTGCACTCTTAACAATGGTTTCTTTGCAGCAATTCTTCCAGTTAGGCCAGCTTCATGCAATCTCCTCCGAACAGTTGATGTTGAAACATCTGTACTTCTAGTAGCATTTAGCTGAGCTTGTATTTCAGGAGCAATTAATCGCCAGTTTCGCAGACTTGTGACTCGAATGAACTTTTTCTCTGATTCTGAGGTCACCCTTGGCCTGCCTGACCTTGTTCGGTCCTCATGAGTGCCAGTTTCTTCAGTTTCTTGGCCACAGCAGTTACAGACACTTGCAAAGTTCTTGCGATTTGTCTTAAAGATTGACCTTCATTTCTTAATTACAGACTGTCTTTTTTATTTGCTTAACTGAGCGTATTTTGCCATTTTCTGCTACCTTACATTCAGTAATGACAAACTTGTGCCTATGCTACCTATATTTATAGTAATCATGGACCCTCACCTGTTAACAGTAATTGGTGACAAAAGGTTAATTAGGTAACATGATAGTTAACTCGGAGAACATCTAACAAAGACACTTTTATACTTAGGCCAGTGTTCTAGCACCATGTTATACACATTTCAGACTTTTCATTGACTTGGGCTTCAGACTGAAATCCCCTTGCTTTGGGTGACCATTTCATTGAAATTGACAAGATTTACATTTTCATTTAAAAATAAAACTTTTGAATGCAATTCACTTATGATTATCAGCTTACAGAAGTACACGTATCATATAATGAAATATTAAGTGTTTATAGACAAGTTTATACAGTTAAAAACATGAAAAACTTGGTTTCAAGCAGGTGTATTCAAACTTTTGACTGGTACTGTGTGTATATATATATATATATATATATATATATATATATATATATATATAAATAAATGTAAGTAGCTTACCCATGCTACTCTGCTTATTTATTTGTTTCCGTTGCCATGAAAACGATCTGTTGACTGACAGGTTTGAAAGTTGTACTCACATGATCCCTTTGGCTATGTGAAAGGGTTATGACGGTATTATACCACTATAGACGTCTCAGTAGCGGTATTTGTGTGTGAAAGTGGTATTACTTAGAGCTTGATGTTATGCTTGACCGCTAATCCAGTTTGTTGTTTTTCAGAACTGTATCAGGAGTCTGATTCAAACCCACAGTCATATGTACAATACAGAATTAAAACATAAAAATTACCATAAATGCAATTCATTCTTTGTGCATCTCCTTTCAGGACTTCTACAACAGATGGTATAGGAAATGGGTTCTCTTTCCTGGGCTGCAAAATACTAGTCAAGCCAAACAAGTACCATAAAATAATGCAGATGAAGGAGAGAGTGTATTAACACAAATAATACAGTTTGTAGCTCCTAAATCTCCAGAGTGGACGCGTTTATTTTGCAATAACTGATCTTCCTAAATATGTATTATAGGCTACATCAAATATATAAGAAAACAAACCTCAACAAATAAATCTCAACTCTGATGTCGAAGTAACGTGGAAATACTGTCTGGGGGTCTTGTAGCTAACTAAATGCAAATATTAAAAGGATTATTATTCTAATTCTAAAAGGTCCGATGTAAAACAATTTGCTGCCATACCAGTATAAATACAGGCCACCCTTAGATTACGCCAGCGATTAGTGTTGTTTGATCGGATTGAAATATGACAATAGTCCTAGTTGCAGCAATGTGGAAAAAACTGCAATTCAACCCGTCTCACGAAAGCCTTGACGTCTATGTTCACCTCAACTCTAGCTCTGTACAGCGACTGCGTTATAAAGATTTTACTTATTTACCAGGAAAGTAAAACATGATTAAGTAAAATGCAATGTTCCAAGAGATTCACATGAATTCTTGACTTCAAATCAATTCGGAGTGCCCGTTTCTTCAATTTATTAATTATGCTGGGCCCAGACAAATTATTATAATCTTCGAAATCTGTCCGACACACTTTTCTCATCATTTAGGAGATTAAGAGATTAATATTCACATCACACGTCGTAAGTATGTGTGTTAACACCTGCCAATAAAATAAACTTAAGAATAAGTTCGCTTGGTCACAGCTCACTGAAGCATCATTAGTGTATTTTTATTTATACCGCATACATAATGTTTTTTTTGTAAAGCAAACAGACTACCAAGAGAACCTACCCATCTAATTACTAATGTAATATATAAACAGCAGCGACCAGATATGAGATATACTACTGAATTCAAGTACAGACACAGCCAGATGAGCCAGTCCAGTTCATTCCATCAGGCTGGTAAAAAAACCAAACAAATAAAAAAAAAAAAAAACAAGAACTTGTCAACCGGCTCATTTCAATCGTACACACTTTGTGCTTTATATATATATATATATATATATATAAACACACATGAACACAGTTTAAACTAGTACCCCGAAACACATCATACACACAATTCAACAGTAAGAAAACCATTTTGAAAAAAAATTCATAAGCACTCTGAATGCAAAACACAGCGGAGTAACTAACAACTCTGATTAAAAAAAAAAAAAAAAATCTGCATGCGCTACATACCAATAAACAGCAGTAAATGGACACTTCCCGACATGGACTTTTTAAAAACTTCCACTATGACCGTTTCGAACGTGAATAAATTGAAGAATAAAACCCTTACTGGAAAATAAATGGTTTACAGCAGGTTTTGCAAGCGGGAAAAAAAAGATGACCATCAATTCGGACTTTCAAGATGGCGGATCTATCAACTTCAACGACCCCTTCCCCCACTGAACTGCTACGCATGTCACTCAAAACGACTTTAGCACAGCGATTGGACAAGAGCCGTGTGAAACTATCGTAAACTGTTATGGAGCGGAACTTTAATAGGTAATTTCGTTTGTCAATCACACTGTTAAAACGCCTCCCACTGTGATAGTCAGAGATATGATTGGATACAAGGTTTATAGAAAAAGAGGAAAGTTTCGCCATGTTGGCTACAGCGACTACAATTCCTAAGTGTTGTTGACTTTATGAAGAGCCACAATGGCGCCGGTTTCGCGACATCATTTATTTCAAATTATATAAATCAAAAAGCTTTCTTTTATTCAACCTTTTGAAAAAGGAAAGTATGCAGTCGAACTTTCCTAGAAATAGTGGTATTTTGTGTTGGCTGATCAAGCGGTGTTATGAAGCACATAAGATAATTCTGCACTATAAACTCACAAAGTGTAAAACATTGCATCAGCCGTCTTACCTCATACGCCCCACCTAACTCGGTTTCGGATTCGCTATGACCGGTTTTCCTCGGTTGTTTTCAACGCCTTAGCAACAACAGGACGTCATTCTAATTGACATACAAGATACCGAATTACAAATAACGTGGTCAAGAAAAAAACTTGCTCAAAAGCCAATCGGGTGCCACCGAGGGAGTGTTTCCCCTGGCTGAAATTGGGTTAGTCTAGTACTATCCAGCAGTGTTGCTAGCTAGACAGTAGACAGTAGGTAGTTGATGGCATTTTTTTGTTTTGTTTTGTTACTGTTTGTTCATGTTGTGTACTACTAAAATATGATGTAATAATAATAATAATAATAATAATAATAATAATAATAATAATAATAATAATAATAATAACTAGAACTGCCAGTTTTACGGCTCCCAAGCCCCAGTACCGGTACCAAACACTTAAGCAATTACTAGAAGTGGGTTTAGTTCTTGATATTTGACAAGTTTGAAATCAGTAACTTCATCAGTTCTCCAGAAGAACATTTTGAAAGTTTTTTTTCCAAAAAATGCACCAGGCGGCCATCTTGGTTCACGCACAAGCACCATTTTTGAAAAATTAAATTGTACTGATACAGGCATGAGTTAATCAAGTAAACCGTTTTTAAACTGAAGCGGTTTTAAATTTAAGAAGAAGATGTAGGTCTGGCGGCCA
Source organism: Acipenser ruthenus (assembly GCF_902713425.1). Lineage (NCBI taxonomy): Eukaryota > Metazoa > Chordata > Actinopteri > Acipenseriformes > Acipenseridae > Acipenser > Acipenser ruthenus. The sequence continues at coordinate 18,328,318 of NC_081216.1, read as the reverse complement.
TCTTGTTTTACAAAATAACACAATTTGAATTCCATTGTCCCCAGGATGATGCCTACCAAGTTCAGAGTTAGTTGGTTAAACAATTTGCAAACAGAAACAGTTTGATGTTTTGGGTGCATTTTGGTGACAGCCATTTTGATAGTAAAGTTTATCGCAGCAACTTCTGTTTTGCAAACTTGAAGTGGGTTTGGTTGCTGATGATGTATGCAAAGTTTCAGATCAATCGGTTCAGCGCTTCCCAAGAAGATTTTGAAAGGTTTTTCCAAAAAATGCATCAGGCCGCCATCTTGGTTGATACATACATACATACATATATATATATATATATATAGTATACTATATTAAAATACCATATATTTCCCATGTGCTGATGTTATTACAGATGCTCTATATCCACTATCAATGAATTACCAATTATACGTTCCTGGGGTGCCAGTGAAAAGTGAATAAAACAAAACTGCCCATACATACACCTATGAACAGTACTGTATATGAATGTGTCTTTGAAAGCAAATAGCGAAAAGCTTGTAAGCTGAACCATTTCCATGTGGTTTTACATCTATGGTAGTATAGCAGCACATAGAGTTTAATGCGACTACCAACATAAACCTTCTTGTCTCCTTAACATGAGCTCCTACCTTATGGTCACAATATTGATAAAGGGTGATTCTTCCAAGCTGTGCTCTGACCTGGCATCATTGTACCAGCAAGGAGTGATTTCATCTTGCTCTGTTTAATCTGTGTATTAGCTAACACAAATATACTACGGGACAGTCTGGTATTAGCCAGGCATGAATTCTGGGATGATTACAGTAAAGCCTAACACTGTCGCTTGCAAGAAAACAAAAAGAACAACACTGTTAACATGACAGGGTTCACAATTACCCAGCCTGTATTTTGCTGCCGCAATAATCACACACATGTTTTTTGTACTAGTATATACTTCCTTGGTCACTGGTTAGTACATTTGTTTGCATTTTAGCCTTCTGTACATTCCTCTTTTTCACATTGCTCTCAATTTGTTTGTTTACATTCCCCAAAGGTAGTTTTAGCTGTAGGGTCACAAGCCCTGCCTCCTTTTTTTCCAAGGACTGGATGGACAGGCCAAAAACTGGAATTAGATATGGGCATTGAGACTGAACTGCTCCGTTAAGAAAAAAAAACGAACAGGCGTCTGACCCGTATATTACCTGCAGTCTGTGAATGAAAAACTCGAAGATTGCAGAGCAGTAGGTAAGAGATGTTTGCTGATATTTGCTATGTTAATCATTAAAAGGCTTGTATGTATGTATTTCAAGAGTTGTGCAGACATGTCTCTATGTAAACATTGCTCAACGCCAAACCAGCTGTTTTTTAGAAACAGTTTATGGTGTGTCCAGATGATGTTTATCTGTCTCTCATTCTGTGAAGCCATGTCTTTTTCATTTAACAACATCAAGTCTTTACTGTCTACGGAGGCCCTTTCTCATGCATACTTGTAGACAGTTATCACAATGTTTGCAATTACAGTACTGAGGTTTCTGTTGACATGATAAAGGTTGTCAGATTCTTTCATTTTTCTGCCAAATTCAATATTTAATTAATGACAAACTTAAGTAGGCGACTTGTAGTGGAATCATTTATTTGACAACTGGATCATAAATTTACAGAGCACAAGAGGTAAGTTGTTGGTTATTTTTTGGACAATATTGTTTGGTGCCTCCTGAACTTAAGGGATCATATCGTACCGTAGCTGTACTACCAACAGCTCATTAACTGTCACTGTCATTTTAAATAAGCCCATTCAGTTCATACTTCTGTAGTCTGCTTATCCAATGCAGGGAGAGTATGCTTCTTTATTATTTCTGTATGGCTTAAGCAGTGCACTTTACCTGCATTACATAGATACTCAGGAAGCATTTCTTAAAGTCCATTCTACATGATTCTTGTTTGTAGTAAAGGCACCCTGAATGTGGTATGTTTAAAAATAAAGATTTTTTTTTTTTCTAGCTAGATTATAAAAGAAACCAGATCCCTGGTTAAATATCAATAGAGAACTGTTTACTAACAGTAACTCAAGAGAAAATGAATTGTGATTAAATTAAATTATAGTCATTTGAAATACAGTAAAAGCAAAAGTGAAACTTTAATTTATATTAAAAAAGCAAAGACAAAAACAAACCAAAAAACCTCAGTGGTATAGAAGATGGCCATTCAGCAAAACAGTATTTTGATGATGCCTCTACTCACACAGGCCCTAGTGGCATGATCTATGACTTGCATGTTTCTATATACTGTATAGAGAGAGAGAGAGAGAGAGAGAGAGAGAGAGAGAGAGAGAGAGAGAGAGAGAGAGAGAGAGAGAGAGAGAGAGAGAGATAGATAGATAGATAGATAGATAGATAGATAGATAGTACAGTATACGTAATTGTTTATGACTAATCAGATTGCAATCTGTCACACAACGTCGTAGTTGCCAGAACTTTGCACTTGGTATCAACCAGAGAAGGAGGTCTGTAATGTGCACACAATAGGGTCTTTGTTAGCAAACATGATGAGAGCTGGGTGCATGAAGCTGGCTGTGAGAATCTCTAAGGATATGATGGAAGGCAGCCAAGTCCTTACAGAAAAAAGAAAAAGAGTCACATCATCTGAACCCAGGGTTTTCCAACACACAGTGGTGCCTATAAGTATTTCTAATCAAATATACTGATGCAGTGCATGCTTTAACACAGGGGTGAAAACACAAAGGTTCTTAGTGCATAGCCCAGACATCTCCAGATGACAGGTCTTGGTCCAACTGAGCAGTGCTGATGATAAGAAGCAAGTATTTAACAATTGAAACTGATTTGAGCAAGAAAAAAACAAAAAAAAAACAAAAAAAAAAACAATAAGTCATCAAGAAGCTGTGCAAAATCCAAAGGAGGTCATGTCAAATTTTAATAAAGATACACTGAATGTGAGCTTGATGAAGACATCTCTTCACTAAATGTAATATTTAATACTAACTATACATTCAGACAGTAAATGACTACCTGAAAGCATAGCATGTCTGTGTGTCTGGGCACTACGGTCTAATAGCAATGCCTGAGAATTTCAGACTGTTACAGCTCTCCAGCAACAATGTTCCTGAAATAAGGCAGAGTAATGTTATCTAGAATGAATTATATTGCAACAGGCTTTCGTTTGGTTACATCTAACTAAGGGGCTTTATAACAATAATCCTGGAATTTGTGATTAGCCTTAGTGAATGAACTAGCTTTTGTTTCTGTATAGTCTATTCACATCTTTAAATATTCTTCCAATGGGGGCTGGGGGGTCAGATTTATTAATTGTAGCATATTTCAGTTTATAATCATCCAGTGACGAATCAGCAGCCATATTTTTTGTTGATCTGAACTGGGGTTACCTGAAGTTTATATCCAGGATTTCTCAAGTCACCATCAGAATAGAACATGCACATTTACTTCCATATGGTCAGTTGCCAAGGCTGTTTTATCAGTGATGGGTGTGTTCCAGATTCCGCTTTACCTTGGGAAACCTGCTCAGAAATCGTTCAGTGGTTTAGTATTATATTTACTAACTTGAAATGAACAACTCAGGAATGTAATTCAAATGTGTTCTTAAGTGGTCTAATTCTAGTTTTGTAACATTTTAAAATCTAAATATGTGCAGCTTTTAAATCTTATATAAATTGAATAAATAGCAATTAAACAGTTTTTCTGTCACTTCTTCCTCCTAACTCCTTGTGGCAATGTGCTCCGCCCCTGTGTGCATTTGTGTGTTATATGTTGTATGTTACGTGTGTTAATGTTGGTGTATAGATGTAGCTGCACGGGATATAAATGGGAGTGTACAGCACGAGTTATTTAAAATGTATAATTGTATTTAGGTACGGGAATTGTACTTCACTTCACGTGCATTTAAAGTATTTAATATGTGAGCACGAGGTTGCACATAATTAATTCACGTGCTGGGATTCAAGTGAATAATTAATTAGTAATTGAATCCCAGCACAACAGTATATATAGGTGCACGTTTTACTTACTCGGGGTTGTGTGTTCGGTGAGTAGAGAACGGGTGTGGAGAGGAGGTAAAAGAAACTAAAATTATAGGGGTTTAGACTCACCGTGTTTGTTTGTCTGTTCGTCCACTTTGTTTAGTGTTATCCGTTTTCTTTGTCTATTTATTTTGGCCTCAAGTGCCGCGTCCTGTGTTTTGTTTTGTTTAAACCATTTATTTTATAATAAACCGGCGCAAGCAAGCGCATTTACCATGTCATCCACCGTCTGTCTGTGTACTCCTTTCTGGTCTGACGAAACCTGCTTGTCATACTCCTTTACTGAACCAAAACTGTTTGCTCTGACCCTATAGGCTTCAGTCATGTTTCGCTTACAGTTAGAACTGCAGCTAGGGTCAGTTATCTACATTTAAGGGCTTTTTTAATGATTCAGATATCCATGGCACACATTTAATATAAGAAACCTTTTCACCTACAGTACATTGTTCTCTTATTATTTATTTAGCCTTATGGTATCTACCATACTAATCCTTTTAGCCTTGATTGTGTTTGTCAGTGAATGAAGTATTTGTGTCCCTTGGCACATTCATCCCAATTCTTCTGGAGCGTGTTTCAATAGCAGTACGCTATCTTCACCTGTGGTATTACTGTTGTTGGCATGTACACTACCATTCCGTAGTAGCTGGGTTGGGCTTCTGGATCCCACAGATAAAGCACGTATCTATGATGCTACAGTAAAATAAGAATTACTCACGAATAAAAAGAAAAGACCATCGATTGTTAATCGACTGCACATCAGAGTACCATTTTGGAACATGTATTTCATTAGTTCAGACAGAAGGGGGCGCTGCTAGATTATACAATCCATTGAGAAGATGAGGCTTGAATTCGTCTTCTATAATAAATCTAATCAACAATTTCACAGTAAACAGAGGTGTGTGGATGAAACGCTGGTTCACTTAGTCCTCTGGTCCAATGACAGATCAGTTTTCTTGAACATTTTGGTTCTTTTCCTGCTCTAATACTGATATCCTCTTCTGTGTTAAATATAATCAATTTGTTGGGAGGTTTACAGTAACTGGTCATTTGGCTTGTGAGGTTTGTAATGGTATAATGCTAATGAGTGCAGATTTTACATTGGTGCTGCCTTTGACTTTCAGCTACTTGATTTGATTGACAAGTTTCATAACATAACTAAGCAATCAAGCAAAATACATTGCTGGATACAAATTTGTTTATGGCACCGTCCGGTTTTCAATCTAGGAGCCAGATGCTCTAATAAACTCAATTTCCTCTGCTGGAATAGTCATTTGCTTTTGCCCTTGACTGTTTTAGTTCTAAAATACTGTACTGTGTTTTCAAGGTAGACATTCCTTTCTCTCTCAAGGCACCACTTATATCAAGCTGATTTCCTCCATTTTGTGCCTGAGGCGAGGAAGAAAGACTGGTGAATTGTCCTCAGTCTGGAGAAATGTTATCTGATCGTACAGGGGAAAAAAATTCAAAACCCTCATGACTGTCATATCAAATGAACAAAAAATCAAACTGAGAATATTTTCCATTACATGTGCAATTACTCCAAAAAGACAAACTAAAACAAAATGTACTGTGTATTTGTTGAAGTACATACTAAAAATAATACAAAACCCCATCAATCGTTCCTGTAATGCACATCCAATTGTAATATGGGTATAGAAGGTGTAGTTTTGAAAGAAACACGCATTATAGTAAACATGTATTTTAATTTGGTACTACACTAGGTTATGAAAGTTCCTATCTTGAGGAAGTCTGTTGCTGATTATTTTCCTATGTCATTTTATCTCAGCAGGGTCTTCAGAGTAGAAACATGTTATTCAGTATGTGAAGCAGCTGGCTGGCTAATCCCTGGAAAGAAGGGGATGATGGGGTGGGGACAAGTTAACTCTCTGAGGGAAAACATCAAGGAAGTGCAAGACTATGTGAAAGTACAGCTTGAACACAGAGATTCATTTAACCTAATAAGGTATAGGACCAGAGATATTTTCTAAAATGAAAATGTAGGCTTGCTGTAACTGATGTTTCTTTCAAAACTGCACCTTTAAGAATGGAAGTGTTCAACCGGTAAGATTTATGGCATTATTTTGTTAGACAGAACTGTTTTTTTTTTGTTGTTTTTAAGGAGACCATGACACGCAATAAATTCCCCTTCACAGCACATCTGGACCCTAACTGTACAGCCCCTTGCCGTCCAGTCTTAGACCTCTCTCAGTGCCAGACACTGGGGTGGTTTTGTGATGTAGACTAATGTTAGACTGAGGGCACACACTGCTGAAAATTCCAGCAACTGCTGTGGAGCTGGTGACCAGCAAAGGGTTGAGAATTCAAATAAATATTTATTAGCCTCTTACTGGGCACTAAGCATGTATTTATAATCCTACACAAGATTTACAGAAAAATAGATTAATTTATGGCTGGTTTAACAGACCCAGGTTAGCACTCATTTCGGACTACCCATTGTTAATTTAGGTAAAGTAGTCCAAACTAATCAGGGTCTGTGAAACCAGCTGCCAGAGAACAAACAGTTGACTTTAAAACTTTATAGTAAATGGACATACATTATTTCTTGGACCATTTAACCAGCTCCTCAACCAGGATCAAGTTTCCTTAATGACCAGCTGGTAAACCAGCATATACCTGTTTCCCTCAGGGCAAATTCTTTCAGTTTTGGATATTAGCCAGATTTGAATGAAGGTCTTGGAGGTGACTGGATCTGGTAACCTGCTGTGCCAAACAGCTCTCTGTACCGGTGTTTGCAACTTCTTGTATTGATGTAGTTTTGAGGATGTGGAACTGATGCAAATATATCCACTGTTGTGCCAGGATACCTTGTAAAATGGCAACTCAATGTGTTTTTTTTTTCCTGGTTACATAAACTAAAATGCAATCACCACCAAATAATGTAAAAAAAAAACCGCACGCACGCACGCACGCACGCACGCACGCACGCACGCACGCACGCACGCACGCACGCACGCACGCACGCACGCACGCACGCACGCACGCACGCACGCACGCACGCACGCACGCACGCACGCACGCACGCACGCACGCACGCACGCACGCACGCACGCACGCACGCACGCACGCACGCACGCACGCACGCACGCGGCAGCAGTGTGGAGTAGTGGTTAGGGCTCTGGACTCTTGACCGGAGGGTCGTGGGTTCAATCCCTGGTAGGGGACACTGCTGCTGTACCCTTGAGCAAGGTACTTTACCTAGATTGCTCCAGTAAAAACCCAACTGTATAAATGGGTAATTGTATGTAAAAATAATGTGATATCTTCTAACAATTGTAAGTCGCCCTGGACAAGGGCGTCAGCTAAGAAATAAAGAAATAATAAAAACTTTGTTTAATTTATTAAACCAGAAATAACAGCCTTTTGCGGTTTACACGAGAACACACGTTATAAGCTTACAAACCACATAGCATTCCTTAACAAAACAATACAATACAAAAAAACGGACAAATCACAAGATAGACTTTACTAGTATGTATACTTGGATAGACTGATCAAAAAAAGTGTCATACAAAAAAAATACAAGGAGTTAAACAAACCAAACGTTGGTCAAAACATATCTGTTGCGATTCAGGACTAATATCAACTATTGTGAACTTTAAGACTTTGCCTTCTGTATGAATGTGAGACTCAAGCATGTTGCAGCTGATGGAGTTCGGCGGATACAAGCTGTATGCTCTCTCAGAGCTGCAGACAGAAGCCTTGGCTGGAGCGTGAACAAGACCCACCTCGTTTCACCTCGAAACTGCTCTATCCTGCATTTTAAAATCTGCACAAGTGTCGGAAAGAGTAATTCAAACTTTCAAGGTCTGTGCTAGAATCAAACAACCCACAGATACAAACATACTTCTACAAAAAAAGTAACTAGTAATTGACTCAAGAACCCCATTAGAAGCAATAGCACCACAGAAAATAAAAAAAGCTAATGTATACCTAGTGACTGACAGCCAATCAAGCAATTTAAAGCTAGGTCTATGAGCAATGGAAGACATTCTGGTGCAACTGTGTTTCTCTGCTATTTAATAAAAAGCCAAACAATACTGTACAGGGTTGAACAGTTGAACTTCTAATATGTTTGATGGCTTTTGTTATTTATGAAGGTACAACACTAGAGGGCAGCTATCTCTTCTAAGCTGGTGAACCTATATGGGGGTCCCATGCTTTTCTTTGCAGTACAGGTTTCCTGTATACTAGTTACAAGTGGCATGAAAATAATAATGAACCATGGCTGTAAATATGGAGTAGAATTTCACAAAACAATTTAATGGTTTAACTGTCTTTTTTTTTTTTTTATTAAAGCGTTACTGTCCTTATGAATAATAATAAAAAGCAAACACAAAACATGGAAAACCCAGAGCTTTACTCCCTGTGGGCTTCGGATTACAAAACAAGATTGTAACACAAAAGATACCAAATGCTTTAGGGCTACATAAATCTTTGGAAGTCATATCAGAGTCTGGGCCCATATTTACTGAGTCATTTTCTCTAGAACTTTTGCAGCATTATGACATTTCAGAGTTTGAAGCGCACACAATGTTTTTGTTTGAGTGTTTGACTTATTTTTTCTTTGACAGCTTGTAACTCTAATTTGTCAAAGGCTTGTTGGATTGATTTGAAGACTTGTATATAGCTTCATAAGAAAGGGTGAAGGAAACACACACAGTTGCACACTGCTATAACAAAGCTCTACCACAAACCTCTGAAAACCTGCCCCTGGCTATGAAAATAATTAATACAGTTGCTCTAGGAGTGTATTTGCATGCACACAATAGGATTTGCAAGGCAAATACCCTTAATGTTATATTAAAGAAGAAATGAGGGGAGGTGCAACATTTTAACTGGAGCAGAATCTTGATACAAGCAGGACCGCTTTTCTGTATTGTTTCAAAGGCACCTTTTAGAAAAACACTAAAGACGGCAACTGAGTGACCTTGTAAAAAAAAAAAAAAAAAAAAAAAAAAAAAAAAAGCTAACGTGTTACGCACAGAGTGAAAAGCAATGTTGAGATTATTCCATTGCGATAGGTACTTTACATATAAAGTATACATAAATATAAGAATTCATGAGAAGCTAGGTGAAAGATTAATAATTTATTATTAAAGGTTACACATTTAATGATTTATTTACTGTTGTACAATTTGTATTAACAAACATGGATTCTTTTTTTTTTTTTGAAGATGTATGTGTCTTAACTGAATATTGTATGTACAGTAGCAGCAAACATACACTGTTTTGGTAACTGAAGAATAGAGAGTACAATTTTCAAAAGGACTTCAACTTTGTAAAACTGACAAACAGTACGAGAACTGCATTGTTTTAATTGAACAGTAAAAATGATCTTCACATATAAAAAGTATAAATGACAGTTATAGCTGTAATTAAAATGTAGTACATATATACAGTCCAATAGCTATTTGACATGATTTGGCAGTTTCAAAGCAGAATGGAGAAGCACATAATTTCCCAATGAGAATGCACAACATTAGGCAGAGCTGAAACTCACAAGCCCCTGTGCTTCGATTCTGTGCAATGGACTTCCACACACAGTCGTGCCTACATTTGCCACATAAAACTGTGGATAATGCTGTAGGATTGGGTTTCCAAGGAACAGTTCATACACAACATCATTATCAAGATAAAATAAGCAGAAGTTGTTGCACAACATTCGCATGTGCAATTGAAATTTGAAAAGGGAATAGATTTTCAGATTGAATCATAAAATCTTGGAGAGAGAACATAGCTTATAGAGTTTGGATTTTAAATGAAGGATTTTTTTTTCATTAGCAGTACATAGTGTGCATCTTTAGGGTGATATATTAGTAATAGAAACAAATAATAATGCCAGAGGTATAAATAATGATCCTTGCATGGATTTATAATAAAAGCAAGTGCTGTGCATTTTTCTTTTTGTACATGCTTTGCAGTTCAATGCAATGTAGGATTACATTTTTTTTTGCAGTGATTGAATTAGAGAAATAACTGAACACAATACAAAGCAGTTTACTGGTACAGACATGCTCATTATTTTGCAAAGTAGTTGCTTCTCCCCTGCAAGACATGACTCACTGCAGGTTGAGAGATTTGATCAGAAATTAAATGTAAACGTATACATTTCTGGTAATGTGAGGGCATTCGCAATCAATATTGCTTTAAAAAAGTAATTCCGTCTCTAATATACAATTTACAAGGACAGTCAAATGAACAGACTGAATCAGAAAATGTCTGTCATTGGAATGATTGCAATGGGGGTACTGTATATCTAAGTGACCGCTTAATATGTGATGTATGGACTGCAAATGGGAGAAGTAATTAAAAATATTATTACCATTGTTTGGGTGTGAATTAATGCAGATTATACTCCACAGTTGTGTATTTATAAGTCTATCTTACTGTTCTATTACAGTAGCATACAACCTTACTGCAATACATTAATGTGTTGGTCTTTTAGACTGACTGCATATCAAATTACTGCATTGCAAGTTGAGCCATTCTAGAGTTTAGTGGCAGTTTAAAACCGTGCATCATTTGTATACAATTAAGGCTTGCAGAAAAACATGGAATGGCTCAAATTGCCATGCAATTGCATACAAATGTATACCATTGTATTTGATCAGGAGTTTGAAAAAAAATCAGTGTTTTTTGTCTACCTTCATACTCTAGTATCATGACTGCCTTATTGTGTGTGTTGAACGTCTGATAGCACGGCACAATGGTGACATTTCATTAAAAACAAAAAAAATATAAATATTTTTCTACTGTACAAAATTTCACATGTCCAGAATTACTCTTGCAGTACTGTACACCCCCCCCCCCCCAAAAAAAAAATAACCAAAAAACTTAAAACTCCCCACATTGGCCTCTGCCCAGCATTTATAAAATAGAATTATCTTATTTGTTCATATTTAAAATTATTTACAGAGGCAGATAGAGAAGTCCTTGTGGGGCGGTCATGAGGAGTCTGTACAAGGGGAGGGCGGTGGGGGACACAGGTGGAAGTAGCTGCGCTCTGTAGAGGGAGAGGGGGGGCAGCTCTCCTCTGCAGACATGTACTGGCTCCGAGGGGTGGGGGGCGGAGGGTAGGGGTCCGAGTCCGAGTTCAGATCAATGTAGTACTTGTTTGTCTTCCATCGACTGGTGGTGTAGTCGCTGTCACACACGTCCGTGCTGCAGGGGGTGGTGGGAGGCGCAATGCCTCGCATTAAATAGGGCCTAGAAAGAGACATTGAAAAGGAAAGACAGAAATACATTGTGAGATTTTTTCCTTTCTAGCTTCCTATTCCAGGCAATACAAGGACGTTGGTGGCAAGCAAATACTGGCAGTATTAATTTTGTATTAAAAATATTGAATTCTAGCCATGCAAACATGGTATTCAGATTATGCTACACAGTAATGGTATGTGCAAAAAAATAACATACGTATATAATGAAGGAGAAAAGTAATTGATAAACTGTTGACTCACTAGTTTAATAATTGGCTACAATGTTTTGGCTTCTGCCTTCTCCAGATAGCGTGGAAGAAACTGTCAAGTTGACTGATGTTGTTCCTGAATTTCTAGTGATTGATGAGTATCCTATTGGATATACAGCTGTTTGCTATTTTTTAATTCTATGTAGTATATATTTTACATGTATACTGTGTGTGTGTGTGTGTGTGTATATATATATATATATATATATATATATATATATATATTATTGGATCTCATTTTGGAATCCATCTTGCACGCATTTAAATCCAAATGACAGAATAACTGGGTGAATCACATCCAAATTAAGCAACACTGCTGAAGAGACGCAGAGCCTGATCTATGGAATCTAATTTCCTTTATTCAGCTGTTTAACTTTTGTCATACATTTTATCTTTTCCACAACTTGGACTGGTCATATAAAAACAGAATAGTACATGAAAGCACATGGAGTGCTGTGTACATTTCATTTAAAACAGCCCATCCAGCCAGGTGTGATCCTTCAATAAGTAACAGCAGCTGGTTTCTGCTGGAGACACTTACCTGTATGATCTGGTAGTTGAGGGACTATTGGAGGAGTAAAACATTTCAGTATTGTACAGAGATCGGTCGGTAGCTGGGGACGGAGGTGGGTTCAAAATCTGAAAAAAAAACGAGGAAGAAATAAGGCTGAGGAATGAGAAATGGCCGTTTGTTTTGTCATGAAAAACACCACACGCTATATTTACTAAAGCGAGTTGTAGGCCTCCCCAGTGGGATTCTTTATGCCTCTCTCATTGCTTCTCCCCAGCTTACCTGTGGGTAGAAGTTTCCTTTAGTACTGGAGGAGCTGCTGGATGATGCTCCAGTCACATGGTTCCTGTCATACAGAGGGGCACCGCTGCCACTGCTCCCCATCAGACTCATGGAACTCATCATGGACTTCCCACACGAGATCCCTGGACAGAACAGCATGGGGTCATTAAACACAGTGGAGCCAGACAGATGTTTCTTCTTTTAGTCAACACATTTCATTGAAAGAAGATTCATATTATTTATTTAGATTAAATTGCCTTTTATACACTACAAAGGAAAATTACCTAAACTAAAAATATCCTGTTTGTTTAACCCACTTAGAAGTAGACACGTATCTCATAACCTTTCAGCAATTCAAGCAATATAACTAGCATAACAAATCCTAACCTCCAAGACTATGGCACTGTAACAATTTGTAAAAATTACATTATAAATCCAGATTTTTCTTGAGCAACTTATTACATGGTTAATAGCTTTGCTATACAGCAAGAGTCACATCAATATATAACGTGCCTATATAACTGTTCATGAATTTTTAATAAGGGAGTCAGCGTCAAGTGCTTTTTAACTTGGATAACGCATTACACAAGAGCCATCTCACAGATTACTTTGGATTGACTATGCGTTTAATACAGGAGATTTTTGTGCTGTGCTTTTCTGTTGAGAATCAGCAGTTATTACATAAACATTAAAGCAGTGCTATTCTGGTTGTAGTTATCCATAACACATTACCAGCAGGGTTCCTTACCAGTGAAAGTGCCATGCTGGGAGCTTCCTGGGGCTATGAAATTAAGAGGGAGGTGGGGAGTTCCGCTGATATATTCATGAGGAAACGGTCCATTGGGGCCTTTATAGCGACGACACACCACTCGCTGGCACACGAAATACATGGCTCCCATGACGAACAGCGACAGTATAATCCCGATGACCGGCCCAATGGCGCTGCTGTGAGTCTGGAGTTCAGTCTCTGTGTTCAACTCTGCAAAGACACAAAAGAAAAAGGTTTTCAAAACACGAATGCATCAGGAGAACAGGTAAGGTCAATACGGATTAAAATTCCCTGTAAACATGAACAACGTAACACTAGATGGTGTCTGTATTCATTTTGTTTATCATAGATGGTGAAGGCAGGCACGAATTCAAAGCGATCAGTCTTCTTTATATGAGCAACATTCTTTCAGTCATTTCAACTACGGAAGTACTAACAAACAAGTTTTGGTTATTCGGAAAAAGTACTGTGGACAGCGACTCAGGTTTTATATGAAGTTAACATTTTATGCAAAGAATATTACCTGCCAACACTAGCTATTTTGGTTTTAGTTCAGTTTAGCACTGTTGCGCATTTGTAATGTTTTGTATTTGATTCTGTATTATTTTGTGACTAGGACCCCAGTGAAAACGAGACCTGGTCACAGTGGGCTTTACTTCCTCTTAAAACTGAGAATGTCCCGAGTGCATCCGAGTAGTTTCTTGCCAGTTTAATGACTGCATTCCTGTCTGAATTGCCTTTGAAACTTGCTTCACAATTGCTGACACATAGAAGGCACATATAGAAGGCTGGATTCTCAAAGTTATTTACTCTGAATTGTCATTAGCGCAATTTGTTTTTGAAAGGAACATTTATAAAAACGAGTGATAAACAGATATAGATGACTCATAAGCTCCTACAATAACTTCAGGGTTGTTTTTTTCTGGTTTTGGTAACTTTAAATCGGCCGTGTTTTTGCCATCTAATAAAAACATAATTCTGATGATTTGGAGTAAAGAGCTCTGAGAATCTGGCCCACAGTGTTGAGAGCAAGCTCACCACAGAGCATCTCGTCTGATCCATCGCTGCAGTCTGGGAAGGAATCGCACCGCTGTTTCACCAGGATGCACTGGTTGGTGCTGCAGCGGAACTGGTTTGGACGGCAGATCGCTGCAATGACAAACGGACAGTGCTTTACCATCATCACCCATCACACTTTGCACAGATTAAATTCCAGTCACCTCCATTTAAAGACAAGACACAGACCTGCTGTGTGTGCAAAATTCACATTGTATCCAATAAACCATCTGCTCCAACTGTCAAACTAGCACATTGTAAACAATGGGCAAATATTTTCTGTAATTGTGGCACAGGCCCTCACAGGCTCATCCAGGCAACAATAAAAACGCATGGTCTGAGAAATGATTCTTGCAGACCTGCACAGTAGCTGGTTATCAGGGGGACTTTCCAGTTCCTTCTTAAAAGTCTTCACAAATGATACTGTATTTCCACAGTCTACAGCCATTTCTATGGTTTTATATGTCAACACTTCATGCAAGCAGAAGATGTTCTACAGGCAGAAAAATGTTAACCCTTTAGTGCTGAGCACAGTTTTTATTCTTTGTGTTAGGCTAAGAATATACTTCAAATATTTAATGGTTAATTGGTTGATTTGGACTTGTCTTCAAAGATACAATTACTAGCACAATTTTTCTCAGAGAAAAAAACAAACAAAAAAAACATTGAAGGCACCAAAACATAAAACAAAAAATGGTGCAGTAAAAAGGCTTTGTTAACTTCCTCTCTAGTTATGGGAGAAACACACCCAAGAGCATGATTTAAAGTAGCCTTCAGAACACCCAAACGTTATGCTTGAACCCCCACAGTACATTTGAGAACCGTTGCTAAGCGGAGGTAAACATTCGAGAACATGTTATTAAAGACTCACTGTCACAGTCCTGCTCATCGGACTTATCCTGGCAGTCGATCTCCCCATTGCAGCGCAGCCGGGACTCTATGCACTGTCCCTTCTCACACTGGAACTGGTTGGCGGAGCAGAGAGGGCAGTTCTCCTCGTCGCTGTGGTCGTCACACTCAAGAAAGCCGTCACAGCGCCAGGCCATGGGGATACAGTCGATCTCCCCAGTGGAGCAGGCAAACTGATCAGGGGAACACGTCGGGGGTTCTGGAGGAGAAAGGCACGGCATTCGATAGGATCTCACATGACCAAAAGGCAGTGAAACGTTTCAGTATTTTGCAGTCACTGAATGTGTTTGGTCTGCTTAATATTACGGATGAATAATGCTTCCCTGCTTATGGTGGACGAACCATAGTTCAAATCATACCTTGTTAGTAAACACCAAACTAACACTTGACGTTTCTGTATTACTACAGGCATTTTTCTAATTATGTGAGAACAATGACTCCAAACATTTCATATTTATTCCATTTTATTGGTAATTTGTATTATTTTAGGAACAGATGAAAAATATATGAGGAAAATAAATTAATTGATAATTGGTAGCAAGAGTAAAACAACAACATATAAACTTTCCAATGCATTTGTAACAGGGGGAACATTAGTCACATTCTTGAGTAAACTGGCCACCGCATTTTATGTTCAAATCAGTAAACACTCCCACAACTAAATAAGAACTGGACATTTACTCCAAAGGGCCCCTGACATTCCTTATAGTTTCCTATGGTGACTGCCATTATATTTCTTTTCAGACATTCAAGTCCCATATCATTTGATTAGATGTTCTAGGTCAATACCACTAGAGAACGAAACATCAACAGCCATTCATATTTGACACTAGATCATAACTGGAAAGCCCACAGCTCCCTTAACTAATTCATGAGCAGACCCATTGTCAATTATACCAAAAGTTTCCCTTTAGTGTCCAAGGTTACCCACTGAAAAGTGCTCAATTCCTATTCTTGCACTAGTCAACCGCTTAAATTTTTGTATAAACTGCTATTTTTGAACCAAACACATTTAATAACAAATGGGTAAATAACAGTACTTTAACTATTTTCATATAATCCTTGCAATTGTATTTCAAGACTGTTTTAGCAATGTGTGTCAGGGGTATTTTAACATTTTCAGTAATTTTGTTTTGATTCCCCTTTCTCCTTTGATTTGGCTTTAAGTAAGCACGTACTGGTGGAGGCTCTTCCGTTAATAAGTTTACATGCACACAGACTATCCTTTTGCAAATATTTTTGTTAACCCCCCCAAAAAAACTTGGAACCAGAACCAGTGTGTGGCTGAATTCAATTAAATCCCCAATCTGTTTCCAGCTTGGTTCCCAATGCAGAATACATATAGGATTTGCAAAGTGACTCATTGTAAAACAGGGTAATTCACCGACTACAATCAATTTAAATGAACCCTTTCATTGCCAACACTGCACTTCCTCTCTAGTTTCCTCGTGCCTTCATGCGGTTAAGCCTGGAGGTTCTCTCCTATCACTACTTTCACTGCATCAGTATACTGGAGTCGTGCCAGAGTTCCTTCATTCTTTATTGTCTCCTTCCCTCGCCTATGCCATGGTATGCAGTTAGAAGTATTTAGACAGGTGACTGCTGTACAGCTTTCAAGGTTTCATTTGAAAAGTTACCCAAAGGGTGGCTGGGGACACGAATACAAACTGTCATCAGCAAAAACATTGAAATATCTTGCAGGGCAGATGGTTTCGTATCAAGATTAATGATGTTTTGAGTTTGCTAGATGACATTAGAAAAATGACCAAATGTTTTTTGGAACTAGTCGATTATAAATGAAAGCTACAAAAGGCCACAAGGGCGTGTCAGAGAGTGAGGAAGCGGCCATCCTGGATGTGGATTGCTGATTGAAATCCTGGCCATTACATTACCTCCACAGGTGAGCAGATTCTGCAGCAGCACCAGGTGGACTGGGCAGGAGCAGCGGGGGGTCCCGTCACCCTTCGCAATGCAGATGTGTGAGCAGCCTCCGTTGTCACGGGAACATGGGTGCGCCGCTGGAACAATGACAATGACAATGACAATCAATACAGGGCTTTCTGATCTCGGTGCTACATTCGGGTAAGTCACAATAAATGAGCATGAATGCAACAGTGTGTGCTACTGGGTACAAACTCTAGTTATACTGTTTTTTTATGAAGACAAAATATATTGTGCAAAAAAAAAAAGAAAAAAGATTGTACATATTATTGTACTACTCTCAGTTCTAAATGGTAGACAATGCAGTATGAAGACATTCAGCATACATTATTGAACACCTCTTTGAGAAAGTCAGTTACAAAGTTCATGGTTTCTCACATACTTTTTTGATATTATCCTGTTCATTCTTTAGGCACACAATGGTCAATCCAGCAATTGGAATTATGGAGCCCTGGTGCTACACACTTATACAGCTTGCTCAACTGCTCTGCTTATTAGATCCCAACAACCCTTCCATTCACTTACAGAACTCGTCTGTGTCGATGTCTTCCACTGCGTGGATCCCAGTGAGATGCACTATCCTCCCCTGGATCCTGGTCCTCTTGTCCCCGTTGATTTTGTCCACGCGCTCAATCATCTGCTGCTGCCTGTCTATCCAGTACAGGTGCTCCCCCAGCACTGTCAGCCCTGTGGGCTGGAGGATATTGGAATCCTGCAGAGTAATCCTGTTTGCTCCTGTTGAAACAAACAACAGAAACTCCACTGAGCAAAGCATCTCCAGCCATGAGTTTTTTAACAGTAAACAATAGCCAACAGTCATTTCCTGCTTTGTCTATAATAACCGGTGCCACTACAGTGAACTTTCAGTGAAAGAACCGAGAAATAAGTCACAAAAAATAACGTCAAGTTCATTTCTCCTCTATTAATCATTTTAGGCTTGTTATCTGTGAAGAATCGCTGTGACTTTGATCTGGATGAGAAATCTAAGCCGTTATCATGAATTGGATGTCAGTGAAGTGGAGGAGATGTCAGAGAACTTTGCTTGTGTAAGAGAAGCGTAAACAGATTTCTTCCTGCTTTGAAGAGTGCAAAGTTCAACATTAGTAATACACGTCTTCCATTACACAAAATTACAAAGCCATCAGAATAAAAAAAAAAGTAGATCACCATGAGCTTAACATACATCTAGCAATGGGAATGTGGCAGAATATAAAGAAAAGACAAAAGAACATAAAGAAAAGTCTAAAAGAACGGTAATGCAAGAAAAGAGAGTCTTTCCCCCACACACCAACAGGTGAGCACAATGCAGTGGTGTCATGCTAATGTATTATTATCCATATATTTCTGTCTCAAGAATATATACATTCGTATTAAGGGAAACCACTCCTGGGGCTATGAACATCAAACCTTTTTACTGTCTTTGTCTGAAGAATAAATCGGTGTCTACAGCTGCCTAATTAGAAAACAGATTGAATTACATTTTCTTTTGATGTTCTCTATAAGCCACAGCAAACCCCCATTTCTTCTTATTTGGAAGTTGTTGGTTTTTTTTTTTCTTACTTTACTGATTAAGTGAAATACCTTGATTAGCTTAACTAACCTTTGCAATTTTCTTTTGGAGTTTACAATTTTAAAGAACCCTCTGAGTTATGCACACACTGTGTTGCCGCTATAACACAAACAGCACCTTATTAGGGCAGCAGTGTGGAGCAGTGGTTAGGGCTCTGGACTTCTGACCGGAGGGTCGTGGGTTCAATCCCTTGTGGGGGACACTGCTGCTGTACCCTTGAGCAAGGTACTTTACCTAGATTGCTCCAGTTAAAAAACCCAACTCTATAAATGGGTAATTGTATGTAAAAACAATGTGATATCTTGTAACAATTGTAAGTCGCCCTGGATAAGGGCGTCTGCTAAGAAATAAATAATAATAATAATAATAATAATAATAATAATAATAATAACTTTTCTTGACATATTCATTTCATACACAGAGCATTTGGTAAGGTAAGGAAACTGCTTGCTTTTTATAAAATTACGGAACAAAAATCACAGGCAAGATCAAGGATTTTTCCCATTACTGGTCTAGGAATGATGTTATCAAATGTACAGGTCCACTTTAGGGCCTTCATTTAAGGTACTCTCAGAAAACTTCAAAAGCTGAGGTTTCAATGATCAGATCAAAGCAAATCTTAATTTCTTAGGCTAAGTGATATATCTCTCTATAATTTTATCAAATGGGTTCAATTGCTTACACTTATTAAAAAGACCCTTTCAATATTATAGGTAATACTGTTACAGCAAGAAATTGTACAGAGATGGAAGGGTGAAGCAGGAAAGGGCATCTTAAAATCAAGCTGCAGCTGTTTAATCTCCTCTAGGAGACAAATTTGACATTTGGTATCCAAGGTGCCTCCACGACGTATACACACACACACAGGCATTCAAGTTTGAAATAACAGCTTCATAGCTGTTTCCTCTCAAATGTACCCAGTACAATATTTTGTATAATATACTTTAATGAATAAGTTGCCTTTGCTGAAGTGCTTTAGTGTGTCATTTAACATGCACTACACAGTCAAATATCTGAAAGTCTATGAAGGGGATTGTCAATTAACTAAACCATTACATGATCCCAAGAAAACACGTATCTGTATTTTTTTTCAGTTTGCAAAGGGGTCTTTGTCTTTCTTACTGTCAGGGTGTGGGTCAATACATCTTAAAAATCATAACCAGACTGCTTACAGCCTCCATTAATCCAGTTACTACATTCAACTGACTTATTTCACTGAATGTTTTTCAAATATTTTTATTGATTCATAAAAAAAGCAGCCAATGGTAGAATATGTTGTAATACTAAAAGAAACAATTAATTTGTCAAACATTTACACTAGAAGTCTTTCTCCGTTCACAGTGAATCCCAGTAATAAACTGGTTTGGTAATTCGAAACCTACCAGACAAGTCGCTGCTCTCGATGCGTTTGAGATCGGCATCCACCCAGAAGAGCTTCCCCAGGTTGTTGTCGATTGCCAGAGCGACAGGTCGAATGAGTCCTGTAGTGAACAGCACCTCCCGCTCAGTACCATCCAGGGAAGCACGCTCTATTTTAGCAGACCTCTCTTGCATGTTTGTGAAGTACATGTACCTGTTTATCACAAAGTCAAGGGGTTAGCTAAATTCTAATAAACGTGCTATATTATTGTTACTATTGTAATATTAAGCACTGCAATCACAAACTCTTACAACAGTACTGTATTCACTTCTTCATAACTGACCAATGTATACTGAAAAAACAGCATTTTTAACCCGACTCAGGTTTCCCGTTTGTTTATTTGAAAAGAGTTAAAGGTTTCCTGGTATGAAGATAATGTTGTGCTTTCTGCTTCTGGTCTATGTATTGAGAACTGAACTGTGATAAATTGGCTGCACGCTTTTCTTTTGATTATATTAAAAATGAAAGAAAGTTTACCGTAGTCTACTGCAGTCTAAAATCGAATATCTTCTCTATTGTTGGTATAAATCTTACCTATTTTTCCTATGGTGGCCTAATTCTTCCAACATTTATGTGTAAAGACCATCTCCAAATCCTTTTGGTGTTGCCATAAACATAATCAATGTATTTAAATGCATACCATATATTCGTCTATACTATATTCAGACTACTTTGCCTGTAGAATAGGATTACGAATGCATTTAAAAGCTGTTCTAGTCTACATTACTGTATACACAGGAATTATCGGACCTTGTCCAACGGTTTGCTGTTACAATCACAAAACAATCACAAATTCAATTCAACTACCT
The DNA here is from genome assembly GCF_902713425.1 of Acipenser ruthenus. NCBI lineage: Eukaryota > Metazoa > Chordata > Actinopteri > Acipenseriformes > Acipenseridae > Acipenser > Acipenser ruthenus. The sequence continues at coordinate 18,307,526 of NC_081216.1, read as the reverse complement.
TCAGCTGGCGACTTCCAAACAGAAGAAGTTCTGCAGTACTCATTTGGTTTTCTAAAAATAATTTTTAAATCATCTGTTCATAATCAGATTGTGCTTCTTTGTAAATGTCAAAACAAGCAGGGCCGGATCCCACTGCAGATCCTTTAATATCGGTCATATAAACCCCCAAATGGGTCTGTCAGTGTTCATTCATCGATGCACTTGTGATGCCTGGGTTACTGATGGAAAACCTGGCAAGCCTGGCATCCAAATATAACAACTTTCTAAATGTTTAAGACACAGAACCAAATAAATACTTTCACAGAAAAAAACAAATTCCTAAGAGTTTATCTTTTCCATACCGGTCTGCCAACTAACCGCTTATTCTAAACATCACCAGTCTTTTTCTTGGCCTTGTGTTCGTTTTTTTTTTTTTTTAAGAAAAAAAATAAAACTCTCTGCATCAATTATCTGCATATTTGTTGGTCAATTCCAAGCACTCTCTAAATAATTTCAAGTGCATAATAAAGAATGTCATGCATGCCGTTAAGAAGATTCTGTGCTTCAGGCAACAGTAAACAGATGACTATTAGCAAAGTTGCCCTGTACAAATAAAACCATCATAATTCCCTTTTAATGTATTGGAGGAACTATTAATAAAAATAGCAATAGTGCATTACACCATAAATACACAATTTTACACAAGTTTACTTTCCATAACTTTTTTCCTGTTAGTTTTACTTTAAAATTTTTATTTGGCTATAATATTAAGTCTAAAATCAACTCCCACCAACGCCACACCCAACGCTATCCACAAAGACTATAAATAACAGCCCAGCAGTAACTGTGATGGCAGGGTAACTAACAATGGCTAAAGAATTACAGAGAGGACGACCAAACCCTAACCACACTGCACTGCTGCACCACGAGCAAGGGAGAAAAAAATAAATAAAATAAAAATAATAATCACAGCTGTCCATCTGCTGCACACATGGCTTCAAAACCAAATTTTCAGAAATTTTAAAAATATATTGGCAGGCTGATGAAAGGAAGGGATCCCAATCCCATTACTCACCTTAAAATAATACCCTGTGTGTTAGAGAGATGTTCAATACTGAATGCCACACCACAGGGAATTGATTTTATACATACAGCTATGACACTTACTAGAAGAAGAATTCAGAACTCAACAGAATAGGCATTTAGTTCTGTATCAGACAGGACGTTCCAAAGTTAGAGGATAAACAATGGTTCCGAGTGGGGATCGGCAAAAAAAAAAAAGGGTGACAAAGACATAAAACACAAATTGCAGGTTGCATAACCCCGTATCAAGCACATGAAGGACTGCACTTCTTACCCTCTTTCTGCATTCATCACAAGGGCTCTTGGTCGATCGTGCTCCCCACGCAACACCACTCCTATGCCCTTCCCTTCCAGTCTGTTCACGTTGATGGTGTTGGTGGCTTCACATGTCCAGTAGACAGTCCGACTGAAAATGTCAATGCTCAGATCGTGGGGCTGCTTCTCTGGGTTCTGAATATGGTTGGTAGCAGAGACCACTACAAATGGCTAAAGGAGAAAACACAAAGCAGTTAGTGTAGCTAGCTACTGTACAGAACTAAAAGGGAGGTTACTTCCAAGACAAATTAAAACACACATAAAAAAAGCTGTTTCTTATTAAAGCATGGTTTCTGGCATAAGAACTGAAATCTTGTAAGTATTAATCAGCTGTTCACTTCTAACTACATTATTCAATATACTTTTAACACTTAGTATGATTAATAAACTGTCTTTGAAGGAGAAATATTATCTTACCATTTTACATGCAAAGTGATACGATATTGCAGCAATCCTGCTTTAACAACAACTTGCAAAACGATTTACACATACTTGGGTCTGCAAGATTACATTATATTAATATGCAAACGAAACTGATCAGAAAAGAAATCACATAGGTACATATCACTGAATATTAAGTATGTATTCTGTGTTTATGAAAACAAAATGGTACTTTTCATCTGGGAAAGTGAATTTGAAATGTAGAATTTAAAAGAAAAAGTAAATTTACATCAGAGCTGAGATCAGATAACATGTGACAAACTTTTCAGAAGTCAATAGCTTTGAGATTCTAGCCCTTGGTATCTTGACTGGTCATTCACAGCTTGTGTTTGGTCTCTGACCTGTGACCCATCATCCCTTGCTCTCTTGACAATGTTCTGCCGCCCATCCACCCAGTAAATGACGTTGTCCAGAGGGTCGTAGCTGATGGCCCGGACGTTGCGCAGTCCGTGGATAGGGAGGATGATGTCTGGGCTCTGCTCGTCCAACACCATGCGACTGATCGCCGATTTCTGACTGAACAGGAGGAAGCTAGAAGGGGCTGAAGCAAGTTTGAAAGTGTTAACAGCAAGCTTTCAAAATGACCACTGTTTATCTTGTCCAGATTTAAAAATGATCTGAACTGTAATGGATTGTTGATGTACAGTATATATAAAATAATAGATCTTCATTCCACTCTACACCATTAAGGACCACTCTGCCACCTAGATCCATAAACCCTGCAATAACCAATACTTTACAAGTATTCAGATGCTTTCTGTGTTTTAAAAAGCCTCACATTCCATCTGGGTAAAAGCCAAACAACTGGTTTTGATATAACCAGTCCACCTATTCTCAGACAGTGCTGGAATGCAGAGAAGTGCCCAGCATCATGACTCAGTGCCTTTCAGACTCCAAACCAACCTCTGAGGAAATGTGGCGAACTATAGAAGGCAGGGTTCAAATGTCAGCAGGCAGACATTCCAGTCCACACACTTTCACAACTGTACTTCCTGTTCACCCATTTTTATCTCCTTCAAAAGGGTGGTGTTTCCTACAGAAAGGGTTGGTTTTCTTTTCCCAATACAACACACAGGAATAACGAATGTGTATTTGTGTTCTCTTGCTAGTCACAGTATCATCCGCAACTTATTTCATGTCTACAGATTCAGAAAGCATATGCACTATCTGTGAGACATTTAAAAATACAGATAATTCTGATGTGTGGTGCAGATAGTCAACAGGGTGTGGCAGCTGAATTTAACAGAAAACATCCTAATATGCATAATATATGATATTGCCTATGTGTTGTCTAACTCTGTATAAGAAGAAACTAGGTTTGTCATCAGGGTTGAAAGTGGGTTTAGTCTACTTGACCTAGTTGCTTATACTGTAGGTTGTCTGGGTTTTCCATTATACCAGCTTTAAAAAAAAAACATGCAACAGGAAAATACACTTAAAAATGCAATGGATCTGTCATCTTAAAAGTACTTACAGCTACAGTTCCTGCCATTGCTGTTGAGAGTGTAATGTGAAGCACATCCACACTTGTATCCCTCAGGTACAGCCAGACAAAGCTGGGCACACTGCCCATTATTCTGCACACATTCGTTGGAGCCGTCCTGACGGGAGGAGTGGAACACTAAAATATCCATAACGTAGTCCAGATGCCCCTGGATTACCGTGCGGTTCTGCCCACTGGTCTTGTCTGCTCGTTCGATGCTGCGGAGGTTCCAGTCGGTCCAATAGATATAGTCTCGGTACTGGGTGAGCCCAAACGGGTGGGGGAGATCATCTGCAATAACTTCCCTTTGCAGCCCTATTTACAGTGAATACAAAATACAGTTGGTTTATTCAGCATATAGTATTTTCTTTTTTTTTTAATAGCAATCCAAATCTGCCACAGACCTTATCCAGGGTAAGGAATTCAGGGAGCCTTGTCAGTGAAGATTTACACACTCTCTGCAACAATCAACTTTTGCGGTGCATAGGCAAAGCAATAAAATAATAAAGAGTGTAATGAATTACTTTTTTTATGGTGTTAGTTGATATACAGCATTTTAGACCTCATGCTGAAGACAGAGTAGACATTGGTTGTTTTAAAAGGTCTCTCACTACTTGCAAAATAAAAAGAAACGGAGTGCACCTAGCATGCTGGAGGATTCAATCATGCATGTGTCCAAGTCCGTCCAATAGAGCCTCTGGTCTGTGTAGTCAATAGTAAGGCCATTGGCTCGTCCCACTTTATCAACCAGTGTGATGCTGTTGGCCCCATCCATGTGCGCTCTCACTATCCTAGGTTTACCCCCCCACTCAGTCCAGTACATGAACCTGACAAGACAAACAGAAACAGAACATTAAGAGACTGCACATGCCTTCTCTTCTAAAGCAGAGTACTCAGTTAGAAATACTTCACATCAATAAGAATTGTTAAAGGCTATTAGTAGTATATAAAACTTTTATTAATAGTGTTGATGAACACATGATAACCATTTCATCTAATATACTTCTGATGCACTACAATTGGAAACTTGTCAATTGCAGTGTGTCAAATCTTGTTTCTTGTAATGGATTAGTGGCATGTTTCAAAACACTGCCTTTCTCTTAGTACACCCACCCCTCATTATATTACTATTATTATTTATTTCTTAGCAGTCGCCCTTATCCAGGGAGACTTACAATTGTTACAAGATATCACATTATTTTTTACATACAATTACATTATTTTTTTACACATTATCTTTACATACAATTACCCATTTATATAGTTGGGTTTTCACTGGAGCAATCTCGGTAAAGTACCTTGCTCAAGGGTACAACAGCAGTGTGCCCCACCTGGGATTGAACCCATGGCCCTCCGGTTAAGAGTCTAGAGCCCTAACCACTACTCCACACTGCTGAAATAGCTGCTAGTTTTTTTGTTTTTCACCCCTCACTATACTGCGGATTCTGATATATCGCGGTCCTGGAGTTGGCTCCTCATTTTTACTGTCTAACTGCGCATGCCTTAGCTGCAATATACATAGTCACTTAGAATTACTGTTCATTTTATTTTGTGCTGCACATCACAAACAACAATATACAAAAAAATACAAAAAAGCATGAATATCGTACTGTTATCATATACACACATATTGTACAGTAACACAAAGCAAATTAAATATCTACTTGCTGAAGTGTTTTTTTATTTTAGCCAACAAGGTGTTCACTTGTGGCAGCAATGCACTAGCAAAAGTCACAGGGCAGTGATGTCAGCTCCCTAGCAACAAGCCTCCTATGTTGGGAATGGATTATTTCAATGCAGTGGGTTTGTGCATTTGAGAAAGGAGAGGAAGACACATGAAATTAATTGGAGACTCAAGTTGATGCGAAGCAATTACCCTCTGCTGTACAAATTAAAACGGGGTGCTGCTTGTTATACAAAAAATGAGAAAAACAGGTTGCGTAGAGAACTTATACTGGACCCTGATGCCCCCCGATAAAACAAGGGTAATATTACAAAACTTTAAACCAAATAACAAAATGTATGCATTTCTTATGTTGTAACATTAAGATGAGAAACAAACACTTTAGAGAAATATCTATTTAGATCTATAAGAATCTGAACTGTGCCTTTAAAAACCACACTGAGACCCTCTTACCCGTTAGCTGGGTCAAGAGCCAGAGATCGAGGGTTGTCCAAGTCTTTCCACACAAGCACCTGGCGGTACTGTCCATCTAGACGGGCCAACTCGATCCGGTTAGTGCCCGTGTCGGCCCAGTAAAGGTTCTTTCCCATCCAATCCACCGCCATGCCCTCGGGGTAGTCCAGTCCAAACTCAATCACATGCTCAACAGAACTGCCGTTCATGAAAGCACGGCTTATAGTCTGAAAGAAATTAAAAAAGCCATATTTCCTCAAGGTCAGTTCAGCACCAATTTAGGAGATTTTAAACACAAGTAACTCGCGTGATTTAAAGCTATGCTGATACAATTCGATACTTCTTAAATTCAGGTAATTCACAGTTAGGCCATGTATTGTACTATACTGTGTGAAGGCCTGTGACAGGCTAGCTGCAGTGATGACGTCAGACCAGAAAGAATCACTCACAGAGGCAGAAGTGATTAGTGAAACTGAGCTGCAAATGGCAGTGCTCAGTGTTTTAATAAACAAAAAAATAAAAAAGGTTGAACAAAACAGAAGACAGGACAGGCACTTGCGCCAAAATAAAAAGACAAACAAAACGGATTAACACTCAAACAAACGGTGGACTAAGACATAAACAAACAGTACAAACACATATTATTATTATTATTATTATTATTATTATTATTATTATTATTATTATTTTCGTTTATTTTACTTTCTCCTCTCCACATCCGTTCTCCACTCACTGAACACACAACCCCGAGTGAGAAAAACGTGCATCTATATATACTGTTGTGCCGGGATTCAATTACTAATTCATTATTCACTTGAATCCCAGCACGTGAATTAATTATGTGCAACCTCGTGCTCACATATTATATACTTTAAATGCACGTGAAGTGATGTGCAATCCTGTTCCTAAATACAATTATACATTTTAAATCACACGTGAAAGACAGACCCGTTTATATCCCGTGTACCAATGCCTATACACCAACATTAACACAGCACACGTAACATACAATACAGAAATGCACACAGGGGCGGGGCACATTGCCACAAGGCCCTTGAAGATTTTACTTGTATTTTATTTGTATGTAAAGATATCAGCAAAAGGGACAACTGAACCGTATCTATCTATATAAATGTAATCCTGGCGACAGGATGAAGTTTTTAATGAAGCACCTCCAGTACCTTCAAACTGACATCAGTCCAATATATCCTATTATCAGACACTTCTAAATCCAGAGCAGAAGCCTCTTTGACTCCGGGGAGAGGAATGGCAACGTCATTATTGTGTGTTCCCAGAGATATCCTCCGAATGTCCGCTCTGCTGGTGAACAGCAGGAAGGCTTCAGGCACAATGCAGGTCTTCATGTCACCCAGAAGCTCCAGGCCCATTGGACAGGCACACTGTGGACCCTGTGGCCTGAAGAAGCACAGGTGGCTGCAATCTCCATTGTTGTCCGCACAAGGGTTAGTTCCTACAGAAAAAAAACAATAACTAAAGCGTTACTAAACAACATTTACAAATAGGAATTTTTAAACTGGTAATCTTTACATCACTCTGGATATTAGCATGCGTCGTACAGCACCCTTGAAGATATTCTATGCCAATGGCAGGTTCTTACCAAATGCTTTAGTCACCCATGTTGCTTTGAGGCCCATAAGATCCGGCAGCTGGTCTATGATGATCTCTCTTATGCCTTTGGTCTTGTGGACACGTTCAATGCTCCTTCTCTGCCAGTCAGTCCAGTAGATGTAATCCCCCAGCAATGTAAACCCAAATATATGAGGCAGTTTATCTTCTAAAAGCGTCCTCCGGTCAGTGCCATCAATATTTATCACCTGTATGAAATAAAGGATGAGATTAGAACAACTTTTCAGAACAATTATTGCAAACAAGAGGTTTTAGGTGTAGCAAGACAGAAGCGGGGAGTGAACCGGTGACCCCGCACAACGCAAGCGAATGTCCAAACCACATTGTAAAAGAGCTGGTCTTGTCTGCATTCATGGTTTTAGGGTCAGGAGTGTTTATACAGTTTAAACATTTTTCCATTTTAGGGGAGTGTTTTTTTTTTGTTTTCCCCTTTTCCTATTAGTGTGAATGGGAAACCTGTTAACACCAGCCAAATAAAAAAGAGCAGCCATAGACATTACATTAACACAGAATTGTTTACATAAGCAAAATCTAGGACTGGAGTAATTTGATAAACTTACAAAAGGCTGAGGTCAGCGTGAACAAAATGGTTCTTCAATTACCTGGGAAGCTGGTGGATTTGGCATCATTGCATCACATCCCGTTTATCCCCGATACTCATTTATTTTATAACGCTTGTCCCAGAGATGCTAAGCAGGGCAAAAAAACACTGTTCACACTGCCACACCAGATGTGTGGAGGCACAGTTCATGAACACAACAGGCTTTTCTACAGATGCAAGCATCTGGAAGTTCTCCAAACAGAAATTTTTGCATGAACACTTTTTTTCCCCCTTTTAAATCAATAAACTACTAAAAAACACTTAACTATAAACCAGACATACAGACGAAATGTCAGCCACCACCAGAGAATACATATTTAATATCACAGTGTCTGTATAGCTGGTATGAAAATGAAACCTACACACTACTGTATAGGTCAGTTTGCATTGCAGGCATTACAGTACCGTTAAAAAACAACAATAACGTAGACCTGATTTAGGTTACAGAGCTCTAAGAAGAACTGTATCCATCCATGACTCTTACATTTTAATGATACACTGATGTGTTTCCAGGCTGTGGGCCCTCTTCATGGCTAAGGGACTGGTCTGGCCCATGACTTGACATCTGAACATGCAAAAAAAAAACCAGCAACCTCACACCAAGTACAAATTGCCAAGTCCCTAAACCAGGATTTGCCAGCGAGAAAAAAAATCTCGCAAAATGTGCTCCACAGCGCTTCGTGTTTAATAAAACAGCCCACTAGTCTGGTGTGCTGTCAAATTACAGAAGGTTTCATAAACTTTGGTTTTGAAGTGTTCATGTTCATGGAAGATTTACTTTATTTTTCTTTAAAGTCTTATCTGACAGAAAAAAAGCTATTGATTTACTTTGGAAGTGCTTCCTGCCAGCAATGTAATGACTAACATGTATGCAGAAGTGATAGTGATACAGCCTTCTACCTTCATGAAGATACCCCAGTGTCCCGAAAGGACAAGCACTATATCCTGGAGAGTCTAATGGCACAAACACAGTGTACTGATGCTACTCTCACGGGAAAACACAGCAGTACAGGTTTATTAGACAAACTCATTTAATAAACAGTGTATTTAACAGTGTCAGTAGTGAGTGCTGGTGCACAGTACTTCTGTAGTTTTTTTAAAGCACTGTGGAATCTCCCTTGATTGCTTCCCCCATGTATTTTCTGTTGTTATCCTGGGATTACACCGAAAAGTGGTTTATTTAATTTGTTAAAATACAGCTGTGGTTTATCCAGGCGGGGTATGGGTAAATTAATTTGCCCCCTATGTAACTTTACAGCCCAAGGGTAACTATTACAGTATTCGTTTTAGATTAATTCTGCTGATGGAATTTACTTTCCTATACTGCAGTGATACCATTTTTTTTTTCCTTTTTACTTTTCATGGATTTATTATTTTATGTGTTTTGGTTAATTACAGATTTTAGTGAAATAAACACACTTGCTGTGAACATCCGTTTCCTCTTAATTCTCTGCAGCTTCAGGTCATTGTTGTTCTGGTGGTGACAGATACGAATTGCTGAATTGAGAGTTTTCGTCAGCTTTGTGTTCTCTGGGGCATTTTGTTTTCATAGAGTTGTGTTTTCAATACTGCACATTGTAAAGTTTGTTTTAACATTCTGAAAATGTTTCTGGGGCAAAAAATAAATAAAAGTAATTGATAATTCACAAAAAAAAATCAAGAGTCCATGCCTTTTAATCTTCTCCACTCCAAATCTTTGCATTATAAAATCAGATATAAAAAAAAAAAAAAAAAAAAAAAAGTCAACCAATCCCAGTCATGGACTTGTCCAAATTCCAGTACATCCATGCTGTGTACAGCTATCATGCCGTTTACTAAAGCACTACAACACAAATAACTCCTTTTACTTCTAATATGTTCAATAGAAATTCCTATGCTGTGTGGAGGGTGTTTCAGCTTTGTTTCACAGTTCTCTTGTCCAACCAGCAGGAATGCATTATATATTACTATGGGGCATTTACTGCACATCATTTTAAAATTAAGCAGAACTAAAAAATGCATGGTTTATTACACAGGATAATGAATTCAACATCTAGGAAACTCAGAAGATTCCAATTGTCCTTACTGATAAATGTAAATTTGAGGATTTTTAGCAGAATTTCAGACCTCAAGCCGAGTAGAAATCAGCAGCTGACTTCTTTATTTATTTATTTTAAACCAAAGACATCTTTGCAGCACATCCTGCATCTGCTCGTCAATGAATACTGTGACATCCCTTTCCATTTCCTCCCTCTTAGTGATTTTTTTAAAGTAACACACAAGTAGACACCCCACATTTTAGCAATGAAGGACAAACACTGCAAAGCACACTTTACGTACCACAAAACAATTAAATCAGCCAGTGACATGAACTAAAATGAATGGCATGCAAATAAAAAAATAAACCAATGTGTACGACATGAGTATCTGAAATAGAAATGTCTGTATTACAAAGTTAAATAACAGTCATGTCACACACGTCTATTGACCGGCCCCCTTAAAAGGTTCCCTCCTTTGTTAAGGACTACAGCGTGGTGTTAAACCAACTCCTCTGAAGTTTTGCACACTAATCCAGGTACTAATGTTCTCCATATGAAGCCATGTTTCTCTGCTTTGACAATTCCAGAACTTTGTTCTGCTCCCAGCAAATCAAAGGATTAAGTGTGCAGCTGGCCAGCTCTGCACTGCTCTCCTGGAGAGATTGAGAGTTTAACATCTAGCTTTCCTTAACTCTTTCATCATCTTTGAAGGGTAGCTTCAAACTTGCATGCACATTACTATGCCCTTACCTTTTTTAATGAGGTTTGCAATCATTCTGAGTGGTAATTTTTATATATTTTTTTAAATATCTTTAATATTTTCAGGAGTTTTTCCTATGTTCGAGTTGATGTGATACACATATGTAACCCAGGCTAAATCAATCAAAGTGTCTTTTTAGAGAAGAAAGAGATATTTAGCAAACAGGTATATGAATCAAGTTTATTTTTGCACTGCTGACAACATACAGCTGGCTTTACATTTATAAAAGACACCAGGACAGATCTAGTCTGGGTATCATATGTATATGGACGGTAACTAAACAGAAGAGAAGCTCCTGGACTCAGGTCAACACACCTTAATACATAATAAAAGTATAGAGGCTGTACTATTAGGAGATTAGCAAGTTTCAGTTAAGTTTCGTTTTAAGAAGAATTAAACAAACACAAACTAGCAAGAAGCATGCATTAATTTAACTGCTAAATCTGCACCTTTTTGTGTTGTTTATATTAAATTAACATCTCTTTGTAGAAAAATGAGGGGATGGTGGGGGGAGAACTCTGTCACAAGAAAGAAATGAAACAAGATCACTGAATTTATCTGCATACAGAAACTTTTTTTTTGGATTTAAATGAAACCATTTGTTTTCAAGGAGACAGAAAGGTTCCCTCAATTTAAATGAATTTCTTACATGGTGAAAAGCAGCAAATCAAGCATGAAAACATTAACTTCCACTTTTTGTGAGGAGGGAAATAAAAAGAAAAAAGAAACAAAAGTACCTCACTGCTTTATTTAATCCAATTGACATGCTTTATAGAAACCCTGCTTTGAAAAATATTGTAAACATAAAATACATATATTTTTGCTATGAAACTGAAAACATTTTTAAAAACAGAACCAGAGCTTAAACAAGTAAAATGACTCTATGAAACTCCTTTCTGTTATTTTTTATTCATTCCATTTAATTTGGGAAAAAAGAGCACTTCAGGAGACTCTCAACAAAAAATAATAATAAAAAAAACTATTCATTTTAAAAGGGAACAGTTAGATAAGGCTGGTTTAAATAAAATATGGAAGTCTCATTTTTTCCTCCTAGCACTTTCATAGAAATCCACACATACTGTAGGTGTGAGAACCTCAAAACCATGGGAAATAAAAAAAAAAATAGAAAATAAACTCCAGCAATCCACACAACCACCAGTATATAACTCTTCACAGAAATGTGTCAGGTGTGGGTATGTAATATTCAAAGTGAATTCTTATTTAAAGGGGCAATGCTGCTTATTATTTTTCTAATGCTTTCTAATTAAGTTGATGACTAATACACTGATGGAGGGAAGACTAACGTGGTCATAGGAAGTATAGTGGATGAGTATGGAACTGTTGAAAAACTATTGGGGGATGTGGAAAAAAACAGTAAAGGGAAATATGTTCCGTGTTGTTCTGTTTTTTCGTGAGATTGCTGTCTTTCCTCTTTAAAAATGTTATTTCCAGCATTGTTTTCCACAAAGTGAGGTGGGAATGTATGTATTTTCTGTTGTGTGTATTTCAGCTGTACTAGTTCACAAACTTTACAGTGAGCTGTTTTTATAATATTTTCATATATATACATATATATATATAGATCGGTGAGCTTGGAAACATTTTACAAATAATTTTCTCCATACGACTTCACCAAATTTCATTAGTACTGTACCTGAGATCCAAAGTTTAAAGCCCTTAGGCCACTTTGAAATATTATAAGGCTTAGCTGGAAACATTGGATGTGACACTTCAAAATCCTGGGATAAGCTTGAATGTATGCTTTTCTTTTTATCTAAGTTCCAACATGTTTGAGGTGTTAAACACCAAGGATCAGATATACTTTTGCACAATGTGTTGAAAACACAATAGAACATTCTGCATGGTTTCCAATTAGTTTTGAAGCATTGCAATCCTGATTTTGAAAGTAAAGTGCAAGGCAAAACTGAATAAAATCTGTGCTAGTTTTAAAATCTGAAGTTTACCATAAAAAGTAAAACAAGGCAAAAATTGTAAAGTTGCAAAATCTTGGAGAAAGGATCACAACTAACTGTACAATCATATCAGATGCAGACACCCCTAACAAAACAGCCCTGCCTTCAATGTGCATGGATAGATGTGTGATTGAATGTCTGGAGCACATCACCCATAATAAATGTAATATACCAACCTATAAAACGACGGTGTACTGCTATTACACAGTCAAAGCAAGTCCTGCCAACCCTGTGGACACTTTGCCAAAATTAAATTGCATTTGCATGTTGATTCAGAGTTCACACGCAAGAACTTATTCCTGCTGATCCATCTAGCAAGCCTATAATAAATGAATACGGTGAAAAAAAAAAGTTAAGCAGTGTTTCAAAGCCCTTTATTTAAACATCTCGTAGCCTGTAAATTCCTACACAATATGTGGTCTTAGGGACATATGGAATGCATTGTGAACAGACAATTCAACAGCTGTGGTGGTGACTCTGGACCGCAACATTATTATAAAAACGAGAAACTTCGGCACAATCATGTTAATAAGCCACCAAACAAAACCGGAACAAAAATGTTTGCCTTATTGTCCGTGATTAGCTGTAGGCAAGCGCTCAGCAGTCAGGAAATTAAACAGACTGCTCTGCAAAACCAAGCAAGACTACTCTGCACAGTACATTTGTTGCAGTCACTGGATGTTGACCATCATATGTCAATCAATATGGTTTGCTTTTACTTTTTAATTGAAAATCTTGTTAAATTCCATGCAAAGCCGCTGGGACACATCAGTTATGGGTTTGTCTGTGCTTCCTCAGTCAAGGTCCACATCCAAAACTGCTTACACTTTGTCTATAAAAAGATTCTAAACTACTTAAATCAATTAATGCCATATAATATACATGTCATTGATGCCAGGTTTAAATGTTTTAAAAGGTGAAAGGTTTTGGCTAATGTGTTCTTCAATGTAAATCAGTCAAATGGAAATCATTACATTCTTGACCTCTTTAAAGAATACTCAGATTAGGGTTACAATATGATTCTGTGTAAACTAGAACTAGAAACGTGTACATGGAGTCATATGGTAACCATACCTCAGATACCTTAGTGTTTAAAGTCATGGATACAACGTATAATCGGACATTGTTCAGAAAGTCAAGCTGAATATACCTACAGTAGAATAATGTGTGTGGAACAATAGTAGGCTGGTATAAAAGGACAATAGTCAATCCTCATGCATTCTAAAGAGTTTAAAAACCGGAGTTTTGGACCTCAGCAAACCATTATATTAGGAAAATCCATACTTCCACTTAAAACGGATAGCAAAGTTGAAGCCAATGTTGGTTGAGCCATCACAATTCTAAATAAATACACACGTTTTCATCAGCTACAGCACCAGTCTAATTGCATTAGCATAATACGGCCATTACCACTAATGAGTTTTAAGTTCCAGAACATTGTATCCATTATGACCTGCACAGCACGTTACCGCTCAAATCTTTTGGCATACACGATGGAAAAAGTTGCTCAGAAAGCATTTCTTTCCACAGAGTATTTAAAAAAAATAAAATAAAAATAAAAATAAAAATAAAAAATAAAAAAAAAAGGTGTGCCAGGCGTTGCTCTCCAGCCCGTTTGCTGTTCCAGCTGCATCAGAGACTTTCCTTCAATATTAAAACTGAATCTGGCTTGGAGCAAACAATGTGGACCAGGTAATTTATGACCTGGCTGGTTCTACTGAATCATAAAAAAAGAAACCTGGGGGAATATATTTATCCCAAATCCGTTAAAAATAAATAAATAAATAAATAAATAAATAAATAAATAAATGCATGCGGTCAGTCTGTACTGCATGGTTGTAGTCCAATAACAATAGAGGTTCTTTAGAACATTCAAATCGCCAGCCAGGTTGACCAACGAAGAGGAAAACTGTCTCCCTTCCCCAATCCAAGAGCTGTGCTGCCTACTGGCCTCTGCAGCAGGATATACACAGCCAAACAGACATCAACAGTCGATTCACTTCCCACCAGGGACAATCACAGCCAATGGCAGCCATCACAGAATCACCATGGCCTAAACACAACATGGAATCTTTTTTTTTAGCTCAGTCTATTTTTGCACCAGACAGCAGCTATAATAAAAAAAAACTGTACTATTATGGTTTAGCTGTCTTGACACAAACCTAACATTATGACACAACAATAACATCTGGCAAAAAGTAGGGGAATCCTTGCATTGCTTACTAGTGTCAAGCTGTGATCTTGAGACCAGAGACCAATAAAAACAATACAATTAAAATTTTAAAAAAAGTGGAGCGTACTAACTTACAGATACGTCATTGGAAGGCTGCTAGTGTACCAAATCAACAAGGTAAAAACCATGTGATGTTTGCTAATGGGAGGTAGGAGAGTGGATTTCTGCTTGATCAACAGTTGAGAAACTGCTAGTAAAAAGACACCATAAAGCAAGCATCTGTGTGGTAGGCAGTAAAAGTTTACAGGAGGTGACAAGGAGTATTCAGTAGACCAGGTGTGCAATTAGTAATGGTTTGAGGTTGGGCTGGCTCAAACCCTCTCACATGGAAGTAGCACGGTCACAGCAGGCATAGAGAACTATCACGGCTTCAACCCTTAATGCAATCTCCCACCTGCCTATGGAAAATCCCTGGAAAATGACATTGAGAATACTCCCTGGGAACTACAATCTCGAGCAGAGGTACTGAAATAACACTACAGCATTCCAGGGTTGGGGTTAATTCCTGCTTTTCAATTCTAAATTTAAAATCAATTCCAAAGTCCCTGTTAATCAATTCCAACACATCATTGATCAAAATTGCAATTGGCAGTATTCTGTTAAAATGAGCTCACGGTGGCAACAAATTACTTCAGTCATAGTTAGTCAATTAAATTGGATTCAAAAAAAGAGCAGTTGAACAATCCTAACAATTATTATGCCTCTAAAATATCAATTCCTTTGAAGGAACTGGAACTGGGAATTAATTTTTAAAAGGAATTGCAAACAGGAATTGACTCCAACTTTGATTCCGAATAATAAAAGTCTGTGGAGAGGTAAAGGAACGATCCAGCCTAAATTGCTACTGGGAGAGCAGTTTCAAGATTTTACAATCTCTGTTTTCTAACCTTTCTGTGAAACCTGAATCTGAATGTATTCTCCCCGTAATGAAACCACTATACTGTATCCTGCAGGTGTTGTCTTAGTTAAGCCTGTTGAACCCTTTTCAACACGTGTTGCTGAGTGTAAATATGTTTTTTTTTTCATAATGTAGGGACTTTTCATTGCCTGCAGCAAGACAAGAACAATCGCTAGTGCCAACTTCACTCTCCAAATCTCTTCCAGCAATTAACTATTAAACCCTTAAGAGTATCAACAGCTCCATCTCAAAAGTAACCTCACTGGCAGGGTGTTCTTCAAATGGATCTCTCTTGTATAGAAAAGCGCACTCATTAAACAGGACATATTTGCCAGTCTTTGCCATGTCCCCAGACATAGTTAATCTGCGTGGCTTAACGATATTTTTTATCGGCTACATTAGGCCCAGGCATCTTTACCCAAGGCATGCCAGCTATCTGGCACTGCCTTAGCTCTCCAACTAACAGATTCATATGAGCAACAGGCTAAAGAGAGGTACAGGTTTAAATTCAATTCAACACCTTTAGTAAAATGTTCGAAGTAAGAAATAATAATAATAAAAAAGCTATACAATAACATTTAGTCACCCCTGTATCCATGGTACATAACAGCAGATGCAGAACACATTTCAAACTGTATTGGATTTGGACTTTAAAAATAATGGAAGAAGGGTAATGGAAAACAAAAGTCAATAAACAAGAGCACATGTTTTGCGTAGTGTTTGCGCCCATTATAAAACACAATTTCAGAATCAACGGAGCCTTTAAAACATTTTCAGAGTATTCTGTCCTTTTAGGGCTACTGATTTTCCACGATTGTGGAATCAAAGAATTGGGCATTGTGAACAGAATTAGGCATTTTGGGAATGGAATTTTGCAGTGTTGTGTTTTTCTCCTCGCAACTTTTTTTTTTGCACTACGTCCAGCCAAGTTGAGTTAATTCCTGACGTGACATTACTCGCGTGGCTCTGCTGAAACTCAACATGGCGACTGCACCAACAAAGAAAGAAAAAAATGCAATGTTTCAGCAAAAGACAGAGATAAAGCATTTTCTGATTATCTACATGAAGATGGTGGGATACTATTCTGCAAACGTTGCTTACAATCGATTGATCATGTACGAGTCATACCATTAAAGATCATATTGCCAGTCGTAAACACGTAGAGAACAAGAAAGCAAAAAAGACAGCAACAAAAAATGGCAAAGCACTGCATTCTTCTATGCTGAAAAACTTAGACCCAAACTAAATTAATTGTGTATTTCATTATTGTTTAGTTTCTTTCTTTTCACTACCAGCATTTAATAAAGCTATAATTAGCCATGTTAAACCATGATTGTTTCTTAATGAAATTATATTACCTGCTGATGAAGAATCGAGCTTTCTTGCTATACATTCCTTAAAAGGAAATTGCTTTACTGGCCGTGTTAAGTAAGTGAGCCGCTCTGAGCAGATCAGTGAAAGAGCATGCTCAGTTCCACTCCCTCTGAGCAGCTCAGAGCGCTGCAGAGCAGATTTCATCGGTGATCTGAGTGCGCGGAAACATTCTTGCTCTGAGCCGCTCAGTTACTTAACGCACCCACTGTGTAAAGGATGTAGTCACTACACTACGCACCATTTGTTTCACAAAGACATTCTGTCTGGAGACACACCTCTTTTTAAATTTTGCAAACAACAAGGCAGAAGTAGCAAAAGAAACAATTGGGAGTATTCATTATGCGTTTACATTAAAAGGGGCGCTATTTAAATTACAAATCGGGTGATACACAAGAGAACCTGTGTAGCAACGAGTCAGTCAACACCCCATTATCAAAGTGTTTTATCCTGGTTATTGTATAACAGTAAAACGCTAAACTTCATTTGAGGAGTACTGTAAATAGGATTACTCTCATACGACACTGCTGGACTGTTACTAAACAGTTTCATATTTTGTATTGTTATTGTAATGCCAGCAATAAGCTAAACAGGTATTTTCAAGACAGCTTAATTTGTAAACTGAACAACAGTGTTAGTGGAAGACTGTAAATATGATTCTCACAACAGTGCTGGACATGTTTGTTTTCTGAACTGTTGTAATATAATTCTTAGGTTTTTCTGCTTATTTTAATGCCAGCAACGAGCCAAATTATGTTTATAAACATTATGACATCTAAGGGTCTTTAGGTGCTTTACATATTATTACAGCAACAAGAGGTATGCTACCCTTTCCCTGCATTGTAATATTTATTCATTTATTTATTTTAAACTATATTTATATTCAAATACCATGTTTAATTATCAAAAAATGGTTTAAAAAAAAAAGAAAAAAAAGTGGGGGAAAAAACAGAATTGGTCATTTTTGAAAAAAGGAATTTGCTATTCCCCAGAATGGAAAATCAGTATCCTTATTTTACTTGCCTAAATAAAAACAAAAAAAAAATCATAAAAAAGAACCACCTGCCAGTCAATGGGGGTTTTCAACATTGCAAACATTGCAAACAGCACATCAGTCAGACAAATTATCAAGAGAATGTGAACATTAGGAACCCGGTTTGTCGGTAACATCAGATGATATTCACAATCAGGAGAATCTGATCCCCTCAAAAACAAATCTCACAAATCCCGTTCTGTTAAAGAAAACCAGAAAACCTGAGTGCCAATAATTTAGCCTTCTTTCAGAAGTACAGAACCAGAGATGAAAGGGAGCCGACTCTTGGAAGCGATTCAAGACCAAGCTTTCAGCGGCAATGTAAAGAAGGAGCGAAGGCCGCGAAACCACAATCAGCATTTCAAGAAAAAAAAAAGAAATAATGAAAGAAAAGGAAACAAGAATTTTTGGTAGCACCCTGCAAAAGTCTATTGGTTCCCTATTGCCTAAAAAGAAAAACTCAAGTTAAAAGAATGACAGTATACTACAATTAAAAGGGAGAAAGGAATGAAGGGGAGATGTATTTTCTAAAGTAATTCAGTTCTCCACAAGGAAAAATGTTCCTTTCAGAAATCTCCTGTCACTAGTACAGGGAGCGCGCCACAGAAAAGAAATCTGGGAAGAGAACTGCGCTGCTCCCTGCCTTCTATTTACATCCATTCAGCCAGTGAATAGGCACATTCCAAATGCCAGAAGGCATATTCAAAACCTTTCATTCCACAGACCTGAAGTTTGTTTCATCTCAAAGTCTGGCACCACCAAAAAAAAAAAGCTAGCAAGCAGTATTTTTTCTTCTTTTACAAACAAAGTTATTTATTTATTTATTCAAACTTAAGAAATCTGAAAGAAAAGCCTCATTATGCAAAATAAAGCCTTTAAAAAAAATGCAATGAGAAATTACTGATGCCTTTAAAATGTCAGCGTTGTCGCACATTAGCACTTCAACCGGTTTCTTCCAAATGGGTTTTCAGAAGAAAGGATAAAGTCCCATTAGGTGACTTTGAAGAACCCTTCTGAAAAGCAGCACAGAAAAATGCTTGTCAAATGCTTTTTTGGGACTGAGAGCCACTCCTGCCAATGAAGTGTGCATCTGGCTGTGGGGTTCTCCTGAAATAACCAGGCCCCCATTATGACTTCATTGTTGTATTAAAGAAGAGGTCAGCCCTAGTTTAGAAAAAAGACGACTTCCTTTCCCACAGGACCCCATTGGTCAATCACAGCTCTGAAAGAAGGACCTCCTAGTCGATGCCTCTGACTGAGTAGTTGTGTCACTGGGTCTTAAAAAAGGCCTATAGAAAAACACTATAGCATTTTTGTATGCAATTATATACATTCTCAACCCCCCAAAAAAGAGAAAAAAGGCAAACACATTCACTTTAACAGCAGAACAAATCATTTCTGATACACTTACAGGGATGCACGTTCAAAGAACCTTTAAAGAAAAGGATCTTCAGGGTTCCCAGTGCATAATCAAATTGCTCCAGCTGTTACCTGATATGTTTGTAGCTAAACTATGTAAATGTCTAACTTGCATTGATAAAACAATGGGATAAGTTCAATATTAAAGTTTCCAGCTTTTTTCTGCATCAATTACATATTTCAAGTCTTAAAACCTTATTGAAAACAAACAAAACCTGCTTGCAAGAAGTCGTATCTGGACCATTCGAGTTGGTCAGGACTGAATGCCACAAAATTATTAGAAAAAAGAAAGATTAGAAACCCTGCACGTGGAAGCGACTGGCCTCTACTTTGGTCTCTGCTGGAAACCCATAATCCCCTTTGATCTAGTTTTATTCATGAGGGTGAAGAAAAAAAAGTTTGCAATTCCATAATAAAAATCTGTGATTATTATCCTTATACTCAACTCCATCCACACGCAATTTTCTTTTCCTTTAAAAAAGGTACATTTTTTCCCCCCCTCGCTCCACTGTGCCAAACAAGTAAGTGTTTTCAAAAGCTGGGAACAATGTTACCAGGGGGTGCCAAAACTGCAGGGAAAGCCCTACAGACTGCTGTCACGCAAGGTTTGACAAGCCCTGCCAAATGGTTTCTTCAGCGTGTAAACTCTTAGGAAAGTGACTGGGTCCTTTGTGCTGCAGCTGAACGGTGCAGATGGGAAGGTCTCAATGGGGAAAAACTAACTGCTGCTCTCACCGCATGAAACTTCATACACCCTCCACAAACACACAAGCAATCAGCATAGCATTACATACCAGCTAAAGCTGTGCTTTTTACATTCAGA
Source organism: Acipenser ruthenus (assembly GCF_902713425.1). NCBI lineage: Eukaryota > Metazoa > Chordata > Actinopteri > Acipenseriformes > Acipenseridae > Acipenser > Acipenser ruthenus. The sequence goes on along the minus strand of NC_081216.1, from coordinate 18,287,312 downwards.
ATGGGATCTCCCCTCACGTATATCCTTGACAGCTAGACGAACATATTTATAAAGCACATGTGAATGCATGCATGCGTGTATGTGTGTTATTAGTATTATATTTCAGGCCTCCATTTTGTTGGTGTACAAACCTATTAAAATACGTTTTGATATTTCAAGCTAAATTAAAATATTACTCAATCTTTTTTCACAAAAACAAGAGATTCAGGATCATGCATGCATTACATTGCAAAACAGTATTTGTTTTGGCATTTTGAAGATTTTGTTGAAAATTGGATTGATTTGTTTAGTTTTTACACAATTTGTATTTTTTATTTAATATTAGATTGTATCTTGCATTAGGTGGAACAATAAACATCTCTTCCAAAATAGTGTAAAACTACTGGATGAATTGCATACAACAACAAAAAATAATATTTTAGGTGTGCATGGAAAGGGTTGAACAAAATACAGTTTGTTTGGCAAACAGCATCATTATCTAATGTTTATACAACAGTCCTGGCCGAACATGTAACTAAATGCTAATACGTCTGTCAAGGTATTCAAATATTCCCTAACCTGTTTGTACAAGCCGTCTAATTAACACAAAATACAACCAAAAAGTAGAACATGAGCAATCAGGGAAGAAACTAAAATCCCCACTGAAATTGATTAACTTCGCTGGTTTGATCAGAATACATTGCTACCCTTTCCTTACATTGCTCAAGTTACTGTGCCAAAGGTTTAGGTCAGGCACAAGGAGTGAGGATGGAAATGGTTATCCAACTGTATGCAGTGTATTCAAACAAACAACTTTGACTGAAACTCCCAATAAACCTACCCACATTCAAACATACGATGACATGAACAATGTGACAAGAAGACTGAGTGAGGGGTGGGCTTGGAAAAATAAATAAAAAGTTTCCTGTAACCAATCATAGTTAAGGAGAACTGAGACCATTAAACCGTCTTCTGAGTGTTTCAGTAGGAAAGGTGAAAGTGGAAACTCAAACTATCATTGAATTCAGATTCGCTGCCAATGATTAGTATTGTTTGATAAAAACAAAACAAAAAAAAAAACATTCCAGAATTGTGTCATCCATAAAATAGCTTATTCATTCTGTCCACAGTTTAAGACAAACCTGTTTTCCCAAAACGTACATTACATAAAATCAAACATTCCCTAAACTCTGGTACCATTTGGACAATATCCACCTCAAACCTGTTTACAGAGGCCGGTGGAAATGTGTCACGGGGCCAGTATGCTTCTTTCCACATACTCAAGGTGATGTCATTCAATCCAAAACAAAGTGCACATGATTATTCTGAATGAAGACAGCAAGCCACGACAAAACTTCCAACAATGCAATTCCAGCAAGAGGAGTACCCATGCCTGGCACTACATTTCATTTCCACATACCTCAATTTTGTCTGTTTTGGCATCTCCCCAGTACAGCTTCCCTGCTGCATAGTCTATTGCTAACCCGTTTGGCCAACCCAAAGAGTTATTCAGAAGGACAAGGCGGTCACTGCCGTCCAAGTTGGCACGCTCAATCTTTGGTTTTTCGCCCCAGTCGGTCCAATACATGTATCTATGCATAAATACAAAAAAACAAAGATAAATACCTAAATAAATAAAAAGTAATTTAATAAAAACTTAAAAACAATGCTTATTGTTATAATTATTCCAGCTTTAGAATAAGATAGCACTGCACAAGGAGAATGCTGACTATATCAGCAAGCAATCAAATGACTATAGACCCTATAATTAAGGCTTGGATCACATTTTTCTTTTACAGAAACAAACTGTAGTGAGTTAGTGACAGCTGGGATAAATGTGCTCTAAAAAGTATTTTAGCTTCATTGCTTGCACCAGGTTTTCTGATCGGAGTCTGCTTGAATAAGACCAGGCATGTCTTATTTTAGTAAAATTGGTGTAAATCATATAAACAAGTTGGATTTGTTCCACACTGTAAACCTGTAAAGCAAATTGATTAAAGAGGTTGTGAACAAAATAATTCCATAAATGTCACATGTCCTGCACTTCCATTCACTAGATTGGTCTCTGATGTGCAGTTGCGAAAGAATCACATGTTCTAGCACACATGCATTTCCAACATTATAAGCTGATTTACATTTAAAAAAAGGTCTCAGTTTTCTTGCCTTGTTCTCAGGAAGTCTGTTACTGTTTCACTTCCTGGGTCAAAAATAAATGTTTGCTATTATTTCTTTCAAAACTGCCCATGTGAGGCCTCTATTGTGAATGGAAGTGAAGCGAAAGGCAAGATTAATGAAATTATTTTGTTGGGTACAACCACTGTAAGCATTTAGTACAGAATAAACTTGAAGCAGGAGGGAGCAGCCTGCTCTATACATACCCGCGGATAGGATCCAGTACGATGGCTCTTGGCTCGTCTAAATTTTCCGATATGAGGATTCTCCTGGACGTGCCATTTAGTCTCGTCACCTCGATGCGATCGGTCCCAGTGTCAGTCCAGTAAAGGTTTCGGGCTACCCAGTCCACTGCTATCCCATCAGGGTGGTTCACTTCAGTGGTGAGCAGGGTCTCAGCCCCAGTGCCATCGATGAGTGATCTGCGGATTGCTTTGACCTCGTCATCGGTCCAGTACACATAACCCTCCACTGGATCATAGTCAATAGCGATGGCATGCCGGATATCATCAATCTGCAGCACAATGTCTGTGAAGTCAGGCAAATCAAGAGAGATACGCCGCAAGTCTGTTCTTCTAGCTAGCAATAATACTTCTTCAGCGCCTAAAGAAAAAAAAGAAAGGGAGAAATCTGGCTTAGATCTCACATATGAAATTGGTTTTGCGGTCACAAAAAAAACACCACACAAGTTCACCACAATTGAAAATGCCCATCTTCACAGTGAGGCAAGGAAAAAAAAAAAAAAAAAAACAGGCAAAGGATTTGATCGGCATGGAGACCGACCTACTCTCTCACCCACAAAGACAAAGGGTGGTCCCTTCAAGGCAGGCTTGAGGCATGTTGAGAAACTCCAGATTCAGCATATTCTTCTTTATCTGACAGATTGTTAAGACTACTAGTTTTCTGTAGCGATCAAGCTTTTCAACTTTAATTTGAAATTCAAGTTGGCAATATTTGTGCACAGTGTTATGGTATGAGAGGCATGTGTTAGGACACTTTATTGTTTAATAAGAATACATTTAAAAAAAAACTGTTGGTAAGATAGGGCAATAGTAAAGTGAAGAACATATACAAAGTCTAAACAGAGTACAAGAATAAACATTATGTTTAAAAACACTTTAAAAAAAGTTTGTTTTCTAAAATGGTAACTAGAACTTAAAATAACAAAATACCACTACATAAACAAATCAAGCAGAGAAATGTCAATCCACTAATTCTTTACACAGCAATACATTGAACGACATGGTCATTTCTTTCAAACAAGAACGCCTTAACAAATTGAAGAGTGGTCCATGCAGAATTACCATATTTACATTTTTATTTCAACCAAAACGCACAGAGGCAATTAAATCACAGCCTGGTTTTAAAATTTTCGCTTTAGCCATTCATGCTTCAGTGCTAAAAACCTCAGTTGGGTTCTGTTTATATAATGAACTCCAAATCAGAAGTGACAGGGGAGAAGCAGACTTTTTAAAACCTTCCTTTTGACCCACTTCACATTTGACAAGTGACAAGAAGTCTATAATAGGGCAACAAATGCTCCAATGTATCCACCCAACCCAAACAAATGAAGATTGCTACCATTGCACAGTCTAATCCTTGCCAGGACTTCATGCTATTCCTTTCCCATCTGTATGTCTGCTAATCAGCTTGACACAATGAGACATTGTTTTAAATTCAGTTTCATTGTCAACGCTGCTGGTTAGCCTCTTAATCCTTGCAAACCATTTCCAATACTTAAATCTTATTCTGTGCAGCTTGTCTGTTTCATTTCATCATGAAAACATGTACATGCTGAACAAGATTCAAACCAAGTTGGCCAGTGTTGCCTTTGTTTTTTCTGTTTTTTTTAGTCCCTCAAAAACAAGATGTTTTCAAAGAACAAACAGACGATACTGAGAGCGAGACTTAAACCAAACGTTCTGGTCATTTAATGATTTGAAACGTACATTTCAAGCAGTTGAAGGCTGACGTATAAAAACATTGCTATGCCTTGAAGTTACTGTACAAAATGCCCAATCAGAATTCAATGTAACACTGGAAGAAACTAAGTCAAGTAGACAAACATTTACAATAGAGCCTTCTTCACTGCACTGTAGGTTTGTTGTATTTTACAATGATTAACTGATTTTAACCACAAAAAACATGTAAAACAAAAAGACTAAAGGTTTATTTCTGCTTAAACATTTGAGGGGATGGCCGGGACCAGATTTGAAGATAATTGGTTTGCTCTAAAGCAAATGGATGACCCGGGAAAAGGTCAGTCCCCTTTCCTCCCCCTCAATGACCCAACATCGAACAACTATTGGAACATACCTAGGGACTGGACATACCCTGTTCATCAGGACCACTTTGTGTGCTTTAAAAAACCAACAGAACGTGCCATTGTTTTCACAAGTGGTTTTATGTACTCCTGGGATCCTGGAAAATCTGCATTTACTAGCACTTTGTGAACAGTTCCATTGCCTCACAGGCTCTAAACACACTCCCCATCTATCATAAATACAGAAAATCTGGGAACCTGTGCATTTCTCAGGGCAGCATGCTAGCTGGTTTATACCGGTTTATGTGCCAAGACTGCCCCTGTTCTGTATTTAACAGTGCTGTGGTGTTATTTTTATTCAAATCTTAAATGACCCATATAGGAAAGTTAGGCATGAGTTCGGAGTTGGCCAACACTTCCAGCTAAAGAGGAGAAAGATATTTATGTCCTGACACTATTCGTTATGGGACAGACAATAGCTGAATTGTACGCCTTGAAGCTGAAACTTATTTTGCATGGAACACATGTAGAACCTTTTTAAAAGTTTAAAGCTGTGTCAACCACAAGATCATGTATTATTGGCGTAACAAAGCAGCATTGACTTCACACCAAAAATAAAGAACCTTGTGTTCAGTGAAAGAAAACATTTTAAATTGCAGAATAGACGACCCAGACACTTTCTGTAAAACTTTGTCTCACTGAAAGGTATGTCTGGCTGCTTTTCAATGTTGTAGTTTTGATCAAATCCTAAACACAAACTGTGGGACTGTTTACTAACTTCGATTAAGATGAACCAAACTCAAAGTAATCCAGGCTTGAATATAAACAAGTATTTCACAACAGCATGCATGGCATTTGGATAGAATTACATGTCAGTTTTGTGGGAAAGTCATATGCCATTATTTGACTTGCTTGTAAAGGTCTATAAACTGTACAAAAGACCTCTGCTAAAACGAGTTTATTTGAGAAACACAAGGAAAACAAATTTAAAAAGAGACACCTCTCTGTACTGAAGTGATTTAAAACACTACAGTCAGACTGTTAGATTCATTCATGGATACCCAAGAGAGACTTTGTACTATTGTTTTGTCATTATGGATGTACTATAATATTCACCAACATGGAAAATGTGGTGCTAGTTGGACTAAGAAACTATGGCTGGTATTCAATTAAAATTCTGGCTGCATACATTTCCAAACAGCAACTTTAAAAACTGTAATGCTTTTAGGAATTTGTGTACAACATCAAAACTAGCCATGCACCCAGTTGTGGGCAACTACATTCAATTAAGCATATTATTTAAATGCTCAGGGGCCAGAAGTCTGACTTTACATAAATGGTTCATCCCTTATAGCTGCAAGAACAACTCCTATTAGTAAACCTACAGACTCAGTGTGATCAGTTCAGAGCACATATACCAGGGCCCTGATTGTTCAAACAACATCTATCTAAACAAGAGTAGGTTTGAAACCCAGGGCTGGTGCAAGTTTCAAACTCTGAACAGAATGCCTTCATTTTTTTCTTTTTATGTTGTACTGTGGCAATGTGCCCCGCCCGTGTGCATTTGTGTGTTATGTGTTGTATGTCGCGTGTGTAAATGTTGGTGTATAGTCATTGGTACACGGGATATAAACGGGTCTGTGTTTCACATATATTTAAAAATTTAGATTTGTATTTAGGCATGAGGATGGCACAAATCACTTCACGTGCATTTAAAGTATGTAATATGTGAGCACGGGGTTGCACGTAATTCATTCACGTGCTGGGATTCAAGTGAATAATTAATTAGTAATTGAATCCCAGCACAACAGTATATATAGACACATTTTCATTCACTCGGGGTTTGGGTGAGTGGAGAGAGAGAAAGAAAGAAAGAAAGAAAGAAAGAAAGAAAGAAAGAAAGAAACATTTGTTTTGCTTCACTCACCGTTTGTCTGTCTGTTTACTGTTTTAGTCCGTTTTTGTTCGTCTATTTATTTTGGCCTCAAGCGCCGTGTCCTGTTTGTGTTCTGTTTAAACCTTTTATTTTGTTAATAAATGCCGAGTGCTACCATTTGCTTCTCATCACCACCGTCTGTCTGTGTATTCCTTTCTGGTCTGACGCCACCCACTCCAGCCGTCTTTGTGACATGTACTAAGATCAAGCAGCTAGATGCAGCGGCATCCTTATTACATTTTTTCCTATAACAGCAAATGTTTGTAAAGCATCCTCTAGCGTCAGCTACAATCTCAGATACACGTCACAAGTCTTCTTATTTGCAACTTAAAGTCTCCAAGAAGTTACCTGGTTTGCAGGTCCTGCCATCTTCTTGAAGCTGGACACCAGTAGGACAAGCACAGCTGTAAAAAGGCTCTCTTGGGGACAGGAGGCATAAGTGGGTGCAGCCTCCATTGTTTTCATCGCAGGGGGTTCGAACTACAGGGGGAAGAAAATACATATTATAAAAATCACCACATCGGTACCATTTTTCAAAATCGTTGAAAACAGTCAACATCTAACTGAACTTTAAATTGGTTAAGGAGTATGACCATATGTACGAAGGGCATTATTTTTTCTCTCTCATTTTTTATTCAAGAACAATTGATTTATTATGCTTGTCATTTTCAGCTTTGAGCTTTTGTTTTGATCTCCAGACACGATAGATTTAAGAGAGAACAAAAAATAAAGCTTAGCTATAGAAAAATCAGTCCAAGAATATGGAAGGTATTTGAGCAAACGCCAATAGGTAATATTATTTCCTCATGTAGCTCATTTTCATTGCAACTAACTCAAAAAACAATGCCAACCAAAGTAGGGCAGAAAGAACTGTAGGAGGCCTTTGGAAGGAATAGGCCTCTTTACCTGACCGCGGGTTTGGTTCTTTGCACTGGAATTACCATCTCACCCATTTTGTTTACCTTCATGAAACCTGTGTTGTTAGGTTCTTTTAAGTGCAAACCATCTTGAAGACAGCTGAGCTAAAGCTAGGCCATCGATCTTGTGCTTAAATCAACAAGAGCTTGCAAAGGAATTGCAGCCCTCTTACGAATGGGGCCCAGTGGCACTCTCCCATGGTGATAAACACACAAGCCATTCTGATATTTACTTGCTGCCAACAGGGTCAGCTTGTCATTGCCTCAGAGTTCACTCAGAATGCTCCACTCCATAACCCCCTATTTTCTTAAGACTATAAGGAAGGGCGATTCTTTTATAAAACTTTCATTCATAAATACCTTTAAAAAAAAAAAATCAGCCCCCACACCATTTCTCTATTGTATGGCGGCATTCAAATCAAATCATGGTTATCAGTTACATCTGGTATTCAAACATTTAAAAAAAAAGATAACATTACTGCTGAGTTGTTGCTGCTGATCGAGTAAAGGAAACTGGGAAGGGTTGGCCCTGAAAAGATTATCCAGCCTCTGTTGTAAACAAATCTGATCTGTATTCTTAACTTAGGTCTGATTTTCAAAGCTTAGGAACTTACGCTGAGTAAATCTCCATTGCTACAGCTGTAAAACTGATATAATAAAAAAATACTTCAATGAGAATAACAGAGCATTATTTAATGGTTGAAAAGGCAAATGTATTTATTTGGTTTAATTAAAAGGTTTGGAAAATAGTAAGACCTGGAATTGAAGTTTGCCCAACCCTGCAGTAGACCCTACCCCACAAACAAACACCACACAACAAAGCTGTTGAAAGCCTTCAGTCTCTCCTGGATTACTGATATTTGAGACCCGCAATGCTTAAATGAGAAAACAAGCAAACCCTAACAGACTAGGAGTGCATCACTCACTGGTAATGACAGCCCAGATAATCATTGCATTTGTGCTCGGTTGTCAAATGGAAAATAGCTTAAACTCTTTTCCATTTCATAGAACACACCAGGGACCTTTATACCTCTACCACAGTCTACCACACTTACTGAGTGTGTGTGTATATTCACTACTAGTCCTCCCATAGCAGTTCAGTTAAGCTACAGGGTGAATCCAGAATCCATGAGTAGAGAAAAATCTTCAGTGGCTATAATCAAAGACTGAGTCCAGGGTTTTATTTTACTAGCCAGTGAAACTGTTGTCTCCAAGTACACTAGATGCATTCTCTAGTTAGATATTATGACTCCGGTCTTCCCTATTTGCATGTCCTGTTAAGTGTCGCTTATAGTTCAACCTGAAATCAGGCACTTGGCGACGGGTTGCTGTGGATGCCTTTGTGACATCCCTGTATATCAAAAGTGTACTGTGTCCTATATATCACAGCTTATATGGAATCATAAGGAGTCAATGGCAATGCCACTCTTATGAACACTGTATAGCAAATATTAAGAAACCTGTCAACTTACTGTCGGGCTGCCTCTCTTGGCCCAGGACCTGGATGTCCATCGGAGAATAAATGCCATTGAGAATTTCCTTCTTCTTCTCCCCGGTTTTCTTGTCACAGGCGTGTATCGAGCGGGTCTGCCAGTCTGTCCAGTACAGAGTCTCCCCGGATAGAGTCAGTGCGAACGGGTGTGTCAACGTGCCTTCAACCACCGTTTGCCTGTTCAAAAGAACATTGGGGTCTACGTTAACGATCTAAACAGGCTAATCAAAATACCGCCAACCTTTAAATCAATGCAAATCTTTCTGGTAGATAAAACTTTGCATTTATATTAATGAACTGGGCATGGGGCAGTTTACTGTCACTTCTTCCAAACCAGGCTAAATACTTCAATTTGTAATCCATCAGTGCAGTGGTACTGTATTACCGAGGCACAATGACTGGATAGGATATTTTCTCTTAATTTTAACTGTGAAAAATATGTACTTACATTTTATATACTTGTTGCAGGGCATTCATTTGTACACAAGGACCTTTTTATTTTATTGTGTTACATGTTCCCATGTGTTGCTACAACTGTTTACATAAGGTGTGTGTATTGTTTTATTTTTTACATTTTGACCTTTTTTCAACTTTTAAATTGCATTCCCTGCCTCAAGATGGCTCCTGCTCACATATGTAACTGAGATGAATTTACCAGTAAGCAGGAGGGTGATGGGAAATAGTTCTGAGAGGTCCATGCAGGTACATGTGAAGCCATCTTGAGGCAGGGAATGCAAATTCAAAGTTTAAAAAAGTGGTCAAAATGTAAAAAAATAAAAATAATAATAATAATTTAAAAAATACACACACACACACCTTACGTAAACAGTTGTAGCAACACATGGGAGCATGTAACACAATAAAATAAAAAGGTCCTTATGTACCCTTTAAACTGTATGTTAAACATTTTCCCACAAGCAAATACTTTTTATATATATATATATATATATATATATATATATATATATATATATATATATATATATATATATATATATATATATATATATATATATTAAATTCCCTAAAAAAATAACTTTTTTTTTAAAAAGACACACATCTGGATTCAGCCTACACAAAGGAAATAAATCAATGGAACTTGACACATTTTTACCAATTCTGTAGATGCTTTACTTATATATAATGTATAATGTACAAATTCATTTTTTTATTGTTATTTTACCTTGGTATTGGAGAACAGAAAAAAAGTAAAAATGTACTGCTTTTTTACAAAAGGAAATTAAAAACAAAATCAGGCTGTCACCATCTGTTTCAAGCATTAAGAGTCAACAGTTTCCCAGTGCTGAAAATAAAGATGGACTGTTTGTATGAAACAAGAAACTAACTTGCTGACTGAAGACTATCAATCTGGAAGCCAAAATACAGCAAAAACACAAAATGCACAGAAACAGAATAGAAAGCATTTGGTTAACCAAAACGTGGGGCACTTAGTTGAGAATTGCTGAACAAATACATGTATAAAAACAGCATGGTACCACCGACACAGGCTTCCAAACAGATTTTCATTCATGTTTTGTTTCACAGACCAGGGGCTATAACCTTCCAATGCTGTGTATTGCACTGGCATATGCTAGATAATGTATCCATTTGGAAAGTATTTTACTTTTTTAATGACTTCAGTTACACAATGCTTTGCATTATTTCCCAGTGAAACGCGGTAGCATGGACACATGCTTCTGAACAGATGTGTTGCTTCACACAGACCAAGCACAGTGGTCCTTTTACTGCTCAAGCTTAACAAAAATATCCGCAAGTGTTTTGGGTTTGTTTTCACTCAAATATATCTCCACTATATAGACACGTTTTATCCTTGTAAAATAATCTGATTTATTTTAATAAACATCAGGTCTGCTTTATTTTTCTTACTCCTGTATTTAAAATTTAGAATTTTTCACACTTGTACTTTGTGTACAAAATATTATAAATAGAAAGTGAAATGGAAAAAAACAGATTGTGTTGAACTAGACAAGGAGTTTATGTCACTGTAAAACCTGGACCAGCATGCTTTGCTTGTTGTTCAGCCCCGGTTCAGCCCCGGTTTCAGGGTGGTTCATGTTTATCGGTTACATCTGGTATTCAAACATTTAAAAGATAACATTACTGCTGCCTTGTCACTGCTGATAGAGTAAAGGACACTGGGATGGGCTGGCCCTGAGGAGGTTTACAGATTCTCCAGCCCTTATCTGTAGTTGTAAACAGTGGTATTTATATAGTTCAATTAAACAGTTCAGAACATGGTAAGACCTGGAATGGGGCAACCGACTTTGCCCAACCCTGTAAAAGACAAACACATTCCATCTTGTTCAATAGACCAATAAAAGTAAAAAGTGCATGGAAATGATTCTGCAAAACTTAATTTGCACAAATGCATCGAGCCCTGTGTCTTCAAACCGGCTGCAACACGTAATCACTAGCATCTAGCATGCTCACTTACAGATGTTGTCTTCAAAAGCAGTGATGTAATTGTGTATGTAAGATAATTACAGTGGAATCCCTTCATTATGACCACCAAAGGGAGGTCAGAGTGGAAGAAACAAAGTTAAGTAAACAAACTGTTCCGATAATGCCTTCATCGGTCAACACTCAGTTGATGAAGGCAATACTGGCATAAAGTGCTTCTCTACTTGACAGCACTATCACCAACGAGGACGGTAACATTGCAGTTCTATGAATTTTATTTTTTTTAAACATTTTAGGTTTTGTATTCTTCTACTGGGGAAAAGTAGCTATCCTTGTGGCGTGTTGGGATGTTGCTTCCATCTTCTGGTGATGAGGGCTCAGGCAGGTTGTCAGGTTTTTACCCAAATGGTTATTACGTAAACCAGATCTTTGTACAGCCATCATTTCTTAGTTTGACCACCAAAGATTTATACAGACACTGTATAGAGTTCCTGTTTATATGAATTCCGTACGTAAATGGGTGTCTTTTTCATTTTCTTATTAGTTTCAGTGCTTTTTTTTTTTTTTTTTTTTTTTTTTTAGTTATTTTTGAGTTTGGTGTAAACCGTTTTTTTCGGTGCCTTTGCTTTTTATAAAACTATGAAATTATTGTTTTCGATGAAGGCCTTTTCACTCCAAGCGTCCGTCGGATTTGTCAAGTTGTTTTCATACCAAAGGCGTCAACCAATCTGAAGCCCTGTCACTGAACTCAACATTTCCCTTAAAAGTACATAGTTATATCTGTATGTCTTTAAGTAAGTAATGTAAATATTGTAATGTAAATATTATTACTACTAAAACAAAATAATAAAGTTCTGTGTGGGAATATGTTATAAATATTTAGTGTACATACATTTGGTTAGCATGCCATTTCGAGTGTGTACATCTTCACTGTTGAAAGTTAAGTGCCTTCCCAACTGAGTAACCATTTCCATTGTTTTTCGGCTATACACCGATTTCATTTCTTTTTTTTGTATCTGGGGTGTTTTGTTGTTTGTCGGTTAAAACCGAAAATCAGAAGCCCTAATTATAAACCAGATATTTAATTAACAAACACACATTAAATGATTCATGCTTATATGAACAGTTAGATACTGACATCTACAGTGCATCATTTCTTTTTTTTTTTTTTTATTTAGTCGTTGCCAATTATTTTTTATTATTTTCTCCCAATTTGGAATGGCCAATTATTTTATTACGGTCGGCTCACCACTACCACCCCTGCGCTGACTCGGGAGGGCGAAGATGAACACACGCTGTCCTCCGAAGCGCGTGCCGTCAAGCCGACTGCTTTTTTTCACACTGCAGACTCACCATGCAGCCACCCAAGAGCTACAGCGTCGGAGGACAACGCAGCTCTCGGGCAGCTTACAGGCAAGCCTGCAGGCGCCTGGCCAGACTACAGGGGTCGCTGGTGCACGGTGAACCGAGGACACCCTGACCGACCTAACCCTCCCTCCCCCCGGGCGACGCTCGGCCAATTGTGTGCTGCCCCTTGGAAGCTCCCGTCCTCAATCGGCAAAGGAATAGCCTGGATTCGAACTCGCGACTTGCAGGCTATAGAGCGCATCCTGCACTCACATGGAGCGCCTTTACTGGATGCGCCACTCGGGAGCCTGCATCATTTCTATTACTTGTTCACAAGGCCAAAAACCAAGCCATTGTCTCTGGTAGCAATTATGTTTTCACACTTTTTCAATTACCACATTTTGGAGCCGAAATACTAAATGCAACACAATTCTGTAGAAATGTGTTCTAACCATTATTAATATGTCGGTAACAAACTCCTGCTTTTGCCATTTGTTATGCTTGGCTTTAGGACTCAATAAATCTCACGTGAGAAATCTGAAGGAAGGTGCTCCGAAGGATTATGTGATCTGTTATCAAAATGTACACCAACTCTGAAAACAGCATATCCAACAGACTGCATTAAAACACAGACAAGGTCAGGTCAGCTGGAGAAGCACAGGGAAGGGAACACGTACCGAAAGGTGCCATCCAGGTTCGCTCTGTGGATAAAACTCAGCTTTGCGTCTGCCCAGTAAAGTTTCTGTTCATCCAGGTCTATCGTCAGACCATTGGGCCAGTAAATGTCAGAGTCCACAATGATTTTCCTGGTGCTGCCGTCCATCCCAGCTCTCTCAATGCGGGGCTCCTCCCCCCAATCTGTCCAGTACATGTACCTGAAAAAGAGGAAAGGGACACTCCAATTCCAAGAACATACGTCTTCAACCTGTGTTGCACTGCAGTCACGTTCAACAAATACAAATCTAATTGCATGCTCAAGGAGTCCGACTGCACCATTCTTTCATAGTTCAATATTTGAACTTGGCACAAAACCAAGGACATGCTATTAGATGAAGAATACTAAACAGAATGCAGAAATCTTAGCTCCCTTCAGGATGGAAGCAGTTTTGATTATCTTGTTAGCTAGACTAAACACACGCAGCCAAATCAAAAGCTGTACAGTTAAAGTAAGGCTTATCTCAGCAGTGTTTCTGAGGGCTTGCCTCACATCAAAACATTTGGTTTCCACTTACTATTTTCACCTCCCAAAATGTAAAGATGAATGACTTTTGATAGCAATTTAGGAAACTTAAGAGGGCAGAAACAATACGTACTATAACTATCTGTGTACAAATTCAGGGTGACGCAGGACATAATATATTTACTTGTAGAATTGTACAGATGTTCTAGTTTGCTCCATTATATTAGAGCTTGAAAGGACACACTAAGATTCCGTCTCATAGCAAACTCTTTAGAAATAAAGCAGACGCAATGTTATGCCACTGTAAAACCAATGTGTTGCATTTAAGGCAACAATCCATTGGTTAGCGGACTGTAAAATGGGTAGATACAGGTCCTTTTCTGACGCAAATGCACACAGAATGTTCCAGATGAGAACATCGTTAATAGTATCAAACCAATTGAACTGCTCCTTCTGTAACCACATCGTTCTTGATAGTTTTATACCGTCACAATTGTTTTCTCCCTCTCAAAAAATCTGCCACGGTCTTGCACGTCAGAATGTGTTAAAACCCATGGCTGGCTCCAAGAATTAGTATTCCTAAAAACCACACAACAGAAGCAGTTTTAGTACACTTAAAAATAGTGAGGGTTTCTATTACCTAGCCAAGCAGAAAATGAAAACAGATTAAATGAGTGTATCTGGAATGGAATTCCTAGCAAGCAGCTCACGGTTCAAGAAACACAAAGGAACAGGCCGATCTTATTGACCGACGCACTTACTCAACCTGCCACAGATGTTCACAGTGCAAGCAGAGAGATGAAGCATGGACACAGGAGTTTTTCTTTCTTTCTTAACAAAGCCCTAATAGTTTTTCTGCAGTCAACAATTCAGAAACGTATAGATCTTAATTAAAGTTTTCATTCACAATCACTTAACAGGAAACACTGGCTGTTTATCAACAGAAGCCAGCGCACTGCCATTTTACACTACAGCACCACAATGGAATTTCAATCTTTTGGGTAATTTATTGACAAGAGCTCTTTAAAATGTAAAATGTGTTTCTATAAATCAATAGATTACTTCTTTGACAGCAGGGAAGGCCTCAACAGTTAACATTTAATAAAAAAAAAAACTAATTTTTAATACTCTTTATTTAAAATATTGTCCCACAAAATGAAAGCTAGAAAATAAAAAAGCTGATATCAATAAATTGTAATTTTAGCCTTGAAAAGACAATAAGGTCTAGGTTTCATTTTGATCAGCTAAATAACAAAAACAATGCTGGGACTCCACAATAAAATCTTGATTCTCTCTTTACTGGTGCGATGTATTGCCAGGTTCACCTGACACCTTATTGTTTGAATGCTGCACACTGAAATCCAAGAGGAAGCTATATAAAATCACTGCAAACACTAACTCTAAAACTTCTTGTTTTCTAAAACTGCTTCATTCTTAACCAGTATGGTTGTACAGACTCACCATATGCAACCTTATTTTTTGAAGTGAATTATAGAGAAAGGCTTAAATGTGGCAACAAATGCCTTTAATTTATTTGAACATTGTAAGGCTGATCACCACCCCAATTCTCTCAGTGAAAACACATACTCTCAACAAAACAACCAAAGACTATGAACAGGGTAAAGACCCGAGCGCAACACATGACTAATAAATCAAAAATAATCTAGACACAAAAAAATAATTATTGTGCACTACAGTATTTCATCGTAGGTTGACAGCTACACTTTCTTTGCATCTCCCAAGGAGAACAGATTTAATTCGCTATTTTCTCTTTGCTACCTGATCTATACCACAGCTTGAATACATTAGTAATAACCCTCTGCAAGTAGGGGCCTAAACAATCTTGTCAACAAGGAATCATGTCTGAATCCCAGAAGGCTAAACTAAAAGAAGGCTAGATCGCCAATGTGGTGAGGCAATTAAAAAGCCAAATAGAATGTTATATTACAGTAAGGCGACAGTGTACACCCCCCACAATACTGTGTCCAGTTTTGGTTATTTCACTACAAAAAATACATTATTGCACTTGAGAAGGTACAGAGAAGGTTCAACTACTGCTCCTAACTATAACCATCTTGTATTTGATTTTACTCTTATAGGGAACTGTATTTGCTCTTACTGGGAAATCATTGTCATCCACTTATCATACTTACTACATGTTCTTACTGGACTTTACTCATGTAAGCAAATACTTACTATATGTTTAAAATGCTTTTAGTCAAACTGGCTCTTATACTTTAATGCATTCTTTATTTTGCTCTTATCTGTATAATGCTATTCTGTAATGTGATACTTTATAATGTGATACTTTGTACTGTGATATTTTGTAACAATTGTAAGTCGCCCTGGATAAGGGCATCTGCCAATAAATAAATAAATAATAATAATAATAATAAATTATTATTATTATTAAGTAGGCTGATCCCAGGTCTAAATCGTACTGTATGAGCACTACAGTACTAGGAATTACATCGCTTAAGCCTAACAAAAATAACAAGATGAGGGGATTTAATTGAAGTTTATAAAATCCTAAATTATACAGCTATAAATAACCCAAGTCACTTAAATTTAGCGCAGAGTGTAGGAGGAAGAACATAATGGAAGCCGAGTAAAATTTACAGAGGATTACACACACATGGAAAAGTCTACCAAGTAAAGCATTAGATCTAAAACCCTAAAAATCAATTGCATTCTGTCCAATCACATCAGGGCATACAATGTGTCAAGAAAGGATCAATCTCTCATTCCCAAACTTTCCTTATGTTCTAATGGAAGACGGGAGTAAACAGACACCGGGGAATGTGCAACACTACAGCTTCAACACAAACCATGGAATTTGCTCTCCTTCCCAGTGTGTGCGACCATGCCTCCTGATCACAGCAAGGCAATCTCAAGACCAAGTATTGCTCGGGGCAACATCACTCTGTGCCTGACTTCCTCATCACCAGCAATTTGAATACATCAAACACAGCCGTTTCATAGAAATCGCGGCTGCATTACTATTCAGCTATTTCCAGCCTCACACTGCCAAACCTGGGTCCTCAAACAAGCCAAGCCTTGAACTCGAGCCAGTTTGTAAATTTATAAGCGCGCTACACTTGCAAGCTGACCGCTGTGGGTGTAACCATCTGAATTCCTTCGAGGAGTTCTGCTACAGCACAGGCAGACTGGAAATACTTCCAGTAATTCCAATCCAGGCTCCAGAGCAGATCTTCTCTTTGTTAGTTACCAGCCATGTTAGAAACTTACAAAATCAAGGAGGTGGAAAAAGTAGATCCCAGTTACCTACAGATGCAAGCAATTTAGACTTGTGAATTCAGATTAAGGTAAGGGAATCATCGTGCAGAATTGTGTGATACTTCCGTAACGTTTCCTAATTTCCACTGGAGGTTCACTTGTACATTAACCCACTGCAACACCTCCGTTGCTTATATTCTCAAACACACTAGATTTCTTGCTCCGACCCATATACAACATACCGCAGTTCAACTGCACTGTAATGCAGTATTTCTGACATAGTAATGTTTTCATTCAGTAATTAATTTTTTTAATTTACAACAAGTTAAAGGGTACATAAGAACCTTTTTATTTTATTGTGTTACATGTTTTCATGTGTTGCTACAGCTGTTTACACAAGGTGTGTGTATTGTTTAAAATGTAAAAAAATGAATGAATGAATGAATGAATGAATGAATGAATGAATAAATAAATAAAACAATACATGCATCTTACGTAAACAGTTGTAGCAACACATGGGAGCATGTAAAACAATAAAATAAAAAGGTCTTTATGTACCCTTTAACAGCATTCAAAATACCTAATGAAGAACTCTGAAACATGCAAGTCTGCTCCTGTTCCTACTTCTCCCATTAGCCACACCTAGTTAATTGTTAATGCTTAGTTTCTGATCAAGTACTAATCAGCACTTTAAAGAAAGCCTGTGAGGTCTCAGTCACAGTAGGGGTGTTGCAAGGTGTTGAAAAACTTAAAACATATAGTAGATCTTCCTGGGACAGTCAACCGAAAATCTTACACTGTTAATATGCAAATGAAAGCCTACAATACAATTCATTTAACAGTATCAACTCTTCAAAGCTCTTTTAAAATAGCTGAATACATTATTTCTATTTCAATTCCACTATTACTGGTCAGTACACAGATTTTGGCGGTCAATAAAAAAAAGCCACATTTCATGCTATTTGCTGAGTGATTACAAATCATAATCACTTTATTTTAAAAGTAGGTTTTTGGTGGGCATGAAAAACAGTGGGGACAGTCTATGGAACTGCAAATCTTGCACTGGTAGAGGAGAGAGAGAGAGAGAAAGAAAGTATAAGTATTCAACGCCTTTGCCACTGCAGCCCTAAATCAGCTCAGGTGCAAATGATTTGTTTGAAAGGTCACAAAATTAATGACATGGTTTCAGCCTGTGTGTACTCAAAGTGGTTTAACGTGTAGATAATTTCCCTCAGGTATATAAAGACTTTCAAGATGCAACTCACATAGTGATCCAACAAAGCAACCATGAAGACCAAGGAGCTTTCGAAACAAGTCAGGGATAAAGTGGTAGAAAGGCACAGAGCAGGAGAAGGGTACAAGAAAATTTCAAAGGTGCAGATTATCTCTCTCAGTACAGTGAAGTCCATCATTAAGAAGTGGAAGATGCATTATACCACCCAGACACTACCCAGATCACGTTGCCCTCCCAAACTGAGCAACTGGGCAAGCAGGAAACTAGTTGGGGATGACACTCTGAAGCCAACAATGACCTTGAGAGATCTGCAAAGTTCTGTGTCTGAGATGGGAGTCAGTGTTCACAAAATCAACAATAAGCCGGTCCCTACACAAAGCTGGCTGTATGGACGGGTGGCAAGAAAGAAGCCATTACTCAAAAAGCCTCATCTTAAAGCACGTATGGTGTTTGTGAAAAAGCATGTAGATGATACTGAGACATGTGGAAAAAGGTTTTGTGGTCAGACAAGACAAAAATTGAACTTTTCAGTCTAAATTCCAAGCGTTATGTCTGGCGCAAGCCCAACACTACACATCACCCAGTCAACACCATCCCAGCATGGTGGTGGCAGCATCATGTTATGGGGATGCTTCTCTTCAGCAGGGACTGGGAAGCTTGTCAGGTTAGAGGGGAGAATGGATGGTGCAAAGTACAGGCAAATCCTTGAGGAAACCCTGTTTGAGTCAGCCAAGACTCTGAAACTGGGGAGGAAATTCACATTTCAGCAGGACAATGACCTGAAGCACAAAGCCAAAGCCACACTGGCATGGTTGAACAAGAAGAGAATTAATGTTCTTGAGTGGCCCAGTCAAAGTCCTGACTTGAATCCAATCTAAAATTTATGGCGAGACCTGAAGATTGCAGTCCATCGACAATTCCCCAAAAACGTATCAGAACTGGAGCAATTTTCCCGTGAAGAATGGGCAAAAATTTTACCATCCTACTGTGCAAAGCTAGCAGAGACCTATCCAAAAAGACTCATAGCAGTAATTGCTGCAAAAGGTGCTTCTACCAAGTACTGACTTAAGGGGCTGAAAACTTATGCAACTAGTAAATTTCATTTTCTTTGCAAGTTTTGCTGACATTTTACCTCCTCCTCATATAACAGTGTTCAGTTTAACCACTACAGTTTTGAATAAAAAAAAAAAGTTTGTTTGAAAAACTGTGCATAAATGATTTGTAATTCAACAAAATGTGACATTATTGGAAGGGGTCAATACTTCTGCAAACCACTGTGTGTGTGTGTGTGTGTGTGTATATACTGTATATACACACACAAAATAATAATTAGGTTACATCTCTACAGCAGAATATATACTACATGATACTAAAATGCGTCCATTTTAAAACAACTCTATTGATTTTTTGACACTCGCCAAAGTATCAAAAGAAAGAGAAATGAGCCAATAGGCTATCTGATTTATTGTTGTTCAAAATCTTAGAAGCTTTTAAACTGAGAATATAAAAAAAAAAAACTGAGTCCATATGAAAGGATCAACCTTTTCTTTGCGTAACAAATGCTTTGTACTGCCTATACCTTCTTACAACAGCTGGTAATATTTCAAAAATAATAACCTGTTTTCTTCTTTTGTTTTTCACTGCTTCGCAGAGATCAATGCAGAGATGCCAAGAGAACTTGTGTGCTAACACCTGCAAATCTGAGTGCTGAACAGTTTCAGCTTTCATCCCTGTGGCAGCCTCGTATCCCAGACAAAACCTCGATCACACAGCGGGAAGGGCTGTTCATGTTAAAGGATTGTCACACATCAACCAAAGCTGTTATCTGACTTCCTATGTAGTCAGAGGAGCACGGCTCAGAGACATGAAAGTGCTTTTATTATCCTGTACCTTTTGTTGAGAGGTGTGAGCTCCAACTGATCCTAAAAATCTGCCACTGAATTGACCATTTTAACACTTCCAAATGAAGAACGCTTTCTGTCCATGAGACAAATGTTTCAACCTTTTTCTAAAATCACAATTTATTCTAAACAATGTGAAATGTGCCCAAACAAAGCCAGTTCTAAGTGCATCTTTTAGATTCAGTTTAATTTCCTAAATGTTTAAACTTAGAACAGAAGGTAGGAAGCACAGGATTTTTTGTTATATACCACCATTAGAAAGATTTTTATGATATACAACGGGGATGAGATTACATGTAAAGAGTTATTATAAATAGGTTAAATAAATGAATTCTTACACAGGGCACTGTATAAAACAGGGGTGTCCAATCACAGCCTTGGAGGGCAATTCCTCTCCAGGTTTAACAGGTAAAATAATATAATGAACTACTTCAGGGTCTGGATGGAGGTTTAATTGGTTCAATTAAACAATTAAACAATTTAGAACAGGGTTGGAACAAAAACCAAGACTGGAAGGGCCAACTTTGGCCACCCCTGGTCATAAACAATACAGCTGACCTCTATATTTGATATGCATATCTTAACAGAGGTTAAACATCCAGGAAAAAATTTGGAAAGCATTTAAAACTATTACATTCCAAGCTGAAGGTTCAAGAACCTGTTGTCCATGACCATATTGCATGGAGAATACGAGCCAAACCTTTTTGCATTAGCGTGGATCCTTTCATATTAACAAAGGCAGACCATAAAACACCTCATTAAAAGCGTCAGCCACACCTATGTCAATTTGTTTCCAAAATCTGAAAGAATAATGTTCTTGAAAGTCTTGGCATGCATTTAAACACTTCTTTGGAAGATTAGAAGAATTGGGTTCTTTGAATGAGCTATTTACTCAACAAGATGGTAAAGAAACAAACAAACAGTTTAAGTAATTGGCCTGTTCGGGAACTAAAGCAACAGAGTGTTCCTGATTTTGGCGTTTGGCTTGGCACACTAGTTGAGTGAAAGTATTCACTGCTGTCTTCTTGCTGTGTTTCTAGCTCTTGCGTGCCACAGTGTTGCTCTTAAGTCTAAACACATGCTCGCTGAAGCAAAAAAATAAATACCTTTGTACAAAAATGAAACTGAAAATTTACCACTAGGAAGCACATATGCTCTCAAGCATCAAGTCAAACCCTGAACGCTTTCAAATGATGCCATTACTAAAGTCAAATGAAACCCACAATGCAATCAAATGAATAAACACTACCTTGAAACAAAGCCATGCTGTAAATGCGATGGAAGATTGTGTTCCTGAAAGCACCAGGCTCCTTATAGTTCTAAAACATTGGGGTCAATTCAATTAGTTTAAATGGGAGACAGATATTTATATCCAATTGCCATTTTACATCTCAGATTTTTAATTTCACTCACTAGTCAAATACCAGGGTGGATTTCATAACATTGACAGTTTCACTTCTTTCTTTGGGTATGGACTAGGGTTTCATCAATAACGCTAGGTTCTCTTTAGCTTATAACTAAGGCTGCATTTTTTTCATGGTTATATTCCCACTTGTGAATGAACAGTGTAAATTATATATATACAGACGTGCTCAAATTTGTTGGTACCCTTACAGCTCATTGAAATAATGCTTCATTCCTCCTGAAAAGTGATGAAATTAAAAGCTATTTTATCATGTATACTTGCATGCCTTTGGTATGTCATAGAATAAAGCAAAGAAGCTGTATGAAAAGAGATGAATTATTGCTTATTCTACAAAGATATTCTAAAATGGCCTGGACACATTTGTTGGTACCCCTTAGAAAAGATAATAAATAATTGGATTATAGTGATATTTCAAACTAATTAGTTTCTTTAATTAGTATCACACATGTCTCCAATCTTGTAATCAGTCATTCAGCCTATTTAAATGGAGAAAAGTAGTCACTGTGCTGTTTGGTATCATTGTGTGCACCACACTGAACATGGACCAGAGAAAGCAAAGGAGAGAGTTGTCTGAGGAGATCAGAAAGAAAATAATAGACAAGCATGGTAAAGGTAAAGGCTACAAGACCATCTCCAAGCAGCTTGATGTTCCTGTGACAACAGTTGCAAATATTATTAAGAAGTTTAAGGTCCATGGAACTGTAGCCAACCTCCCTGGGCACGGCCACAAGAGGAAAATCGACCCCAGATTGAACAGAAGGATAGTGCGAATGGTAAAAAAAGAACCAAGGATAACTGCCAAAGAGATACAAGCTGAACTCCAAGGTGAAGGTACGTCAGTTTCTGATCGCACCATCCGTCGCTTTTTGAGCGAAAGTGGGCTCCATGGAAGAAGACCCAGGATGACTCCACTTTTGAAAGAAAAACATAAAAAAGCCAGACTGGAATTTGCTAAAATGGATATTGACAAACCACAATCCTTCTGGGAGAATGTCCTTTGGACAGATGAGTCAAAACTGGAGCTTTTTCGCAAGTCACATCAGCTCTATGTTCACAGACAAAAAAATGAAGCTTTCAAAGAAAAGAACACCATACCTACAGTGAAACATGGAGGAGGCTCGGTTATGTTTTGGGGCTGCTTTGCTGTGCCTGGCACAGGGTGCCTTGAATCTGTGCAGGGCACAATGAAATCTCAAGACTATCAAGGCATTCTGGAGCGAAACGTACTGCCCAGTGTCAGAAAGCTCTGTCTCAGTCGCAGGTCATGGGTCCTCCAACAGGATAATGACCCAAAACACACAGCTAAAAGCAGCCAAGAATGGATAAGAAAAAAACATTGGACTATTCTGAAGTGGCCTTCTATGAGTCCTGATCTGAATCCTATCGAACATCTATGGAAAGAGCTGAAACTTGCAGTCTGGAGAAGGCACCCATCAAACCTGAGACAGCTGGAGCAGTTTGCTCAGGAAGAGTGGGCCAAACTACCTGTTAACAGGTGCAGAAGTCTCATTGAGAGCTACAGAAAATGTTTGATTGCAGTGATTGCCTCTAAAGGTTGTGCAACAAAATATTAGGTTAGTGGTCCCATCATTTTTGTCCATGCCATTTTCATTTGTTTTATTATTTACAATATTATGTTGAATAAAAAATCAAAAGCAAAGTCTGATTTCTATTAAATATGGAATAAACAATGGTGGATGCCAATTACTTTTGTCAGTTTCAAGTTATTTCAGAGAAAATTGTGCATTCTTTGTTTTTTGTGGAGGGGTACCAACAAATTTGAGCACGTCTGTATATGTATATATATATATATATATATATATATATATATATATATATATATATATATATATATATATATATATATATATATATATATATATATATATATATATATAAAGCACTTTAAAAGAAGTAGCTTTAATGATGCATTACAGTACCTGTCTCATTTATAAACCTGGCAGCCGGTTTGGTTTGCTTCGGTCACATGATTGAACACAATGCAGAAAGCCTCACGATTTTTTAAAATGTCTTCATTGAAAAAGACACCAGTAGCATCAAAGACCTGAAATATTTCTACTAGAGATCACTCTGCCCAGTACAAGAAGGGGACTTTTCACATGTCTTGTGATATTTTTATTATTATTAATTTATGTTTTTTTTTTTTTTTTTGATAATTTGGTGAAAAACATATACATATATATATGCCAGCTTATAAAACGTATACGTTCTGTTTTTTAAATATTTACCCGTGTGCTGGATCCAAAGCGATTGCTCTTGGTTGGTCAAGGGCTTGCCAGAACAGGACTTTCCTCGACGTTCCATTCAGATTGGCCACCTCAATCCTGTTGGTTTCAGAGTCTGTCCAGTACAGCTTTTTTCCCAGCCAGTCACAAGCCAGGCCATCAGGAGAATCCAGGCCCGAAACAATAACAGTTTGCACATTCCCAGATTGATTGAAAAGGGTTTGCTTGATGGCCTCTTCACTCACGTCAGTCCAGTATATCAACCCCTCCGAGTAGACAAAGTCCACTGCCGCTGCATCCTCAAGACCACTGACCACCACGGCAGACTCTGGTTTCCCAGACCCTGCGTCCACCAGCCGGACATCCCGCCTGTTTGCAAAGAGCAGGAGAGGAGACGCTGGGGAAGGAGGGAAAGACATGTTAAACAGCAGGCATGAACAATGCACGATGGAAAGTGCTGCGCAATTATCAATAACTGGGGAATCCCGTCACCCAAGTGCAAGATATTACAAGGTGTATTATTGTCTTCACGTATAACATTAAAAAATTCACTAAAGCGTGACAGACACAGATTGTTATAGAACCTGAGCTGAACAAGTTCTATTGAAAGCTATATGAAAGCTGAACCTGAGCTTATCAAATGTGATGTGAAATGTATGTACATACTTTCATCACCGTAAGTGTGACATGCCTAGAAATATATAATGCATCCCCAGCAAGACACAATTAGAGCTAGCAATCACCTTATGTACGGGTATATGTACATATAATAAATAAATGCAACACTTGTGTACATAAAGACAGACCGACATGTTCCTGCATACATCCCCAGAGATTCGGATTCTCAATGCAGACCCAGCAAAGTTGGGACTAGAGATCCCCCCCCCCCAACACCCCCCAACACCCCCCACCCCAGTGTGTGAAATCAAACTTCTACCAACAGTCTGGTGAGCAGGCCATGCCTGTCACTCTCACAGCGTGGGGGATGTTTCTATCACTGCCATAGCACCATGCCAGAGAGGGGGGAGGGGAGAGAAGGGAGGGGTAGAGGAGCCTTTACAATTTACTACCCTTATTAATGGTACAGGGATGGAACTAAGACTCACTGCATAGCAGTTTCAGCCATTCCAGGTTTTACTACGAGCTTGATTAGCCACAGTGTATAGGTAACAAGCTCAGGTGTGTCTTATTAAAATGCATAGTAAAACCAGGAACAGATCAAAATGCAATTTGAGTCTTATTTACATCCCTGTGGTATTGATCTGTCCCGGATAAACCAGTTTAATTTTCCCAAATTTTCTGAAAATGTTTGTACGTTATTTTCCATCAAATCTTTATTTTTCCAAAAAAAAAAAATAGGAGTTGATGGTAATATTAAAGTAAAATTAGGTGAATCTGAAAATTGTGGGGTATCAAGTTTTTCCATGACACCCCTCAATATCTTTTAGCACACCCTCAGAATACCTAGACACAAAACAGGATATACATAGAAATGTTTCAGTCTGGTACTGTCTTGTACTGATGGTCGGTAGGGTTACAGTCACTGGAAGAAATAGTTATAATTCCACATGCTGCATGTAAATGATATTGCATGCTATTTTTAGGAGCGCCACTTGTATATATGTACTACTTTGACACACGAGAAACGTTTACGCATTGGCTGATATTTCATCAAAACATATTCATGAAACCAGAAGGTGATGTTGGGCATGACTTACATTAGTTATTCATTAATCTATGGTTTCATTTTTTTTGATATACCAGTCTTGCAGCACTTTGAGTGACACTATTTTACAATGTAATATTACATTAATGGATCCCTTATTAATATTTGTTTTACATTTGACATATTTACTATTTCCTGGTGTGCAGCAGTACATTGCTGGGCAGTTTTGAACACAGCAGGCAATGTGGGCACTAAGACACTTCCTATCTTGACAAAACCAAACAACAATTTATGACTGTTCTTGTGAGGATAGGAAGGGCAGTCGATTTAATTATAAAAGAGCCCACAGCACTTGAATAGAGATGAGAAACAAATAAACCCCAGACATCCAATGATCTATAAAGTCCTTTATCTAGATGTGGGATGGGAAAAGTCTACTATTGATATAGAAAAATAAAATGGTTTTGTTATGTAGATGTGCTCTATGACAGAGAGGTGCAGGGTTCTCATCACTGCAAAATACCCCACCTGCACAAACAACCATTACTCTTGCTGTTGCTCCACTTACACACCCATCTTTGACAGAAGAAAGATCGTTCAGAATTGCAAAGGCTCTGCAATGCAGTCAAGGGGAATCTGCTGACCAGAAACAGATGAGGCCTCTGTTGACTGTCAAAAACTGTCTCAGTGTTGCTTTGAATGCAGCACCCTGTGCCATGTTGAGTTGTCTGACAAACTGAGCACTTCTGAAAGCGACCCTTTTGCCATCTCCAATACTGTTCAGTAAGAAAAGTGCATCAAGACTTCTGAAGAAATCAGACCTGGAGTCAATTATAATTATAATTAAAAATACAGCAGAATTGTTTACTGAAACTGCAATTATAATGCCATTGTGTGCAATTACAATCAGTTACAATTATGCTGCAGTAATTATAATTACACTAAAAAAGTAACAAACTACACACGTTACATTTAACTATTCTAAATAACTAAGCAGTAATCATAGGTACAAATTCAGAAACATACTTATACAACATTTTTTTTCAAACAAATGGGGTCACCAAAAGTGGTTGAAAATAGAACAAATCGAATGACAAACAAATGCGTATGTAAGCGACCAATTATATGGTATAATTACAAATAGTTTAACCTACAATTACAATGACACTGAAATTAATTACGAATTCACCCCATGTCCTTACAAGTCAAACTTAATTTCAAACAAATAAAGGTTACAGCCTGTCAACCAAAATCAACTAATCAAATACTCAACAGAATTTTTTAGTTTTTATAGATTTTATCGTGTTATCAACAGAAGTGTGGAGTTTGGGGTGAATGAAGTATGCGGTTTATAAATGCGCTTGCATTACTCTTCTTTGAAAATACTTCACAGGAGTCGAGTGACATGAAAGACACTGGACTCCTGTGAAGTATTTTCAAAGAAGGGGGGGGAGAGGGACGAGGGACGAGCTCCCAAAGCAAAGAGGCTTAAACCAAACCCAGACAGCAATCCACGGCAGGGATGGAGGCCCTCAAGAAACGTTTATTTGCTTCAGTTTATTTTAACTTGTCTACATGTACTGTAAAGAAATGAAGGACTTTGTTTATTTTATTCATTACTAGATTCAAAAGATTGTCTAAATTATATGATTTCTTATAAACAGAAAAAGTTAGCTTACGATATTTTAAAGCCTACCTTTTTATAAAAAAAAAAAACCCACACACAACACTTCTTAATGACATTTCAGAAAACAATTCAAATATGAATTACAACTACATTAATGATATTGTTCTGCAGTTTATGCCCCCTTTTTTTGTTACAGATTAATTGATTGCGTTTTGGTTTTGTGATGCATGAGAAAGTCACGGTCAGGATTAACCACAGGAGTCTATTTTGACCTATCAAGCATTGGTATGGCATATTTTCATCAAGACAGCATTTTTTGCTTTCAACACATTGTCCTCAAAGCTTTTGTACTGCCAGTGAGCATTAGCCAGGGATATCAGGATGAAGGAATCACGTGGAATGAAACCACAGTTCAACGTAGCTTAGAGAAGATACCACAGCCCCTGCTGTGTGAAGAATACGTGTGTCAGTCGGCTCTGTTCTTCACTCTAATTTGTATTTGGTGGAAATAAACACACCAGACTGCAAAGTGCAATAAGCAGTCCCATGGTAATTTGGTGTTACAGTTACTAAACATTAAAACCTGAAATTCGGCAGTCGCTAACAGATTTTATTTGGACCGTTTTATTTAGATATGAGCAGAAGTAAAACAGGAAAAGTGCGAGACAGTCCGACCCAGTCTAATGCACTCCCCAGAGGAAGGTAGCAAGTACAGTATGCTAATAGGCTGAAAACATGCATGCTCCCTTAAAATAGACGTTTCTGGAGGACACAGATGGATTACAGTTGAAGTCTGAACTATTCCAGGATCCCTTAAAAGAGACGTTTCTGGAGGACACAGATGGATTACAGTTGAAGTCTGAACTATTCCAGGATTTATTATAAGCTTTAGCATGATTCACACAGAACTAAAAAACAGGTGTTGGTCAAAAGCAGAGGATGTCTAGTAACCTCCCAGGTGTGGATTCGTTTTATCAAGGATAGTCGTTAAATTCAAAATGAAATGCAATGTTGTGGCCAAAGAGAACGCTTTTGTAAACAATTAACTGGATGTAAGATGGAGGAAGAATGAAGTCTATCAACTGAGAGCCTTTTCATTTTGTTGTATCTTCTTTGACCACATCAGATAACCGCTTTATGAGCGATATGCATTTCCATACATATTTTCAAATGCTTCGTTCAAAGCATCCTCTTTTTTTATATAAAAAGAGTCGCCATTTATGTTTTGTATTTTCGCCCATCCCCAATTGGGATATGCCCAATCTTGCAGTGTGTGTGACCTGGTATATTCTTATCACAGAGCAGCCACATGCATGCACTGAGCCCCCTCCTACCACCAAATCTTTCTTGTCAGCAGCTGAAAGCAGCAGTTTTATTGGAGTTCTGCAGTATGTCAGTCTGTCGGGTCACAATTGGGCTCCCAGTTCCTGGAAAGAACGCATGGCCTCTTACAGATACTTCAGATCAACTGCACATTCATATTTCATTCCCTACCTGTTTCATATGCTATTGTGTGTATTCTCTATCATTCTATGTTGTTTTGTCCTGCTTAGATCGTTATTTACCTTGCTTACCTACTCTTCCAGAAATGTCTCTTTTCAACCAGCTAGGTGGTTTGAAAAATGACCACAAGGGGTGTGCATCTGTCATTGCTGTCCCCTCTAGTTGCAGAGAGGGCAGATATTACAGCAGTGCAACCCTATTTTTAAGCTGGTAGAGAATGATTTTTGCTGGAATAGATAGAAGCCTGGTAAATAAGCACAAATAATAGAGAATGACAGAGAACAAGTGTAATAGGATATTAAACAGGTAAGAATTGAAATATTGTGAAACTGTAGCCAGTATAAAATAACCCTTTAAGTGCTTTCTGCTGACGATAGCTCACACAGAGACTGGAGTAACTGGGTCACAGAGAAACGCATGGACTCCCTTTGTCAGGTCAAGAGGTAAACAAGCCTGGAAGCATCCAAGCACATCACTCCTTTGAGCCATGGATTATATCATGCATCTCCTAACAGGGGAATGTGCACCTTCAACCACTTTTAATTGAATATACAGTATTGTCATTTACTAAAGTCAGGTTTACTAAGCACATGTATGCAGACTATTGTAAAACGCTATTCCTTAATAACCCCACTCTGACCTCATAAAGCCAACAGATGCTTCCTGCTAAACCAAAAGACCATTTGGCACCAATGCAAACACTGGATTCTTTCCTTTTTTTTTGATATTACAGTGAGTAGTGTATACCTGTCTGCCAGCTATGCAGGCTTTAGCTGTCCAATTAAAGAAAAGCAGGCACACCTGGACGAGCCATTCATCATTGTCACTGGCCATTATGTGAGAACGAAGCGAAAGAAAACACCTGAATGCGCCTGTGCGTGCATCTGTCTGGTCAACAAAGGTGCAGATAAGAAGCAGGGAAAGGCTGTGCTGAGGACACAGGAAGTGACTTGAAAGACATGACTTTTGGAGAACGTCATTTTCTTTTTTTACCCTCCAAACACTTACTGTATCCTCTTGTTACTGTTTAATGTAATTAAAATACGTTGTCAACTGAAAGAAAGGTTTTTAAAAAGGTGCAATACAAACATTTTATTACTTCTCATTCGCTGAACATAACCAAACTTTTCACTTTCAAACACTGCATACTACTCTAGTAGTACAGGAAAGATAACTCCGCTCAAAACTGCACAGCAGTGAACTACTCTAATATGTATATCTATGGTATTTGTATTTATTTTTCAGTTCAAAAAAATGAAAATATTTGTAGCCTTCCTGTAAAGTTAATCAGTTGAAGCTCATTTATCTTGTACAACACTAAAGGTATTAGGACCCCCCCCCCCCCCCACCCCACCCCACCCCACCCTGGATTGCTGAAAAAAAGAGTAATCAGCTTTTTCAAAGGAGCAACAGCAAAGTGGAACAAAGGATACATTTCCACAAGCTTTGACCAAGTGAACTTGTACAAGACAAAAACACAAAAGTCTTTGTAGTAGGTCCAGGTTTGTTTGTTTCCACCTGCTTGCAGACCCTTAACCCTAAATCTGTTAAACACTCTTTCACAGCCTTCTGTGGTCTTATCTTTCTTGTAATCTTCTAAGTAAAAAGAGATTAGGATATCCATCTACTCATAAATCTGTACCCTGGCTGTTGACAAATTGCTAAGGGTTGCAAAATTCATATAAGTCCCACAAAAGACACTGAATTAGGTGTCATTTCAATTACCGTAAAAAACGTTGAAGAAGTCGATTTTCTAGGCATTTTTGCAGGGCCCTTAAAAGGGGGGAGCGACTAATAGACTGTTGCGACGTATGCACCGGTGTGTCTAATATTAAACTACTGTACCAGTGCCACAATGGGAATACTACAGCCACGGTTATGTCTCACACAAACGGAACTGTCAACAATCCGATTTATTTATTCAGGATCTACGGCACTTAG
Source organism: Acipenser ruthenus (assembly GCF_902713425.1). Classification (NCBI taxonomy): domain Eukaryota; kingdom Metazoa; phylum Chordata; class Actinopteri; order Acipenseriformes; family Acipenseridae; genus Acipenser; species Acipenser ruthenus. The sequence goes on along the minus strand of NC_081216.1, from coordinate 18,256,824 downwards.
GTCATGTTACTAGGTAGAAACACAAAACCACTGTTCTAATTAAAAGTTTTAATTTCTTACTCTCAATACCCTTAATCCTTTTGAATGTTAAATGCAAGTTTTGACTGACCTCCTCTGAAACGTCACAGCTATACTGCTTCACTTAGTGTTAATACAATAGCTGTCAGTCTCTATGAATTTCCTTATTCCCACCCTCCCGTGCCACCGATTTGTCAACATTCCAACTGAACCCGCCCCTGGGATCCACACCAAACAGCTATTATTTAGAAAACTGAGTAGTAAGCTTTTCAAGTCTTCCGCTCGTTGTAACTGCAATGCTAAAACAATGCAGGTGACTTTGAGAAAATGAAAAAGCTACTCAACAGGTTTGAAATTGCGCATTGTTGAATTTGCCGAATACATAATCGAAATCACAATACTGAAAAAACAGTACGAGACTGGAGACGAAACAAAGACAAACTTAAAATGGACAAAGAAAAATGAGTTGATAGGAGGAAAGTGTTTATGGCCCGATGTAGAAAACAATTGATTGGAATAGAGTACTTTAAATGACTTTCATACATATTGAAACTTGTTCTACATATTAGTGCAGTACGTGTATGGTTCTGATTAACAAAACAAATGTATTTGTACAGCTGTAAATTGAATGCAATTGTACTGCTCTGTATGCAACACTAAAATGTTTTGTTTACTGGTTATTAAATGGGGCACTTTTTTTTGCTTTTTAATTGATGAAGCAACACTTTTCTTTTAGATTTGAATTAATACAACACATTTGTAATTACCAATGCAGCAGGAACTATTGTCCAAGTGTGGTTTTGTAAAGAAATGATGTTCTTCAACTTGTTTGGGTACTTGATAAGCTAAAATAAAATACCGGTAGTTTAATACAGATGTGATGTGCAATGTATAACTTGATTTTACACTCTGTTAATTATTACTTTTTAAATTTTGAAAAGTGAATAGTTTCTAGCAGCTTAACTAAAAACACTGTAAAAATATTAATGGAATAAAATGTTGCAAACAAGGGTTATTTCAAAACTAAACCTGTGCATCTCTATTTATCGGTGTTGAGCATGTAGGAAAAAAATCAATTGTAAAAAAAAAGTATTTAACACAAAAAACATGTTCTCCTAAAATTGAAGTCTCAATTTTTTAGGTAAATTACATTTAGGAAAATATCATATTACAATCAGGTAGCTATAAATACCTCTGCAAATAAATCTATAGCACAGGTAGAACCGACAGAAAATTTTAGTTGACTCACATATTTGATCATGTCTGGTACTGTTTTGAATCACTTGACTGTTTGTGCACTATATTTTAAACCTGCATGGAATCGCTTAACTATTTAATAGTGATCTAAAATCTTATTTAAATCTTACTCGTTTATTCCATCCATTCAATTCAAAACACAATTAAAATATTAGTTAACACTTGAACCCTTTCAGTTCTGAATTGTTTTTGTCAAAATGAAGTAATATAATTCAAAAAGGAACTCTTTTATTGAGTTGTGCACTGCCTGGGATCTAGGAGTCCTGTGAGGTTCCAAAGTGATTTCCAACAGCATCTTTGAGATTAGTCACAGTGTCTGAAGTTGACTGTCACTTTTCTTGTGCTACCCCTAATGTACAGTGCTTTCCCAATATGAAATGTTGATTGTTGCAACTGTGGGAGCCAATATGTTTAACCACACTTTACACTTGGTGTGTCGAAAGCCTGATTGTCAGGGGACTAAAAATCACAACATACACAAATGACTTCGGAATTTTTACAGACAGACATCGTGAAATTTAGCCCCATGCGAATCGGCCATTTCTTTTTTTTATTCCAGATAATTCTCTCAGGAGGTCCTCACAATTATCTTTTTTTTATTATTATTTAACTCTGGTGTCCTGTGTCTTTTTAGTCCCGTGCGAATCCACCATGCCAGCGTTATGTTAGAATCAATATAAGCATTTCTGGGGTATTTGCCTCAAAGCAATACCACCCTTTATGTTGATGTTGATCAAGTGTTTTTTTACTGGAAACCCTTCAATTCAAGGATTAGCCTGATCCTGTTCAGAACATTAACTTATCCATATCCTTTTATAAACTGCAGTGTACCACAATCTATTCAACTCTACAATAAAATACAATTAAACAAAAATATGTAACTGCACTTCCGGGCAGACACTTGCCACCATGTCACTCTAATCCCAATATTATTCTTTAACCCTAGAACTGTGCAATCCCATTGTTTCAGAGTGCTTCATCTAAACACAGTATATGATAAAACTAGACTGGCCTTGTTCTGAAGCAAATGCAGAGACAAGACAATTCCTGGAATTATACAGACGTAACTGTATACAAATAGCAAGCAACCTGACCATGTTGCATGCAGGAGCAGTTCCATGATGCTGGTTTGGTGCAGTTACTGTATTTCTCTGTATATTTACACTTTGGTTTTTGTATATCAGTTTCACCCCCCATGCCGAAGCAGCAGCCGTCCCATTGTAGAATATACTGGAAAGACAATCTTTAAATACGGCACTCCTTTTATTCTTATGTTTAAAAACAAGTACCCAAGTACAAATTCCAAGTACACTTTAACAAGCGTAATGTGTGTAGCCTTGCCACATACGTTACCTAACAAACTCAACAACTGTTTACTGGTAGCTAGATTATTATTAACCATAAACACAATTAATTAAATAGATTTGCCTGTCTAATATAAATACCAGTCCGTCTTATAAACAAGTACTCATTTCATAATGACGCATGTATCAGTTACATAAAACCTTGTTCCTCAAATATAGGAAACTTGAGCCCAGATTGAATCTCATTCAGCCCTGCTGTGTGATTATGTTTGTTTCAATATCTCATGGCAGCAAAACCCACCTAAAAGTCTGAACAACCTGTACAAAAAGGGTTCACGTAGCTTTGTCTTTTAAACAATTACTGCAATTCAGTCCATTTGGGCAAAAGGACTGAGTTTGGCTAGTTTGTTTCAGTGCAATGTGAAAGCACAGTCAGTTCAGAACAATGTTGAAGTACACCAAGTCCTTTTGAAGGGAACCACGTTATTTTGCACCACGGTGCACATGTGAATTCAAAAAGGAACCGAGTTTTTTTCCAAAAACTAACCATACGTGAAAAGGCCCTTACATGTGTTACATTATCTATCTGTTATGTAGTTTTAGCTGTAAGGACACAGGGTATATCCAACTGAGGTAATAACGAATCCTCATACACATTTACAGCACATAATATAAGTAAGTATTATATAAGTGAAACAAAAGTGGGGTCTGGAAAGTTAGTGTATATTTAATTATACATATTTTAGCAGATCCTATTAGGGTTGGGACGATTTGCGATAACTCGGGAATATCATATCAAACAGAAGTCACGATAAAAAAAATTGCATTATAAAAGTAATTACCGAGTTATCGGAGATGTACGATATTGTATTTATTATGACCATTTTTAATGACAGCTGAATTTTGCATGCTATTTTTCATTTAATTATTCCAAAGGTAATTCCAGGTATTCCATCTGTTCTAGTAATATTTAATTAGTACGTCTTGTAATGTATTAGAGAAGCTGCTACTTCCACCCTAACGATGACCCAGTGGTTATAAGATTTCATTACAAAAAGCGAGTGAACGCAGCAGTGAGCACTCTTTCAAAAAAGAAATGCTCTAAGTCCAGAATCTTTAGGTATTTCTGGAGAAAATGGAGGCAACCAGTGTGCAAAATATGCTACACTAATGTTATCATACCAACAGAAAACTATTGTGGACTATTTTAGAAAATAGCAGCAGGTAGGCTATGCGTTTTTCTTGCAGCCACGCGTACACAGTAAACTATTCTATGTACATTTAAAATTGATTTATTATTTGTTTATTGTGCGCAGTATATGTAAAGTACTGTATGGTATCATAGCTTGTAAATGCGGCAACATTAACTATTTTGTTGTTTTGTGTACTATTAAGTAGTAAATAGAAAGTGTGCGAAATTCCTTTAGTTTCAACTTAAAATAATCTTTCATTATTTCTGAATTCTACAGTAATATGTACAGAGAAGGCATGATTTACCATTATTTACAGTAGCCGATAGGCTAAAGTAAAAAAGAAAATGCACTGGGTATTCATTTGATTTTACAATTTGTATACTGTACAGTCATTCTTAATGTCATGTGTACAAAAAATGCATTACAGGTTTTTAAGTGAAAAGGGAAATGCATGTAAAATAAATTGCGCAGTATAAATGTGCATTCATATTTAAACACTTAATTATCCCAGGTAACCAGTCCTCAGTTTAGCGAGAGACTATTCTATATCTGTAAACCATATATATCGGGTATGTGGACCAGCAAGGTATTCTCACATAACACTATCAAAAATTCTCTATCTACATTCAGGTTGCAGACGTAATGTTGTATTTTTATACACAAATACAATGTATCCTGTAACATACTAGAGATACTTCACCTTATACACGGTATATCTTTCTGTGATTACATCAAGGATATGGGCTTTAGATTATACAAAGGGTGCAACTTAAATATTTAAACTATGACGAACACCCTTTTAGTCTGGAAGTCAACAAACCCACAAGACAACTGTTAACCAGGACTGGGTTCAATTCCTGCTTTTAAATTCATATTATTTTTTTTAAATCAAATCCCAATTGCAATTACTTCAAAGGAATTGGATTGATATCTTAGACATAATAATTGTTGTGATTGTTCAACTGCTTTCATATGATCCAATTTAATTGACTAACAGTGACTTACATTGAAGTAATTCTCTGCCGCTGTGCAAAGCTCATTTTAACAGATTACTGCTAATTGCAATTTTGATCAATGATGTGTTGGAAATGATTAAAAGGGAATGAGAATTGGAATTTGAATGCATTTTAAAACAGGAATTGACCCCCAAACTTGCTGTTAACAAAATTCGATCAACATAACATTCCCATGAGGTCCTGCAGTACTATAAAACCTGCACTGCCTTTAGTATAGACTGCTTCGTCTGAGATGGCTCTCTATAATAAAATCACTGTGTCTGCTATTGTAAACATGTTCAAACCTGATGTTTAATTAAGAGCTCTATTTGTGTTTTAAACATCCCCTTGCTATCGCTCCTGGCGCCGAAATGATGAAACAATTGGTCACATGCTTTATACAAGCCAATGATGGGTTGACACTTATTTTCTGATTTGTTGTATTGTTCCTATAAACTACAACAAACTAGCCTAAGGATACCAATTACTGAGTCAGACTGCACCAACATAAGAGCTTTTTTTGACATCTGTAATTAACAGTGTACCAGGATTTAGTAGGATTCCTAGATCCTTCATTCAACTACAATTCTGTTCTAATGATTTTTTCAATGAATTAACTTTATCATTATAAAACATGCCCTGATAAAAGTTTACCATAGTGAAAGCATAGCAAAGTGTAATAAAGCATAGGCAAATATTGTAAGCCTGGGGAGATACTGTAAAGCTTACAAAAATATGGCAAACCATGCTAAACTTTGATTAGTCATAGCCTAAATGTATTACTTCTTCAACAAATAAATACACCAAGACCAAAGAATGGAGTATATTACCAAAGTGTCAGTACAGAAGAATCATTCATTTACGTTGTCAAACATGCTTAAAACAGCAAACAATGCTGAAGCTGAAAAGTTTTTGTCTGTAACTTTCAATAACCCAGACCCCCTTTTTTTTTTTGCTAGTTACTTTCATCCCGACAGCCTCACTTCAAAACCCTACCTTAAATTACTCAGGCTATCAGTTTACAGCAGCAGGAACATGCCTTGGTATGTTCCTTTTGTAACCCTTAAATCAACTGAATCCTTTTTTTGTCAGCTTACCTGTGCTGTAATTTAAAACTGAAAAACTAAGCTACATTTTAGCAGCCATGGTTTAATCAGGCTGACACAGTTTATCCTATTTATTGCCCTCAAATTAAGAATCTAACCTATACAAAATAGAAGACTTTCTGCTATTGGGTCAACCCATTTCAGAATTCTCATTCGGTTCAGAGAAGACATTGAATTTTCATAATTATTTGATTCTCTGGTCAACAATTAAGAAATGCCTGTTTTTTTTTCTTTGCTATGCTGGCACTTAATTTTGATTAGTTTCAGCCCATTGTAGAATGGGTACACATTTTAAAGATTTGCAACTGCCCCCTGCCCCCCCCAAGCAGCTCAAACTGTGAGCTAGATCACCTGTGTACAAGTAGCTCACTTTGTCATTGCCATTTCCTCATTCACAGGAAGTCCTATGACGTTAAAGACTGAATACACACAAGTGTTTAGTGCCTATTAGGACAGCAGGGTCAAAGGTTAGAAAGTAAGCAATGACAAGAGTTCATTGTAGCTACAGTATACAACCGGGATAGTTTTAATGGAAGACCTAATCATACAGTTATTATAATGAAATCTGAAGAATATGAAGCGTTCTCAGCACAACTAGCTAAAGATACAAGTTATTTTATTCAACTGATCTAAATAAACGCTTTCTTTGTCCTTTTTTATTCAAATACCGCACTTAATTTAAAACGTTTTTCTTTTTATTTCTGCGCGAAATACATACGGTACATATGTGTTTAATAAATGAACATAAATATTATGCAACATCTTATAAACACATTCTAGTGTTTATACACTACTTTACACTTGGTGTTTATTTTGGTAACACTTGTGTTTGTCGTGTGTCTATAGTTTAGTAGAAAACAATTACAATAAACACTAAAACGTGGTTACGATCTGGTACATATTTTCATTTAATCTTAAACATTTGGTTTTACATCGTGGACGTGGTGGTTCTTTCTGAAATTAAATGTGACGTTATGAATCAAACTTAATTTCGTTTAAAAGTTAGCAGTAAAGAGAAATTATATAATTATATATATATATATATATATATATATATAATTTCTCTTTATTGCTAACTGCTATATATATATATATATATATATATAAGTGAATACTAAACTGGAAATTTTTTTTTATCAAACTTTAAAAGTACCACTACGGTATGACAGCTCTTATTCCCTTTTTATCCACAAATTAAAGGCAACACATAATAAAACAGTTAACTAAAATGTTTAAAAATACTAATTAAATAATTTTTTTAAAAAGTTCAGTTCCATTTCTTGGCTGCGTCGGTGGCGTAAATTTCAATAAGAATGCTCCCATATCTAACCCCCCACCCAATTGTGCAAACTGCAGCTTTATTACTACAGTAGGGTACGTGAAACAAATGATTTCACTGTACTTGAAAATCGACATGGTCGCATGAACAAGAAGAATCTAAATCGCGGGTGGTTTTCACTTATTTTTTTTCTTTACCGCTGAGCAGCAGATGTTTTTAAAGTCAGTAAAACAAAAAGGTTCCAAACTTTCTGTGACACCCGACACCGCTTCTAATCAATCGCAATTCACTCCGAGGCCTCGGGAGCATTACACAAAACTTTTGTTTAACAAATGGAACGCAAATGCATATTTCCAACAACGTTTTAACATAAAATTACGACAAATTTCCGAACTAACATGGCAACGGGTTTTCTTTCACCCTCCAAAGCTGCACTTAATTACGAACTTTCTTTTTATATTTCTTTTCTCGCTGTTTTACAATGCGAGGAATATATTTTTTAAAAGTCCTGAAAAACAAAAACAAAACAAAAACCGCTCGATTAATAACAAATAGTTCATAAATAAATAAGCGCTTTTGGTTACAGCAAAACATCCCTGTGTTTTATCCCCTTTCCCCCTGATCCATACATGAAAACGAGGAGCCATACTGGTGCCTTACATACAGCAACAATGTCCGTACGGTACTTTACCATCTTGGGGATCTCAACAAAAAAAGTCAAAACTTACCACCAACCAGAAGGAAATAACTGTAAAGCAGTAACCCGATGAACAAAGTCTCCATTGCAAGTCCTTGTGGCGATTTTATCCTTATTCCGGCTCCATGATCTTATTTATTTTTGCAAAAAGTTTGTATCCGAAAGAGTGGATCGGTTATTACTTTGTAGCAAGCTCTGCACTGGCTAACTCAGCTCAACCAGCGCACTACAAGCAACGAGTGACAGCGGAAACCGGGTGACGTCACAGGACAAACACTGCTACCCACTACTTACAGTTGCAGCGCTGAACTCGATGCTAATGAATTAGGGGCATTGAGCCCCTCCAGGCAGCGGCAGCGTGCAACAAGTAAATCCCAATCTCTTACACAGCCCATTTTTATTGCCCTCAATGTTGATCAAAGCAGCATGGCTTTTTTTGTACTTCTTAACTTGTCTGTTACGGTAACCAACGTGTAGACTATTAAGCTGTCCTAACTCAATGTAACTCAACGCGCACTCCACTCTGCCTGGTGCAACTGGCACAGAGAACAGACCAGCACAAAAAAATAGCGAACAATGTTAAGATCGTTTGCATTTCAGATTAACGCATATTTCAGATGTGTATTGAGATAACAGTCGGTGGGGTCAAGACTTGTTTGTTTGTTTTAATAATGTGAAGCCTTTTAGCATACACAGTTTTTTGGGGGAAACAGTTTTTCCAAAATTGAACATTGAACTATCTTGGATAAAAGAGTAACTTGATACGGGTATGAAATATCCCATTTATCCTCTCCTTGAGAAGCCCTTAATATATAATTTTCTGTTTCAGTTATCACACCTGTGGCATCAATAAAGCTTTCTAAGTACAGCAGTTGGTACACCAGAGTGTAACCATTCACCTGTCCCCATGCAACACTGCCCATAGTGGAGCAGTGTGGAGTAGTGGTTAGAGCTCTGGACTCTTGACTGGAGGGTTGTGGGTTCAATCCCCAGAGGGGGACACTGCTGTTGTATCCTTGAGCAAGGTACTTTACCTAGATTGCTCCAGTAAAAACCCAACTGTATAAATGGGTAATTGTATATAAAATAATGTAGTATCTGTGTAATGTGATAGCTTGTAACAATTGTAAGTCGCTCTGGATAAGGGTGTCTGCTAAGAAATAAATAATAATAATAATAATAATAATGTTAAAAAGAAAAAAAGTCTGATTATTTTATATAAAAAGGTACTTGCACTAACATGTTCATTTTGACCGGGTAGCCTTTATTCCTGTCATTCAAAAACCAGCTGCTTCACCTATTGACTGTCTTGGGATTTTATCAGTAATATGTTTCAGTCATGAAGACACTGCTGAGGTGATTTTTTTCTATAAGACACGCTCCTTTCAGAACTGCACATTTGAGACCTATAGAAGTGCACGAAAGGTAAGATTTATGGAATATTTTCTTGGTACAGCTACTTTAAGGATTGGTCACTGTAATGCTTGGTTTGCTGCAGGACTCCAGAGTCTGTTTCTTTCAAGGTTTCAGCTGCTGCAAAACGCAGCTGCTCATGTTTTGACTAAAAACTAAAGTCAACACATTACTTCTATTCTGGATTCCTTACATTCACTTCCAGTAGCTGCAAACAAACTAGCTATACCTTTATTTGACTCAGTGGTTGACTTACAGTAAAACTGCACATATTATGAAATTCCTTATAAAAGTGTATCATAATCTAGGTCTCTTAAACCTACCTTGATTTTTGCATTGTAATTTATGTTTTTCTTTTTTTGTGAAGTACCTTGCAGTGCAATTTGACAGGGGGTGGGTGGAAGGTTTTTCCTTTATTAGTTTATCGCTGGGGCTGGGAGTTTTGCCTTTTACTCTTTAGTTTTACATCCAGAACTTCAGTTTATGTACTTCAAGAATAGCAATCGGATTGCATTGAGCTGTCTTTATTGTATCAAACACCACTGGACTTACACTACTACTATGTAAATAATCCATATGAAGTAAACATGAATTAACAGTATATTCATATTGAACCCCAAACTAAACATGAATTTATCACGAACAGCAAAACTGGTGTTAAATGTATCAATAATTCATCTCCCAAACCTCACAGGGGCACTGGGCTACCTTCATTTCAGGTGGCAAACAGGTAGGTCTAATTAAAAGAGACTCACAAGCTATATTCTTTTGTCCCACATGTTATCTGATCATGAAAAAAAAGTCAGTCATGTCTTGTCAATTTTCAAAAAATCCTCCCTCATGTTAGGCTTTTTCTTTGTACATATTCTTTTATTGACTCAAAAAACAGAATATATAACAGATAATTCTCAAAAATTCCCTATAGCTGTATTTTCTAATATGGTTAAAGAAAACTGACAGGATTGCTGAAAGAAAGAAACCCTGTAATCACAACTTTTTACACTTATAATAACTTTGAAGTCTTTTTCAAAGCTCTTTTCAAAATGGCTGCTCTAGTGCATTAGGGTTTGAGATCTGTACTCTAAATCATTGCAGGAAGAGTGATTTCAAAAATTAAAAACATAATTACAACTGCTGGATTTTCTGTTCCGCACCACATCATGGATCGTTATTGCTGTTACCTGTTTGACAATGTGGGCAATAATCCTTACACTATCACTAGAGTGGACATTTTGAAAATATGTTTGAAACAAACTTTAAAGTTGTTAACAATGAAAAGAAAAATGACCGGTGAGTTATTTAAACAGTTGAACCAAGACGTGGGGACGTATAACACTATATTTTTTGGAACCCCGCTACTTGCTTAATTGCTTGCTTAATTACAATATGTTTTGCTTTGTGCTGTTTCTTTCATTTGTAGTTTGCTCAAATACTGTATAGATTGTGTGTGTGTGTGTGTGTGTGTGTGTGTGTGTGTGTGTCAATGCAAGCAAAAGGGCCTCTTTGAAACCCAGTGGGGGTCATACAGGTACCATTGACATGGCACTTATTGAAATATCCCCAATTGTTTTTATTATCCAATACTAATATTTGGAAAGGATACAGAAATAAGCTGCATTAAAGTTTAGGGAACAGGAATGAAAGAAAACCATCTTGGATCCCATTTATATTGAGGTCAGGCTTTTTTTTCTTTTACTCTTTTATTACCCAGTACAATAACATGCTGGTAGCTTAGCACAGATCTAGCCTTTTAGTGTGTCCTTATTTTCCTGGAGCTGTAACATGACACAGTTCTCTTTGTTTCCCTAAACCTATTGTCAGTACAAAGAGGCTTTATGCTTACACACCAATGGACCCACCTGTACTGTATGTTGAGGGTCCCTGTGAAATGGATTCAGGCAGGAGCAGCATATATTGTAGGGCTGTGGGGGTTCAAAGTATAAATTTGGACCCCGTGAAGTTTGGTTAAATGTAACTCCACAAAAAGAATACATTGTAAATATTGTTTCTCTTTGTGACTTTCTCGAAAATGCTACCAACGTCAGGATTAAAGTCAGTAACAAAGCCATAAAATGACTTTGTAACTTAAAAAATGAATTTGTTAGCTAATGCATTTTTCAAGTACAGTAAAAGCTATTTTGTATCCATATTTGTATTAAGAGTATAGTTATTGATATTGGGGCATAAGAAAACATCATAACAAAGCAAGATGACAAGAAACACATTGTACTTGTCTTCAGTCCTGTAAGGGTTAATAAGAAATGTACCTCAGGAGTGGATGGAATAGATCGTAGGTAATAAGACAAGGACCTCTAGCAACGAATAATAGCAAGATGTCAGAGTTGAAAATACTTATTTCAATATGTTCTTGAATGCTTTCAATTAAAAAAATAGAATTGAACACTAAAACAGACAGATATCATGTATTTTAATGGGAGCATAAGAAATGAGTTCATACTAGACAACAAAGATATTTGGGCCCAACAGCAGTGCACAGCCCTCCAATGATATCTAGTGTTAGTGTCAGCTCTCATTGCGAGCTTGCTATTCAATTGCTTACAACGCAGCAGATTTAAATACTGCCTGCTTTTGAATAATTGAAATGTGAACCTTGCTGTGTATTTTTATATTTTCAGAGGATAAAGAGACTTCAGTGCACCGTTTCTGTGTTCGATTTTTAGATCCTTGGGACCTTTATGCTTTATTTAAAAACAATGGTGGAATTGAGATCTTCCACTTTTTGCATCACTTGAATATACCCCTGCTGTGCCATGCATGTATTACTCCAATTAAACAGGAATCGGCTCTAATTGAAACTATTAAAAGCCTTTTTGGATTCTCATTTATTATGAGGTCCCATAATTCTATGCCCCATACGGTTTCCAAATATAAAGCTTAACATTATGGATTTCCTAATAGTACAATCTATCACTGTTTATCACATATTGAACCCATTATATATACCCTGTGTCGTTCAGCATGAAAGACTGGTTCTGTACTCTGTAACACACAAAGGAATCCAGAGAAAGCACTAATAACCATATATGGTTTTGCAGCCCCCTGTACTCGAAGGCTATAATAACTTTCAAATTACTAAAATGACATGCTATTATAATAATTATCTTTGTCCCATTTCTGTCTTTTCCAATTTGCTTTCGGAACAGCAACAAACTCTAAACAAACAAAGCAAATCCAAGTCTGCCTTTTGATACATTGCACTAATGACAATTTATGATTCTATTATGAACAGAATAGCCCTTTTATTTTGGTTTTTGTTGCTATGTAGATTTCAGTCGGGGTAATTTTGCAAATATTTTAATTTGGTTTCACTAGAGTGCTGAAAAAAATAAAATGTGTGTGTGTGTGTGTGTGTGTGTGTGTATATATATATATATAGTTTGAGAAAAAGGAAAACTGCTGTGTACCAAAATGATCAACAAGAAAAAAGAAAAAAAGAAAAGGATATTTCAGGTACTTAAAAAGGTAGAATAATTGATTACAAATCAATTATCAGGACGTTTCGGACTACAAGTCCTTTATCGGCTGAATAAAAAAAAAATATATATATACAGTACTGTGCAAAAGTTTTAGGCAGGTGTGAAAAAATGCTGTAAAGTAAGAATGCTTTCAAAAATAGACATGTTAATAGATTATATTTATCAATTAACTAAATGCAAAGTGAGTGAACAGAAGAAAAATCTAAATCAAATCCATATTTGGTGTGACCACCCTTTGCCTTCAAAACAGCATCAATTCTTCTAGGTACACTTGCACAAAGTCAGGGATTTTGTAGGCATATAGTCAGGTGTATGATTAAACAATTATACCAAACAGGTTCTAATGATCATCAATTCAATATGTAGGTTGAAACACAATCATTAACTGAAACAGAAACAGCTGTGTAGGAGGAATAAAACTGGGTGAGGAACAGCCAAACTCAGCTAACAAGGTGAGGTTGCTGAAGACAGTTTACTGTCAAAAGTCATACACCACGGTAAGACTGAGCACAGCAACAAGACACAAGGTAGTTATACTGCATCAGCAAGGTCTCTCCCAGGCAGAAATTTCAAGGCAGACAGGGGTTTCCAGATGTGCTGTCCAAGCTCTTTTGAAGAAGCACAAAGAAACGGGCAACATTGAGGACCGTAGACGCAGTGGTCGGCCAAGGAAACTTACTGCAGCAGATGAAAGACACATCATGCTTAGTTCCCTTCGCAATCAGAAGATGTCCAGCAGTGCCATCAGCTCAGAATTGGCAGAAAACAGTGGGACCCTGGTACACCCATCTACTGTCTGGAGAAGTCTGGTCAGAAGTGGCCTTCATGGAAGACTTGCGGCCAAAAAGCCATACCTCTGACGTGGAAACAAGGCCAAGCGACTCAACTATGCACGAAAACACAGGAACTGGGGTGCAGAAAAATGGCTGCAGGTGCTCTGGACTGATGAGTCAAAATTTGAAATATTTGGCTGTAGCAGAAGGCAGTTTGTTCGCTGAAGGGCTGGCGAGCGGTACACGAATGAGTGTCTGCAGGCAACAGTGAAGCATGGTGGAGATTCCTTGCAAGTTTGAGGCTGCATTTCTGCAAATGGAGTTGGGGATTTGGTCAGAATTAATGGTCTCCTCAATGCTGAGAAGTACAGGCAGATACTTATCCATCATGCAATACCATCAGTGAGGCATCTGATTGGCCCCAAATTTATTCTGCAGCATGACAACGACCCCAAACATACAGCGAAAGTCATTAAGAACTATCTTCAGCGTAAAGAAGAACAAGGAGTCCTGGAAGCCCTGATCTCAACATCGTCGAGTCTGTCTGGGATTACATGAAGAGAAAGAAGCAACTGAGGCTGCCTAAATCCACAGAAGAACTGTGGTTAGTTCTACAAGATGTTTTGGCCAACCTACCTGCCGAGTTCCTTCAAAAACTGTGTGCAAGTGTACCTAGAAGAATTGATGCTGTTTTGAAAGCAAAGGGTGGTCACACCAAATATTGATTTGATGTAGATTTTTCTTCTGTTCACTCACGTTGCATTTTGTTAATTGATAAATATAATCTATTAACATGTCTATTTTTGAAAGCATTCTTACTTTACAGCATTTTTTCACACCTGCCTAAAACTTTTGCACAGTACTGTATATATATATATATATATATATATATATATATATATATATATATATATATATATATATATATAATTACAGTTGTATTAGGCTTTCAAACGTCTACATTTTGTTTGCTTCATGTTTTTCAGTAACAAGGGTTTTCTCAATGCATGTATTATATAACTATATAAAGAATTTCGCAGACATGTTTTGGAGTTGTATTTGAGGTCTACACATTTTTTTTTTGGATGTTTTCTATAGAGATTTTATTTTATTTATTTATTTATTTTGTATTTATTTAGCAGACGTCTTTATCCAAATGATTTTAAATTTAGTGGCTCTCAGTTGCCACAGTTGCAGAGGGGACAGACATTACAGTTGCACACCCCTAGTAAACCTGGTAAGTAATAACATAAGCAGATGTAACAGGGAGGAGGCTGGTTGTGAACTGGCAACCCCGCGCACCGCAAGCAAGCGCCTTAACCACAATGCAAAAGAGCTGGACATGTCTGCATTTGTGGTTTTAGAGCTTTTAACCTCCTCTCATCTCACGGATGGGACACAATTTGAAACAGCAGTGTATCATACATTACTGGCCGTTACACAGACAAAGCAATCAAAAATTATGCAAAACACAACTGACAGAATATTAAACAGGGAAGAAATTAAATATTCTGAAAACATTTAGTAGATTAGCGCTCATTGCGGTGAAATCAGACCATCAGAATATCACAATAAGAAATGATACGACTCCACTTTTTGCTCTTGTGTATTCTAATGCAATATTTTTGGGACGGAAAGATTCTGAAAGCATCACACTAAACCCTATTTCGATCCTTTTGTCTTCATGTTTACAGGAGAGCCGATTAAAACTGTGTTTCCCTTGTGGTGGCTGGCTTGGTAAACTCTGTGGAAAGAGCAAATGTAAAACTTCTAATGGTTGTTTCCATGGCTGCCACAAATTCAGTCAAAGTAGAAACACATGTCTTTATCGAATGCCTGAGTAGAGTAGAGCAGTGTTTACATGTATAGAAAAAAGGCGCAATGAAACTTGGTTTAATGGTCACCTATATTAAGTAGCCTTTGGCATTCCCTTTGATGCCAAAGGATTCTGTAACTCTGTAATAAATTTATTCTGTAATAAATATTGGCTTTACTGTAATACACACAGGCTTCATTGTAGCCAATGTTTCTCATGCCATAATGAGAAACATCTGGGATAGGCGCACTCCAAACAGACTAACACATTCATGGTGTACAACTGCTTACCACAAAATCCCTTTCTGCGTATTTAATTCTGGAAGTTAAAAACCCAATGTCCCAAAGGCTGTGATTTCCTATTGTCTTGTTTGCAAACTGAAACAGTTTCCTTTGCTAGTGCTAAAGGTAAAGGGCATGTAAAAGCAGTTTGTCTCATCATTAGATTTGAAACAACAAGATGAAATATGTAAAAAAAATAATAATAATAATTAAAAAAGGGCTCTGGTAGGCATAAAGAAATACAATGGAAACTCAGAAAGTGTGCCATGTTCAAGCTGCATGGCACTGCTGCAAATGACCCTTTTACTACTTGTATGTACTGCCCAGTTAGTGCCACCATTCCAATTTGATTCTTGGTTTTACCTGCACATAATTCAATTCAATTCCAATTTTTTGTTTAAAAGGCAATAACATATTTCTTTTTAGGCTCAAAATGTCAGAAATATAAAATATTTTAAAATATCATATAGTCCCAATAACCAAGGACAAATATCTGGTTATAATGCGTTATTGGCATTCAAATAATAGTCTTAATATAATAAAATTGTTAGGAAATCGTATGAAATCATTAATATACTATAGCTTGTTTCTTTGTCTGCAAGCAAGGGTCTGGTGCGAGTAAAAATAGTTTATACTTCTTAGTCTAGCAGACAACATTTTTGTTAAGTGTTTGTTTGAGCGTTATAGAGTTTAGATTTTATTAATATATCGCAATCAACAGCGCCCTCTATTATTCTATGCAAGGTCCAAATCTGCACATTACATTTATGCTGCAGGATTTCTGCCTTTGTGCCGCATTAAAAGAGAATGCATAGTGAACCTGAAATGTGATTTGTTTGAGGAGCACAACTGAACCCCATTAATCCTGAAATTGCATTTTAATAGCCAATAGTTTGTTTAAACAACTGTTATGAATATTGCATCTGTACGTGTGAATGGAAAAATGATGTAGTTGCCACATGGTTGTAAGTGCACTGTACCTTAAAAACATTAAAGGATTTAGAAATGAGCCACAATAACTATAGAAATTAATCTTCTTTTCTTTAATTACAGACAGAAGTGCTCTTGCAATTGAACAGTATTTAGTCCCACCCCACCCCCCAAAAAAACCTCTCTCCATAACAATATACAGCATTTATAGGATTAATGCTGTAAAATATTACACCATCCTTTGCCTCATTTATGTATTCTGATTAAAGCTAGCAGGCAGTGGCACAGATTGAGGTTTAAGATTGAGTTACACATGACTGATATAATTGGAAAGAATGTGGAGACCAGCTATATCCAGTAAACAGAGATGGTATCTGTTGGTTTACACACAAAGCAGTGTCATATTACAGCATTCACAACATATTACCTCCAACATGTATGTTTGTACAGCTATGGCCAAAGGTTTCCATCACCTATAATTTTAGGATTGAGACAATTAAAAAAAACAACACCAACACCACCAATACTATATGAACATTTAGATTTTTTATTGTAAATCAAAAGAAACTACAAACATTACATTGCAAAAGTCTACTGGAAGCCATAATAGTAGTACAGTATTGCATGTTAGATTTCGAAATGTCACATTTTTCAATTTGTATATGGGAAAACTACAGTGGTATGTAATTCAATATGCTAACGTAACATTATTCAGCATGTTTCATTTGACTTTATGAAGCAAAATTAGTTAATTACATAGGGTGATACAAAAACTTTTGGCCATAGCTGTATGTATGTATGTGGTACAATGGGAGAAAAGGCTCTTTTACTGAATAAGCACAAGTGTGGGCCAGATTCTCACAGCTATTTACTCAGACAAAAATTGCACTAATGACAATTTGGAGTAAACAGTTTTGAGAATTCAGCCCTATTGTGTGTAACTTTTCATTTCGAAATGGAAACATTTCAAAAGAGGCCATACTGTATAACAAATACGAATGAGATTTCCAGGGCTTTTCTCAGCAAATCATTTCTATCCAGTCTTAAAATATGTGCATTTTAAATACAGAAAAAAGTGTAACATTTTTACCATAACATTTAAACAGAAACGCATTTTTTGACATTACCTGAGCAGTTGACATTATTTTTCCTCGACTAAAAGGATGGGGGCTATATTAGAGGAGGGGGTTAATAAGGCCTGGATTTTAGCCCTGAAATATTGAGATACGATCATTATATTTGTTACTGCGTTATATCAAAAGCAAGTGTCTGGATCCAAGGTCTTCAATAACTGAATAGTGTAGCCAGAGTTCTGGTATTGTTTGGTGGTTATCTGCCCAATAACGAAGAAGGGAGGCTATGTTATTGTTGCAGGTGTGCAATTTTCAATGTTTTTTTCTTTCCCGCTAAAAGAGACCCCCTACTGTGATGCTCATAAAGGTGTTTGGCCTTCCCTGTGGCTGCTTGCACTTTCATTTTCTGTTTTTTAGACAGTTACATTTCCAGATCCCTTATTACAACCAGAACCACCACCACATCTCATCTCATTCCCACCCATACAATAGGAATGCCAGTTATGCTACAGCCATTGTTTTAATTATGGTAACACAGCTGCATTTGCTTTTTGTTTTTCCCCTCTTAAATGTATTTATTTATTTTTAAGTTAGAGTGACCAATTTTTATTTATTTCTCCCCCAATTTGGAACATACGAATGTGTTTCTTCTCCTCACCGCATTGAGTCCCCACACAGCACAGACGTTCTGAGGGTGTGCGAGCGTCCTCCAATCTCACAAGCCTAAAGTCAGAATCGTTTTTACGCAGAGCAATCCAGAGCAGAGGTGGACAGGCTACTGACCCCAGGGAGAACAGAGACCAGCCCTGCCTCTTATCCACTCTGAGTGTGCTGAGCGTCTGGCCAGTAGGGTTTTCTGTTGCACGATGAGGAGAAGCAATCCCTGCCGGTTTCCCGCCCCCCACGTCAGAGCCAATGTGACGTCCTCCTCGGGTGTCCCCAGCAAAGTTCGGCCTCTTTGCACAGCATGGATGCGAACTGGCACCGTCCAAGCTGTGTGACTCATCTTGCGCTCCCAGCGGCAGCATTGCTTTAACTGGATGAGCCACTCGGGGACCCCGTTAAATTAAATTCTAGTGCTTGGGAAAGGTGCTGGATTGAAGGCCCTTAAAAACCAAAGTTTATTCCAAGGAGTGATCACAGCACAGGCCCAACAGCCCAGCTCAGGAGGGAGCCCTCTAAGCGGGTGAGAGGTTAGGTTAATTTCCTTGCATATCCAAACCTTGGCCTAGTAACTTATGCAAGATCAATGTCTTTCTTTTATGTAAATCTAGTGATCTGTCACTTTGGCCCAAGTTTCCTTTTGTTTTACTGGTAATGAAGAGCACTGCAAGGTGGCGCTGGCACTTACTGATATAAAGACATGTCTATGGCACGCAACTAGAACATAAGAGCAGTTCTGGAATTCATTAAAAGCACCTTAACACAGACTGAAAAAAAAACTTGGAAAAGCACAATATTTGAGTGATCCGTTTACTAGGAACTGGGCTAAGGCCACAGAAACTAACTGCACAGAGTCCCTATACAACAGACATGAAATTGAAAGGATTTTTAATTATTAGTTGACTGGATGTGAAAGGCTGCTCTATTCAAATACCGACTACAGTACTCCAGAAAAACAACATTACTGACAAAATACAAATTCTGAGCATATTTTCCTCTAATTAATTCTATGTAAATGTATTGATTAATACATGAATGAAACACAGAGAATTATACTATTTTTGCTTTATTGCAAAACCCAGTATAGAAATTACAGATGCTAGTTGGCACATTATGGGTATTCAAATGTGAATCTGTGACGTTAATAAAATACCCTTCTAAACACAGTTTCATTGTTCAAGGAATGCATTAAATTGCTCAGTGTCATCCTCTTCTAAATGGCTTTAAGCAAACATGTTCATAAGGATGCTTTGTGCATAGGTTAGCGTACAACATCCATTTCAACAAACTGAATGTCAAAAACAAAATAAAGAAAAAACACATTCCTATGGCTTTGTCAGCAAGAGAGCAGGTTGGCACAATAAAAAATCCAAAAAGGCAATTATCAACTGCTCTGCCGAGTCAAAGGGTAGTCTGGAAGCACTGATGAAGGAAAAACTTTTCAATAAGTGAAAAAAGAAAAAAACAAAGAATTTTATTACCCAATATCGTCACACTCCAGAATCTGCATACATTCCATTAATTAAATAGTCCACCTGCGTATAGTCCTTCTTCTTATAGCTCTCGTAGGCTAGGGAGACAAACAATATGATGGTAAGCAGGAAAAACAACACTCCAAAGAAAAACACAGCTAACAGCGAGCTGGTATCCATCAACTGCATTGCGAGAGGGCCCACGGCAATCAAAACACTGCTATCTGCCAACGTGGTTTTATCCGGGGGGCTTTTTGACACGTATTTTAGCAGAGTTGTGGTTGCTGCACTCTCCATAGTTGTTGGTGGGTTCAAGGCCGCTGTTGAAGGGGGTGGTTGCTTCTTGTTGGGTGTAGAAGTATATTCCTGTGTGGTTTGGGCTGCCTGCTGTGTAGTTGCTTCAGCAGTAGTGGTTGGGATTGCACTACTGGTGGTTTCACTTACAATGGTTGTATCTACCGCACGCAGAGCAGCAGATGTACTTTCCTGCTGCATTGGTGTTGTGGATGCAGGGATCACAGCCAGGGTTGTGTGGCTTGCAGGGGATGACATGTCTGTTGATAAAGTGGGTTCCACTGGTGTCTTGTTTAGGGTTGTGTTTGGGGTTGTGCTTGGTACTGCATTAGTAGTGGGAGGTGGGTTTGGCGAGGTAGGGCTGGTTGCAGAAGGCTCAGTGTAGTATGTTGCTGTAGTCATGTTCAGGGGTGGTGATGATGAATGGCCACTTTCATTTCCAGATGCTGTGGTGTGGAGGCTGGTGGAATTTGTTTGGGATGATCCATTTGTTAGGGATGCCTGGCTTCTTGTGGTGGCTGCTGTTGTTGCTGTGGAATTGGTGAGTGAGGATACAGTGGAAGTGGAGTTTGTTCTAGCTGGGACAGTGGGTACTGTCACTGCCAACACTGCTGGCACTTTGGTTGGCGGTATAGCTGCAAAAAAAAAAAAAAAAGTTTGCATCTTTGGGAAACTTTCACTCACTGTGGTACAGTAAATATACTGACTCCATTGTTTCATATTAATATTTGCTGTGATGACTTGAACATTTAATGTTAGTCTATTTCTAATTGTTTTAGAAATTGAATGTTTAATTGTTAAATGTGTTTAATTGTTATATTTTCATTGCACAAATTCGTATTGCATTGAGATTTTGTTTATATTCAGTACATGTTTAAATGGCACTATAGAATTTACTACCATTTTAATGTAGACAATTGTGAAGGAGTTCGTCACATTTCATTGTTTTATTACTAACAAGATACCAAAAGATCAGAATGGAGAGCTGCATGGAATGATATTGTTATACCTTTAGTTCCTGAAATCACATACCTGAGCTTAAATTTTCAGCAGTTAGAGTGTGACATATGGATAGATTGGAACAGTTTAAATAGATGCATAGGCTTTTTGCATTATCAAACACTGGCCAGTTGCATGTTCTGTTACCTGCAACACACAAAATAAGTCAAAACCAGACTACACTTTAAAACAGTTATTTAATTTTTCTTTATAATTATTCTTAATGGTTATAAACATCATAAAAAAAGTTCTCTAATTTCGATATATACAATAAGATAGAAGTTTAAGTTCAAGTCCCAGAAAACCATAACCAAAGAAAATACTCAAGTATTGAAAGAACACATTGCAACAAAATAACAGCACCTTATATGGTTTGACTGAGCTCCCAAACAGAAGACAAATTCAAACAATGTTTTCATTATGGGGATGTATAACCCAAATTATTTACAGAGTACATTCTCTCTCTCTCTCACTCTCTCTCTTTCTATCTGTGACCTCCTCAAATCCTGGGTCTTCTTCATTCCAAAAGTACAGAATGTTCAGAATGTTGGAATTTCGTGGATTACGCTCTAAGTCCAGGGTTGATAAGAAGGTATTGATAAGGTTTGGCATCAGTGAAGAAATTGTGCTGGAGCATTTAAAAGCTAAAACAAGCATAATAATGACTGATAGAACCGTTGAGTTATTTCCAGTATCTCACTGCCTTTAATGCAGGACTGGAAATAAGAATATACAAACAGACCTTACTACGATCTTAAAGAGAGAAAAAGAGAGAGACAAAAATGATGCCCATTATATTTGTCAATTTAGTTTTACCTTGGCCAGATTCAAACCCTGGCTACTAGGGAAGGCTAGTTAATTTAACCAGTGGTATCCAAGACCTGGAATGCCAAGTTTTCCTAGCCCTACATTAGCCCTGTGAGCCACCTACCCACAAACTACAAGTTGTTCTTGCTGTGATCAGTCCAGATCTTCCTCTCGACTCAGAGCAGTAGCAAGGCAATTACATTCCCAACATTTTTTACCAGCTGGCCTTTTTCAAAATGGCCACTCCTGCTCCCCAGAGCTGGTAGCAATTCCTCCCAGTTATTTATGATTCTGGACTGGGGTTGAACCGTAACAAAAACACATTCTTTCTTTAGAAATACAGGGCACCTACACATAATGGGTTGTGGGTATTGAATCTGCTCTGAATTGTAATCGTAAAGGCGTGGCGAAGGAAAAGATATAGAGTTTCTTACCATATTGCACTTTTCCTGATACCCTACACACTGGCTTCACTTTATATTAAGCCTTTTGGAAATCCTATTGCTTGAGGGGCCCATCAAACACTCTTCAGTAGAAGCCCTTAGATCAAGCCACTAATTAAATAATCTCTTGATAGTAAACTGCGGGTCAGCTGCGGATATCAACTGTATGCCCTGGGTTACAGCTGTGTGTGTGGGGGAGGCTTGGTGGCACACTATTTTAATTAGAAAGAACACATTAAAGTTTTTTGTACAGGACCTGCTAATGAAACAGCACAATTAGTTCTAAAAATCCCTTTTATGTTAAATTTGAAACACATGGCATTATTAAAACTGCACATCTTAAGGGGAAAAAAAAGGAAATCGCACTGCCCAAATGATTTTATGGGTATATTTAAAAGCACCAGAACAATGTTGTTATTTTTAGTCGTCCCTGGTTATGTAGGTAATTTAAAAGTGCCTTTCAAAATGGTACAAAAACAATAAAAAAAAAACATGCAGAAAAACATGTACCAAGTACCTGCTCTAAGTATTTGGACATTATGTGGCTTGAAACTCACACTAGCCCTGCACCCAGTCATAGGTTTCAGAACTTCCCGTATTTAAATATATTATTGAAATGACCAGGTGCCAGGAGTTTGAAACATCAGGCCCCTGCTAAATCTGCTCTAAATTGACCACACTTCTCACAAAATAAGTCTCACCTGAGTTTAGCTGACTATTAAAACACTAAAAAGTGATAAATGTAGAAATACTAAAAGAAACTAAATTAATTCAACGTCAACTAAAAGTCTTAATCAAGGTCTTCAACCAATTGGTTGAGACGTTTGTCACTGAATTGATTTAGTTTACTAAGAGGGAGTTGTTTAAAAAGCTATAAGGGAGGAACACTTTGTACTGCAATTCCAATACTTGTTCAAGGGCACTGTATAAAAGCTGTTAGTTTCAGTTACCATGGATCTGCAGGTCTAAAATACTTCGATAGAGGGATAACAGTGGGATCTCTGTATCCAAGGCTGCATGAATTCAGTCTCAAAGGTAATGATTCTATACAGTGATAATGATGCTATATTTTACCTGTTTCCCTTGTTTCATTACAGGCTCCTGTACAGTTTTCAACGCTGTTCACTTTTTCAGCTCCCACAATGAGGACTCCTTGAAGGTCTGTATGATTGGAGACACAGACGGTCATCAACAGAGGAAGGATGATAGAGAGGGAAATCAGGACTCTCAAGGCCATTTTCAGTAGTTACAGGACGTGCGAGGAGGTGAAGGTCACAGGGTGTTCAACAGGTGCTCTGACATTACTGCACCTGCAAGACAATTATGCCAATTTGTAGTAAGAAAAAAAAAAAGTCACCATTTTGCCAAAGGACAACCTTGCTGCAACTTATTAAATAGTGGCTATCAAGGGCCACCATTTTGTAGACAGAATTAGTACAGAGAGGTTGCAGTTGGTAAATATGAATAAATAGAAAGCAACACAATCAATAGATCAAACTGCAGGTAGAAACAGCAAGATAACATCCAGTTAGTTCTTATTTCTCATTTTAAGATATTAAACCCACACAGTGTTACAGACACTGCACATGTCCTCAATAGCAATTCCAAAAACTGCACTACTAAAAAAATAACTCAAGGGCACCATCTAGCATCTTCTATCTGAACTACAGACATTGGGTTTTTCAAGGCGTTCTAAACAGTTCCTGATCTAAAGAAATCAAAGCCAGGCAAACATGTAAAACAACAATCTATCCACAATCTATAAACAATACTTATTTCACTCGTGTGGCACTTTGCTGGGGAATGTGAACAAAAAACCTTGCTAGGTACAATCACTTGGCTTAAATTAAAAACATGTTTTATCTGGTTTAAAAGGTGTTTAGAATTTCATCTTGAATCAACTGTTTGAACATTACAATAATTAACGAAAGAGTAATATGAAATAGGATATAAAAATGGAGATTCTAGGTGTACCAATAGGAGCCTTCACTGAATAAATGTAACACCCCATATAGCCAAATGTGTTACTTAGGTGATCACAGACCAGCAACTGCAAAACTGATTCCGAACTGGTTAAAATAAATGCTTTAATCTCATTAAATTGCTGCACTCTTAAAAACCAAAACTGGTGTTGCCCGGCCTTGGATCATATATTTGCTGGGTCAACTGGGCTTAGCTCCTGCTTTTTAAAAGACTACTGAATCAGCATGCCCCCACCCCCTTTTTCACTTTTGTTTACTCATAGCTTAAAATCTTCCTTCGGTCAAGCGCTCCACCCCCCCGCCAGGGTGTCACCACGTGTCAGCGGCAGACACAAAGAGCTCCGCAGAGCAGCTCCTCAGACATCTGCTCTGAATGAGCCTCCCTGGAGAGACAGAGCTGTGTGTCTTTAATGAGAGGACACCTCCAAAGGCCCAGGCTGCCACTGCCTGGTCGACACAGACACCAACGCAGAGCGGGGCCTTCAGTGGACGGTTTCCCTTACTGCCAAGTCCTAAAATTATCTTAGAAAACATCCTCCAAGTTTCTTATTTAAAGAAGCCTTAATTTAGGGCCTCTGTAATTGAACAGGCGCTGCGTATTTTTGGTTCAATAACTACAATCTGCAACCAATTAAGAGATGTGAGCAGTGCCAGAATCAAAACCCTCATGTCGTCACAAGTTAGCTTTCTAACTGTTGTGTACACAACTGTGATTGCAATAATCTGTGTGCTGCTGGGTGCTGTGGTCAGGCATCGTTCTGATTTGACACTCCAATCTGTACAGTAAATATGCCCCAATGATTTCAGATGACAGAATATCACAATGGAATGGCCTGGGAACCAATGACACATCTCTCTGCTGTCACAGGGTTGGATGCGGAGCTGCTTTACCAAGCCTAACAATTAACAGTGTGCTGAGGATCCAATTTGCAACTAAACCGATCAAGGTTCAAAGCTAGATGGCACTTTCCCTCCTCAACCCACTATTCAGAGAATTAAATTACATACATTATATTATTATTATTCGTTTATTTAGCAGACGCCTTTATCCAAGGCGACTTACAGAGACTAGGGTGTGTGAACTATGCATCAGCTGCAGAGTCACTTACAACTACGTCTCACCCGAAAAACGGAGCACAAGGAGGTTAAGTGACTTGCTCAGGGTCACACAATAAGTCAGAGGTGGGATTTGAACCGGGGACCTCCTGGTTACAAGCCCTTTTCTTTAACCACTGGACCACACAGCCTCCTGGGTGTGTGTGGGTATATATATATATATATATAAATATATATATATATATATATATATATATATATATATATATATATATATATATATATATATATATACACACACACACACACACACACACACACGTCATGATAGGCAAGACAGCAGAGCGAATAGAGTGCTTGGTTGGCCGGCCCTTCCGCATGCAAGACAAATTAGTGATTTTTCATTGGAGATCTCAGTAAACGGCGATCTAATTAAGGATTAAACACCTTGCTGACTCACAGTGAAATCAGCGCCCTCTTGGCTGATTCGGCGGTATTTACAGTTTTATTTATATCACTTACAGACGGTACTGAATGTTGGCAATGTGCACTGTTTAGCATTTTGTTTCACTGCTCCAAACATCCTGATTGATGACAGAGGGAAAAACATCTTTATGCAAATGTGTAATCCCACCAGCAATGTGGTAACATTTGATGGCAGTTTTGATATAAGCTTGTTTCAAACAAGCTAGCGTGGTGCCGGAAACAATAAAAGAAGGCTCTTTAGACAGACAATCTCAGAAATCAAAAAGTCTTCAAACCAAATGTGTGAGGAGTCACCACAAAATAAACTCAGTAATTATTAGCACACTGCATAGCATAACAAGCATAATCCAGTCATCACAGCAGAGCATTTTTTGGTCAATTTTCTCAAGAATGATGACTCATAAAAAGACCCAAAATCAAAAAGGTGCCACTTCTATTTCAAAGTCATTGGAGACAGATGGCTTTTGCTTTTTTTTTTTTTTTTTTACCACACAGACAGAATTCTTGGGAGTGTTTACAGTACATGGAGATCAAATGCAGTTCTCACTTAAACGACACAATAGAATTGAAGGGGCTTTTCTGAAAATCTGCAAAAGCCAAATAAATTGAAATACATGTATTTTATAAACAACATTCATTAACCAATTAACACACACATTAATATTTATGCCCAACAAATAACACTAGGATTACATTTGTATTAAGGTGCAGTTTATAAAAAGTTCCAAATGAAAAGGCACCTCCGTTAAATTAAAAGTAGGAACACATTAGTACTGAAGCAAATATCCAAACATTTGTTTTATTATTATTTGATGGCAAAAAAACTATGCCCCTGTCATCCACAATTTACAATAAGTGACTGCTAAATTTGGCCGGATCCATGTTGGAAATTCGTAGTTATCAGGGAATGTGTCTAATCCGAATTCGTTTCAACGAGACTTGATTATTTTTTAAAAACTAATCTATTCAAGTACTGCTTTTACCTGAAATACACACAATATTTTTGTTTTAACCACTGCATGGCATCCTCTGTTTTGTTCTTAATTCACAAAAAAAAAGTAAAAAGTAAAAAGTAAGGCCTTCGCAACTTATTCTTACTACTGGGATTTCCATTACACGAGAGTAGATGTTAAAACTTCATGCTGATTTGAACTCGGCTCTCGCCAAGATAAGCACCAACTAAGACGTAGCTTTACAGTAAACTAATGTGATCCATATGTGTCTCCATCCGTTTACGTTTCCTTCCATATGATGATGTAGATATCCTTCTGTCTGGTGTTAATGGCTGAAGTGTAATGCTGGCTCCAGGGATCAGCTTATTTTGCCTCCCTGGCGCATCAGCACACACAACGGCTGCGATGCTGGCTCCGGGGATCAACCACAGTGCGGCCTCCCCAGCGCATCAGCATGACAACCGTCTGGATTGAGCTAAGTAGGGTACATCTCTGGGGTTTTCAAGTGGGCACCTTCCATCCTCAGTGTTTCGTCGACTAGCCCAGCTTCAGCTTCAACAAAGTGATACATATAGGCTTTGCCAACATTTGGCAAATGAACGGATATTGTAATACTTGTCTCAGTCGTGAACGGATATCTAAACATGAAAATAACATGTTCATCCCAACACTAAAAAACATATTTTCAGACCTTAATGAAAACACCTTAAAGTTGTTATAGCTAACAACCTTCAGGTAGTCAGTTACACATCCCAGGGCATTTTTTACCCCTGCAGTACCTGGCTGTCATTGGCTGTAGAAAGTGTCAGTCATTAGGGGAAGCAGCTGGTTACTTACAGAAAGCAAATAAGTAAAGCTTGCAACAAGTGGATTTTTTAACCTAGTAATAGCACCAGATATTATTAACATGTGCCTTTTGCAAAACTGCACATTTGAGACCTACATACCAAATGGAATCCAATACTGCTTGAGAATATGCCAGACAAAAAGTTGGATTAGATTGAAATCCTAGGCTGTTTATTTACTACTAAGAGGCTTCAAGTCACAGCAATGAGCCCAGCAAGCCGGGTTTACATACTGACAGCCTATCTTACTCAACAGTGCTAAAAAGGGACAGCATGGATCTACAGCATGCAAGTCTTGCTACATTCCATCGCTCTGACACTGAAAATTATAGACTCCTTTTTCTGTCCATAGTTTAACCTTCTAGAAAAATGAAAACAAGTGGCACTTGCTTTTATGCATAGCACTACAAATCTGTTCTTTTCAATCTGTTTCACCCGCCCCCCCATAAATGATACGATTCTGAAACAAGGAAAATGAACCATAAAATGGACTTGTTTGCAGGACATTAGATTTTCACACAAACATTGCAGTGCATTTGATTTTCAAAGCATCAGGGCTGCATGTCTGCAAATAAAGTGTCAGTAGCTGATCTGACATGCCATATAATAAAGCAGTGAAAATCCTGGGGGTAAATAAAGGACCCTTCCCTTCACATTTACTGTGTGATCTCAGCCAGCATTTCACAGAGAAACATACAGTCAGCAAGCAAACAGCAGGAAACCAGGACCCAATTTACTGTATTTTATTCGGGCCTGCACTATGACATGTTGTGTGATACACTGCCATTGTGGATTCTGTCCATTCCCGTCGGTGAGATGAGATGAGGTTAAAAGCTCCAAAACCACAGATGCAAACGAGCCTGGCTCTTTTGCATTGTGGTTTAGAAGCTCACTTGCGATGTGGGGGGTCGCCGGTTCATGGCCAGCCTAGGCCCTCTTACAATAACATTTAGGATATATTTGCTATCTGTTCTACATAAAAGTTTATAACTAGTTCAGAAGGAAGGACTGCCTCATCACTCACTACATCATCTACTAACCAATTAGGTTTTAGAAAAGGTCACAAAAGAGTGAAATTGGGCATGTAGAGTTGCCACTTGGTATCTATAAAATTACACAGCATACTGTATAGTCAAGATCAATCCCTAAGGGTGGATTTATAGCAAAGTGATTTAATGCTGCTCTTTTATGCTAACCGGAACTGCATCAACGTTGATGTTGCCTGAGATGTTTACTCTTGGATTAACAACAGGGTAGAACGGCCGAGGGAGGTGTTGAGATAAGGCTGAGCATACAAAGTTTTTTTTTACTGTTAACTTTCCTTTACAGTAGTGCACACTCTAACAGAGAAGGAACAATATACTGTGTTTATGCTGCTGATATGCTACTGTACACAGGAACCCTCCCTGATACTTTTCAGCACATGTGAACACCAGTGCCTGTGAAGGTAATGTACTGCACATTACATAGTGCCAAGTCTGAGTCCAACTGTCATACTAAAATAAGTTCATCGGTGCACATCAGGAGCCTTGGTGGCAAGCGCTGGTGCCTATCGCAGACACTAAAGCCGAGGGAACACAAAGTCACGTTGTGGCTTGGAACTTGGTTTCAGAAGACTAGGTTTCAGGCCACTGCTCGGCACACCAGGGGAGACTTGCGGTTTTGTACAGCAAAGTTGCCTCAACCTAGGTCTCTCCGTCTCCTGGAACAGGTTTCAAGCCACTGTTACTGAAAAAGTGTCTTTGTGTTCCTTCTTTAGTTCAACTTTAGTTTGTTGTATTGCTCACAGTATTCACGTTTACTGTCATCATCATGCCTTCTGAATGCTAAGCAACACATTTTATATAACAACTATGACAATGAGGGTTACACAGCAAAGGTACAGAACAAAGGATTCCATAGGGACTTAAAATAGCTGAGAGCTGTGAGCCTTTATTCTCACAGATAATGAAAATGATATAGAAAACCTAGTGATTACATACCACAAGAGGAAAACACAAGTTCTGCATTTGGATTATTAATTAATTGAGTCTCTCCATCCATACCTAGTGTTCCCAAAAACAAATTAAGTATTTAATGTATTTCATTAAATAAAACCAACAACATTCATTTCGCTGTCATTGGGATTCAGAATTTATGGATGGCCCAAGTTGCAAGTTGTATTTTTCATTTCATGTGTGTTATCTATTATCTTGGTTTTACTTGCATAGTGACAATGTCATGTAACCTGATACAAGAGTACTCTTGGGAACTTTATCTCTGTGTCTGATTTGAAGGGGCATACTTTATTTTCTAAATGTACCAACCCAAGATCTGAGAAGTTTTAAATCAAGACTGTGATCTACAGCCTCCACCCCCACTACACACACGCACGCACACAGGTGTTAACTTTTTTTTCCTTTTCAAATGCCAACAATAGCTTCCCATTATATAGCTTCCAATTCTTGTTTGCTTGGGTTAATTGATTAAATAAGTTACACCACACCAGAATGTGGGTTAACTTGTGCCCCTGTTCATTCATAAACCCAAACATTGCAGCTATTGGAAACAGATTACCGATTTCTCTTCTTAGTCTATGAAAGAAATTAAAACAGTGTTTTTTTCCCCCACATGTAATGTTCAAGGGTCTAGATCTAAACATAAGACATGTGGCATTGCAAAAAAGTGTATATATAAATAATATACCCCAGGAAACAAAACATACCTTTAAAAAAAGCATTGGCTTTTTCTCCCTACTGTTTAAATGGGACCTAACATTTCCAGTATGGCTTAAAAGGTGGCCCTATGTGGTACTACTGTAATGTGATCTGATGTTTATAGACGTGACTACACCCACACATTTTAATTTATTTTAAGTTTTGATATAATCATTTCTGTGCACTTTTAATTACAAATTACAGTACCACAGGCACTGAAACTTTTGTATCAGATTCATGATAGTTTGTGGCTACATTTGCTTTTGATTTTGTTTGTTGATAAACAGATCGTATGTTTATTTGCGATATTGCAACAAACACAATTCTGTTTTATGTAATCAAAGACAAAAGGTCAATTTAAAGCAACAATAAAACAGCATTTCTTGAATTTCAATTGATAAATTGTTATGATGTTACTTACCATTGCTCTTTTCATAAATCTGCAGCTCAAGCGTTTTGCTGTCTTTTTAATTCTTATTTTTAGCAAATACCAAGAAATTGTCATGTGCCACACGGCATCCCAACTTGCGTGTTACACCAAATCCCAGAAATGCTAAGAAAGTGGTGCTATTCACGAATTTTTCTATGCGGCCCAATCAGTAGAGTTGGTTTTCTTCTCTTGCCTATGTGTAAGGAACAGTTTGATCCTGTCTGAAACGTCACCACATGCCTACACGCGGGGCTTGTCATTTTTGAACAGGAACCAAAGGGCGAAGCTTGTAGAAAGCGGAACTGATGTAAGGGGGAAACGCTCGCATAACTCATGCCTTGTGTCAGAGTGTGGCAGGCTCTGGAGAGCGAAATACATAGCTGGAGAAAAAAGATGCACGATGCACCAATAATAATCATTGTGACTCTTTACCGTAGTATATTTTTGCAACGTGTGCTATACCAAGGAGCTGTACTGTATACAGGCTTTTTATTTGTATTTTAGAGAGGCAAAATGTAATTTAAAAATGATTGTGTTTATTGCAATAGCAGCATACTGCATATATTTGTTTTTGATGCCGTACCTTGCCTAACCTAATTTTATTGCTGAAGAGTGAACCGCTGATCAAGGTATTTTTATGTAAAACCTCACCGTGATAGTGACCGACTTGGGTTAGCGATTTTCTGTTTCATTTGTTTTTGTTTAACCTTTTTTATTTTGGCACGGTGAGCTGAGTTTTGTTGTTAATTTTGATTTATAAAAATAAGCCTGCAACACTTCAGTTCTGAATCTCCTTTTTGCTTCCTGATTACCATAGACACCGGGTTACTCTACCACAATATCAAACTCTTGGAGGTCAGAACAGCCAGAGAACGCACAATTGGCTTTACCCCTCTGACCTGTTATGGGGGGATATCAACTTGTATTGTATGTAGTTATACTCATAAAAACACTACATGGAAAAATGAACCTGCATGAAGTAAGCTCAGTGTTAACTGTAATGATTCTTGGAGATTTCGCTCTGCACAAAAACTCCCCAACTCACCTTAGGCATCTTTTATTTAAATCATAGCCCAGCCCCTAAGCTGTGGATCTTGAAACTCCTGTGAGGCCAGTGCTTTTGTATTGAATTAGTATATCAATAATAATTAAGTTAATTAAAGTGTTCCATGACATACAGCATCACTTTAATGACTGCAGGCAGTGAGCATTCTTTTCATCCTTTTATATTCACAGCCTATGTTGGTTATTTCAAACTATACTGCTGTTAACAGTACAGGGTAATATCTAAAGCGACCACGGCAGGACAGTGCAATTTGGTGTGTAGCACCAGGGCACCGTAGGGGATGACACAAGTGCATCTCTTCATCATGAAAAGCCCTGTAAGATGCCACTCACTGGAGCTAAGATGCATTATTTGTATGATGTTGCATAACACGTCTAAAAAGCATAGCATTGGGTTCAGTTCGGAGGCTTAGCACTAATTCAAAATTGCTAGAAGGCAGGACCAAATATTCCATCAACTGCGCTACATACAGTTCATGAATATGATCAAGATGAAGTACCACCCAACCTTTAACATACAAAGACTTTATAAAAATACAATGTCATGTACCAAAAATGAGTCAAACACCAAGATTAAAATAAATGATTAAATGTGACTTGGAGAAAATCTAAATGATTCAGACATAGAATGTATAGAAGTTGCCTAAAAGAAACTTGATGATACATTTAGACAAGCATGTCAATGAGGAGTTGCTCCTGTTCATCAGATTAGTTCAAACCTGTAGATTAGGCAAAGGTCGGCATGGAACTACCAACATCAGCACCAAAGAAGGCACGAAACCCTGATCCACAAGCTGATGAGCACTTGAAGCATATATATAAGAGATACTATAAATCAAGTTCAGTACATTAGGTTTGTAGACAAAAATGTGATCCCTCTTCCTAATTATGAAATCTGGTACCTTTTTGTTTACAAATGAACCCCTAATCTATACAGTAGGTCCAATAAATAAATAGTTGTGCAAAATATACACACTGAAATACCAAACAATCATGCACAAAAGCATCTGCTAGATACGCACTGCCCACTGGATTACATTAGCTTCGGCTTGTACTTCTGTAGAGATACTGCAAAGCTCAGAGAACAGTAACAGGATCAGACAAAACAAACTATCATTTATTTTCTTTCTAAATACCAACAATAATTAAGGGAAGGTTTCTACATCTGCAACAAGGTAAAGTGTAGTAAAGTGAAAGCATGGTAAAGCAGAGGCAACTGCAGTAAAGAAAAGGGAAGAATTGTAAAGCAGGGCAATCTTTCCATTGAAGGAAAGAAGGCATCACAGCAAAGCACTGTGGGAAGTATGGCATTGTTGATTTTAATAATACAGTTGCGTGTGGTTTCTCGTCCCCAGTGCAAATATTTCCTTTCAATCAAAATCGAATATATGCAAATATTTGATTTCACAGATCAACACAAAATTTGTAAATGAGTGTATTGTGTTAGTGACTCTACCTTTTATTGAAGTAACTTAAAGGTGCAGTGTCTTCTACAGGCAATGCAAATCAGACATCTGCAAAGTGATATTCATACTTAAGTTTCAAATGCAGCCGGAAATGTTGAAAATGTTCACTTGCTGGCCATACATTGTATCCTATATATCCCAGTGCAATTCTCACATGCCACAAAAAAGGCACCTGAAAAATCATTTAAACTTGGATTGAATGGTGATTTGGACAACAGCTCTAAATCCTTGTAGTGTTATTACAGTGGGGTGGTCTGCTTGCTCTGTAATTTACTCATCTCACAAACCACAAATTGGCACAAGAAAAAAGCAAGCACTGCTCTGTTAAAGAGTAAGTCATTGTGTGACTATCCCATTAACGTTTTAAGATGTTTATAATCATATATGTGTGTGTGTGTGTGTGTGTGCGTGCGTGCGTGTGTATTTGAAAAAGAAGAACTGCTGTGTACCAAAAGGATTAAAATCAAAAAGAAAAAGGTAATGTAGGTACACAAAAATTTGAATAATTGATAAAGAAAATCAATTCTATCGGGACTTTTCAGACTACAAGTCCTTCTTCAGCTGGATGGAAAAAGCAATGCGTGAACAAGCAATTATAAAAATGGTCCGGAGGGTGATGACATGAAGACTTCATAATAGAATGTTAATTCCATGAGGTTCCAAAGTGCCTAATTTAAAAATGAATTTAGAACATAAGAACATAAGAAAGTTTACAAATGAGAGGAGGCCATTCGGCCCATCTTGCTTGTTTGGTTGTTAGTAGCATATTGATCCCAGAATCTCATCAAAGCAGCTTCTTGAAGGATCCCAGGATGTCAGCTTCAACAACATTACTGAGGAGTTGGTTCCAGACTCCCACAATTCTCTGTGTAAAAAAGTGCCTCCTATTTCTAAATGCCCCTTTTGTGACCACTGGTCCTTGTTTCTTTTTTCAGGTCAAAAAGGTCCCTTGGGTCGACATTGTCAATACCTTTTAGAAATTTGATTACTTGAATCAGATCGCATGTAGTCTTCTTTGTTCAAGACTGAATAGATTCAATAATTTTAGCCTGTCTGCATATGACATGCATTTTAAACCAGGAATAATTCTGGTCGCTCTTCTTTGCACTCTTTCTAGAGCAGCAATATCCTTTTTGTAGCGAGGTGACCAGAACTGAACACAATATTCTAGATGATGTCTTACTAATGCATTGTACAGTTTTAACATTACTTCCCTTGATTTAAATTCATCACTTTTCACAATATATCCAAGTATTTTGTTGGCCTTTTTATAGCTTCCCAACATTGTCTAGATGAAGACATTTCTGAGTCAACATAAACTCCTAGGTCTTTTTCATAGATTCCTTCTTCAATTCCAGTATCTCCCATATGGTATTTATAATGCACATTTTTATTGCCTGCTTGCAGTACCTTACACTTTTCTCTATTAAATGTCACTTGCCACGTGTCTGCCCAGTTCTAAATGCTATCTAGATCATTTTGAATGACCTTTGAGGCTGCAACAGTGTTTGCCACTCCTCCTATTTTTGTGTCATCTGCAAATTTAATTAGTTTGCTTACTATACCAGAATCTAAGTCTTAATGTAGATTAGGAATAGCAGAAGACCTAGTATTGATCCCTGTGGTACTCCACTGGTTACCTTGCTCCAAATTTGAGGTTTCTTCTCTAATCAGTACTTTCTGTTTTCTACATGTTACAAAGAGGAGGCACCGGTAGAGCTGACATTTTCCTTTGTTAGGCTGTAAAAGCTATTACCAAATTGTATGGGAAACGACACCTTGAAATGAATAGTCTTGAGCTGTTTCAGGCTAGTTTGAATTTGTCCTTGTGAGGAAAACGTTCAAACAAGAACACAAAATGGATGTAACACAAACTCAAACGCAAGACGCAAAAAGATATTTATAAATTTATTGTCGGTTAGGCTACAACAATTAGATTAATTCATGAGACTAATTCAGCAACATTCTGGTTTTCACTGATAGTCTATTGACTTAAGATGTATGTTTCTATACATTTTGTATAGCAGCCTATATTATTGTACTTTAAATGCAATGTTCTGAAACCTAATGCTGTTTTAAAAATCTGAATATATATATATATATATATATATATATATATATATATATATATATATATATATATATATATATATATATATATATATAGTTAGTTCCAACGGATGCAAAAAAAGAGAGAAACGTATAACTGAAACCAAAAGTTACAGACGAGATGACGGGCAATAAAGGGAGATCGTGTTACTTATTAATCGTTTCTTTCCAGTTACGATATTTAGAAGGATTTGTAATACAACCCCTTTAAAAAGGCACGAACGATTTTGACCAAGATTTGACCAATTTTGATAATTGTTTAACAATGAAAAAAGTTGGGGAACGCCGAATTGTTTATTTATTCAGGTAAGCAACATCAACAAACAGCTTTTTTTTTTATCTGTATATAAAATGTTTTTTTTTGTTTGTTTGTTTCCACATTTCGTCCGAACATCACACGCATTGTTTATATTGATCAAACTATGCCTCCATTACCGAAACGCGTCTTTATTGCATTTTTTGGGTAAGTTTGACCCTAAAATAAACTACAAGGGGTAATGCAAACAAACTTATTAACAAACAAAAACACACACACACAGACACAATAATTCATTACACAACGCTTCACTGTACAAACATGTTTAGGAATCGAATGAACGTTCAGTGCTAAATAAACGACTTTGTTTTGTAACAAAATTATTTGTATTTACAAAGATGGAGTATCACAAGACCAGGCTTTGTCCTCAGTTATTTTTTGTAATTTAAAAATGGATCATGAAACAAAACTAAAACCGAATTTTAAATAATGTTGCTCTTCAATAGATCACACTTTAAAATGTATGTGTGCCAAATGTCTTGCCTTTTTAACATTACCAGTGTGGCGGACAAGCTGTAGCATAATGTAAATAATGACACTTAAAATTGTGTGGGTAGGGATATTCATAGTTCTTTAATATAGCAAAGATGCTCGGTAGTTTTTTTTTTTTATTTATTTATTTTTTTTGGTGGATCCTGCTTTGACTGTTTGTAAATTACAGCGCTACAAAGGGTGTAGTAACTGAGTTAATGTAAATATACATTTAAAATAAATGTATCCAACGCAAATGGGATAGACATGTATATTTATCTTATCAACCCACAAACTTCTCCCCGTGAAGCGCCTGCGGATTCACTCGGTGCCTTCTGGGAGCGAAAGGTTTAAAGGGAACGGGTTTTGTTTTCGCTGCACTACTTTATGTATATCTCCGACCATGATTTTAAACGCATTTAGAGTGCTATTAACTTTGCATGCAGTTCTCACCACCACTAGATGTTTTTGTGTTAATGTGAATTTATGAGAATAATTTTGGAACCAGATGTCGATTTCAGCGATTGATCATCATGCGAGTTTTCGCAGGGTCTATATCTTGCCTGCAGAGCGGTGCTGCGTCCCTTCTCTCCTTTCCTGTGTTGGCCGCCATCTTGAATTTTAATGTTAATTTTCTGGAAATTTTTGTTTCCTCTGGATTTTTTTAGACGGGATTTAATGGCTATTCCGGCCCTCTAGGACGGACCATCCACACCTCAGGAGACAGGTAAAAGTGAGTATTTTTACAAAATACATCTGACCAGATAGTTCTGTGGCGTATTTACTACTTTTTTCCGGGTGAAGATTTGGCTGGGTCGTGGTGGATGGAGCTGAGTGTGTCATGGAGATGAGTTTATGTGTATAAAAGGCCTGATACTTTGGTGGGATTTTTTATTTTTTTATTTTTTTAAAAACACACCTTAAATTGGAAATACCTTTTAAAACATGGCAGATACCGGTTTTAATTTCTCAGTTGAAATTCAACGTGCATCCACAATTTTATCTCATCAAAAATATATGTTATATATATATATATATATATATATATATATATATATATATATTGACAGGTGTAAATAAATAATACATTTAGCGACATTTAAAGAGACAAACCACGCCGACCACTGAACCCGCGACCCGTTCAAACTACCAGTGTTTATATACTTTCATGATGCACGCGCTACGGCTTCTGAATTAACGTACTTTGTTTTATGTCAGATTTTAAGTGCACTTTTGTTATTTGTTATAGTTGATTGTCTGGTCAAATAAGACAATGGCTGCAGAATCCAGAAGGTGGCAGCATTTGATCAATAAAAAACAAAACAATGTGCAGCAATCGTATTGTATGTTGAACTGTAATTTCTCTGTTTTTCCTCATGGGGTCAGGTAAACCCTCTCAAACTATTCGCACAGCATGAAATGGTTTGCCCCCTTTTTTATGATAAGTTGACTAAATACCCCAAGGTTACTCAACTGTCATTGTGATGATATATTGTTGGAATTCTGTACTGTGTTCAGTAGTTCATTAGATGCAGTGAAGATGGTCTACTTCTCAAAGGCAGGCATTTTTTACATTGTACACAGTGCATGTTGCAACAGGACCATTTCATGAACATTTGTAAAAATACTTAAGTCAGTGAATGATCCGAGAGAGAGAGAGAGAGAGAGAGAGAGAGAGAGAGAGAGAGAGAGAGAGAGAGAGAGAGAGAGGGAGGGAGGGAGAGAGAGGGAGGGAGAGAGATGTGGATATCTTCAATATTTCTCATATGTAATGCTCAGGGTAACTTTAAAGTAATTCAATTTTGCAGTACTAAACACACAAAGACAGGGTGTAGCTTCTGTATGTATTATTGCTCCATCTATTGGTACTGTTCTGTCATGTGATAAAATTCAAGTTAAAGCTACAGGTAGATATTCAAAGGTACTGAAAGAAAATGCATTGCATTTTTTTAATAATAAAAAAAATAAACACAGAGTTTATTTATTAAAATGTTAGGCACATATGCTATGGGTTCTGTGCAGGTAAAAAGTTGCTATTTAAGATAAAATAGAAAATAGTAATGGAATTTGTTGCACTCCCTTTAATCATGCAGTAGCAGGTGAATGACCAAAGTATTCCTACTGAAAGACACTGTTTGATCTAGATTACGTGGGCTGTGAAATACTTTCAGAGATGCCAAATAGTTAAGAAAACCCATATAAATTAAAATGTGGAATAATCAATAGTTAATTTAAAATAGGTTTTCTTACCCAACATATACTGCATGATATGGGATAATACCTCACACATTTAAAAATGTATTATATGTACAAATCAGAGTCCAATCCCTTTGGGGATTTGTTTAAGAGCATCACATGACACTTTGTTAATGATCTCAATGCCCAGATAAGTGTACAGAGTAACAAGAACATAGCTTTGTAGCATCCTGAAGACAACAAGGAGTAAAGCTAAAATTGTGTCCTGAATTTTTCTGTTCTCAGTTTGTATGTATTGCAGTCTGGATGGAATGTTTTAGAAATACAAAGATGTCCACTTTCTGTTTTTTAGTGTTTATTAAACCCTTCTTTCGGAAACCCCACATATTGGTGACGAATAGCATAGGCTAATGTTTTTAAACCCTGTTTAATTATTTGAGATGCTTGTTGGTTTCTCTTGAAGTCATGTAAACAAGTTGGCTAAAAAGTCTTGATTTTGTGTCACTCCTTTTTTGTCTCAAAAAGATTTAAACATGGTCTGGGCTGTATTAAACAGAGGCCGGGCTTGAAATTCAGCACAGGATTGCGGGATTCGTGCATTTTCCAAGTTGCTCCCGCATATCTGCAAATTTCAGTGTGGGGAAAATCCCGCAGAGATATTTTAAGACGCCAAGTTGCTGTATTTTTCACCAAATTTAGAATGCCTGAAAAGCTACAACCGAAGGAAGTGGGTGTCAGTGACGAAAGTACTATGAGCCGCATTCTGAGTAGTTCTGGTTAAAATACCGATCCACAAAAAGGGAGACAAAACCAAACCAGGTAACTACAGACCAATAAGCCTGACTTCTATTATATGTAAACTTATGAAAACTATAATAAGATCCAAAATGGAAAATTACCTATATGGTAACAGTATCTTGGGAGACAGTCAGCATGGTTTTAGGAAAGGGAGATCGTGTCTAACTAACCTGCTTGATTTTTTTGAGGATGCAACATCGACAATGGATAATTGCAAAGCATATGACATGGTTTATTTAGATTTCCAGAAAGCTTTTGACAAAGTCCTGCATAAAAGATGAATTCTCAAACAAGGAAATGCATGCACATGGATCAGGGAGTGGTTAACATGTAGAAAACAGAAAGTACTGATTAGAGGAGAAACCTCAAAATGGAGCGAGGTAACCAGTGGTGTACCACAGGGATCAGTAGTAGGTCCTCTGCTATTCATAATCTACA
Source organism: Acipenser ruthenus (assembly GCF_902713425.1). Taxonomy (NCBI): domain Eukaryota; kingdom Metazoa; phylum Chordata; class Actinopteri; order Acipenseriformes; family Acipenseridae; genus Acipenser; species Acipenser ruthenus. The sequence goes on along the minus strand of NC_081216.1, from coordinate 18,217,207 downwards.
TTTAATGATTTAGATGCAGACGACACAAAAATAGGAGTGGCAAACACTGTTGCAGCAGCAAAGGTCTTTCAAAATGATCTAGACAGCATTCAGAACTGGGCAGACACATGGCAAATGACATTTAATAGAGAAAAGTGTAAGGTACTGCAAGCAGGCAATAAAAATGTGCATTATAAATATCATATGGGAGATACTGAAATTGAAGACAGAATCTATGAAAAAGACCTAGGAGTTTATGTTAACTCAGAAATGTCTTCATCTAGACAATGTGGGGAAGCTATAAAAAAGGCCAACTGGATGCTTGAATATATAGTGAAAGGTGTTGAATTTAAATCAAGGGAAGTAATGTTAAAACTTTACAATGCATTAGTAAGACCTCATCTAAATGTTGTGTTTAGTTCTGTTCACCTCGTTACAAAAAGGATATTGCTGCTCTAGAAAGAGTGCAAAGAAGAGCGACCAGAATTATCCTGGGTTTAAAAGGCATGTCTTATGCAGACAGGCTAAAAAAATTGATTCTATTCTGTCTTCAACAAAGAAGACTACGCGGTGACCTGATTAAAGCATTCAAAATTCTAAAAGGGCGACCCAAGGGACTTTTTTGACCTGAAAAAAGAAACAAGGACCAGGGGTCACAAATGGAGATTAGATAAAGGGGAATTCAGAATAGAAAATAGGAGGCACTTTTTTACACAGAGAATTGTGAGGGTCTGGAACCAACTCCCGAGTAATGTTGTTGAAGCTGACACCCTGGGATCCTTCAAGAAGCTGCTTGATGAGATTCTGGGATCAATAAGCTACTAACAACCAAACGAGCAAGATGGGCCGAATGGCCTCCTCTCATTTGTAAACTTTCTTATATTCTTAAATAAATAAAAGTAGTGCTGGATATTTTAAGTACCGCAAGACTTTTTCTCGTATGTGATTTCTCATATGAAACTCAGTACGCTGCGGTAAGTAAACAGTTTTGAAAAAAAAAAAAAAGACGATATTAGGTCTATGTAGGTGGTGGTTTGCAAGCGGTGACTTTCGCTTTAACTCTTAAAACTTTGCCCCATTCATTTTGGGGCGCCAAGGCACCAAAGTTTTTGCACATATTACTCAGGCACCGTAAAAGCCACCTACCTGGTTCATAGCTTGTTTAAAAGTACAGACTCTGGGCAGTGTGTGTATGCGGTACTCCTAGCCGGAACTACGATCGCCTGTAGTTAAGCCTCTCATCATGTGACAGAGTTCACAGCTTAGGTTTCGTTTTGAGCCTATTGCTCCGTCATTGTAGCAGTTAGACTGAAAGGGGCAGTATCGTTGGAAAGCTTAGAAGCTCAGCTCCCCCCGTGTTAATTTCATATTGATTTTCAATGGTGCAGTGTTTTTTTTTTTTTTTTTTTCTTTTTTTCTTTAGCCATCTATGATTACAATATATATAGCAGTGACCAAACATTGATTATTTTAGAAAAACTTTTTTTTATACATATACTCTCGTCTCTACCACATATAGTATGCCTGATCCTGTTGCAACTTACATAATATGAAACGGAATTTTGTGGCCTTTCATTTTGATATGTTGCATGCATGCAGTACAAACTGTCCAGTAGTTAAACATACATAAATGAAAACAATGAAAAACAGGCAGAAATAGGGCTGAGTGTAAAGAGTTAAAAAAAGAAATGGAGCGCTGGTTAAAAAGAAAAGCACCTTTTTCTTCTGCTGCATGCACGTCCGGCAATGGCAAAAGCAATGGAGAGTGCTCTGTCTCGCAGTGCTGAACAGCTGTAGGTCTCCTGAAAGCAGCTTATTTTAAAGCAACACCAGTGTGAATGATGATGCAGTGAAATATATATAGTTTTTTATATACAAAAGTGCCTTTTCTTTTTCCATTCCCCCCTAAAATTTTGGAGTCCCTACCATAGGGGGGATATCCTCCCAGCACACAAAAATGAAATTCAAGTCATGACAGAGGTGTACAGCATTAGCTTACCTATCTAAACAGATGGCCAGTGAGGAGAGAATAGACTTTTCAAAACCTTGCAGCATTAGTACTCATTTCATCTCCAATCTCTTTATGTCCTTTGTCTGTGTATCACTGTTTGTTTCTTGCCTTTTTTTGTTTGCAGGGAAAATACCTGGATTTATTGATCCCACTCTACTGGGCTTCTTTAAGACGGAGACTAAATGCTACTAGCTCAGGCGAATTTTTGGTATGAAGTGGTTGGGAGACTCCAAGAACATGGTAGTAAATGGCAGGAGACATGGAAGCAGGTTCTCCAGTGAGCATAATCAAAATCAATCTAGGCTGCAACATTCCCCAAGGGCACACATAAGACACAGCAAAAGCTCCCCAAGCAGCAGACGATGTAGTAAACGTAAGTGATATTATGTACTTCATATTGTCATTTACTGATTTCTCACCTGCTTGTGTAATTTTACTAAGTTGGGGCACAATACGTTTTTGTACATCAATATTAAAGGTATCGTAACTTTACAGTTAGGGAAGGATTCTTGCAAACATATGCAGCGATGGAATCTCCCATGGCCCAAAATCTTCTTAAGTCATCTCTCCAATTTGTGATTCTGATTGTTGAAGTTCTGCTGTAGTCATTGTAGTATTGGAGACAATATACTGAACAGCAAAAGTAATGAACCATGTAAGGCAGGTCGCTTTGCTCCTCCGTCACACCTCCACTCCAACATCTCCAGGACTCCATTAGGAAATGATAATGAATTTTTTTTTAAGAACTAAACTAAATACACCATTTACACACAATCATCCATATTCTTTGAAAGTTGAATTCAGGGTCTCTGCCTGTGCTTTACTTTTCTGTTTCATAGATGTCAGATTTTGGTGGCATGACCAGAGAGCATTGTAAAGGTTTTGCATGTGTACAGTCATCTTATAACTGCTTCAGAACTTTTTATTTTCTATATACATCCATATACATCTGCTGGGAAAATGTGCAGGTCAGAGTGTGTTTTCTGATAAAGAATGCATTAGAAACTGTAGCGTTATCTTTATTTTAGAATGTGATAACTCTGGTCACACCATTTCACAATTTATACTGCATTGTAATGAGGTCTAGTCTCCAACAGCGGGGATGCACATTATGTGGTTTTCTTAAATCTCTTAAAGGAAAGGATGTATGTGGGTGGGAAATGTGGTACTGACCCTGAAGCTGGGCTTGCTAGACAGCTACTGTGGGGTTGTCATGCTGCTGCCCTGACTCACCTAGTGGAGTTTTCATTCCTGGTAGGGGACGATTAAGTGGGGAAACTAGCTTTTATTACCCAGACATGGGTTCAAATCCAGATTGTCTTTAAATTAAATAAATGCGGTTTTTGGTGTTACCTAGGTTCCTATGGATAACTAAACCACCAGACAATTTGGCATCATTTTCAGACTGCTTGAGAGACCCAGGACTGATTTAAAGGATATTCAGGTCAGGATTGAGGTGCGCTCAGAAAGCTGTGAGGGGGAAAGAACATTCCCAAAATAAACAAAGAACTGCATCTGTAGGTCAGACAAATAATATATATGGTATGATGTGTATTAATCAGTTTTTCTTTTTGGCCCCACAGGTTTTAGTGGGGTAAGCCTTGAAGCAGAAAGGCGATACGTACCTTCCTCTGGAATGACCGCCAAAGAGCTGTGTGAAAATGATGATCTTGCAACCAGTTTGATTCTTGATCCCTATTTAGGTTTCCAGACCCATAAAATGAACACCAGGTTTGTATTTTTGTGGCTGAGCTTTGACCCTGTGTGTGTGTATGTCTTGTCTTTAGTTTTACAATGAAGATTTCAGTTCCTTCTTTCAAAAACTAGGTTCAAAGGGCACTGATTTTATTTTATAATGCAATCAAATTTCAGTCACTAATGGGTTTTTAACCCGGTTTAACCCTATTAATATCCCAGAACAGTTTTGCATTTTACACTCCCTAGTTACATTTTTTTCTGTGAATATTTATAAGACTTTATTGTAATTTTGTATGAGAAATGCATTTTTTCTCATCACTCACTTAAATGTATATTTTCCTAGATTCCGACCTATTAAAGGAAGACAAGAAGAACTGAAGGAGGTGATAGAATACTTTAAAAAGCATGATAGCTTGGAGAAAGCTTTCAGAGCTTTGACTGCAGGAGATTGGGCCCGACACTACTTCCTCCATAAGACTAAGATCCAGGAAAAGTTATTCAAAGAACATGTAAGCACTCTTGAATTTACACAGACTGGTTTCACAGACCCTGGTTAGCAATTGTGAACTACCTTACTCTGTAGCATTGGATAGTGCTAATAAATGCTAGGGGTCTATGGAACCAATCATTAAGGTATGTAATATCTGTTTCATTATTGTTACAGCACTTAATGTTTTTTTTTTTGCTCAGGTATTCATTTATTTACGAATGTTTGCCGCTGATAGTGGGTTTGAAATTTTGCCCTGCAATCGGTATTCATCTGAGCAAAATGGAGCTAAAATTGTTGCAACAAAAGAGTGGTAAGTACCTTTGGAATTCATGAATTTACATACGTTGTATCAAAGCCAACACAGTAAAAAACATTAAGCAAATAAACAAAATCTCTGTTCCATAATCTGATTGCTGGGTCTTTACATTCTACAGTGCTCCCCCTTTATAATACAACCCTTTATACTGCAAAACAGGTCACAAGGTAGTATGGCTGTGGCTCCCATTAGCCCCTTAATGCCATTTCACTAGGACTTTTCATTCTTGTAGTAAAGCAGAACACAAATAGCATGGTCTCGGAATTATGGCTCACGACTAACTTTATAAAGGGCACACTGTACTTGGATCCATGCAAAATATACCTAAACATGAAAATCCTGACACCTTTTATTTATTTATTTATTTATATTTCTTTGTAAATTCTGTCAACAGGAAGCGGAATGACAAGATCGAGTTTCTGGTCGGCTGTATCGCAGAGCTGTCGGAGAGCGAAGAGAACATGCTGCTCAGACATGGAGAAAATGACTTCAGTGTCATGTATTCCACAAGGAAGAACTGTGCTCAGTTGTGGCTTGGTCCCGCTGCATTTATCAACCATGGTATGCTAAATAGTTGTATGAATGGACAGCGTAACTGTTGTAATGTATTTGATTGGGGTTACGCTCCACAATGCAGTGTAAAACATGTGTCAAATATTGGAACCTCCATCAGTTCTAGAATTAAAGGGATTTTTTTCTGATTGTCTGCAAACAAAAGTGATTGTCCACAAAATAAAATAAAAAAAAATAAAACATAAAAGGATTTAATAATATCCAGATGTACAGTATTATGCTGCAGTATATGTAGTGCTTAAAGTGAGTTACTAAAGAATAGCTCTACAAACTACATAGCTTGGTTAGCTCAAGGAGACAGGCAATTTTAACTGAGTTTGCCCTGCAAATTGCCCATTTGAAAAAAAGCAACAAAACCTACTGTAGATATTTTTATTCATGTCACTTGACTTGAATTTTAAGAGCCAGATAAATGTATTCACTGGTTCCCAACGCCTGTATGATCTTTAGCTACTACCACTGCATAGATGCCGGCGCACCCTGGAAATAGAATAATAGGAATGCCTCAAACTGCTATGCATTGGGAGTAATCACAATCTTACATTACTATAAAGGTCATCTGTGCTGATCCTGGGGAATTCATTTCTTCAAAAATTAAACTAAACATAAATGATCTTTTGCAAAGGTATACATCAAGTATACATTTACTGTTGAAAGTTTAATAGCTAGTGCACTGAGTAATACAAATTATTGTGTCTTTCCAGACTGCCGACCAGACTGCAAGGTAAGGTTTTATTTGGTGTCCAAAGATTTTTGCAAGCAATAGTGTAATATAAATACACATTGTAAACTGAAATCAGATGGTAATGTTTACATTCCTTTGTAGTTTGTTTCAACTGGACGTGATACAGCATGTGTGAAGGTTCTACGAGATATTGAACCTGGTGAAGAAATTTCTTGTTACTATGGGGATGGCTTCTTTGGTGAAAACAATGAATTCTGTGAATGCCACACTTGTGAAAGGTAGGTGATAAAATCAACAATTCTATCCATCTATGTTTTGTTTGTGTTCACTGAATTGATATCTATTATGAATCTAAATTTGAACACAGTAGGTCCATCTACTGTATACATTTGTTTAATTTTACTTAAACACCTGTACATGATCATCCAGATCAAATGTGTTCTAAAAAAGTGGAACTAAACATGCAAGTCCTCCAGGTTCATGTAGCACAAAGTGTTCCTGTATCTACCACTACAAAGGGAGCTTTGTTAAAAATAGTTTTTGTAATAAAAGCATTTATATTCTTTCTTTTTCCTGTACTAAAATCAATTGTATGTTTTTACAGGCGTGGCACAGGTGCTTTTAAATCAAAAGTTGGACTGCCAGTCCCTGCTCCTATAATCAATAGCAAGTATGGACTGAGAGAAACAGACAAACGCTTGAACAGGCTAAAGAAGTTAAGGGAAAGCAGCAAAAACTCGGACAACCAGTCTGTCAGCTCCCATACTGATGCAGATAACACTCAGGAAAACCCACACACATGTAAGTTTTGCAAGTAAAACAAAATTCAGAAAAAGTGTCAGTAGTGTTGTGTGGTTGGTTGTTTTGTGTTTTTTTTTTTTACTTAACAATAGAATAAAAGCATACCAGTTTCTTTGTTGATTGTAAAATAAATAAATAAAATGCAATTAAATGTTTTTTGTTTAGAATAAAATAACTGATCTGTTTGAAATTTTACTTGTATTGTAAAAGAGTTCTGCTCATTTATCTTTTAAATGTTATGGTAGTGTATCTTAGTGTGTTTCATTTATTGAAGTTAAATGCTTTTTTTTCTCTCCTTTTTTATTTATTTTTTTAGCTTCAAATAAAAAAACAGCAGGTGTGAAAAAGTTCAGCAAAAGCAGGACACTGACAAGACAGTCATTATCAAGAACTTCTACCTCATCTTCAAAACAAAGTCATATTAGTAATTCCAGGGCACCAAAGAGACTAAAAAACAAGCCCACAAAGCCTTCACACTCTAAACTGAGGTTAAGAAGTCAAAGGCAAAGGCCAGAGCAAAAGAGTTCCTCAAGGAATCTTGACATGGGGAGCTTGGTTCTTAAGGAGCCCAAGGTTGTTCTTTATAAAAACTTACCAGTAAAAAATGAGACAGAAACAGGGGGACCAGTCAGAGTGGAGGGGGAAAGTGGATGCTTGACAAGGCATGCTGCAAAAGAAAACAAACACCATTGTATAAAAGGTGCTACTGTATATGATGGGACTTTATCTTGCACTTATAGTACAAGGAGGTCTACAAGAACTAGGATGACTTCTAAGACGACCTCTGACCTTAAGCTTGAACCAAATATATTGGACAGTCACAGTGACCATAACGTGGTAATAAAAAGTGAGCCAACGGACTTCGAGGAACATATGTGTATGACGCAGGGAATTCAATTGAACGACTCTTTGCCTAAACTGGAGAATAACTTCCAGAGAAACGGAGCGTGCTTACGCAGGAGGAGTCTGCAAGTAAAACAAGAGAGAACAATTAAATTAGAAGAGACAGATTCATTCAGTGATGCTTTTTTTCAGGAAGGTGTACATCAGTTAATGAGCCCATCATGTGCAAGTGACATTGGTGATTGTGGGAAAATGCTGTTGAACATCCCTGATAGGCATCAGGAATGCAAAGGGGCATCCAATGGGGGAACATTAATCACTGTGGACAAGAGCAAAGATGGCTGCCGAACAGTTGGAAAAGGTAAAAAGAAACGAAGAATCACGCGATACGACGCACAGCTGATCCTTGAGAACAGTTCAGGGATTCCTAAACTTACACTGCGCAGACGCCGTGATAGCAGCAGCAGTAAAACGAATGAACCGGAAACTGAATTGGTGAATTCTTCAAAGATCAGCATCAAATTTAGCAAAGATCACGAAAAAGATAAAAACAATTCATATGTAGCAAAGCTTAATAATGGTTTTAACACAGGATCAAGCAGTAATCCGACAAAACTTAAAATCCAGTTAAAACGGGAAGACGACGATAGAGGGGTGAACCAGTTGCATTCAGAGGACGTGAGGAAGAATAGCATTTCTTTAGGTGAAAGCGGTGAAATGTACGATCATGTAGAAGACGGGACAGAAGAAGCAGATGATGAATCTTCATCTGAAGATGAAGAGGAGGAAGATTACTATGATGAGGAATTTGATGATGATTTTATTCCTCTTCCTCCAGCTAAAAGGCTTAGACTTATTGTTGGAAAAGATTCTATAGACATTGACATTTCCTCTAGAAGGAGAGAAGACCAGTCATTGAGGCTCAATGCATAAGCTGAAGGTCTTAGCCTGACCTTAATGTACATAAGTTAACTTTCCAATCAACTGTTTCTTGATTTAAAAAAAAAAGAAAAATTAAAAGACTTTTCTGTAAATTTTAGTGATGGCACTTCTTCATTGTTTATTCATTACCGACGTTGATATTGTAGAAAGTGTACAGTATAATAACTCTTCCTATGTCTGATCTGTTCATATTTTTATTGTACTTTTTAATAGCCTTATGTGCAATTCTGTAAAGAGCCTGTGCTGTGTTGTAGAATAAAGGCTAAAACTGATCTATCCAGTAAGAAACATTGGAAAACATAATGTTGCTACCCTAAACTTTTTAAACACACAAGGAGCATTAAGGTGCTCTTATACCTGACATTTAATGGAAGGTTTCATAATGGCAGCAGGATTTTTTTTTTAATATATGTTTATGTTCATGTTCATAACACCAGCAGAAAATTGCAGCTTTGAATCTTTTTGTTGAATGATTTTCCCACTGGGTTTTGTCCATTTTACACTGTATTCTGTCACAGATGTACTGTTTGTGTTTTGTTAGTAGCCATATGTTGGTTGGAATTCCAATTGATTTATTTAAAAATAAAAATGAGAGAGAAAAAACAAACTATTGTAAATAGTTTGCTGATATTTGAGCATTATGTATACAGGGGTAGCAGTATACGGAATAAAAGTAAGGGCAATGCAGTTGTCCACCATGTAAATCATGTGACACCTTGTACTTATTTAACAGTTTTGGATACTTGAAGGAGATAGTTTCTTTCCAAGAATAAATGGTCTTCTACTTTTGTTTGTAAATGTTTAATGCATATGTAATACCATTTATTTACATACAGTTTCAATTCAGGTGTTTAGATTTATGTTTAAGCGCGATGCATGATGAACTTTGGTAAATGAACTCTAATTGCACTGTTAACTATCATTTATACAGTTTATCATCCTTACAAGTTGGCTTTGTCACCAAATGTATCACTAAAGGTGCAGTGTCCCCATAATCTTTTTTTTGTTTGTTTGTTTGTTTGTTTTTTTAAACCCATTAAAGAAGATTTGCTCCAAGTGCCACGACACAACTTTAAGCAACTATTTATTTATTCTTTACAACTGTTAATGCAGCTAGTTGTTGGGTGACCTTTGCATACAATTTTCCCAAGTTAATGGAATCAATACTGTTTATATTTGTTGTTTTGAACTGTGCACATGGAGGAAAATTCCTTTTAAGTTCTTGCCTAATACGAGTTGCATGATGATTTCCTCTTGTTTCATGGTCTAGCTTAACCCTTTTTGTGTTTTGTGTTCCGAGCTGTAATAAAGCTTGAAAGTAACATTTGTAACCTCCTAAATGCAGTAAGTGGTTGCTGGATCGTACCTTGTATATTACAGGCTGAAAAGTAGTCTAAACTATAGAAGAGACAGACCTCAATAAAATAGTAAAATTTAACTTGATTGTGGACACTGCAGTAAATGTGTCTATCCTACAAATACCTGTCACAACTTTAAAAATTTAACTGGCAAGAATATCCTCCTATTTTCTTTCAATTAGAAAAAATGTTCTAATGCCCTTCAGGAAGACTGGAAAATATTTTGAAAGTCTGATATTGTGGACATTTAACATAATGTATGCATCTTCCTTATTCTAGGAGAATGCCAAGTAAACATTAGGGTAAAGGTATTCCAAAAATGCAATAGCTGTTAAGTGTTACCCAAGATTTCCTGTGAAATATCTCCATTCTGTACAAATGTACCTTTTTGTAATGAACTTGACTGCAGTTGTTACTGTGACTCCATACTTCTGGTTCAAACCAGAGCCCTGAAAGTTTCAAATTCTTACCTGTGCTAAGAACTTGACACTTCAACAAAAAAATAAATGTTTGTGTGTTAAATCCATACATACATGTAGGGGCATGATCTCAGACTGCATCAATCTAGAAACTAGAAATGTCTACAAAATCAGCAGTTTAATCGATTGTAGAGCTACATTTTGACTATCCAATGTTGCCAGTCTTGGATGCACACTGAGATGTGTTCTTGCTGGAATTAAACTGAACCTTAATTACAGTACATGCAAACCTGTATGTAGAATTGGGAGTTTCAGGTGATGCTGATGGGTCAAAGCTTCACTTATCTTTTTATGATTTATTATTACATTTACAACAACAAAAAATGTATAATAAATAATTTAGCCTTTTGCTATTGTTTCTTTTTTAAACTAACTTCATATTGGTTCTTCACTCCCCAATGTTAAAATGTTATCTTTGCTTTTAAAAGAATTTCAGGATTTTGACCCTCAGCACTTGTGGCCTCTTGTCTTGTTCTGTGCCCTGCATGCTCACTCAACCTGCCCTGAGCATGACCATTCCTACCACGAATTGAATGAACCTTCTTACAGAGGGAGGAAAGGGCAATCATTGGAACAATGTGTTGTCGATAATGTGTGGTTTGCCTGATAAATTTAGATAACATTTGTGAAAACTGCAGGCAGTTGTTATGTTCACCACAGAGAGTGGATTGCATCATCAACTTATTTTTAGGGATAATCAATGGATAACCAAGGATAGAGGGTAGGTGAAATCCAGAGCGGTACACTGTATATATAAATTATCCCCTATGCAAACAAAAGGCTACAACAGGTATGTAAATAAGGAGATCATAGCCTTTAAATACATTGTAACATACTTTTAAAAAACATTTTTTGTAAAACACATGTATTGTAAACCCAATTTTTTTGTGCCAAGAACTTCCAAGTTTGAGTTTCACAAAACAAGTGTCAACTTATCCCCGAGTGAGTCCGGTTTAACTTACTTTCTGTTCCTTTTTTTTTTTTGAGAGGAAGGTAAAAAGCACTAAGTTAGTGGTGACTGTTGCAATGTCTCTTTGAATGTCATCTACGAGCCCTGTTAAGTCTGAATAGGCAATACTGTAATATATTAAATTGCAACACAATCATAATGTGGCATATTACCATGCATATATTAGAATGCATATATATCTTTTTTTTTTTTTTTTTTTTTTTTAAACGTATCAATAAGTAAAAAAGATGCGGGGTTTTACCAATAAATTACAATTATTTGTTATGTAACATACAGCTTTAGAAACAAAAAATATCTTTACAAATAAATCTAGAAATTGCGATACCGGGGTATGTTTACTTATTTTTCTTTAAATATTGGGCAACTGGTATTTTTTTATTAGAGTGGTCAAATCTTAGTTAACGGGGTTATTGTACTAAATGTGGCCATCGCATTACTCTACATAGTGTGAGTGCGTGGCCCGCCTGAGGTTCCATCTGTACAATTCCAGTTAGACTGAGTGACTCATGACCTAGTTAACGTTCCATTAGGGCTGCTTTATCAGAGGTGATGGTAACAACAACACACACTATATGGAATACAAGTCACGTATTTGGCAAAGGCTCCTCTGGTCACGCTGCTCCAACGGGGCAGATGAATCATTTGTGTATGACATCTACAACACAATTTCAAGGGGGTAAAGATCACTTTAAGAAAAAAGTACTATATATTGTGATTTTGAACAGTACAATCCCCCCCCCCAAAAACAAAAAAAAAACAAAAACAAAACAAAAATCACTTCAGTTTTACATATCATTCATAGTGCACTAAACAATGTTTACGTATTATAGGTTCTATGGACTATAGTTATTTTTTTATTGAAAGTATTGTTTCATTCTGTTTTTTTTATTTTTTTTTTACTAATAGTAATATGACACCTGGGTTCTGGTGACCTTTCCTGTATTTCAAATACAAAATAATTGGTTTCAAGAAAAAGCAGTTTTATCGCACATTGTGTAATGACTGTTTATATTACAAATTCCACGTCTGTTACATTCTTAACCTGTGTTACTCAATTTACAGTAAATACCAAAGATAACAAAAACTACCAATCATAGACAAGCAAATGCGTTGCCCTAAATGACGTCAAAAAGTGAAACGCCAATAAGAATGTTGTCAGCAGACAAGTATACAAGACAGGTTTACTGTTCGACTAATTCAGTCTCAGTGCCCAGTGCGAGGGGGTGTGTTATTGTGCGGAAAGTAATTTTTCACAGCTATACTTTCATTCAAATTTCGTCTATTAGACAATTTACCAGACGTAAATATAAACCTATTTCTGTTTATGGACTGATTTTTAACAACTAAATATTTTTTGTCATATTTACCACGAGGCATTTTTATCGCAATTACTTTAGATCAAGTCGCCGTTGCTTTATTTGATCAAAGCTCATGCTCTAACGGTTTATTATTATTATTATTATTATTATTTTTCTTCTTCTTCTTCTTCTTCTTCTTCTTCTTCTTCTTCTTCTTCTTCTTCTTCTTCTTCTTCTTCTTAGCTGTTACATTTTAACCACCGAGAACATGAAAACTAAATTTCTTAACGGAGTGTCGTCCTCTCCTTCAATGTCTTTGGGGTTGCTCGTCAGCGCCAATGAGATCCACGTACAGTCGGATTCTCAGGCCCAACACAAAGACATTAGACCAGAGGAACCCGACCTGCAAACTAAACGCAAGGCGTATCTCTGGTGCAGAGAATTTCTCCATGGTGCGTGGAGAATTCTGAATGAAGAGGCGTTCCAGATCAGCATAATAAGGTTAGTAGTACTGCTGTACTGGGCTGTGCCAAGGATGGATTTCTGTTTACGAGATCATATTAAACTAGAGTGGCTTAAGTCTTTTTTTTTCTTTCTTTCTTGGCGCTGTATACATGTGGTCACTGCAGTGGCGTAGCTATTCTGTATCATGTATCTGCCGCTGGGACTGAAGAGGCTGCTGTATTAAAAACATCTGCACATGCTATAATATGAGTCACTCCCCCAATTATTATTATTATTATTATTTGAATAATGAACAAATAATATACAGTACTATGTATACTTGTTAATTTTGCTCAGTTCTTGCTTATAAGAAAGAATAGGCAACTCCCACTTACCCGTGTACAGTAATACGTAATTGTCCCGTGTGTAATTCATAGATTCGCAGATATTGTTAAATTGCAAGAACATTGTACTAAGCAGTACCACGCGTCTGAATCAGTGGACAGCGAGGAGAATGCGGTTTGCCTTCCAGTTGACTATCCTGCGTTTTGACTTAGCTTTATGGGTGGGGTAGGCTTAGGAATGTCCATGATATCTTGTGTATAATACCCAATATGTTTGTCTGCATGACTTTTATTTGTTGTATTCATAGCATTATGGGCAGCAGTGTGGAGTAGTGGTTAGGGCTCTGGACTCTTGACCGGAGGGTCATGGGTTCAATCCCCAGTGGGGACACTGCTGTTGTACCCTTGAGCAAGGTACTTTACCTAGATTGCTCCAGTAAAAACCCAACTGTATAAATGGGTAATTGTATGTAAAAATAATGTCATATCTTGTAAGTCGCCCTGGATAAGGGCATCTGCTAAGAAATAAATTATTTTTAATGAGATTTGATTCATTTTATTTGCCACAGGGGAGGTCTCAGCAACAAGCTTTTCCTTTGCTCTTTGCCAGACACCCTGCAGAGTGTAGATGATGAACCCAGGAATGTGCTGCTTCGCTTGTATGGTGCCATTCTGCAGGTCAGTTAACAGGGTGGGGAATGGAAGAATATGAGCTGTTGAATTGTACTGCCACACACACACACGCACACGCACACGCACCGAAATGCCATGGTGTAACAAGCATTTCAGGTGATATCAAAATGTAGTCAAGACATACTGTTATGGAATTAAATTGTAATATTAAGTTTGGGTAAGTGTTTTTACAATGTTGTATTTTATTAGTTTGCTCTACCTTTACATTTATTTAAATACTATTTTTTTATAGTATTGCTTTATAGAATAATAAACTAAATGTGCTGTTAAATTTTGTAGAGAGGTTTTTGTATCACCAGTATCTTGATTAGGTATTCCAGGGAAACCAAAGTGACTGTACTATTTAGGATGGACCAAGTTTTTCTACACAATAAAATCACTGGATAATAATACTCTGCACATTAAATAAGCAAATAATAACAAAAGACAAAAAAGGAACAGTTTTCAATTAAACATGGAAATCAATAACTTGTGTGTGACACACAGTTACTTTTTAAAATAAAACAAATTATATTTTGAAACATCCTAAATGGTAAAATTACTTAAATCACTCTTTAACTGTTAGCCATGTAAATGTATGTTGTTTTAATATATTTTATATTCTTAAATTTAGATGTTTTGAGTGTAACTGTGGTGGCTCATTGCGGATGTGGCACGTAAAAAAGCAACAGGGCAATTATGCTTTGCTTTCAACATGAAACTTCTCAGGTTCCAGTGGATAAAATAGATTTCTTACTGTTCTGACATGTCTTTGTACTTTAAGCAACCTATCTTCATCTTTCAATAAAGACCTGGCATTATAAGAATGGCTGAAGCTACTCGCCCATTTCATCTGTTTGTGTAATTCACCTTCAAATGTACTGGACCCAGTGCAGTAATTACTGTAAATGAGCAGAACCTTGCCTATAAATAAAAACAAAAAAACTAGCAGCTATTTCAAATGCTAAGAAAACAAACTTCTTTTATAAGAGAAGAAAAAAAGAGACTTGAAGCATTACTAATGCAAACTGACATCTATTAGTTTAAAAGGCAATAGTTTTATATAGAAATTAGAATGTCCATATATTGCCATTTAAGAATGTACAAATGCAAGTCCAAGGCAATAACATAGCTTGTGGGCACCTAGAGTATAAGTACTACAGTATTTCTTTTCGCTATATTCATTATAGGTGTATAGGCTAAATAAAGATCTTAAGACTGTCACCTTAAAACATCTTTAACATAAACCCAAAAGTCAGTTATACATTAACAGCTGGTTTCACAAATCTTGATTAGCACTGGACTGCTTTACATAAATTAACATCCCAAGGTTAGCGGTAATTTGGGTCTGTGAACCCCACCATATAAATTATGAAATAGACACATTTGTATCAATTAGGAACTAGATTTCTTTATGATGCTATTATACCTATTTTACTGTATAGCTATGGCCAAAAGTTTTGCATCACCCTATAGAATTAACTGATTTTTTTTGGGGGGGGGATCATCATCATTTACTGCTTTGACTAGTCTTTGGTGTGGAGTTGAGATTGTTCTGGGGGTATTGTACCACCATGGCTGTACATGCGTGTGTTCTTTACCGCAGGCTTTCCCAAGCGATCGTGCCTAGAGCACACTGGTTTCCAGGTGACAGACACGATGCACGGTACAGTATAAGATCTCTGAAGTTGCAGCATTATCTTTAATCTTCTTTTAAATACATAGGTAGCTTATCGTCTTAAATTAAAACTCACTTTTTTCAGATATAGACCTCTATCATATGTTTTACTATTTCATGAAGTCTTGGCATACTTTTAATGAAACTATGTAGATTAAAAGGGACAATCTTTATCATACATCATGAGATAAAAGTATTAAGCTTCCTCATCAGCTCTGAAGTCTAATGCAATAGTAGTCTGGTCATGTCTTGTTTAAATGCAAATACATGGTTAAAAAGAACTAGCATGTTTATGTAATGTTAGGAAGCATATTTCATTTTCAGTTTCTTGTCGGGAAAAGTATTCGTCAACCAGTAGGATCAACTGACTTGGGGGCTGGATAGAAGAAAAAATACAGCATCTGCATTATTTCAATGAAACATTCAGTCTAGAGAAGCTGTTCAAGTATTTTTAATGAATGTCCATTTTTGGAACGCACATAAGAGATGTGCCCTCCTATGTCTGGAAGTTTGATTGATTGAAAAGTGCAAGAGAGCAAGGAAATACAGCAAGTCTTTCAGAGCACTGCTGTATATTCTATTGCAGTCGCCCCAATAAACAGTTCTTAAGGTGTTTAGTGCACCCTTTATTGAATCATAATGTGGAATATAGTTAAATACTGGCATAAGGGGGCTAGGTGGTACAGCAGGTCAACTCACCACTGGAACTTTTTATGCCTTTTCGCATGTGAAATGAGTTTGGTGGTGTCTCACAAAACCAACACACAATTAGTAACTCTTAAGAGGACTTGTTTCTAGCCTGTGCCATTGTTCACTCATGAACACTTAATCCACAACCATAATTAAGTGCTTTAAACAAGGTTTATAGGACTAAAAAAACAGGACTTGCCAATGCATTTTATACAATAGAATAAACTACAATATCTAGACCGCAGATGAATATATATCTAGGTATTTTTTATCATAGTGCAGTGTTATTATTTATGCTTATCTCATGATATATAATCTTGCTGCAGTACCTTCTACATAGACTCTACTGATAAAACAGCAAGGGGAGTCATACCGTAGGGATTTGGTAGGTACTTCAAGTTTGTCTGTTTTAATACCTTGTGGTCATCAAGGTATTTCAATTGAAAGACATCTTTAAATATTACAACCCTGCTGCAAAACAAAGAGGCCTATCTTAGAAATGACGAGGGAATGAGGCAGAAACCATTAATCACAGGAAGTGTTTGCTTTTTCTTTCATTAATAGATGTCCTGTAATAAAGGGGAATCCAAACAGGCTAACAAAGAAAATCATTTTCAAGTAAGTAACTACTCTGATCATCTGTACAGATACTCCCTATTGTTCCATAGCGTGACTAAGCGACTCTTAAGTGTTGTCTTTTACTAACTAATAAAAAATAAAGGAAACATCCCCCCAAAAATAACCTTTGAAAGTCTGGAATCACATGGAGTTTTGCCTGGTTCAGGTGATTTGTAGTTTTGTACTTTTTATATATATACACAATAGTAACTTGTGGTAAATTCCAGATTTCAAAACTGTTTCCTGGTACTTTTCTTTTTTTCTTTTACAATAATTTTACAAAATACACACAACAATGTAAAACAACAACGTGGAAAGGAGGCTAATAAGATTAGTCTAGCAAATCTTAACTAGAATGCACCACAGTAATCTCTTCATGGAAAGAGATGATTGGAATGATTATCACTTGACTCAGAAACCATCTTAAAATCTGAAAGCTACCTTTGGGAAATCTTACTAAACAGTAACATAAGAAAATTTACGAACGAGAGGAGACTGTTTGGCCCATGATGCAATCCATACCAAATATATGTATCCTACCCTCTGTCTTAAGTCTGAGAACTTCAGTACATGTCTTGTAAATAAACAGTGTCTGATAATGAACCATTTTTGATTTACATGATTTCTATTACATGAGAGTAGATGTTAAAAGTTCATGCTGATTTGAACTCGGCTGTCGCCAAGATAAGCACCAACTAAGACGTAGCTTTACAGAAAACTAATGTGATCCATCTGCAGCTCCATCCATTTGCGTTTCTTTCCATCTGATGATGTAGATATTCTTCTGCCTGGTGTTGATGGCTGAAGTGTAATGCTGGCTCCAGGGATCAGCTTATTTTGCCTCCCCAGCGCATCAGCATGACAACTGTCTGGATTGAGCTAAGTAGGGTACATCTCTGGGGTCTTCAAGTGGGCACCTTCCGTCCTCTATGTTTTGTCGAATAGCCCACGACACCTCAAGAGGGCTCGACAGTGATTCTGGCGTCTCAGCATCACCCCCCTCCGTCCCCCACTCAACTCATCCCAGCTTACTTACCCGTACATCAGCGTTGCTTTCTTTCTATTGTGCTTGAGGTCCCCAGCCAGAATCTTTCCGTCTCAACCACAGCCAGTTGCTGCTCCTTTCTGCTGCTTCAGATAAGTTCTTCACTGTGCGACGCAACTCTTGGCCACTGAACCCGACATCTCTGAGAAACCGGGTTGTAGAGTGTGCCACAAATCCTCGACAACCCGGACTTTCCATCCTCGCTGTTCCGCTTCAGCAGCCAGTTGAGCATACCAAAGTTTCTTCCTCTCATACACCTCATCCACAGCATCCTCCCATGGCACTGTTAACTCTACCAGATGAACAAGGCATGCTGATCCAGACCACAAGACAATGTCTGGTCGAAAGTTAGTGGAAAAATAAGCCGTTGACCAACATCTGCTAGCATTTTCCAGTCTCTAGCAGCTTCCAGTTGTCCTGGGCGAGGCTTGGTTTTAACACCTTTTCTTGGTGGCTGCTCTCCTGGACGGAGGAATATTGTCTTTTGTGTGTAATGCTTTGATGGAACCAGTGGCAACTTATTGGTCATGTTACGCTTGTCTTCCAATGCTAAGGCCAAACTTTGCAGCACCTGGTCATGGCACCAAGTAAATCGTCCTTGGCTGAGACCCACCTTACAACCTGTCAAAATGTGCCTTAATATTGCAGGTGATGAACACAAAGGACATGAGGGATCCACACCCACCCAGAGTTTAGGTTCTGTGGTGATGGGAGAGCATCATATGTTGATCTGATGAGGAAGCTGATCCTGCTGTGTTCCGTTGTCCATAGGTCTTGCCAGCCGATCTTGCTTTGTTCCACACTCTCCCATCTCATCCATTCTCCCTGCTTGGCCTGGGAAACGGCCTTACACACCTCATCCTCTCATCCTGCTTTTGCACATCGCTGACTACCAGCTGGGGCTGCCTAGGAGGAGCTGAACTGAGACCAAGACCCCCTCTTCCATGCTGAATTTGCTCCATAATATCACCGATTTGAAAGGGCAGCCTTTGCATCTTCCACGGCTTTCTTTGCCACCCACTTTCTTCCAGTTTTCAACACAGGTGCTACATTTGTCGTGTGAATCTACTGTCATTTCCATTCAGACCTTGGCACAATGAAACTCCTTGGTTAGAGCAGAGACTGGTAGCTGCAATATTCCTTTACCATAAAGTCCCACTCTGCTGAGGCAGCATGGAACTCCCAACC
The DNA here is from genome assembly GCF_902713425.1 of Acipenser ruthenus. Lineage (NCBI taxonomy): Eukaryota > Metazoa > Chordata > Actinopteri > Acipenseriformes > Acipenseridae > Acipenser > Acipenser ruthenus. Next base: position 18,198,085 of record NC_081216.1, on the reverse strand, counting down.
ATTTCCTGACATATGAACTGATTAAAGCTTCCAGCTTCTCAACTTTTGTCAAAGAAACCTCGTACACAGTCAGTGGCCACAGCAGCCTTGGCAACTGAAAGCACCAGAGTTTCAGTTTGCCCGGTAAAGTGCTGCTGCCTGTTCTCTTCAGCCCTTCCACTGCTTGTTGTCTAACTTCTCCCACATGAACTATGTCCTTTAGATCCCCGTCATACCATCTCCCAAGACTTTTCACTGGCTTCTCAGACACTGTTGGTATTGCCTCACCATTAAAATAGAACCTTCTATCTACTACTTTACCGTTTAATTATATAAATGCTCCTTGATTTAGTGTGCTTGAATTGCATTCGTGCCCATTCAATGTTATTGGTTAATTTGCCCAATAACCGATTAGTGGAGGCTACTGTTGTTGTCATGTCATCCATGTATGCTCGAATTGGTGGTAGTCGCATTCCAGAAGCCAAGCGCTCTTCTCCCACTACCCATTTTGATGCCCTAATAATTACTTCCATTGCCATGGTAAAAGCCAGTGGAGAAATGGTGCATACTGCCATTATTCCAACTTCTAGGCATTGCCATGTAGTGCTGAATTCTGAAGTTGAAAAACAAAATTGCAAATCTCTAAAGTAGGCTTTCACTAAATTTGTTATTGTCATCAGTACACTGAAAAAATCAAATGCTGCCCAAAAAAGTTTGTGGCACTGAACCATGCGCATTAGCCAAGTCCAGGAATGTCACATGGAGCTCCTTCCTCTCCTTTTTAGCTGATAGAATGTGTTGCCAAATCACGCTGATGTGTTCTAAGCATCCTGGGAAACCTGGAATGCCCGCAATAGGTAAGTTGACAACCTGAGCAATAATACTAAAGAAAATCTTGCCTTCTATGTTTAATAGGGAAATAGGGCGAAACTGACTGATGCTTGTAGAATATTTTTCTTTTGGTATAGAGACACCACCTGCTCGGTGCCATGCTCTTGGTACAACCAGTTTTTCCCATGGCACTTTCATCAATTTCCACAGGATTCGTAGAACTCCAGAAGCACTCTTGTATACTCTGTACGGAACTCCATTAGGCCTTGGAGATGATGAAGCCCTTGCTTTTTTCACAGCTTCCTCTACTTCTTTCCACTTAGGTGCACAGTCCTCCATTAGGTATTCTGTTGGATTGTTAGGTGGGATGGCTGAAGGAATTGACAAAGGCTCCTGCCTTTTTGAATCTGTATGTGTTTCCTCCAAATATCTCTCCAGCCCAAACTTAGATGATTTTAGTGTGCCATTTTTCTCACTGGTGAAGAACTTCTTAACAAATTTGAATGGATCTTTATAAAAGTTAGTTCTCGCAAGCTCCTTCTTTTTGTAGCGTTTCCGTAGGCGCTCAGTTCTGCGCCGTGTTGCAAGCTTATCTTTTTATGACCCTTTGTAACAGAATGAGTCCCTCCTTCTGACTTCATTCTGCTCTTCTCCATTGCTTCTTCAGCTGCCTCCTTTCTCTAACAGCATTCCATCTCCTGCTGCCATCTAGACTTTCCAGGAATAGTTTGTACTTTTTTCAACTCCAAACCTCTCGCTTCCATATGCGTAGAAGATGTCCCCAAAATATATAACAGAGATCCGTGTTTACTGTGTCCCACACAGTTTTCTCACAAGCTCTTGGCCATTTAACTTCAGGCTTGTGCCCGTTTTGGTTCTTTTCTCTCTTATGCTGGTTTCTCTGACCAGGTTCACAAGGATCATTCGGTTCATCACTAGCTCTATCCATGCAAGTCCTCCTCACGTCTAGGACAGAGGTGCTGATATCCTGCAAACTGTGGTTTGCTTCCTGTCGCTGGATTTCATTTGACTGACTTCGTAAAACGTACCGATCAATGCGAGGCCCTTGTCCCTTCTCCCTCAAGCATTTCATTCTCCCTTGATGAATCTTCAAACCCCTGACCGTTGTCGCCTTGCTCCAGCCGCAGACACAAACCTGGAGTTCCATGTCTTTGCTAACTGCAGATCTTGAACTAGTCTTTTGTGAAGTACTCTCCATTCTCATATCCGTTTCCGTTCCTAAGTCGTTTACTGTGTTGTCCAACGTTGAGTGATCTTCAGCCCCCGCTCTCGCAGACTCTAGGGGTATTTTTGGGCGGGTGTCTCCAGCATCCTGTTTACCGTTGAAAACACAGAGCTGGACACTGCCGACAAGGGTAGCTAACCCTTGCCAGCCCCAAATACAGATTGTCCACAGATGTCTTTTAACAAGCAGCCCTGCATCTTCACATGAATACCATGTACAGCTCCTAGGAGTCCTATTGTGAAGCAGAACTTACCAAACAAGGATCAATGTTATATGGACAGCCTGGCAAAGCAGATAAAAAAAAGTGGTTCAGTCAAAATAAAGTGTGAAGAAAACAGATGGCTCATGATGAGGGTCAGCCAAGGGTTAGCTGCTGAAGAAGGTTATGGGAAACACATGCAGTTATTGTTCATATTTGTTGCCTGAAGGATATTTCTGAAGAGGGGGCAGGGTGGGGGTCATTGAACCCTATAAAAAATATAGAATGTTACATGAGAAATCTGCCCAAAGAGCATTGAATCAATCTAAACTTCCTCCATGACACCATGCAAAACGTCCTCTGCCATTGTGGAACAGTTCTCAGTCAGAGCAATTTAAATGCACTAGTTTATCTCCCCCTATGGTGTTCCACTTTCTCCCAACACTATCCTGACCAACAACAGTAATGCATCAGGTATGTGCAGGTGTGGCGGAGTGTCCCGCCCCTTTGTTTATTATTGTTTATGTATTATGATTTAGATTATATATGACGGTGAAAAGCTGTGTTTTTGATTTATTGTTTGGCAAGGACAAGCGAGGTGCCGTCCGCCATGGTATTGTTTTATATTTATTATTATTTCAAATACCTCGTGAGAATGCGTGACTGTCAGCTACTGATTGTTTAACTAGCTGACAGTCACACAGACTTGGTAGACCCGTGCAGAATGTGACCGAGGGATAATATAATAATTGATAGTTAGTTAGTTAGTCCCTCGGTCACAAATTATAAAACATCTGCCGTTTGGCTGCACTCGGTGAAGGGTGTTCGAGAGTGGAGAATGAGTGAGGAGTTAGGTGGTAAAAATTAATCTACAGTAAACAATTGCTATATGTGCTGGCTGGAAACCAGCACGATACTTGTTTGGTTCTGTTTGTTTGGCCAACGTGCCCTTTTGTTTTGTGTTTGTTTAAATCTTTTGATTGTTTTATTATTTAATAAAAGTGCTGAAACGCCATAGCCCCTCCATTCCTTAGTTTGACTCTGTGTTCTGGGTCTGTGACGTCACCACACCTGTGCACTGCAACCACTCTGTCACAGCAGGTTAGTCATGTTAGTGCATTTTGTTGGAGCACTGTAAATTGAAAAGTTAAATATTAAATAAATGATCTTTTCACTGCAGTTATTGCTGTATAAACAGCTAACATAGTTTTGTTTGTTTTAATACTTTAATGTCCTGCCTGTATCAGGAAGAGGGACACTGTGCAGTCAGGAAGTTTAGAGATGGTCCAGAGGATTTTGTTTTATTTTTTTAACTGCAGTCACACCACAGCTGTAAGGCTCCAATAGGTGACTAAAACCAGAAACCAAGAAGAAAACGCAACAACAAACATTTTTTCCCCAAAGACTGATTGGTTCCATGACACTTGTGTAGCAAAGACAGGCTTCAGTTGTTGCTCGCTGTATCATGACAAGGTGAGAGGGTCACACCCATAAATGACTAATATTGGAACCAGGCACGGTTTTACATAACAGGAATTTGCTAGGTAAGTTTCCATCAGCTTGAGGTAAAACCCACTGAACTGAATTGGGGTGGAGAACCTAAAGGTAGTTGGTTGTATTGAGCACTGAAGAGAAGGTAGTGTTTCCACTGGGTCAAAGTTGATGACACTATCTGTGCACTACAGTGCAGACGACCTTTTTAATAGCATGATAGTCTACAAAGTATTTGATTATTTGATGTAATGTATTGAATTCTAATTTAATATGAACTACTTTTTAAATGTGGTATCACGTTATTGCTAATATTTATTTTAGATTTATATTTATTTTTAATCTTATATTTGTCATGAATTAAGAAATGCGATATGTAATTACCATCATGTCTAATTTTATTTGAATTCAAATATAAAAAAGGAGCAATAAATACACATTTTCCTTCCTTTTATATTTGTTTCAACTTTTTTATTAACTCATGCCAGTGTATGGTGAGTTGTTTTATTTTTTTATTTAAAAAAAAAAAAAGTTTTAGCTTGTTAATAAAACTTGTGCAGCGCCTAATGAGAACAGTCAGGAAAGATTGTTGATCTGTATTCAAATGCTCGTACTTCAAGTGAAGGAGAGGTACAATGGAAGCAGTGTACTATAAATACACAGTGGTGATTGTGAAGAGCAGCATACAAACGACCCCATGGAAAATTGAGAAATCAAGCTAGAGAATGCATAACAATCGGGGATTGTGCAGCCCTTCCATTTTAAAATGAGTGCAATTACAATGTAATTATACATGTTAAGGCAGTATTACATGGTAATTCCTCACAGTTTTCAACACTGAATGACCAGATTAACCACTTACGATAGCCCAAGATCAGTGATACCAGTAGTATGAGTTCTGGATTAGTTCTACTACTGTACAAAAAGTGATAAACCCATCAATATGTAACATCTAATATTCAAGGATGCCCTGAACAGAATGTAACGAAACATTCATTGCACAATCAATAGCTATCCAGAAACAGAGCACAAACTTTGTGTTGTGTACATTTTTCTTTTTGAAAGCACAGTTTTTTTTGTTTGTTTTGGTTTTTTATCTCCCCCATTTGGAAGTTATTATTGTTTAGTTTTGTTTCTGTGTTGATGTTGAGAGTGTTTTAGCGTAGCGCTGTGGGGTTAAAGCCAGATAGGCACTACATAAAGTAGAATTAGTCAGCACTTGTTTATCTGAGAATTTTTTATTCAGTAACTTAAGTAGAGGAGAATGTTTGTTTTCTGGCCATTTGCTTCCTTGCGATCTCTGTGCATGGTAATATTTGTTGATGAATGAGTTTTATTGTGTTGCGTTTTCCTGTAGGAAGTGACCTTTGGTCATCCACTCAGAACTTGGTCATTCATTTATTGTGCAATCGGATGCAAAAACATGAATCTATTTCTAGACATGAGTGGGTGAGGGTGTCAAAACTAGAGAGGTTTTGCAATCAGAAACAAATACATTACGAAGACACTGCAGTTTCTTCAGTTCATCCCAATGCATCCATCGCTTAAATCATTATAACAATTTGACCCTTCCTGACGTGTTGCATGTTTTTATTAAGATAAATGCACTCTATGCATGCTGTTAGATGTTTGGTTTGCACAGCAGTTGTACAAAAGAGACCTGTTTTATTGAACTAAACCGTGGTAGTATTCAGAACTATTGTTTAAATCAATTCACCAGGGTAGTGGGAACCAGCTACATCTTTTTTAAATAGCGTGTCCATTACAAATTCTAGTTGTAATGTTCCATGTGCTTTTGAGTCTTATTGCTGATGAGCATTGATAAAAAACAACAATCAAAATCAGGGAAAGCAATATAGTTTAAGAAGACCCTCAATATAGATTAAACAAATCAGACGGGGTGGGGAATTTGTTGTTCGTTGTGCCCCACTCAGACCCCTTACACATATTATTGTCCATTAACTACCAATGCAGAACTGGGCTGGACATTTTACTTCAATTTTAATCCCTGAAAATTGGTTTCTGCAGTGGTGTTAATTGCCATTGACATACACGGAAGATTTAAAATGACAAAAAAAGACAGTACTCTAAGTATGTCATCTTAAGTACGTATGTGACGATACAGATAAGCAATGTGACGATATGGCTAGAAGGATTGTGCTAATATACCTAATGCGTTTAGGAGATTTGGGTCTTGTGTTGGTCCTGTCCAACACTTGAGGAGTTTAACATTACCTGCTCAAACAGATTTGTTAACATAAATAGCAAAAACTGAGCATACACTAATCATAATAATAAACCTTTTCAAAACAAAAGGGTTTCTGTAATTCTCAGAGGTATTTTAAATTGCAGAGTGCTCCATGCCAGGATGCCTTTGTTTACAGTAAGTCTTTGCCTCAACGCAAAGGACCAGTGGGAAGCACCAGTTGGCTGTCTTCTTACTCTCTCATCCAGTGGTTTTGGTTCACTAGGCAGCCACCATAAACTGATAAAACTTCAGTGGGCTACCATTGTGTTCCTCTTTCTAAAAAATGTTTCCTTGTTGACAGATTCTGTGCCTAACACACTATAAAGCAAAGACTCAGTTATCCAAAACCCCTGATTAGCAGAACAGAATGTTTGTAAAGTTGATATATTGCTATGTCCCCTCCCCTCATAATGTATACTGTACAACATGTGTTCCACAGTCAGCTTGGTTTTTTTTTTTTAAACCAGAAGTTTTAACCAGAAGTTTGGTCCAATAAAGCATGTGGAAATCATTAACCAAATAAATTATTTTCCTTCCCTCCCCCAGTAATAGAATTTTTTTGCACTGATTTGGTTTTGAAAACAGATGATTCCTGAAGCAGTGAGGGCCCACTGGAGGAGATATCAGGAACTGAGGATTCCAGGGGTGAAGGGGTTAAACTTGGGGGTACGATGTTGCAGTCTGTTATTTATTGACAATGTTCTCATTCGTTGCAGGGAGCTGAAGCCATGGTTCTGGAGAGTGTCATGTTTGCTATCCTGGCAGAGAGGGCACTGGGCCCAAAGCTGTATGGGATCTTTCCCCAGGGCCGACTGGAGCAGTTCATTCTTGTAAGTAACTGCTGAGTCTTTGTCAGAAGACTGTGAGTTATACTGAAAGTTGTTGTGGTGCTGTCATTGAACTGGTTACTGTGTAAGCGGCAGAGCGGGGACAGGCGTGGGAACTACAGCAAATACTTGGCATCTCCTCGGCTCACTGCCTCTGTTGATGTTTTTTCTGTTTTGTCAGACTGTTTGGCAGTGCACTATGTTTATTAGTTCATGAATGTTCATTTTCAAAACATAATTTAAATTTTTTCAGCAAGGCCTAGGCCACATTAAATCAAACCACATACAGTGATCACAGATTACCTGTGGTTACAGCTGTAAAGATAACTAAGAAATCTCTTACAGAATTACAATCCCCCCCCCCCCCCCCCCAACAAAAAAAAAACAAACAATAAATGTTTGCATTATTTTACTGTTTTATTTTATGGTTATATAGTGATATAGAAAAATAAATGCTGCAGTTTAATCTGAAACGCTGCGTTTAATGATAATTGATTGCAGGTGCAGTGCAGCTCAACCGATACAGATCAATTTGCATTCATTCCACAATCACCTTGCTTATTATTCCTCCCAGTTGTACTGCTCTGCTGCCTTCTCTTAAAGCCTGCAATGTGTAGCCATGAACAATTTCCAGACAGACCCCAGTATAAAATTGCAAAACCAGTTCAACATGTTGCTCACCCACACACAGAAACATTATACATTTTATGTATGCTTCTGCAATGATAGGGTGCAGGTTTGTAAATGTATAACTATACAGGAGATAAGTGCACTATATATTCTTTGGGACATGGTAAGACGATAGCCGCACTGGATACGTGGGTTGTAAGGGATGCCACTTTGGAAACAAGGGCTCAATATGAACACACTGGCTCTTCAGTAATCATTCCCAGCGTGGCTGGTCTACCGCACCAAGGGGGATGATCAGTACCCCCAGGTGTAGTGTTTAAACATGTTGCTCGGATTGGTGAAGGGAGGTGTTGCACCTGTACACGTATATTCTTCACTTTTGAGCTCTGCTGGAAGGCACTGAAAAGGTTAAAGCAGCTTTTGCATGCCTCTTGTTCTTGTAGAACATGCGTACAAAGGTACTCTAGGATGGGCATTGGGAGTGAACCTCTTGCAACCTGAGCTCTCTGCCTTTCCCTCTCTGGTGGTCACATGTGACAAAGATGAAAAACAGTTCCAGTCCCCTGTTTTTTACAACACCTCTGGTAAACATTGACAGAGCTCCACTGCACTGTATATTACAGTGAAGGATAAATGAAGAAAACTACATGCTGTATATATGTCTAAAGAATATGTATTTATTAAAAATTTCAGATTGATTGAAGACCTATCAGTTACATACACGCATAAAAACAACAACAATAATGTGAAGTGCAAAGGTTGTCTTTTGGTAGTTAAACAAATAATTTCAGAAGTTTGCCTTTGCACTTGGGTTCAAAGTATGTGTGTGTTGTGTGTTGTTTATTGACAGAGTGGTGAAAGGACAGGGGTTTTCATGTTTATATTATGGTCTGGCTTTTGAACGATTCACCTGATATTTTTTGAAGAAATATAAGTTTATTAATTTATATATATATATATATATATATATATATATATATATATATATATATATATATATATATATATATATATTTAAGAAATATTTGACACAAACTAGATGTAATAGATAAAGCAGATGTGGTTCAAAACCCTTCCTATAAAATAAGCTAGCGTGTTTATGAATATTCTTAGCCTTCCACAATAATATACGATGCCTACATCTTGGTCTAATGATAATTAGATGAGAATTAAGGTCCTATATTTTCTGTTGTCAATAACCTGTCGAGTTGGCCAACAGGTTAAAGGAAATACTGTAGTCGTGGATATATCCCCTAATATAGCTGTGTGTCTGATCATTTGTATTATTTTCATTACAGAGCCGGAGGTTAGACACTGATGAGTTGGGCTTACCTGAGTTGTCTGCAGAGATCGCTGAGAAAATGGCCAGATTCCATGGAATGAGGATGCCATTTAACAAGGAACCAAAGTGGCTGTTTGGGACGATGGAGAAGTAGGTTCATCATGCATGTAATATACAGTCTGTATATCTCGGCCTGGGCAAAAGAGCTGCTTTATTCATTGCTTCAGCCGAATCTTGGTGGAATGAATTATATTTGTACAGCAGGTTCCCCACACCTGCCCAGGTATTTGTTTGAGCCGAGGCCAATCATTTTATTTACATTGTTATATTCTCATCAATGGCAGGTATTTAAACGAAGTCAGGAGAATAAGCTTCACCAGAGAATCTGACGTAAGAAAATTTGCCAGACTCATAAACTACAATTTGCCACTGGAAATGGAAAACCTAATGTAAGCCAATACACTTGTCATTCTTGCTTTTATTAACGTTTCAGAAGTTTTAAATAATAGGAGTGCCAATTGGGATTAATGGTTTGAGTCATGACAGTCATATGTTGGGCAGCTTGCCTCTGGACCCAATGCAATAGAATCCTTTGGCAGGCAAATGCTGGGCCTCTATTGAAGGGCAATACAATTAGCAAATGGAGAAAAACAGCCTTAACATACTTTAAATCTTTATTGAGTATATACTGTATATTTAATTATTTTATTGGTCAGCAGTTATCTTTGAAACAATTTACACATTATAATTTATAATATTCTACTGCATCTTTCTATACTGTATCACATAGAAATGTTAAGTTAGAATCAAAACAATTAGATCACAAGTTAGTTTCCTTGTAAAAAGCTTTGTGTCAGCTGATAAATCTTAGACATGATTTGAATTGATGGTTTATTTATGGTGTATTGGGAGTCATTTTTAATTTCCATTCCTTTTTTTTTTTTTCTGTAGGACTTTGCTTGAATCCACACCTTCCCCTGTGGTTTTCTGTCACAATGACTGCCAGGAAGGTAAGGGTGCTTTTAAAAGAACGTTTTAAATAGTTTACTTACAAATTTGTTTTATATTTGCTTACTGATGAGAAAGGTGGGTCCTTTTAAAATGTAAACATGTGCTTGTAATGGACATCATCTGCTTTAACTAGTGAAAGATGTTGAATTGGCTACATCTTCTAAGGTTTGATACATTTATTGACCAACTTATTAACTTTAATACATACAATAAAAATTCAGGGAAATGAGTTCTTCAGCAAATTAGGTTAATCATTTTTCTGACAGTGGTTTAAGATCCACCCCCATTTGGATCTTTCGAATTGGCAGTGGATATTTTGAAGTGTTTTACCAGAGTCTTTGGTTCTATAAAGCAGATTCCATTTAGATTTGACAGAGAACAAAGACCTGGGGCAATATAATTATACAATAGGCTAATTCTGCATGTTTCCCCCCTAAAGGTAACGTCTTGTTATTGCAAGGCAGGGAGAATTTGGACAGACAGAAGCTCATGTTCATTGACTTTGAATACAGCAGTTACAACTACAGGTAAATAAATAGATATTTATAACAGAAGTCATGAAGACGATGCCATTGACAGCAATCTTTTAAATGTTTAGGATTCCTATTTCAATATAGTAATCAAACCAAATATCACATTTAAGTTCCACTATAAATGCCATACAGTACTATAGCAAGATTTGCCCAAGTGAATATGTTGCTAGACTGTCTGCTGTGAACCCGGCTGGGCTTTAAGACCAGTGGCTTTTGAATGGATTGTGCATCACCAGCATCATTGATCAGTCAGATATAGTTAACTGCATTGCTTGTTAAAAATACATTAAAAGCTTCATTTCACCAGCAAGTGACAAACATGTATAAGTAGGTTTGCATTTCTGGTAATGCTGTTATACCAAAATGGAAGTTCAAAGAATGTATATAGAATTGAATGTATATGAACTCTTTCAACACTGCGGGTCTTGGATAAATAACTCCACTCAAAACTGCAGACCAGTAAAGTAATCTAGCATCATACTAATTAATATGTGTGTTAACACCTTTTTATTGATTTTTTTTCTATTGTACTTTTTTCTGTAAAGTTGCTTATGACTGATAGAGTAAAATACCTTAGGGGTTATAAAAATGTGTATTTCATTTAGAAGAGCCTTTTATAATACAACATATTATTTTATGGTACCACCAATCAGTGTAAAAGTAGAACTCCCAACCAAGCTTGAGATTGAGAGATGATTGGTGTACAGATAAGAGTAGGATTCTGGGACGTATTTAAAAGATCACGTGATGGCAATATGTTATTGTAAACCATTCCCTTATTGCTTAAGCAGCTCTGTGTTGTGAGATAGTAGAATAGGGTGATCTTTTGCTGACGTGTACAACCGTAAAAGTGAATACTACAAAGTACAGTGTGAGCAATTCCTGATATGTGGAACTCCAAAAATGGCAGTTTTGTGTGATAGATTTTTTTTAAGGTTTAACTAAGCGGGCCCTCTTACAGAAACAAACCTTATTGAACTCTTTGGTGTCTGGATTGTCAAAATGAGTTTTGCTGGTTAAACGTAACATTTAAAGGTGTGGAGTTTGTTATTGTGCTTTAGATTGTTAATCATGACGACATAAGTTACTTTGCAGTTTACCAAACTTACATTTACAATGCTTAACCATGGTGCTTTCAATTCTTTACCATACTTCTCTGTGTTTACCATGCTTGCCTGGGCTTTTAGCTGGAATACCGGCTTTCCATGAATTAGGGAACTCTTAAGAAAAATGGAAATAATATTGATGTATGTTATAATCTATTGACTTTTTTTTTTTTTTTCAGGGGGTTTGATATTGGAAACCATTTCTGTGAATGGATGTATGATTACACCTATGACAAGTTTCCATTCTTCAAAGCCAGCTTCAATAATTACCCAACCAAAACACAGCAGGTATGTTGAAACTGAATGGAATCCAATAAAGTGGCATCCTGGACCACCTCTATGTCTCAGCTATAATAAATACGAGCTTCTGTTAGAATGTAAAAATAATGATTTTTAAGATGCCTATTCACTTTAGATTGCTTTTATAGTGCATTAATATATATATATATATATATATATATATATATATATATATATATATATATTGTAATGAGCATTTCTTCCATTATTTTACAGCTTCACTTTTTCGCTAGCTACCTGGCTGAGTCTGACAGCGGATTTGAGAATTTAAGTAATGAAGACCAAACCAAACTACAAGAAGAAATGCTGGTGGAAGTGAACAGGTAAACATTCCAGTTCATGATTTTGGTTTTATAAACTTACAGGGACTTACTAAGCATAGAGTGACATGCTCTATATAGCTGTTGACTACTCCAGGGGTGGGGGAGGGTTTCACCCAGGGAAGCATGTAAATGCAAACTTACATTATTTAGCACAAATGCAAGGCAGTGCTACACTGTGTTTTAACAATTAAAGGGTTTTTTATTTTTTTATTTTTTGTCAAGGGGTTGGGGGTTGAATAGTCGGATGGACCTGATTTGGATTTCCAAGTTCTGAGGACTCTTGACCTTTTTTAAGCAAATGTACTCCGGATTGTATTTACATGTAGTATGGAACATTATTGTATCATTTTAAAGCTTCAACTTCCCAAAGCCTCTGAAGCATTTCAATTTTATAACTGTCTTTGTTTATCAGGTTTGCCCTGGCGTCCCATTTCTTCTGGGGTCTGTGGTCCATCATACAAGCCAGAATCTCCTCCATCGAGTTTGGATACATGGCAAGTTCCGTCTTGTCAGCACAAATATTGACTGTGCTAATCCTGATCGTTTAAAAAAAGAAAAAACAGCAATTAAAGTAAACAGTAAGGGAAGGTAAACCAACCGGTCTCTGATACAGTAGAGCATGCTGAAAGCTATAGCAGAATGTGGCAATCAGACATGAATTCTATTAAAGTTTAACCCTTTAGCTCTAATGTGCTTTAAAAAAAACAAAACAAAAAAACAAAGCTTAACATCGAATAATAATCCTTGCTATTGTTTTTGCAGGAATATGCATTGGCAAGATTTGATGGTTACTTTGAGCAGAAGAGGAGGCTGGGGGTGTGAATTACAAAAGTGACCAAGAAGTGAAAACAGTTACACAGGGGGGGGGTGCATTTGTTGTGGGAGGCAGAGTCCAGCATGAATGGTTGTGCAATGGGTTCAAAGTCAAGGTTGTGGAATATATGAGTGAGGTACTTAGGACGAAAGCAACACTATGAATGTAACGGAGAGTAAAGTTTACCTAATGACACTGAGTGTTTACAAACCAAGAACCGGGCTGTATTGTTTTGGAAGTATTTTGATTGGCTTGGGGAAATGTGAAGGGGGTGCTTGAAATATTCTGTATACTGTACACCGATATTTATTTTTTACAGTGCTGCATTAGTTTGGTATTTTTCTTTCCTACTTGCTCTTAAATATACACATGGTCACTTTTGTTAGCCTAGATACATTCCACCAGAGAATATGTTTTCTGGTCCTATGTGGTTAGTTTTAGTACAGGTTTTATTAATCATTACAACAAACTGGAACTGGGAGATCCTCAGTCTTAATGGCATCATATAACTGCTATTGCAGCAGACCTAATACAATGTATTTCAGGTTTGAGATGTTTTAATGAGGTGGAAAAAAGGAAACTTAATTTTTATAAACAAAGGAGTCCTAGGTAAAGACATCAGTACAAATATTACCTGCAGTAGGCAAAAATCAAATATACTTTACAGTGTTGTAACATAATATACAACCATTTTAATTGTAGTCATCTGTTTTTTTTACGAATAACAAATCTCTTAACAGGAACAGCTATTCAGTTGAGATAGATGCCGTGGTGGCACGCACTTATTTTTTTAATAGATCATTTAAGATAGCTAGGAGGTTAACATGACGTATGTTGCCAACACCTCCCCTTTGCCTTTTAATTCCTTTGGCGTAGTATAATGTCCATTTGCCGTAACTTACAGGAGGATGTATAAAATACATAAAAATATATAGAAGTGGTGCTGAAAGTGGGACACCTCCAGATTATATTGTGCTGCAGTATTGTACCTTCTGTTTAAGGGACCATACTTTTCATGCTTGTATTTTGTAAACAAAATAGTTACCTGGAATGTCTCTGCCATTCACCTTTGAGATTCCAAATGCTGTTATCCTGTGATAAACAGCCATGGTATTGTTTACATAAACAAACGTCACAAAGCGAACCATTCTCAGTTTGGAACAGCCTGTCGGGGAATGACTGGTTCTAATGAAGTCAGGCTCTGAGTGGAATCCGCACATGACTGGCTTTTTAAAAAATCCAGGAGCTTAAAAAAAGGAAGAAAAAAAAACTTGTGACATGATAGCTATAATTAGAGAACAGATTGAGTGTACTTGAATAAAACCGTCTCCACTGCTAATATAAAAACCTTGACTCCATCTCAGGTTTTATGTGCTCAGAAGACTGTTCTTCTCGTACACTTGAACTGCCCTGTAGTTAATACTTAAGTGCTAGCTGCTCAAGTTATTGCTATAAAACATTTTCTATAGCAATAATGGGAATTTCAGCTGTTAATGGTGATCAATTGACTTTTCATCCTGCTAGTTTGCTTTAACAGGATATGGGAGGTGATAGAATTTAATTATTTGAAGCATGTTTTGTTAAAATAAAACACAGCTAAACGTTTTTAAAATGTGTTGGCATGCAATGTATATCTAATAGTAGCCTTTTATTTGTGTTATTGCAAAGAAATTGTATCGTTCTAATTTTTCTATTATTATGATTATTTAAATAGCTTTGTAGGTGTTTATGCTTTGGCAAGTCCGTGGATTGAAGCTTATTTAATGTTGCTAATAACTTTACTGTGATGGATAACTAAATAGTAAGTTATTGCTTAATATTTTTAAACATACTGTCCTTCAGTGATTTTAACTTTTATGTATTCCTGCAATGGAAATAAATAGTGATACCTTCAGAACATGCAATATCCATTTTTACCAACATTGAATATTGATCCTTGAAAAAGATCCTGCACTTACATCTGGGGATTTGCCAACATGCAAGTGATATTGAGACCTGTTAAAGAACCAAGCATGAAATCAGTACCCCTGTTCTGTTGTATTGGAAGAGGTTACCTTGTAGGGTCATCTACTGTATGCTATGGTTTTGTTAATATAACCAGTTAACTAAAAACTTAGAAATAATGAGATAGCAGCTGTTGACACATGTGTTTTCTTAATAAGAAATCTGTTGTATTTTTGTAAAATCATTACAGTCATATACAGTTTATATATAGTTATATATATTAATAAAGGCTATTTTAAAAAGTGTTTTAAAGCATCCTTTTTTTTTTTTTAAATCTACCTGTGTGTTTGTCAATCAATCAATTACATTTTAAGTACACTAGGAACTGCTGTGAATGCAAGCATTAGTCAAAACTTTTCTTTTTAGTTGCAAAATCCTAGCAGAGAGAAATGCTCAACAATAAAAGGCATTTTATTTTCTCTTGCAAACCAGGAGTTCAGGAGGCACTGTCACCTAATAGAGAAAGCTGGGAGTTTCAAGTCCTAGCTGAGCACCTTACTTGCCCAAACCATTGTGATATTTGCCCACATAGAGGACACCACTCAGAGGGAAGTTTACATTTCAGTAGGCCCACCTTGACTAAATACCTTACAGTTGTGTTTTGTTTTTTTAAATTGGACATCATGGCTAATGAATCTACCTCTACCAGCCTCAAACATAACTGGAAATTTCCACTTCCAACCAGCAGTGCCCAAATTAGGCAAATTCGGATGCCCTGTGTTGGTTTTGTGTGGAGAAACTCAGTAACCGAGAGCGATGGGTTAAAATAAAACCTGAACGCTGGCATTCTGTTTGTTTGAAGGTATTACGTTATACTGGTAATATTCTTGCATGATTATCGGTAACAGATCATTGTGTTTCACCCATCCATCTGGTTACATAACACAATGACACTTGACAAAATGACTGGTCTTTGCAGTACCAAGGAGGAAGCATCCCACACTGAGCAGTTTGAGCAAAGGCTGGGAGTTTCTTTTATCAGAAAAAAGCAAACTTAAGGAATAAATAAAAGGTGTATTAAAATAAAGTCTTATGTTAGACAGTGAATGGAGGGAGGGATGTGTAATGCATGCTTAATATACTTTAGCAAACACCAGATTGTAATTGAATTGACTGAATTATGATGGCAATTGAATATCACCTTTCACCCATCCATATTAAAAGTGAATTACGCAGCCAATTGATTTGATTATAGCTTGTATAAACCATAGCATTCAGCTTTTAGTTTGGTATATTGTTCTCTTTGAAGATGTTGTGGTGGGAGTCATTTTCTCTTCGATACAGATGTTTGAAGGAGCCTCAAAAAATATTTTAAAATCTTTCTTAATCATTCTTAATATATAAAACGTGCATATCCTAAACTTCTGTAAAGTAAAAACAAAATGATAAAGGGCACTCCCTTTATAACACTGTTGTTGGGAGCCAATGGCATTATGGGGCAAATGGGAAGCATGACCATACTGCTGTATAAAGGTCCAATTTATAACAAGGAAGAAATGAATTCAACACAAAGGTTAGGGTATCAGTGATAATGTTCCAGATTATACTAAACAACTTGTTATTAAAGCCATTAGCAAATCTGCAAATGTTTCAATTTTAATTTCACACATTCTTATTTTGTACATGGTCCCAAATCTAATAGGTATCACAGTTAAGAAGGTTTTAATATATTATGAGTGTCTGGCAAAGCCAAGCAGAAAGTCTTGCTCATTTAAACACACTGAAGCAGGATTTATCCAGTTGAGATGGGCTGGTGGCAGTCAGGAGAAAGGAAATAAGCACTGCATACAAGCACTGGCTCCAATGACATATTATTATTATTATTATTATTATTATTATTATTATTATTATTATTATTATTATTATTATTATTTATTTATTTATTTATTTATTTATTTATTTATTTATTTATTTATTTATTTTTAAATGTCAACCAAACAAAAAACATTTTCCAAGATGTGAAGTGAGTTGCTCACAGACCACAACCAGCAAGGATCAAAATCACATTCTTTTTTTGTTTAATGGTACAAGAGCCAGACCTTGATAATAACATTTTCTTTGTTTTCTTTTGTGAAAAACAGCATTGTAACTACCAATGGCAGCATGTGATTACATTTTGGCAGTGATTGATTAATTCTAGCTTGGGAAATATTTCAGAATTCTTCAAGTAGATGAAAAAACAAAATAGTAGCTAGTGTTGTTATGAGTCAGAGCTGTTTTTTTTTGCTGAGATGTAGGCTGTGTGAAGTGTGGTGTGGTGTTTTAAGGTTTTGGGTGTGGAAGAATTACGAAGATACTGGAGACTAATTTAGGGGATCATCACAAATCACATAGAAGGATCTTCTCTTCTCTATATAAACTGCTGCTAATTTAGTGAAACCTATGGCAGGGCAGAAGCCCTGCTGATGTAAATAGTGTGTGTGGGAATGTAAGGTTGGCAGGGATGGGTTAAATCTATCCCTGCCACCAATCACAGGTGTGGCCATTCTCCTATTAGGTAATTGATGCTAATTGCGGAGTGCTGTGTTTATTTTGTTCCTGTTTATGTGTTTGTTTTGTTAACTAAATGTGCGCATACATACTTAAATTGCAGCTTTCTGTCTGTGGGTCCTTTCCTACCGGTAACAGCCTGGGCCGTGACGCTACCCTGTCACAAACCCATTTTGATGATATGAATCATTCTCACTACTTTCTGTTGCTGGCTCCTGTGTACTAATCCATGGTTATGTGAGCTATTGTGGGCTCTGTTTTGAACAGCCAGCCTCATTGCACGATTACATTCAACCACAGTACAGACTACTTTGATCAAAAAGGGCACCCAGTGAAAAACATGCCAGTTATATAAACCTTGTACCTACCCATGGTTTGCCATGGTACTTTCAATTTAGCACTATGCTGTTTTTTTGTTGGTTTTTATATTACCACATATACATTTCATTGTCTATGCCTTTCTATTGCATTTTGGCAAAAATAATTGTATTATTAAGAAGAGAATAAATTAAGAAAGAAATGCGAAAGTGTAGTTTATATTAGGCTTTGCGTCATCGTGTAATCTGTCCCACTCCTTTGTGTTCTTAAGGGCATGAGATATATTTCTGTGTTTACTTTGGGTTTCCTGCACTCCAAACGTTGGCCTCCCGCAGGCTGAGGCAGTTCATGCAGCTCAGGAAAGTCTTTACGACACCCCCTTGGATTCTGTCTGAGCTGGCAGGATGCTGTCTGGGCTTCCTGTACATTTAACTCCTTCAAAGCACTCTAATGATATGAATGAGAATATCCGTAAATCAGAGGCTACAGTAATAAAGGAAAGCACACCAGGGACTCCGAGACACGACACTGCAGGGAAAGGGGTTTCGTTCAGCGTTCCTACAGCACACACATAGGGCATACATTGCAAATACCAGTGTACTAGCAAAACTATCACCAGGGTACATCATTACCAGCAAACAGAATGGATTTTCCATTGCTCCTGATACTGATACTGCTATATCACTACTTCAGTCGATTAGCAGTGTGTAATAGTTCATACACTTGTGATATGAATGATATGTCAAAATGATATGTCTGTGATACCATTCTACCAGGAGCTAATGCCATCATTGCTGTCCTACCAAAGCACAGAGCCAATTCACTGCCATTGTAGTGGCACTGCAGCATTGCCACTGAAGATCACTTGGGAAGGGAACTAAAGCTAGTAAATGCTATATTGGGTTTTGTCAATACAGGTATTTTGTTGGAAATGGTGTGGAGGACACAAAGCTCTGATATTCATTAAAAGCGATTCTGCAAGTTCAAAATAATGCAGAATAGAAAGTAAAAATAAAGTCTTCCTTTATTAAGGGATAAACAAATCAAAAGTCCCTGTTACATCCACAATAAACTGCAGTGGACTAAAGATAGTACAAATTGGAAAGTTATCCCTTAACCCCTTCGCTGCTAGGGGTTTTTCCACTCCCAGCGCTAGAGGTTTTTCTTGAATTTGGGACTGAATTGTTTAAAAGTCAAATTTCTCACAGGTTTCTAAAGGAAACATAGGAAACCTATTTTTTTTCAAACTTTTGAATAATATAATTTACATTTGATTGAGATGTTGCAGATTAAATGGGGGGAAAAATGAAAAATTATAATTTCTGTGCCAATTCCTGTGTGAAAACACAAAAACATGCGTTGCTGCTGTGCAGATCCGACTGTACTACACTTGCACATGTTACCAGGGCGTGTGTTAAGTAAAGACACAGAACAGAAAGTACTGTTTTTACAAAATATGTATTACTAACAAGTAGTCATTGCAATATAGAGAACAGAAAGTGTTGTTCTTAAAGGTACAATTAAGTGGGGCTAACCAGAATTGCACAACAATTTCTAGAAGGAATATTGAAAATGCAGTACTGTAAAGAGACATTTCTGTTGTAGTTATGAGTGGAAGGATACACAGTATTCAGAGAGAAAGAGGTAGTGAGGTACTGATACAAAAAAGAAACACTAGAGACATTGAAAAATATATTTTGTTAAAATGTTTGTCACCCTTAACTTAATTACTTTTAATGCTGTATTAAGCAGTTACTGAGCTTTCACATTGGTCCTTAATAATCTATCCAAAGACCTTCAAAGCATTTACTCAAATCTTCAATTAACTTCAATTTGAAAAAAGCAGAAAAGTCATGTAGATGTTACAAAATGAGGAGCAAACACCTTGAGAGTTCTGAAGAGAACTTAAAACATACCATATAATGTTGTTTTTTGGTTCTACTTTTCTAAAATTAACAGGCATTCTCCCTAAGTTCATTAAAGACTGGAGTCACCTCTTTGAAAATATGGTCACTTTGTGTTTTAAAACATTTGCCCAGTTTTTATAAAGTTTATTTTGTTGCTGCTGCTGATATTTTACATTGGTTGTAAAACAAAAATAATAATCACCTTTCTCTTACTCTTCGGTTTATTACATACAGAACTTTCCATACAGAACCTCTCTTTACACTCATAGACATGGGCTTATTTCTCTCTTTTCACATTTAACTAACAACTCATTCCAAAATGTAAAATAAAAGGACACAGATTTCTGGAATGCACCACAGAGTAGTAGACTTTAATGACTAGTTCTCCTTGCAGTATTCCTAAGGTTATCATATGACACCATGCACATGAGGACAGTTCAATGCATTCTGGTAAGTGTAGACCTGAGGTCAAATGTACCAGAATGCATTGCCATGTGAGTTGAAAAGCCTGAACTGTCCCAGACTGTTCTAGTGTGCATTGTAAAATAGCGGGTTATGAGAAACAGCAGGGAGGGGGTTAAAACCTCCCTGCGAGAGAATGTTCCTTTGTTTGTTTGTGTTGCTTTATTGTTTTGTTAATTGTTTAATTGTTTTATTGTTAATTGTCTTCCGCACCTGGGCGTTATTAGAAATTAAGCCCAGGTGCGGGAGTTTAAAAGGAGAACAAGCAGTCTGCTCGGGGCTGCTGAGTGGAAGGAGGCAGTAGGTGCGCTGTCTCCGAGTAGCCAAAGGAAGAGGAGAGAAAGTAAGTGCTGTAAAGAAACCAGTGTGTTTGTGAAGACGGGTAAACAGCTTAGCTGTCCCGCGTTAGTCAGGGTGTTTTCTGAAAGTCGAGTTAGTGCTCCAGAAGAGCTAGGTGTTATTTTGATTTTGTGTATTTTGTTTGTTTCCTGTTTATTAAAAAATTGCGCAAACGCGCTTAAAAAAATCCATTTCTGTGTGCCGGGTCGATTCTTAAAGGGGCAACGAACTCAAGTGGGTGAGATCTTTTACATTTGGTGGCAGCGATTGTGGGCGCCCCTGGAGACCCAAATGGATTTTAGAGAATTAATTGAGATGTTCAATAAAAACACCGCTGCTCAGGTGGAGCAGATTAAGAAGATGGAGAGGCAGAGACAGGAGCTGGGCGGGGCCCCGTTGATAATACAAGAGCGGGAG
This sequence comes from Acipenser ruthenus, assembly GCF_902713425.1. Lineage (NCBI taxonomy): Eukaryota > Metazoa > Chordata > Actinopteri > Acipenseriformes > Acipenseridae > Acipenser > Acipenser ruthenus. Next base: position 18,177,328 of record NC_081216.1, on the reverse strand, counting down.
CCAACGGAACTGGAGCGGCTGCTACAAAAGTGGGAGCTGCCGTCCCGAGAGCCAGAGGGGGTGGAGCTACCGTCCCGAGAGCCAGAGGGGGAGGAGCTGCCGCTGCCAGAGCCCAGAGGGGAGGAGCTGCCGCTGCCGGAGCCCAGAGGGGAGGAGCTGCCGCTGCCAGAGCCCAGAGGGGGGGAGCTGCCGCTGCCAGAGCCCAGAGGGGAGGAGCTGCCGCTGCCAGAGCCCAGAGGGGAGGAGCTGCCGCTGCCAGAGCCCAGAGGGGAGGAGCTGCTGCTGCCGGAGCCCAGAGGGGAGGAGCTGCCAGAGCCCAGAGGGGAGGAGCTGCCGCTGCCAGAGCCCAGAGGGGAGGAGCTGCCGCTTCCGGAGCCTAGGGAGGAGGTGACGAGCGTACCTCCACCACAGCCCCGACCACCACCCCTACGGTCCAGTCCGGTGTCGCTGCGTCCAGTCCCTCACCCCTTGCTCCTGGACACCCTGTCGGTTAGCCTGGACCTCCCTTCACTTGACCTGGAGCCCAGGAGTCGGCAGGATCGGGCACAGTTCTCCACCTGGTCCCCTGCTCCGCTCCTCCCGGACATTAAGACGTCGCTGTGCTGCTCCCAGACGTCGCGTACGCTCCCCCTGGTCGCTACGTCGCTCCCCCTTGCTGACCGGACGTCGCTGCACTGGGTCCCAGCTGCAGACCTCTGCCCGCTACTGCAGCCTCCAGTGCCCCGGTTGTCGTGCCGGTCGCCCCTGACAAACCGGTGGGGTCCCTCGTCGCCGGTGCGCGGTCCCTACCTGGCTGACCCAGGACGTGGACCGATCCACCCTCGAGTTCGCCCGTGGAGGAGGGCGAAAATTGACATTTATGGACTCGAGGGTGGGTGGTTGTGTTTTAGGGGAGGAGGTGGCCGTCTCATGGCCGGTGTCTTGGAAAGACAAGGGGGGGGATATGTAAAATAGCGGGTTATGAGAAACAGCAGGGAGGGGGTTAAAACCTCCCTGCGAGAGAATGTTCCTTTGTTTGTTTGTGTTGCTTTATTGTTTTGTTAATTGTTTAATTGTTTTATTGTTAATTGTCTTCCGCACCTGGGCGTTATTAGAAATTAAGCCCAGGTGCGGGAGTTTAAAAGGAGAACAAGCAGTCTGCTCGGGGCTGCTGAGTGGAAGGAGGCAGTAGGTGCGCTGTCTCCGAGTAGCCAAAGGAAGAGAAGAGAAAGTAAGTGCTGTAAAGAAACCAGTGTGTTTGTGAAGACGGGTAAACAGCTTAGCTGTCCCGCGTTAGTCAGGGTGTTTTCTGAAAGTCGAGTTAGTGCTCCAGAAGAGCTAGGTGTTATTTTGATTTTGTGTATTTTGTTTGTTTCCTGTTTATTAAAAAATTGCGCAAACGCGCTTAAAAAAATCCATTTCTGTGTGCCGGGTCGATTCTTAAAGGGGCAACGAACTCAAGTGAGTGAGTTTCATTTACAGCATGGAGTCACATGGTAACCCTGAGTATTCCAGATAAAGATGCTGTTGCAAGATCAATACTCTAATCTTGTGGGCAGACGTGTGTCCATTTATTATTATTATTATTATTATTTATTTATTTATTTATTTATTTATTTATTTATTTATTTCTTAGCAGACGCCCGTATCCAGGGCGACTTACAGTCGTAAACAAAAATACATTTCAAGAATCACAGTACAAGGGCACAGCTTTATCAGTTTGTGTACATTCATCAACTTGCTAAGCTTTTGTAGTAACAGTATTACTAGTTATCCCTGAATGGACAAATCAATAAACAAATATCTCACCTAGTCATTTTGCTTTGTTCGTAGATCATAGATCATATCTGATTCCCTGTATTACTGAGCAATAAACGTACTTCCTCCAATTGTTCTTCAATACCAGAAAATGGATAACATTTAAAAGAAAAAAAAACACACACATTTGCAAATATTTAAAAAATGTACAATTATCTATTCAGGGATATCTGCATGGGGTAAAATGGTCAACAAAAGTCCTACTCCAAGCTCCACAAACCTGCACGGGTGTCCAGTGTTTTTGGGAGCATTTTTTCATCCTGGCTTAACGTAAAACAATAAAATACCAGTGAAGTGGCAGTGGGCAAAAATAATTAGATTTACTTGTTCATGAAATTATTTTAGGCAGTTGTCAAAAAAAATTAACGAAGCAGTGATCCTTGCCTTGAAGACCATCTTTATTATCAGCTTGTAAGAGTGTCTTGCCAAGTATCCTGGTATCTGCTCTGTAAAAATCATTAACATTCATCATAGCTCCTGAGACCAGGACCAGTGCCAGATGTTTCCAGTCACATGAGCCCCCACTGAAAACCCTTTAACACTCCTGGTCACTGACTGCTGGGGAAACTTTGCTATAATTGGGTCTGGTGTTTCATACATCCATTATGCATGGCAATTGTTACTGTTACGCATTTTCAAAATTGCATTTAAATAAATATACAAGATAAAGTGCACATTCTGATTTTACAAAAGAAGTTAGTAATTAAATAAATAATTAAATCTGAATTGATTTTTTTTTTCAGCTATCATACTTATTCTTATTCATCATACTTTCATATTGAACAACACAGAGGTATTGAACTGTATACACTACAAAGGATCCTGATAGATTGGCTTCATTAATCGAGCTGTCAACATGACCTTGTCAACATGACCTTGTCAACATGACCTTGCTCTCAAACACCAGCCGTATGACTGGTCATGCTGTCTCCAATTATTAGCATCCGGGTCAAGGCACCAATCTATTGGCTAAGCACTGATACCCAGCATTCTCCTTTGTGTTGGCAGGCTGTATGCAGGCAATCATGCATCATGCCTTAATGTATTTAGAAAGTTATTTCATTTTGCTCAAAAAGCACAAATGCAATGTCATTTCAATGGGAGCTCGATGTGTCTTGACGATACAATAATCGACAAAATTGGTTGCAAGTACTGAGAGCCCCCTAAAAGAGGGCTGAGGTTGATAGATCTTTTCAGCATAGTTTAAAGAACAACATATATTGCTTTATTTCTCTGAGGGGATTTTTTTTCCCAGTAGGCAATGGTGGCTAACTGCAATATATTGGTTGTGACTGTCTGCTGTCCTGGCTGCTATTGTAACAGTTGGCATGTAAACAATCATTTATACATGATACTTTTTGAAGTAGAGCTGCAGTTGGTTTAGGTGTTGCTTATGACTTAAATACACCCCCTTTGGTTGAATTTTTTAAATCCAATGTAATATATTGTATATTTTGTCTACTGAGGTTAGTCCACCAAAATTAATTTTACTTGTGTACTAAACCAAATTCAAACCTAGGTGGGAGACAGACTGGCCCACTGGCCCATCTAACCCTCTATGTTACCAGCCAGTTTTCTCTGAATATTTTATCCCTGTTCAGGCTTCACTAATTAATGTGCGTGTGTGTTTCTGTATAGACCGACCTTGGCAGCACGGTTTATTTTGTTAAACATGTGGGTACTGAAACTTTCAGCAGGAAATTAAGCATGAGAAACAACAAGGACACAGGTGTGGGAAAGAGCGCAGAATTAAACATAAAAGCGGTTCAATTTACTGTGGGTGGAATAAACACAATGCTCATACAGTCGAGTAAAGAGTATGGACCAAAATGACTTTCCAAAACACAATCCATAGCCAACGCGGGCAGCCAGGACGGCACTGATTTGATTAGATATGCATTCCTTTAGGAATCTAGGGGTGGAACTCTGTAACAAAGTCTAGGATACGAAACTCTGTGCCGATTCTAAGCCTCTATCAAAGTGTGTCAGCACTGCTGTCTTGCCCATTGTGACTGACACTAGGATTATAATTATGGAGCAGCAATCCTTCTAGCTCCTTAAAAACATTCTCTGGGCGCAATGATTTAATTCAAGTATGGATTAAAATGCAAAAAAAAAAAAAAAATGCTATCTTTATCACAATTGTTTTTTTGGTTTGTGATTTGGGTTAAGGCTTTTTCCCATTGACATATAGGTTAATCTGTTGTGGTCTTAATAAATTAAGTTTGACACTTTTTGTGTTACTCGAATCAAAACCGCTCTGTTGCTGAATGGCAATGCAAAAGAAATACGATTAGAACAAGTAGGATATGTTAGCAGGGAGAAGTTATTTAACTATTTAAATCTATTGAGTGAAGCTGACAGAGCATGGAAATGCAGCTTCTATATATTACACAATGTGTATGTCTGTAGTGCCAGGTGATTCAATATAAAGGTGCATTTGTGTTCTAAATTCCTCACTATGAAGCTCACTGAACTTTCACAAGCTTCTTTCTTTATCTCTGGCCAGCAGATTAGAAGTGTGTGTTTTTTTACAAGGATAACCACATGTGATACTCATATGCCCTTCCACAACCTGTTGTTGATAATGAGTTTGCAACACAGCTGCACATGGCAGCATTTTTTATTTTATTTTTTTGCTGCCAGCTTTCCTTTATTGTTATGTTCAAGGTCTTGATTAACTCTAGACTTTCTCACCCTGCATCCCATACATGGCTGGGGGAGAGAGCTCGGGTAGACCTTGGCTTTGCAGAAGTACTGATCTCAGATGGGCTGCTGCAAAGAGTGAACAGGGTTTTATATAGCACAGTGACAAGGACAATGGGTTAGCAGTGTAAGTTTCATCTGACCGAGCCTAGCAGTAAGGGTGAGCATGGTTTAACTCTGGCCCTCTGTCCATCTGTTCCAGTCCAGGACTATGTTCCAGTCAAATCCTAAATCACTCCATTGAGTCTTTTCCAGTTTAAATACTATTTAGGGACATGGTTGGAAAACATACCTGAAGTAGATCTTCAGGGCCAGTGGAGAACCTCTGATTTAAAACTGTAACCAGCAAAGTCAGCATTTCCAAAACATGTTAATACTGATGAATACTACTTGAATTGTTTCACATTGGCAAGGGCAGTTCCGGTCAGGATTGGCATGAGCTGTGGGTGAAGCTCTCATGTTGCCAGCCAGCACCGTGCCTGATAGCCAGTTCCATTGCACCAAAATCTAAAACATTTTAAAAAAAGAAACGGCTTTGGTCAGCAAATCTTCTCTGTTGTTGAATTTTTTCAGCCCACGTGCTGAACAAAACTCCAATCATCCATGCTTCTGTTATAGAATAAATAATCTGCCGGATGTATTGTATAAAAATTCACAAAACACCATGGCTTTGCTGTTTTTTTTCCAGTAATAATTAGCTTTAGCTTGTCAGTTTCTGTTGCATTAGAGCGTGGAGCTGCAGTACTTGTGATCATTGTTTTGCTCCTTTGCCCTTTCACTGGTCCAACTGCTAATGTAGTATTTGGCTTCAGCCAGCAAAAGGAATCTGTTATTGCCCATACCGTAGACCGGATTGAAATTCTATTTCTGATGAGTGCTTATCTCTGTCAACAACAGTCATGTTAATACTGGCAGGCTCTATATAAACTTTCTTTGTAATAGAATTAGAATTATCGTTGCACCTGGAGTGAAGTTCTACTGACATATTGATCATTCCATCTCAAGGGGTCTCAAATCCAGAGAACTGTGTGATGGAATGTGACAGATTCCTGATTAAATTAGAATTCATGCAGAATGAATTTGGAGTTTTGTGTGATAAGCACCCCCAGTGTTTGGGGGATGAGCCCTTTCCCTTCCTCCCTGTTCATGTTGAATCTCCTGAACCATTTTAAACAGAGTGTTGGTCAAAAGCTATCCAGATGTTTTCTAATCCAATCATGTAGCCGTAACCAGGGACTAAAACTACCCCAAGTGTGGTTCTGTTCCTAGCTTTGCTTACAAATATTAAATATTACTGTATGTGGCCATTCAAGCAAAGTTTGCAGGGATAGAAATAAAGACTCCCATTGCATAGCAGTTTGATCCATTCCTGGTTTTTGTATTAATAAGAAACGCCTGAGCTTCTTACATACACACTGTGGCTAATCATATTAAAACCAGAAATGGGTTATTGAACCTGTACATCAAAACATTCTATCTTGTCTAGAGCAAATCTTCAAACATGCTCCCCATTTCTACACACAAACTAACACTGCATGCAGCACTGCACACAAACGATTCCTGTGCTACACTGCATGTAGCACTGAAAAGGGAGCAAGAAAGAACTTGTCAACAGATAGACACAGTTAAAATATTATTTTCAGCTGTTGCTTGGCAATAATGTGTGAGGATAGGGCGGAGGCCCTTTAAGAAATGGCTGTCTGGTTGAAAACCACATTCCCCAGAAGCCCTGGGGGTTAATGAATTGGGAGGAGTCTGCTGATATATAAGGAAGCCAGCAGATCACTTAGGGGGCTGTGGGGTGTACACTGACGGAGTTCTACAGGATTCTAGTTGTTGGAAGGTACTGTTTTTGTGTGTGGAAGTTTTTCTTGCAAAGTCGTTTGGATTACAAAGTGGGTTGGCTGGTATTAGACACCAGTTTACTTTATTGCTGTTTTGGTGCCCAGCTGTATAATTGTTTAACTTTGGGACTTTTGGGTTAGAAGTAGCAGAGCAGAGAGTATAACCTCTGCACGTTAAAAGTGCACAGAGCTCGTCTCGGCTCCGGGCGGGGCCAGTGCCGGTGACATAGTTTAGAGACGGGACCATTTTTTATTTCTTTAATAGAATAATAAAAATAAAAATATGTACTGTTTGGAGTTTAGCAAATTATACTCTCTGCAAAGTGAACAGAGATCATAACATTTAATTGGGATTGGGTACTGTGTGATTCTGGACAAAATAATTCACAGACATCGGGACAAAGTGTTCTGGACATTTGGTTTTATTATTTAATAACCCTTCAGTGTATCCGCTGTTCCAGGATAGACAGAGCTTTCATTCTGTTTCAATGCGTTGCAGTGTGTTTCCTGGAAAATACAGTTCACCACGATAGCAGGAGCTGTCGTTCTGTTTCAACGTGTTGCAGTGTGTTTCCTGGAGGTACTGTTCACCAAGATAGCAGGGGCTATCATATGGTTTCTACGCACTCCAGTTCACTACTTGGATTACAGTTTTCCACAATAGCAGGAACTGTCGTATGGTTCAACGTGCTCCAGCAGAGAGAGCCTGTTCTGGTCTACTTACCCGTGTGGTCAACGTGCTCCAGCCGGGATAGCCAGTTCCAGCTCACTGTGCTACAGCAGAGGGAGCCAGCACCGGAACACACCAACCTGTGCTTGGCACTTCAGCCGGTTGTACACTGAAGAACTCAGGGTCTGCAGCCAAGAGACCTTATAGACTGTACCCACTTGAATAAGTGAACTCCTGGGGTAGGTTTAGATAGGGACTATAAGTGAGATAGTTAGTAGCCCGTACAGGGCATGATACTTTGGGTGGGGGTGATATACGTTTGCTTATGGTTTAAATTAAAGTAATTCACCTGTGTACACTTTGAGTCTGTCCAGTTATTGAACGAAAAATTACGCCCGCGGCTGGGCGTTTGTTACATTTGGTGGCAGCGGTGGGATTGGAACGAAGACCAGCAAATCCGTCCGACCCACGAGGAAAGAAATGGCTAACCTGGACGACCTAGTGAACGCCCTAGTGCAGGCCACGGCTGTACAGCAGGAGACCAACAGGGTCCAACTGCAGCAGATGGAGGTGGCCCGGGAAGAGCGAGTCGAAATGAGGACTCGTCTGAACCGCCTAACCGCACCCACTACCAGTACCTGTGCCATTAGATCAACACATGTGCTACAAAAGATGACACGCGATGATGATGTGGAGGCATTTCTGTTGGCATTTGAGCGCACCGCAACAAGAGAAGGATGGCCTAAGGAGAAGTGGGCTGGAATCCTTGCTCCGTTCTTGTTGGGGGAGGCTCAAAAGGCTTATCATGACCTGGCGGCAGACCTTGCTGAGGATTACAAAAGCTTAAAGGCTGAAATCTTGGCCCGGGAAGGGGTCACGACAGCTGTAAGAGCTCAAAAATACCATGCGTGGGCTTATGTCCCAGGCATACCACCACGATCACAAATGTTTGATCTCATTCATTTGGCGACCCGGTGGTTACAACCTGAAGAGCACACCGTGGAGAAGGTTATTGAGATCCTGGTCATAGACCGCTACCTTCGTTCTCTACCCCCCACATTGCGGAAATGGGTAGGCCAGGGAAACCCAGCCACTATAAATGAGTTTGTTGACCTCGTGGAGAGGCAATTGGCAGCGGAAGAGCTGTCTCGTCAGCCCCAGACTCCGGCACCCAAGAGCCCAAACCGAACGACCTGGAAACCTCGATACTCCACAAAATCGGGTAAGCAACCGGTGATGCCGGAGGGGGGTGAAGAGCAGCCGGGGGCTGTGAAGGGACAGAATCGGGCCTGGCCCCACACATTAAATTACCAGGCCTACCGGTGTTTTAAGTGTAATGGGATGGGTCACATTGCTAAACAGTGTAGGGCAGATGAAAAAATGGAATGTAACCTGGGGGAATTCTTTGTGGGCAGTGTTATTGTGCCTAAGGGTCCATTAGGGACATACCCCTATGTAGTACAGGTGTTGGTGAATGGGAAAGAGGTACAGGCTCTCGCAGATTCAGGAAGTGCTATTACTTTGGTCGCGGCCGCAGTTATGGCCAACCACTCCTTAGATTTTGGTTACGAGACTGGGATTACTTGTATACATGGGGATCTTAAGCACTACCCCACCACCATGGCCGAAATAGAGTTTGCTAACCAAAAAACTAGACTGCGTGTGGGAGTAGTACCCCACTTACCCCATCAAGTAATCCTGGGTAGGGACTTCCCAGGTTTTCAGGACCTGGTTAAATTAAGCGAGGAATTGGCATCCTCCAGTAGCAAACATGAGGCAGTAGAGGAGCCTAAAGAGAGTTTGTTGAGCGTGTTCCCCTTCACTGACCCAGAGTTGTTTTTAAAGGTAAACCCTCACTACAAAACCAAGCGACAGAGGCGAGAAGAAAAAAAACAGGGAGTAACCCCCAAAGAAATACTGTTGGGGGAAGCAGGGAAAAGAGGACGAAAGGGAGTGGGCACCCAGGTGGAAGAGGGAGATATTCCAAGGTACACACAGGAAGCCACAGTAGAACCCATAGACCCAACTGACCCAGAGCCGGTAGGGGAGGAGTTTAATCCCTCATGTGAATATTTCAGGCAGGAACAGGAACAGGACCCTAGTCTTGTACACATTAGAGAAAGGGTGGTGTCTATAAATGGTTCACCTGTAGAGGGTGCAGTGGTAAATCCCAATGAGCATTTTTTAGTCAAAAACGACTTGTTATACCGGATGACCATCATCAATAAGCAACCAGTAGAACAACTGCTGGTCCCTAGGGCATACCAAAACCGAGTAATGCACTTAGCACACACACATTTGTTTGGGGCCCATTTGGGAGGAGAGAAAACACTCCAAAGAGTTCTCCAAAGGTTTTACTGGCTGGGAGTACGAAAAATAGTAGAAAGATACTGTAAATCCTGTCCCGAGTGTCAACTTACTAGTCCTCGACCTAATTTAAGGGCTCCCCTTCAACCACTTCCTATAATTGACATTCCCTTCGAAAGAATAGCCATGGACCTCGTTGGTCCTCTAGATAAGTCTGCACGAGGGCATGAGTATATTTTGGTAATACTTGATTATGCCACTCGATATCCCGAGGCGATCCCGTTACGCAATATGGCCACAAAAACTATTGTAAAAGAGCTAATACAAGTGTTTTCGAGGGTGGGGCTTCCCAAAGAAATCTTAACAGATCAGGGAACCCCATTTATGAGCCGGATAATGACGGATTTGTGCACCACATTACAAATACAGCCGATAAGAACCTCTGTTTACCATCCTCAGACGGACGGGTTAGTGGAACGATTCAACCAAACACTAAAATCGATGTTAAAAAAAGTGGTTAGTAAGGATGGGAAGGACTGGGATCTAATGTTACCCTACCTAATGTTTGCTATCCGGGAGGTACCCCAGTCCTCGACAGGGTTCTCACCGTTCGAGCTCCTTTATGGAAGACAGCCTCGTGGAATTTTAGACATTTTAAGAGAGACTTGGGAAGCTCAGACCTCAAAAGGGCGTAACATTGTAGATTACGTAATACAAATGCGGGATCGGATAGAAAAGGTTACACCAATTGTAAGGGTCCATATGGAGCAGGCTCAAGGTCGCCAAGCAACCCAATACCATAAGACGTCTAAAGTACGGTCATTTGAACCTGGAGACAGAGTAATGGTTTTAGTTCCAACTCCCGGGAGCAAACTCTACGCCCGATGGCAGGGACCCTATGAAATTATGGAGGCTGTGGGTAAGGTAAATTATAAGGTGCACCAATCTGACAAAAGGAAACCTGAACAAATCTACCATATTAATTTATTAAAGCCGTGGGTAGACAGAGAGGCACTCGTGTCCATCCTTGGGGCAAAAGAGGTTTTGGGCCAAGAGCCCGAGTGTAGGTCAGTGAATCTGGGACCTAACTTAACTGAACAACAGGTTACAGAAGTAAAAGTGTTTGTTAAGGCGAACCGTGATGTGTTTTCATCCCTTCCGGGTCGTACTTCCCTCATACAGCATGAGATTCTGACGCCCCCTGGTGTCCGAACTAGGGTGCGTCCCTATCGGATTCCGGAAGCCAAACGAGGGGACGTAGACAAGGAGATTGAGGCCATGCTAAGACTCGATGTCATAGAGGAATCAAACAGCCCTTGGGGAAGCCCGATACTCATGGTCGCCAAACCAAACGGTACGTGGCGTTTCTGTAATGATTTCAGACAATTGAATTTAGTGTCAAAGTTTGATTCGTACCCCATGCCCCGGGTAGACGAATTAATAGAAAGATTAGGGTCTGCTAAATACTTAACCACCTTAGATTTAACCAAAGGATATTGGCAAATACCATTAAGTCCCGACTCCAAAGAGAAAACTGCCTTTGTAACACCAAAGGGTCTGTTTCAGTATAAAGTGATGCCATTCGGGTTGCATGGAGCTCCAGCAACGTTCCAACGATTAATGGACCGGGTATTACGACCCCATGCCAAATACGCTTCGGCATATATAGATGACATCGTAATCTTTACTGAGTCCTGGGAAGACCATTTAGAGAAGGTGGCGGCAGTGCTACAAGCCCTAAGGGAAGCCAACTTAACAGCCAATCCCGAAAAATGTTATCTAGGGTTACACGAAGCGCATTACCTGGGATTCGTAGTTGGGGGTGGGGTAGTAAAACCCCAACAGAGTAAAATTGAAGCAATTAAAAGCTGGCCCATTCCGGTAGACAAAAAACAGGTACGAGCCTTCCTGGGGCTAGCCGGATATTATCGAAGGTTTGTAGCTGAGTTTTCTTCGATAGCTGCACCCCTGACTGAGTTAATAAAAAAATCAGCTTCTGTGAGAGTCAAGTGGACCCCGGAGGCAGATCGTTCTTTTAACACTTTGAAAGACATATTATGCCAGGGTCCAGTGTTAAGAGTACCAGATTTTGGCCAACCTTTTGTTGTACAAACAGATGCGTCTGAAGTAGGGTTGGGGGCAGTACTCTCTCAGGTAATAAATGGTGAGGAGCACCCCATTTGTTACCTGAGTAGAAAACTACTTCCACGAGAAAGGAAGTATGCTATCGTGGAAAAAGAGTGTTTGGCAGTCAAATGGGCAATAGAGTCATTAAAGTATTATTTGAATGGTCGAGAATTTACACTTGTCACTGATCATTCGTGATCTCCGTTAAAATGGATGAAGGAGAATCGGGAAAAGAACGCCAGGGTAACCAGATGGTTTTTAACACTACAGCCATTTAAATTTCGAATGGAACATAGAAGGGGTCTAAAGAATGCAAATGCAGACGCACTCTCCCGGGTATATGGGGTTAATATTGCCGCTCGAACCGAGGGGTTTGAGCTGAGGGGAGGGATGTGTGAGGATAGGGCGGAGGCCCTTTAAGAAATGGCTGTCTGGTTGAAAACCACATTCCCCAGAAGCCCTGGGGGTTAATGAATTGGGAGGAGTCTGCTGATATATAAGGAAGCCAGCAGATCACTTAGGGGGCTGTGGGGTGTACACTGACGGAGTTCTACAGGATTCTAGTTGTTGGAAGGTACTGTTTTTGTGTGTGGAAGTTTTTCTTGCAAAGTCGTTTGGATTACAAAGTAGGTTGGCTGGTATTAGACACCAGTTTACTTTATTGCTGTTTTGGTGCCCAGCTGTATAATTGTTTAACTTTGGGACTTTTGGGTTAGAAGTAGCAGAGCAGAGAGTATAACCTCTGCACGTTAAAAGTGCACAGAGCTCGTCTCGGCTCCGGGCGGGGCCAGTGCCGGTGACATAGTTTAGAGACGGGACCATTTTTTATTTCTTTAATAGAATAATAAAAATAAAAATATGTACTGTTTGGAGTTTAGCAAATTATACTCTCTGCAAAGTGAACAGAGATCATAACATTTAATTGGGATTGGGTACTGTGTGATTCTGGACAAAATAATTCACAGACATCGGGACAAAGTGTTCTGGACATTTGGTTTTATTATTTAATAACCCTTCAGTGTATCCGCTGTTCCAGGATAGACAGAGCTTTCATTCTGTTTCAATGCGTTGCAGTGTGTTTCCTGGAAAATACAGTTCACCACGATAGCAGGAGCTGTCGTTCTGTTTCAACGTGTTGCAGTGTGTTTCCTGGAGGTACTGTTCACCAAGATAGCAGGGGCTATCATATGGTTTCTACGCACTCCAGTTCACTACTTGGATTACAGTTTTCCACAATAGCAGGAACTGTCGTATGGTTCAACGTGCTCCAGCAGAGAGAGCCTGTTCTGGTCTACTTACCCGTGTGGTCAACGTGCTCCAGCCGGGATAGCCAGTTCCAGCTCACTGTGCTACAGCAGAGGGAGCCAGCACCGGAACACACCAACCTGTGCTTGGCACTTCAGCCGGTTGTACACTGAAGAACTCAGGGTCTGCAGCCAAGAGACCTTATAGACTGTACCCACTTGAATAAGTGAACTCCTGGGGTAGGTTTAGATAGGGACTATAAGTGAGATAGTTAGTAGCCCGTACAGGGCATGATACTTTGGGTGGGGGTGATATACGTTTGCTTATGGTTTAAATTAAAGTAATTCACCTGTGTACACTTTGAGTCTGTCCAGTTATTGAACGAAAAATTACGCCCGCGGCTGGGCGTTTGTTACAAATGTTTAAACTGTGTTCCTTTTTTAGAGCAGCTGGATATGCATATTTTATTGACAGTTTTAACTTCTTAATTAATAAGAACTTAATTTGAAAAATATTCTTGTGCCCTTCCAAATTTTTATCAGTGAATCAACCTTATGATTTATAATCTCCAGGTCATAGCTAGAAGGCTTAACAGAGAAGGAGTTCTTGTGGTATAATACCAAGAAATTGTAACCGAAGAAACTTACTACCCAGAGTACTTGAAACTAAACACCAACCCCTCAATTACTGTCACAGAGTGTATTGGTTTCTCATTTGGTTTGACAACATATCCATTCAGTACTCTAATCATGATTTAAACAGCAATGAATCACTGTATGGTATATATAATATGAGGGTAAGGTGATGCTTTCTTGCATTGCCAAACATTTGACTGGAAGTGTATGAGATCCTTTAGTAGGCCTTAAAATGCAGTTCATCCAGAAAGGGGATATTTGCAATTTCAAGCAGGTCTTGCTTGATCAGACACTGGGGCATGCAGCCTACATCACATTGGCAGGGAACCTGGCCTATAGCTAAACAGCCATCACTTGATACCAGGATTTGCTCGTTTGTGTAGCTGGCAGGCTGGAGTGTTTATGGAATGGGCCTTGTGAGCACCAAGCTGTGAATGGAATAAATATCCCCCCAGTACCTCTAATTCAATTTGACTGACTGGTTCAAGTTTCAGCTCCAGAGCGAATGTGTATATAGTTCGAATATGATGTCATTGGAGGGGATCTGCAGACCAAATACTTGCAGTGAACCATACAGTTAAAACAACAACTTACATAGATTGAGCTGCTATCCTGTGTTAAATGTTGGTTGAACCTCCTTGGTCAGTTCTGTATGTGGGTTACGCCAATGAAGTGAAACTAAATGCCTAATAAAAGAAAAGAATAAAAAGATGTATTACAGAACCAGCTGTGACTTCCCTAGCATTCTCATTCTTTTTTGTCTCTGCCTCATTTAACTTGTTTTTCTGTCAATAAGGATCGTACCAGGCACGAGGTACATTAAACATACAAAGTAACAACAAATCAAACAAAAGACTGCTAGGATCACTTGCTTGATGACGTGTAATGCCTGAGGTTCTCTGTGGTATGTCAATATGCAGTATTACTTCTTCTCATTAAGACCTGGAGCAATGACATCCAAAGGGTTATTGAACCTGTACATCAGAACATTCTATCTTGCCTAGAGCAAATCTTCAAACAAGAGCCAAATTTTCAATGACTCCGGCTGGGATCAGACTGCTTTAAAATGATAATTAAGAAATTATATATCCATTTCAAAAGTGGATATTTAATAATATTGCCGCTTCAGCTGTCAAAACCCAATTTGTTTTACAAACGTTCTTACCATCATATACCCTAGTGTTTGTTGTTTATTTGTACTTTACAGTAGGTTGCAGTGCAGTTTTGCTGCAAAAACACTACCACCTAGAGTACAGAATATGTATTACACCAAGGCACCAGGGGCACTTCACTGTTTCATGACATCAAAAGGTCCTGTAATTTCTTGTTATAATAACTGCATTATTCATTGCATTTTTAAACAGACATATGATCATTTTAATTTGGGGCAGTTATTAAAACTATATGCTTTAGCTATCCATATACTGTATAGATCTACAGTAAACAAAAATATAACTTATTTTATATTAAAAAGTATTACATTTAAAGTAAAAAATGCAATTTATCAACTGATGTATGGATCTGTGTAAAATATTTCATAATGTTCCAGGGAAATTAGATTTTTTTTTCTGCCATGGAAATTAATGTATTTTATGTAACCGGGCAGCAGTGTAGAGGTGGGGGACACTGTGCTGTACACTTGAGCAAGGTACTTACCTGTACATTGCTCCAGTAAAAACCCAACTGTATAAATGGGTAATTGTAATTGTAAGTAAAAATAATGTGATATCTTGTAACAATTGTAAGTTGCCCTGGATAAGGGCGTCTGCAAAGAAATAAATAATAATAATAATAACTGAAATGGAAGCATAAAAAAACCATTGGAATATAGCTAGTATCAAAGCTATACTGATTCAAGTAACAAAACACTGTACTTGTTTTCATATAATATAATGCAGCTTATAGTTTTTTGTGAAAGGAAAAACAAATTGTTAATAAACTAGTATCAAACAACTTAGGCAAGCTTTTGAGTTCTTAAGGGTTTTAGAACACCAGTTCACTATTACTGTGACTATTGCATTCTGAACAGAACAAACAAAATGGGGTTTCTTAGCTATTGGTTCCTAAGAAATAGAACACACTAGAATTGTGTGTTCTATTCCACGCTAATTAAAACCTGTTATTTTTACAAAACTAAACCCAAACCACTAAGTTATACATTTCAAGTCCTCCTAAGCAGTCTCAATGTGTTTTGTTTTTCTTTTTGTAAGAAAAACAAAACACATTACGAAGCCCAAACTCATTTAGGGAGACAGCAATAACTCAAACGAGAGACAAATATCCATATTTATAAAACAGTAGCATTCCAAAGGAAATCTCACAAGCCACTGAATATTAGAAGTCTTGTCTTCAGTTAGGAAAACATCTATAAAAACCCTTCTTATTAAATAAACAAGCCTCATGGCCAAACTGCCTGGATATTTATCCTGCTATCTTACAGTTCAAAAGCTGTACCTTGGTTTGAGCGGGATTCAATGCAGAGTTCACAGTCTTTCTCAGTCTTTCTTTTCCTTTAGCACCACACGGCAATGCATACAATGCTAACCCACAATATGCACTTTGACAGCATGTGAATTGAGTTGACCTGCACATTTCACACACTTAGACAAATATATTTATTTGTGTAGCACAGTTGTAAAGATCTGTTATGTGGATCAAGTATGAGTATGCATACTGACACGTGTTCTTCTCTATGTACCTGGCATTGCACCTTTCATATAATATAATCTCTAAAGGCATGTGTTATGCATTTCATTAGGTTTGCTGAGTGGGAGGGCAGTGAGCCCTTAATTGTTTTTTTAACTATCAATTGGACAGAACAGGTATGTCTTCGGAGGTCTTGTTTGACTTGTAAGGGAGAGTTTTTTTCTTTGAAGCAGGTTTACATAAGAAATCAGGTGACCTTTAGGAACAATATTATATTCCAAGTAGCTTATGAGTACTCTTCTGCTGTTCTCAAAAGATAAAACAACCTGCTGAGGGAGACCTGGACGGTCAGCCCCTTGCCCTGCTTCGTGGGATGTTATCTTTATAGCGATGTTGGGTTTGATGTTGGGTTAGGATTCTGAACAGTTCAGGTTTGATCAGAACCTTATCCACATTGCAGCGATGCCACTTTGAACCATTTTAAACCACAGACAGATGACGAAGATGTTACTGAAGCAATGGGATTTAATGGAATGTCAAATGTTACATGTCAAAATCTTTACTGGCAGTGCAGTAGGTTTTGTACTATGGAGCAATGGTAGCAAATGGCAGTAACAATAGTATAGGGTACTGTACCATGATGGTGACATGTTACTTGGACATATCAAGAGAATCACAATGGTAAGATTCAATACACAATGATAATCCACTACAGAACCACGCACCACATTAGTACCAGGAGCACTGTGCAATATGTGTTCTGAATACATTAAGCTGATGGTTTCCTCATGGCAATGGATTGCTGCGTGGTATTGTGGTATTCAAGCAGTATTTTTCAAGCTTTTCTATAAGGCTATAATAACCAATCACAATATTGATATACTGTACAGCATTTTACAGGCAAGAGATCATACCAAAATAATAATTTGAACATTTTTGTATAATATCCATTTTGCCCCAAATGAATACCTGCACACACCCCTGTGTGAAAGTTACACCAAGAAAACAGAAATATCAGTTCTTATAGCCACGCTATTTTTTCTTTGCATAAAATGCACTGTACAATGGGCTACTAATAAGGGCATGAGGTTCACTATAACAAAACACTCTATTCTTCAAGGAAGGTTTACAAACACTCATGAACTACTCTTAATATCAAACCCTATTGTATTTATTAACAAAGTCTCATGCATACAGCCTTAATACTCATTTGCAGCAATTTAAACTATACATTATATATATATTTTCTTTTTTCATTATTAATAGTATCTCTGTTCTGTTATTGTGAAACTTTCCACAAAAGTACAAAGTACATCAAATCAAAATGAATTGCTGGCAATGTTTATCTTCCACATAAATTCCTCTCAGGATGAACTCTAAATCGCCCCTTGGAAAGTCCCTTGAGGGGGAAATTAACACTTTAGTGTCTGTTGTAGACAATGAAGTGAAACGTATCTCCTCTCCTTACACTACAGGGCAGTATGAACCACTCTGACTCTCTCCAGTGGACTCGGCACAGGAGTGCTCAAATGACCCTCATTACTGGTCTAATAAATACTGTTGTTTTCAAAATCAGTAATCAACCTTGGGTCTTGCAATCCATTTAATTTATAGGATGTTGTACCAACCAGGCCCTTAATTATTTAATCTTCATTATGGGCCATTTATATAATGACGGAACTGACTGAATGGCTCCTCCATTTCATTCCACAATGTGTTTTTAAGCCTAACCCAAGTCTTTCTAATACCACATACATCCAGACATTAAAGGATGAACTAAAGAAAAATATATTTATTGTATTTCCCAAATCTAACCAACAAGATTGACCAAAGGGATAGTCTGTATTATAAACATAAACCAGAATGTTTTTAGAAAGGAAAATGTCAGTTAGCCAGTTATTCGGCCTCTTCTTTTTAAAAAACAGGCTGTAATCCCGGACAATTATTCTGTAATATATAAAGGCTGCATGTCCCTGTTTCAAGTCAGTTTCAGTCATGATGGGCAAGACAACAGATTTGACAGACCTTGACAGGAGGGCTGATGGTAGACGCTTGGTTGGCAGGTGCATACATCTGCTCGATTTGCCCCAACCCCCTCTGATCAGCAATGGAACCCATCTATGCTGGCCAACACTCAATTGTTGTGGCGGGAGGTTCTTAAAAATAGTTTTGCACCATAGTTGGTAACCACACTTTTATATTAAAAGGGAATGCCACTTTGCGATTGGCTGGCGCAGGGACTGCATCATCAGACACCAGTGCTCATCTTCACCGGCCTTCCTTTTCCCCAGGATCGCTTGTCCAATCAGGCGCTTGCTATTTTTTTGATGGACAATAGTTTCATAAACAGAGACAGCAATCACACACTCCCTTATGTTAGAGTCTAGCAGTGAAAATGTCAGGACCTCATTGAATACAGTAATTCCCCACTTTGACTTCAGAGAGGTTTTCTGGTGCTTCAACCTACACTGGTTGCAGACTATGGTGACTCTTGCATACAAAGCTGAAATAAACAAAATAAAAAAACAAAACAAAGTACTTAATTTTTTTCAAAAGTTCATAGCCAGCCATGCATTTGGTTCATTTACATTTAATTTAGAAATTCTAAAAGTGATTTTAGACAAAAACAAAATAATTCTGTAATTGTACCTTTTGAAATACATGTTATAGAAAACATGGATTTTTATGTTAAATATAAATGACCCAGGAAATGCAAGTGTAACAGATATCTTGAGAATTTTCTTTAACATAAATAGAGTTAGAAATCGCATTTTAAAATGAAAATGTTTGCCATATGTGCTTCTTTCAAAACTGCACACTTCAGACCTGTATAATTTATGGAAGTGCAAATTATAAAGAATTCTGGAATTATTTGGTAGCTGCAATTACTTTAAAGAAACTAGTAAAATTAATTTGCAATGTGTTAAAATAAATCTTTATCAATGCCTTCAAGTGTTTATATTTTACACACAAGAATAATCCAATTCAGATGCACCCTCTTGTTTCAATGAGGTCTCAATAGAATGAGACAAGCTTTTCAATATCGTCACTGCCATGCCATAATATCACCCTCGGCTTAAATTTCCCGAATAACCTTCTGCTCTGGCTCACTACTGAGTAAGGCTAGTCTGTAATTAAGCATTAGTACCCTGATCTCCCATGAATGCCTGCTGAGGAGGATATACCGTATTCATGCTGTTATGAACTGAAGAAATGTTTCTGTAGAAAAGAAAATACTGCTTCTGTATTGGATAATTGGATCATAAGTTGTTGTTTTAAGCTATGCAGCTGTGAGAGTCTGAGTTTAAAGATTCT
Organism: Acipenser ruthenus; assembly: GCF_902713425.1. NCBI lineage: Eukaryota > Metazoa > Chordata > Actinopteri > Acipenseriformes > Acipenseridae > Acipenser > Acipenser ruthenus. The sequence continues at coordinate 18,158,036 of NC_081216.1, read as the reverse complement.
GCAACTCTGATAGTTCTACAGCTCAGATCTACCGCAGAAAAATGGCTACTGTACTCAGAACCTGATTGGCTGAGACTAACAATCTCAGGATATGGCTCCAGGTTTTACAGCAATTAACACAGTGGTTACATAATTTATATTACAAATGGTATACCTTTATCTTGATTGCTGGTCAGTGAAGCTGTTTTAATCTTTAGGAGCCCCACTTCTATTCTCTGGGCAGTAGGAAGATATTTTAGAGACAGAAGTATTTCTCCAACCGAGTCCTGTAATTCAAATGAAATGCTGTTATTGGTGGCCTTTTGCGTTCAGGTCATGATGACATGTTTTAGTTATCAAAAGAAAATAGGCAGATGCTTGGAATCCACTGAAGAACAACAGTTATTTTATTGAGAATCCAGTAAAAACTATTCAAGATTCAAATTTACAAGGATGTCCTGGGACGGATTCATAAAATGTATACCTTTTTCATAAGGATCTTTCAAAGTAATATGACATATGATGCATTCTAATACAAATATGTTCACAAGAAACTAAAGCTGTTCTTCAACACTACTGAAATAATGCACTATGAACACATGTTGAAACCACATTTACTTGATTCAAATGTACATTTTCGACATGTGATGATCATGCATAATTGTGATTATGGTATTAGTCCATTCTATAAGCATAAGAGATGACCAGGAATAAAATGTAGAAATTACCTGCAATCATTCTGAGTGGGTCTTATTGCAGTTACTCAAATGCTGTGTTTTTTGTTTTTAATTTTTGGATGAAGTCTTTGTGAAGATTCTTTCATCAGAGTTCAAGATCTGCTCTTCAGTTCTATCTGCCTGTGTAATAGAAAAAAGGGCCTGCCCCATCCAGTGATCTTCCACCTTGGATCACGTTTCCTGTTGTTCTACTGGCAATCCACTGCTTTGCACAAGAGTGGCCAAAGACAAGCCTATGTAATCTATGGCAAGCAACTAGAACATAAGAGCAGCTCCTGGACTCAAAACCCTTTTAAAAAATATTTAAAACACACAGTCATTGTCACTGCAATAAACCACCAAGACTGTAAACATCATGAAACGGTAAAGAGACAATTATAACCTACTGCCTGAAACCATCGTGTAACTCGTGAGATGAGATGAGGTTAAAAGCTCTCAAACCACAAATGCGTATGTTATCTTCTCCGATAGAGCAGCGTTGGGTCTTGTTAATACAAAGAATGTCAGTTTTATAGGGTGTGTCGTTCTTGGCTGCATTCTTCCTTCTAATCTGAAACACTTTGCTGTACAGCTGGAAGCGCTGTTTACACCGTGTAACAATTTTATTTATTTTTTTTGGTTCCTGGGTAGTAAGTGTTATTTCCTAATTGCTTATGCCTCAAAAGTATAGAAAATGGCTATTATTCCCCACAAACTTTGCTTTTGTGACCAGGACAGTGATATTTTGAAATGTACCTATTTTCCAGAACATTCCAGATAGATTCAGTGCTGAGTAAACTTGGAGTAACTTCTAGAACTTTCTAGAACTTTCCAGTAATATAAATAGTAGTATAAATACAGGGGCCTTAAGCCCACCAGTTCAGTTTAGTTCCAGCTGCCTAAGTGGATACATATCTGCATTTTTCTGAGATGGCATCAAGGTCATAGGAGACTTCAAAATGGTGGCATTCCTGATGGGTCTCCAAGGCGGTTTTACCAAGTTTCCCTGCTATCTTTGCCTTTGGGACAGCAGGGACACCAAGGCGCACTACCACAGGCGGGACTGGCCACAGCGGACCGAGTTCTCTGTGGGGAGGAACAACGTCAAGTGGGAGCCACTGGTGGACCCCCGGAAGGTGCTGATGCCACCACTGCACATCAAATTGGGCCTTATGAAACAATTTGTCAGAGCTCTAGATAAGGAGTCGGCAGCCTTCAAGTACCTTCAAGACTTCTTCCCTAAGCTGTCTGAGGCAAAAGTCAAAGCCAGTGTCTTCGTCGGACCACAGATAAAGAAGATCCTGGAGTGCAATGAATTCCCCAAGAAGCTCACTAGTAAGGAGAAAGCGGCTTGGAACAGCTTTGTCGCAGTGGTTCGGGGCTTCCTGGGCAATCACAAGGCCGAAAACTATGTGGAGCTGGTTGAGACTTTGGTGAAGAACTATGGCACAATAGGCTGTAGGATGTCCCTCAAAGTCCATATCCTTGATGCTCATCTTGATAAATTCAAGGAGAACATGGGAGCATACTCGGAGGAGCAAGGCGAGCGCTTCCACCAGGATATACTGGACTTTGAACGCCGCTACCAAGGACAGTATAACGAGAACATGATGGGAGACTACATTTGGGGACTGATTCGTGAAAGTGATTTAAAGTATAATCGTAAATCTCTGAAAAACTACTCACTTCTAAATCTTTTGTAGTCATTTTTGTATTACTTTAGTATAAATACATGTTAATTTGGATTCATATGTTGTTTTTTTCTGACTTTATGTGAACGAAAAGACACAAATTTGCCCGTTTTCTCATTGGAAATAGGTAAATTTCAAAATATCACTGTCCTGGTCACAAAAGCAAAGTTTGTGGGGAATAATAATCTGCCAGCACTTTTTTTTGTCAAATTAGCGTTCCCTTTTCCATATAACGTCACTTTCATAAACACAGTTATTAAACACACCTTATTTAACTTCTGTAGCTCTTCGGAGATCTCAACCGGATGTGATAACAGGTTTAAATTGTTCAAGTGTGTCCTCAATTCTCCAAGAACACTGTGTCTTGAGAATCTGTCAAAGTCCCTGACCTGTGGCAAACAGTTACAGCGCTCACTAAATCATTTTGAAAGCTTACTGCGTGGTAAAAACATTTAGTGAAGCGCAGCAAGCGTGACAGATTAAACATGGCGAAGGATAAAACACAATTTGACCATGCAAAGCTGTCATGGTAAACTTGTTATGTAATTTAGAACACACATTACTTAATACCATGAATATAGGAACCATTTGTACTGCAGCTCGCCCAACTGTGCTTTTCTATATAATACAGAAATGTTCTGCATGCTAACAGAATAACCACTAGGGGGAGATGGAAGAATAACATTCCTATAAACTTGGACTATAAGTAACTTTCCCTTACATTTAAGTGATGTCATTATAGTGATAAACAAAAGTAAATACATGAGCTAGTTAAGCATAAAGTGTAAACTGTACACTAGGTTTGTTAAATGAATAAATTAATCACAATACAAATGGACCACCACTACCAAAATCTAAGTTTATTTGCAATATATACACATAAGTATTTGCTGTACCCTGTAAAAAAAAATAAAAAGATTCTCTGTGTACCAGCTGTCTGTACAGTGAAAACACACAATTCGCATAAGCGTTACCTCTAATTTGAGAGTAATCGTCTTCAGTTCTTTCTCGGTCAGTGGGCAGGAGAACTGGCTCCCAAAGACAGGGTTCCTGCTGTTTTTCACCGTCTTGGTTTCCCACTCCTGAAGGACACACTGGAGATTAGGCTGCTTGGACAGCAGTCCGGACAGCAGCTTTACCTTGACAAAGGGGTTGGTGCTTTGGCTGAAGTCTCGGACCGGGAGATCTGTAGCGTCCAGGACAGTCACAGCAAACTGGGACTGCTCTCTATTGTAGGACACAGAGAATCTGAGCTTCCCGTGGATGTTCATCTGAGCGTCCGCCTCTGTGATGCTCTGAAAGTCAGCGCTGTCTTGCTCACTAATCGACGAAGTTGCTGAAAGGCACCTGCTCAGTTTTTTTATTTCATCTTCGAGTTTTTGAACCTATAGTAGAATTATTATTGTCCCATTAAATAGCCAATAACCACAAGTGCTTTGGTGTTGCTCTTTTTGACCTGTCCATTTTTCCTGCAACAGGCAATATGACCCTACCCAGGCCTCACACTTGTGTTAGATATTGCACACAGGAAACTATGTGGGCTCAGGTGGGGTCCAATTACCTGTAACACAGGAATAAATAGGGACAAGAGAACAAGGTCTTCACATCTATCAATTTTGCAGTGTTTTGGCAGTATTAATGGAGTCAAAAAGAAAATAAAGGCTGCAAAATCAAAATATCAGCCGACACTCTTTCCAGCACAAGTGGGCCACATTCTCTGGAGGCGTCTCTTCAATTTACGGCTGTTGAAACATTAAACACTTGTGACTGGGCAAAGGTATCCAGGGTAGGGTAGGTGTATTCCAAAGCTGTGTAACTCAAGCCACACGGGAAGAGAAATAATGATTAACAATAGCAGATCAATATGACATGCCCTAATACCCCCCTTACCTTGTAATCATGCTTCTGAATATCTGATTCTTTATCAGCTGCTTCAAAAATAGTGTTCCCTGCCTGTTTGTCATCCACACTTTGATAGCTCTTTACTAAAAAAATAAAATAAATATAAAAAATGCATACATAATAGACATACAGTATAGACACCATGGTTTTAGAAAAGTTACCTTCAGTTTAAAGTTACCTTCAATTTACTTATAACATGCTAGAATTACAGGGTTATAAGGATGTAACTAAGGCATTTAAAAAAAAAAACAATTGTTACATTATTATGTTAATAAATGTTATTGTAATAAACTGTAATTTCTGGTTAATAATCGTCAATACCTTTAATAACACATCTATAGATATTTTACAGTACAGTTAAACTAGTGTCTCAACTGTCCTCCATTGTTCCTGCTATTGGTGGCTCTGGTTTGGTTGTCTTGGATAAATCTAGTATGTGGTAATAATTTCTGCCTGGCTACATTCTCCAGTTCCCCTCCTCTGCTCCCCAGGTCACCCTTCTAAACTCGAGCCTGTCCTCAGTTGGTTTAAAATTGGTATTTGAATCAAGAGTAAATCAGTGTACCTTTTCCGCTGGGTTTTGGTTTGCGCTTGAAGTATTGATACAACTGCCATGTTAGTATGAGTGCTGCAATTGCAAACAGAGAGACTGAGATTCCCAATAGAGTGTATTTGACGCCATCTGAGAAAGGCATTCGTAGACTTGCGAAGGAAAGTCGGAAGGAACCGGGTGAGTCCATATCCCTGTTCAAAATAAAAAGCTGAGAAAGGAACAGACCAAGTTTAGTAACACTTGAAACAGAAAAAACAATATGCACTGGATCAGTATCAGGTGCTACATTCTCAATTCAAAGTGAACGTTACTGGCTAACAGAATGGTCTTTAATCTCTAGTAATAGGCCAGCCCTGCCAAAAAGATATAATTGCAATGTATACAAAGAACATTTTCAATATTGTCATTGACTTATAACTCAAAAACAAAACAGTTGAAACGCAAAATAGCTCCAATGCTTTATTATTAAAATCCAAATCACCAAGACCCAATGTGGGACGGTTCGGCCTCAGCTTTTTTCAAGACAACTAACAAACAAACATTTCAGAGTTCAATACATTTTTATATCCTTTCAGATGACAATCAGGGAACGCCCTAATTATCCACTTAATTATTATACAAATCTCTTAACAGATATGTTCATTTTCTTTTTTAAAAAAACGAGATCAATTTGTTTTTTTATTACACATTTGTTAATTATTCTTCATTAGATGAACCAAATGCATAACAAAATTTATCTTAGAATACAAGAGCATATACAAATAAGGTACACACTTCAAGTAAGATAACACACACTCAATTATCACAAACCTCAGCGACTAAATCATATAACTCAAGATAGTAATTCCCTCCAAGTAATCATAATGAATAAGGTTTAGAGGACAATTCATTGTTTGAGTCTTAAAAGTTCTATTAGAAGGAAAGATCCTAATTATCCGGTAGCTATGCACTTTACTTATGCACATCCAGTCTCCTCTTTGCAATTTATTGGAATAGAGAAAGTCACAGTGTCTGTAAGAGGAGGTGACCTTGATTTGAAATTGCTTAAAAGAGAAACATATTGGATTCATACTTTAGAAACTTTAAAACCAAAAGGATTAAATGATGAACTGGATTTTAAACCTCTTTTGAAATAATTGATTATTTGTCTTGCATGATGCTAATTACTGTATTTATCATTTATTAGATGTGTGTATCAAGCTGAAATGTTATAATACGACTTGAATCTAAGCATTTAAAAAATGAAAAGACTCAAACAATGAATTGTCCTCTAAACCTCATTCATTATGATTACTTAGACGTAATTACTATCTTGAGTTATATGATTTAGTTTTTGAGGTCTGTGATAATTTAGTGTGTGTTATCTTAATTGAAATGTGTACCTTATTTGTATATGCTTTTGTATTATAAGATACATTTTGTTATGCAATTGGTTCATCTAATGAAGAATAATGAACAAATTTATAATAAAAAAAACAAATGGATCTCTTTTAAAAAAAAAAAAAAAAAAAAGAACATATCTGTTAAGAGATTTGTATAATTAAGTGGATAATTAGGGCGTACCCTGATTGTCATCTGAAAGGATATAAAAATGTACTGAACACTGAAATGTTTGTTTGTTGGTTGTCTTGAAAAAGGCTGAGGCCAAACCATCGACAAAAGACTTTGTTTCAAGACCCACATCGGGTCTTGGTGATTTGGATTTTAATAATAAAGCATTTGTATTTATTTTCAAGAACTTTTTGCATTTCAACTGTTATGCTTTTGATTGATTTTTGCCTGCGGCAAACGCAATGCTGAATTATACTTGAAATATAAGGTGATGCCCCGATTGTCTATTGACATTGACATATAACTGCAATGATACTTTCACTGAGGGCAGTACCAGAGATTACGGATCGATTTTCACTACTGCCAAAAACATTCTGGAATTTCTGGCTATTCCCTCTGTGCTGGTATAATCACTTAGTTATAAGCACTAAAGTATTTCCTCAAATCTAGGGAGCAAAGATATAACATATTCAGTGTTGCACCAATAATATGAATTAATTGAATCAATTATTGATAACGATAAACTAGACATGGATTATTTCCAACTGTAATATTTCACATATAAATTGAAATGAACACGTGGTTGATTTTACAGACCCTGCTTTGCACTAATGCTGTTAATCTTGGAATACCTACTGTTACATTGGGTAAGGGAGTCCTTGATCAGTGCAAATCAGAGTCGAAGAAACCAGACCTTTAGGACAAAGGTTTAGTACAAGACTATAAACATTGGAGTATTCATTTAAGCTTGTTAAGGAAACTGCCGGAATAAAAGAAAAGAGTAACACAGAAAATATTGAACACAGTACAAAATATTTATAAATGATTATTAACAGTCGTTGAGGCACGTCTAATTGTCAATAAAGACCAAAAAAGGATATTATCACTGAAAAGTGCTCAACATATAACATAAATCAAATCCACTCCCTCTTACTGTGGACTGTGAAATACAAGGATTGATTAGATTTGAAGTATCTCCATTCTTCGCTTATCACCCTGGTAATGTATCTTCTTTTCATTTAATTTTGTGTTCCGTTCACTGCTGATGAGAAAAGGAATACATCAGTGTCAAAAATAATACGGTTGTGACATTAGCGGTCCTGTAACACAGTTGTGACATTAGCAGTCCTATATTGATGTCAGTCTTTAGCATGCTAAAGCAATCAATTTCACAGCTGGCATGTTGTTAATCAAGGAAAGTAGAAACTTCATTGGAAGGGCTGTCTTTCAAGTCCTTTATCTTGTAATATGGATTTTTCAACCCTTAGGTAGGATGCTTTCACCTTTAAAACAATGTTTGTCAAAAATCTTTTAATGCAGGTAGCTTCGCTGCAAGTTAATTTTTTTCTCTACCCTTAACTTGTGTGCAATCATTCTGAGTGGCTTGTATTGCTATTCCTCAAATACTGTCATTTAAGAAAGGATATGTTGGGCACTTCAGTTTTATTTGCCTGCCATACAGTAGATGCAGTACATGCAATTCAGCTAGATCAGCCAAGCTGTCTTTATATTCTGCAAAGTGTGATGATCCCATGTAGGGGTCACATTTCTAGCCAAATGAATCATTTAGTTTTATGTATTAAAATGTTTGTAGTTGATGAACCTACCCAGATACTGTAAATCCATAAATATCTGCGACCAAAATATTTGGCAAATCACACCCATAAAACCTATTTTGCTCCAGAAATGCTGCCGACTTGTTACAATATATGAAGTATGTATTGTTAGTGGAATTTGTTTTCGTGCCAAAAATGTTTGCGTTTTATTTTTTTCATTCTCGAAAAAATAATAAAAGGCTTGCAAATATTTATAGCTTTGCAGTAGTTCAGATCTCAGCTCCGAGTTTTGTAAGCTCCTGATTATGGCTACAGTGCTGGAGTCAGTTGTGTGTTTAATAAGGCATTGCTAATGCTCTGTGGTTGCTAAATCCAGTTCCTTGTCTCATTCTTATTAACTAAGGTAAGGTAGTTTATTTTGAAAGCAGAAGTGTGGCATTTTCAAAGGGCATACATTTACTGGCTTGGCTGATCGGAGGGCCTCCCCAGCTTTTTAATAGCTTTTTAATGGCTTTTAATTTGTTTAAGTTAGTGCCCCCAGACCCCCCCCCCCCCCCCCCTCCTTTAATGATTGTTAACTCCAATCGTATCAGTGAAAAGGCTAATTTGTAAATAAGCTTAAAAGCAGATTAGCTGGATTTTCAACTATCTAAAAAAAAGCTATGCATGGGCCGAATTAGCTGACATGTCTAATCATTTTGGTTGGGTCGATCATTTTGAAACCACCACTGTCTTTTAATGCAATACATCTTTTGAGACCTCATAGACAGAAAAGACAAGACAGACGATTTCTGTAAAACTAGCAAAAAAGACTGAAACATTTTGGAAAACATTACATCTTAACTGATCTAAAAAAATGAAATAACCCATTACTATAACTTATGCATTTAGCTATCCCGACCGTATCAGATTACTTAATTCCAGAATTGCCTCCAGTAATTCAAATCTTGTTAAACAATAATTAGCCATTACTTTTCTGGCAGACATTCTATGATCTTATTAAGGAGAAGTAAAGCAATGAGTCAAATTAGCTCTGTTTCCTTGGCAGCCAAGGAGTTTGCGTGTTATACTAAGTTGTGTTTAAATTAGCGACATTTATGCAGCTACCTTTACTACTAGCTTAGTAAATCTGGTTGACTATCCCTTTTCAGCACAGGCATTCCACTTCAGAAAAAAAAAACTCGACTTGCTTTATAAAAACACATTTACTGCACTAGGCATGGTTTTGTTGGCTCGTTTGCATTATACTGTAGATTGTGTCTGCAATAACAGAACTAATATAATTCACATTACCTTCATCATCATATGTGACGCTGCAGAAAACCGTCTGAAGAACCTTCTCTCTATGTTCTGAGATATCCTTGTTTGCTTAAACTTTCTGTACTGTGAAGACAAGAAAAACAAGTTCCCTTCTCTTACAGTGCAAAAGGACACCTTCAATCAATGCACTTACATCATCCCCAGTTCCTTGTAATACACCGGATACACAGGTCTATCCTAAATGTACTGGACTTCAGCATTGTATGCTGGCGAATGAGTTATAAGTGAAAGCAGGTCCTTTCTAATTAGTTTATCAGTGAGAGCTATGCAAATAATAATGATGATAAAATTCAAACAAAATAAGTATTCATTGGAAGTTAAAAAGCTATATACTTATAAACTTACATACCTGCATATATATTTCACTAATGCATATATATATATATATATATATATATATATATATATATATATATATATATATATATATATATATATATATATATATATATTGTATTCAAACATCATGGTATTTGCATCTTTCACACTACTTGCATTTATAACCAAATGCCTTTTCAAACTAATAACTAAAGTTTCAACAATGCAATATTTAAATGTGTTCACTGCAAATTATTTAATTTGCAATCTCTTTTTCCTACATTTTCCTTCCCAATTTGGACAGCGCTGCAGCCCACTTTTCAGGATCACTGAAAATCAACCAGCGGCCACCATTGCAGCTGTCAAACCAATCACCTCGTTTCACCTGCAGAACTGAAGCAACAAATGTTACCAAGCTACTGAACTCTGCAGACAAGGGCCCAGCCAGGGATGACTCTGCGTGACCCATAGGGGTTGATGAAGCGTGAGAGGTGAGCTATCCCCAGCTGATTTTCCTCCCTATCCCATAGGAGCACTAAGCCCAACGTGGTCCCTCTGTGGTTCCTCAGTCAAGATTGGCAACTCCTCACGAGGAGGATTCGAACCACACTCTTAGTGCTTCTACTAGAGGAGCTACTAGATACCCGTATGTGAAACATTGTAAAAGCAAGTTTTAAAATCTTTTTCATTAGCTTGAGTACCAGTTTTCCCTGGGCAGTTGAACTTTTCATTTCTAATCCCCTTTCTTCAATCTGGAAAGTTTTGAAGGTACTAGGCAGCCCTCTACTCCATGTTGATCTATACCTACTGTATTAAACTCCCTTTATGCTAGTGCAATTATAACTGACTGACTGAAAGTAAGGCATGCAAACTAAAATACGAGACATCACTTTATAATATGAAAATGCAAGCTGCTAGAACACACAACTTTTAAAACTGCACATGCAAAATCTATATAGTAAATGGAAGTGGACAAGAGTTATTTTTTTTAATAAGAATCCCATTAGTAAATGCTTGACTGAAGCTGCAGGGCAGGTGAATGAGACAGAGTATTTTCTCTGTTAAATATGGTCCAGGGCAGACAGACTGTGAACCAATGCGATAGAAAACGCTGCTCTATGGAGTTAAAGCAATGCTAATGATAGGTAGGGCAGTTTAAATGTCTTCCTCGACATGCTAAATGTATATGTTGGTGCTACTGCCAGGGGGCAATTCCTCCAGGGATACAACCAAAATGCAGTTAGGCAGGTTCAGGTGAAGCAAAACTGCATGGTTTTAATCTAATTCCTATCTACTGCAATGCTTATCAAGTTTACTGTATCATTTCAATGCTAGTTATATTTGTGTGGTATGAAAACATAATGATAATGATCTCATTTAATGTGTGTGCTGTTAAAAGGTTTGGTTTCAGCCCGTAGTAGTGCCCTATTATGGTTTAAAAACAGGGTTTTGCCTATGAAGAAATATCTGTCATTAAAAAAAGGGTTTACCATATAATCTTGAAAATGTCAGCCCTGTGTTTCCTGTCAAATGTTATCAGTATAACACTGTTCTGTTTTGTTTCCTGAGCTATAACAGATCTTGGTGGTACTATTCAAATAGTCCTACTATATTCCAGCAGTCTGTGACGATTTGAAGTTTATTATAATTTTCATATACAAGTACATGTAAACCGGGACAACTACTTCAATCTACTTCATTTATTGATGTAAATAGGTTCATAACCTCCTCATGCAGTTGAGAAACTATTTTCAAACTGGAGGAAAATACAGATCTCATTTTATTAACAAATGGTTGAAGCGCACAGTACTGGAAATTGAAAATCCAGACAAAGGCTGGGCAGTCTGATATCATTTACATATCAAGCTGCATGTGGCATACAAGGAAATAGTTAGCTGGGCCTCATACTGTATTAGCGCATATTTTTTAAAGCTGCAGTGCCCCTCAATGATGTCTGTTTTTACACACAAAAAGAATATTCTTTAGTGTCCTGGTAACAGTCTGTTAAATCCAGATGAGCTGATTTCTACCTAACTATACTGTCCTGTCTTGATATTTTGTTCTGTGGAATGGGTAGCCTCCTAGCTGGCAGCCTGTTAAATGCTGGGAGTTTGTTGTGAAAGCCCTGGACACTCCAGTGTATCAGGTACTAGTTGACAGTCCAGTTTGTTTACATCACTTGAAACCTCTGCTTTGGAAACCTATTTTCCACTACTTCACTCTGAGACCACTTGCAGCCGTAAAAATGATATATTTACATTTAGTATATATACTATAACACTCGAGTGAGCGCTACATTGCCAGCTCTCTGCTTTCCTGTCAAAACATTCTCTGCTCGACCACCTCCAATCAGGTTTTCGTTCGGCACACTCCACTGAAACTGCTCATGTCTCTGTCACTAACTCTCTACTCTCTGCCCGTGCCACCTCCTCCTGCCTTTGACACAGTCGACCACTCTATTCTCTTGTCCTCCCTCACTGACCTGGGACTCTCCGGCACTGCTCTTTCCTGGTTCTCCTCCTACCTCTCCGATCGCACGTACCAAGTGTCCTGGTGTGGCTCACCCCCTGCCTCTTGCTATCTTTCTACAATCGTCACCCAAGGCTCAGTCCTGGGACCCCTCCTGTTTTTTCTCTATACTCGCTCCCCGGGTCCCCTCATCTCCCCCATAGCTCCTCGTATCATTTCTATTATTATTATTATTATTATTATTATTTATTTCTTAGCAGACGCCCTTATCCAGGGCGACTTACAATCGTAAGCAAAAACATTTCAAGCGTTACAATACAAGTAATACAATAAGAGCAAGAAATACAATAACTTTTGTTCAAGTAAAGTACAAGTTTGACAAACCACAATTCAATAATACAGCAGGTAATAGTGATAGTTACATCAGGATATGATTAAATAGTGATAGTTACATCAGGATGTGAGTAAATACAAAGTACTACAGGTTAAAAACTTGGCAGATTACAGTATTCTGAAGTACAGGATTAAATGCAGTAAAATAGGGGCTGATAAGAGCAAAATAAAGCACATTTACATGAAGGGTGATAGTGTCCCAGGATACAAACAGAGGAGTTCTACAGGTGCTCTTTGAAGAGGTGAGTCTTAAGGAGGCGCCGGAATGTGGTCAGGGACTGGGCAGTCCTGACATCTGTAGGAAGGTCATTCCACCACTGCGGAGCAAGGGTGGAGAAGGAGCGGGCTTTGGAGGCAGGGGAGCGTAGCGGTGGTTGAGCTAGTCTTCTAGTGCAGGCGGAGCGGAGAGGTCGAGTGGGGGTGTAGGGAGAGATGAGGGTCTGGAGGTAGCTGGGTGCAGACTGGTCAAGGCATCTGTAGGCTAGTACAAGAGTCTTGAACTGGATGCGAGCGGTGATCGGGAGCCAGTGGAGCGAGCGGAGTAGTGGAGTAGCGTGGGCGAAGCGAGGCAGAGAGAACACCAGGCGGGCAGCAGAGTTCTGGATGAGCTGGAGCGGACGGGTGGCGGACGCAGGGAGGCCAGCCAGGAGGGAGTTGCAGTAGTCTAGGCGGGAGAGTACCAGGGCCTGGACCAGGAGCTGGGTAGCATAGTTGGTGAGGAAGGGTCGGATTCTTCGGATGTTGCTCAGGAAGAATCGGCAAGTGCGTGCCAGAGTGGAGATGTGCTGGGAATAAGAGAGCCAGGGGTCCAGGGTGACTCCAAGGTTCTTAGCTGAGGAAGAGGGAGAGAGTGTGGTAGATTCCAGAGGAACAGAGATGGAGAGATCAGATGACCTGATCTTCTCCTTTCCCCCTTCTGACTTCCATCATTTCCTCCCATATCTCTACCTGTCTCTCGGTCATCTCCTCCTGGATGCACTCGCATCATCTTAAACTCTCCAAATCAGACCTCTTTTTCTTACCCCCTCTTCCTCCCCCACCACTGATCTCTCTCGCTATTCTTCTTGAACCATCACCCTCTCTCCCTTCTCATCCACCAATAACCTCTGTGTCACCCTTGACCCTCATCCCCTCCCTCTCCTACTCTCAACACATCTCTACTCTGGCACGCTCCTGCCGCTTTTTCCTCAGCAACATATGTAGAATTCACCCCTTCCTCACTGACTACTCCGCACAGCTCCTAGTTCAGGCCCTGGTACTGTCCTGCCTTCACTACTGCAACTCCCTCCTGGCCGGCTCCCTGCTTCCGTTATCCATCCACTCCAGCTCATCTCTGCTGCTGCTCCACTCCCTCCACTGGCTCCCTATCGCCGCTGGCATCCAATTCAAAACTCTTGTACTCGCCTATTACTGTCTTGACTTTTCAGGCCCCCTCCTACCTCCAGACTATTATTTCTTCCTACACCCCCTCTCGCCCTCTCCGCTCCACCGCCTTAACTTAAGAGCCCACTCCTTCTCCACCCTTGCCCCTCAGTGGTGGAACGACCTATCATGGATACCATGACTGATCAGTCCCTGACCACATTCCGCTGCCTACTCAAGACACACCTGTTCAGACAGCATCTGTAAACCTCACAACTCTCGACTATACTGGACTATATGGCACCCAATTGTATCAGTACTTGCATCACCTTGTAATTGCACTTAAATTGCTCCACACTTTGCTGTATTACATAATTCACATTATATTTTCTGTATCTTGTACTTGATTTTACTCTTAAAGATAACCGTATGTAAGTTTAACTGCTCTTAGTCGTACTCACTCTCAAACGTAATTATATACTGCATTTTTTATTTTCTGTCATTTGAATTTGCTCTTACTGATTTTATTGTATTTTATAACTGCTCTTATCTGTAATAATAATAATAATAATAATAATAATAATAATAATAATAATAATAATAATAATAACAGGTCCATACTACCACCTGCTGGTAAACTGTAGAATGTCATTTTAGACTGCCTGAATAATACTGTGGAATAGATACCGGCCACAGAGGTAAAAACAAGGTTGCCGTTTTGTTTTATCACTATGCAAACGAAATAGCACATATCACTGTCAGTTTAAACTGCACTAAGGAATGAATACATCGGGTTTATTGGTTGGCTATTTGATTTCAAGCGCATCTGGTACATGGATAAGCAATGTCATTTTATAGCTTCAGCTTAACAACAGTATAAAACACATTGTGTCGATATGAATACGCCAAAAATGCAAATTTATGGATGCTGAACCAAACAAGCAGACGATATTGACAGTGAATGCTGAACCAAACGTTTATTGTTTACATAAAAAAATATTCTTTCCCCCCATAAAACAAAACTAAACTAAACCAAACAAAAATAGGAAAATAAAATAAAAATAACGGAAGCAGTCTATGACTTCAAGGAGTATTTTAAATCAATCAATATATTACAAATGTAAGGTTTTGGGAAGGGAAGGAATTGGTTGTAATTAATTAGTCTGCCTCGTGGTTTTTTTTTTAAATGGTTCTTGCCGAATGCGTTTACCACCCCTCAGTGATTAGTATTTTGAAGTTTTTTTTTAAATCTGCAACAAAGTGTGAACACCATATACAGTTGTCCTTTTTTATACTGTTGCTTGTGACACAGAAATGTTAGGACCCACATTGCAGTCGCTGATTCCTGTGTAAGAATCATAAGCATAATAATTCTAATAACGAAAAGGAACGATAAAATACTGCTGAAGAAAAAATAAGATTAAAATGAAAAAAAAAAAAACCGTTATTTACAGTGTTACAGAAGTGCAGATTGGACAGAAAAAAAATATTGGGTAACCCCTGCATTAGAAGAGATGAACAAAATGTAGACAGATGACCTGTAGTCTCTTCTCTCACCAGCAGAGGTCTCTATGGGATCATTCATCCTCTTATTTGTCAAAAAAGTTACGTTAAACACGTTGTCACACATTCATAGTAAAGTTTACATTAAAAAACAAAACAAACAAACCAAAAAATGGTATACGTTTTCTCCTAAAGCTTAGCCCAGTAAAGCTGAAGGCATATGATACAAGCTCCTTAACTTTGTAATGTGCATCACATTATACAGTAGTGCATATTGTGTTATCAATCCAGCTTAAAGGCCACCTTGCCAATAGTGCCCACTCTGATGAGCCATCAGGTATCTATTTCCCATTTTAAAGACCGCCTGTAAATAACGACCACCTGCCTTTAAAGACTACTTTCAGATGATCACTTGGGTGCATAGCTTCTGCTCTGCTGGCCAATTGGTCTGCACAAGGATAACTGCTATTAATACAGACGAATTAGGTTGGTGTAAAAGAAAACTTTTTAATGTATTCTGCTCAGTCGCAGATTGTAAGATTGGGGTGATGCATGGGAATGTGATGTTTAGAATCTACACGTTATTTGGAGTCATGCCAAATCCTCATAATGATTGATAGGTATACATTCCTGTGTGTGGGAAACACACTGTCCTTTCCTTTCCCCATTTCTTCAGTTCCCTGTGAATATTTGAACTCTATTGATGGAAAGGGCTTAGCGATTCATGGACTTTACTTATGTGCACTTAGCAGTGGCTGTAAGTTTGGGTAACAGTGTTCTGGAATCTAGATGGATCTTTTTGGACACCCATCTGTTCTAACCTGATAATGTGAGGAATAATGGCCAACCTTCCTGTCTCCTGCCTCTCTGTCTGCAGCTGTCCTGCTTTACTGTGACAGTAACGGGTGGCTCCCCTCCACTGGAACAATGAAGAAAGAAAACCTGTCAGTGTCAGGGATGGCAGCACTGCTCTGAGATGTGAATATATTAGTAGACGGATGAAGAGTTGGATAATAAGGAGAATATTGCCACTGGAAATGGGGACAGAAAGGGTTTCATGTACAAATAACTATTACAGCTATTGCTATTGCTGTTATTAAAGGAGTATTAATGCTTTAAACCCATTTCCTTAACTAGGTTTGTTAAAAAGCGTACTGGTCCCCTGTTATTGTTCTGATTCCCTTTTTTCTGATTCTTCATTTGTTTTGTTTTCTACATCACATGCAAATATTTCAATTACAGTACAACGTTATAGATAAACTGCAGCATCCTACGTCCTGGTATCTTTGTTGTAGGTCACATTGCAGTAAGACCATTGTCATGAATTTGAAATGCTACAGTGGTGTCTTTTGAAATATGTGCATATTCCAAATTGTAGTCAACTAAAAGATATTCAACAGAAGAAAAAAGTGTGGCAGTAATGATAATGTCTGTGCTAATAGGAAGATGGATTATTATTAGAGTGAATCTGACCTACATCACTGGGCGTGATTAAAGATGTGATGTTAGTTACATCAATATGCTAAAGAGAGAACTGGCTTGCGCCCCATTGACTCACAGAACCCGCTTTGCAAGATCCAGCCGTGTAGGATTAAATGCACTCAGTAAACCCTGACTGTTTCTGTCTGGACGTGCCTGTCTAATGCAGTGGAGTGGGATGTTCTTTCCTGCTCTCTGTACGAGTGTGAAATACTCTCTTTATTCATTTATTTTTTAATTGCAATCCCTGTACCTCAACTGACCTGTCGGACTCTGCTGTGCCAAGCTCTAGAGAGGAAGTCTTGTGGTCGGTGTTTTGTGATGCGTTTCTGTTATGTGTACTGCATGTCCATGCGGGTGAGACGAGGTTATCCCATACTAAAAAAATATATATTTTAAATATATTTTTGTAAGCATGTTATTCATATAAAACTCATAGTCTTTGGGAATGATAAAATATATGGAAAAATATATTTATTATGTATGTTTATAATTGGCCCGTTTTCATCATATGGAAAATATATTTACAATATAATTTCAGGTAACAATATATCAATTATATTGTCCATGTATTTTTTAGAAATGTATTATTCAATATATTTACTAAACATGTATTATATAATGTAGTCACAATATATTACATAATGTAAAGTGCCTGGACACACACCATATTTTGCATGTGTTCCACCAAACAGATAAGAAAATAAATAAGAAATGAATGGAATTCCGCAATTTCACTTAAAAATAACTACTATCTTTAAACATAACGGAATATATCAACATTTTGTAAAAATTCAGTGTATATAAGACACTCAAGAACAAAAATGAAAAGCTTCCAACATATGCTAAGAGGCTGTTTGCATTACAACAGGTGTTTGGGCTGCTTCTCTGTAGACCTGCTAACATTGTTCTTCTGAAACTATGAGACGTTACAAAAAACTGCTGCTTCCAATTAAAAATTCATTAATAGCTATGGAATTGTTGCTGAAAATAGAGCTATGAAAGTAAAAAAAAAAACCCACTAATAAACTGGAAATACATTTTTACAATTTCATTCTTTTTTCATATTGGTGGGCATACAGTTTAAATATAAGGTGACTTAAAATATGAACAGCCTATTGTGTCCTTGATTGTTATTGACCTCTCTTTTTTTTCTTCTAAATACTAGGCTTAGCCCAGTTATTTTTTATGAGGTATCTGTAACACTTCGGTATCTGCAGAAAGATTGATTAACAACCATATTTGTTCTGTCAAGAATAAATCTATTTACCAAATTAAAATCACAGTGTCTGTGTTTTTATCTGCTGTACATGGATAGACTTATGAAGCCTTCTTGTTTTAAATTTAGTGCTGCCTGACCATTGCAGTCTCCCATTATATGCAATATATAAATATATTGTTTGAAAACACTGCATACACTTAATGTGAATATATTTATTTACAACATATTTTACAATGTATTTTGAATATAATAAAATAATAATAAAAGAAAAATAAAATGTATAAGCGTGAATGTGTTGATTTACAAAATACATTTATAGTATATTATAAATACATTTAAGCAACATGTCATGTTTAAGAAAATATATTATAAATACATTTCAGGTTTAAAAAATATATAATTCCATATATTAAAAATATATTTATTTTCCGTATGGGATCACTCAGAGAATCTGCTTGTTACACAGATTTTGTTGAAAAAGATATTGGTAAAAGCAGCATAGCTTTTTCTCTGAAAGCTGCACGGTGTTCTGTAACACTAACGCTATTATAAGTCAAGTCTAAAAGTAGTGATTCGTTTAGCCTGTCCCGATGCATTTCGCTGAACCTAATTTGTGCATGTGCTTTCTCAAAGAGTCAGTACTAATCATCTCATCACTCCTGACCTGCATTTTATCAAAGTGCTTCCTCAATGTGCCTTTTAAAGCACCACATTGGGCCTTGGCATTCAATTGTACAAGGGTTATGAGTCTTGAACAAGTAGCAAGACTAATTCAGCCTCTTTGCCTCTTTAAGCGAGTCTTGTACTGGAGAAGCAACTCCAAGCTCAAAGCCCACAGGACACTACGGTAAAGTGTCTGCGTAACACAGAGCCGTTTCAGCGTTCTGCTCCACTGAGTTCACTATTCCTGAACTACTCCAGTTCACATTCCTGAACTACTCCACACTGGGCAGCAGTGTGGAGTAGTGGTTAGGGCTCTGGACTCTTGACTGGAGGGTTGTGGGTTCAATCCCCGGTGGGGGACACTGCTGTTGTACCCTTGAGCAAGGTACTTTACCTAGATTGCTCCAGTAAAAACCCAACTGTATAAATGGGGAATTGTATGTAAAATAATGTGATATCTGTATAATGTGATATAATGTATAATGTGATATCTTGTAACAATTGTAAGTCGCCCTGGATAAGGGCGTCTGCTAAGAAGTAAATAATAATAATAATAATAATAAAAATGGGGGTGAATCTCTGCAACTCTGATATTGTGTTACTGAAGTTAGAATTAATCACTGCTACCTCCTACATTGCATTTGAATGCATTTGTTCTGCTGTGACAGGGAGTCCTAGTCAGCCCTGTCTTAAAAGTTGACAATGTCTGCTAAATGTTGTATTCATCTATAATAGCCTTCAGCCTTGGGCTAAACACGCATTAGATTGGACCTAGCCGGAGAGACCTTGTGGCTTCACCCCTCTAGGCAATGTCAACTCTGCTTATAACAATGTCTACCCAAGCATTGGCAAAGCTTTCAACTGTTGCGTAGGTCATCTGTTTTCTTTCCACCTCTCTGCTTTAAGTAAAGCAATAGTGTTGCAAAATCCACACAGCAAACCCAATGCATTTGTTACACCAGTGAGCATTTTAAGAAGCTATATTGTTTTTTACAAATGATTATTGACATTCTCTCTGGACCTGGTTAGAAAATACTGCATCTTAAATTATTACCTTACCTTAACCAGCTTCACTGGAAAACGCCTTATAAAGCTTATAATAACCATCACCATTGTCATCATCAGTAATAGTAATGGCCAAAGCTGCGTGAGACAGGAAGCTAATGTCATTTCTTGATTTAATTATGTTTAATTGTAAAACACCAATTGCAATGCTTTTTACATACTTTTCAAAAGTGTGTGTGATAAGGCTTGGTTACTATTTGTGATAATCCCATTTTAAGTCCCAGTAAGATAGCACAATAGCAATATGTTATAAAAACAAGTATTAACACTTGGAGCATGAAGTGAATTTAAAAAAGACAGCCCTAATATAACATTAAATAGTTTAGTGTCTTTATATGGACAAAAAAGTCAAAGAAGACCAGGACAGATTAACCAGTTATTTTTCATAGATTGTAGTCTGCTGTTTTCAGTGGAGTTATCTTTCCCAGACCTCATGTGGTCCACGATGTTGAAATAGTTACCTGCTGCCACTGTAAAATACAAAACACAGACAGTTTATAGAGAAAGGATAAACAGATATCATTCAGTAGAAGGAAGACTTGTAACAATGCACCCTTTCTGCAGCGAGATACATTTCAGAGACTTGGGAACTCGCCAAAGGGAGGTGTCAGAAACTCCAAACCACCTGAAGAAATATAAAAATATATTTGCTGTTTAGTACATGCAGGGAAAGTGAGACTCAGTAAAGTAGATGCAGGATCAAGCAAAAATTATTTGGTTGTCTGGTCACCAGTGGTGACTCCCATAATTAACGATCCATAAATGAAGCCACTGAATGGAGGCGTGGGTTATTAGAGAGTTGTATAATATACATGCTTTTACCTTTCAATAGAAAAATTGCAATAGCAATTAAGCTGGGAATTAAATAAGGCTGCAATGGTTAGATTTAAAAGGTAAACGGTAATTCAAATTCTAAGTATAGTATTTTGTTGCACATTTAACCGAAAATGTCATTTTAAATTTCCATCCTTTAAAGGTCACTTTTTTTTGTACCTTATACTTTGTAATATACGTTTTTTCATCTTACATGTGTTGGCAAAAGATCAGCTTGATCTAACTTTTCATGAAACAGTGTAACGGTATTCTGCCATGGTACACTTCCTTCAACATTTTAATTACTTGAACTTGATGTCTCTAGAATGCAACTTAACTTAATTTACTGAAAGTTAATCTAAAAAAAAGCCCATCAAGGAGCTAGATAATTGGTTGAAAGTCTGCTGTAGTCAGGTTTGATAAAGTTAAAGTAGGTCTCTGAAGGATCATGGTCCCTCAC
Source organism: Acipenser ruthenus (assembly GCF_902713425.1). Lineage (NCBI taxonomy): Eukaryota > Metazoa > Chordata > Actinopteri > Acipenseriformes > Acipenseridae > Acipenser > Acipenser ruthenus. Next base: position 18,137,021 of record NC_081216.1, on the reverse strand, counting down.
ATTGTAAAACCAGCAATGGACTTGTTTGGAATTTCCTTTTAACTGTACTTTTAATTTTAACTTTTCATGAAACAGTCTAATATGAGCATTGAATGTACTTCTTAACGTTACTGAAGCATTGTAGAAGTGTTTTTAGTTTTAGTTTAGTTTTTGTTTTTTTTCTCTTAAGCTTTTTGTCCCATGGTATATATTGGGTTCAGAATAAAGTATTGTTTTCTGATTCGCTTTCCTGCTACTGGTGGTTCATATAGATCCAGAACATTACCCAATCATAACAGCAGTACCAGTTACATATGACGAACCAATCAGAATACAGTGCTGATTCTACACATTTTTGTAAATTCAGATTGCATATAAATAAATGGTGTAGTTTATCATTTTTTAGAAAATATCGCTGTGATTAGTTTTGACCAGCAAAACAGTATTTGCATTAAGACTGGTGATAATCCATGGTCAAATTTAAAGCGTTAGCCCATGACAACATCAATCGATGTTCGTTTCATCAGAAATGATTTGGGCTGTCACTTGAATTTATTGTAAGAATAAAATGCCTTGGCTTGTCAGAATAACTTTGTCTTCTAATTTGGATATGTTCAGCTCTCGCTGTGCTTGCCCATCATTAGGAGACCTCTGAACCCAAATGATTCAGTTGTTGGGAGGTTTTCCATTATTAGTTAGGGCAGCAGTGTGGAGCAGTGGTTAGGGCTCTGGACTCTTGACCAGAGGGTTGTGGGTTCAATCCCCAGTGGGGGACACTGCTGTTGTATCCTTGAGCAAGGTACTTTACCTAGATTGCTCCAGTAAAAACCCAACTGTATAAATGGGGAATTGTATGTAAAAATAATGTGATATCTTGTAACAATTGTAAGTCGCCCTGGATAAGTGCGTCTGTTAAGAAATAAATAATAATAATAATTAGTTGACAGTACATCTGTACTGTATGTGGCTCTCGTTCTCAGCGTAGTACAGTAGCATGGCACATTCCCTAATATACTTTGACACAACGACAAGTGGAAGCCTAATTTAATGGCTCTAGTGTGTCTGACACAATCATCGATTTACTTTAATGACAGCTACTGGTTCCTGTGATGCTAGTTTAGAGCGGAAAGGATTTTTTTTCATGTTTAAAAGACACTTAGGATAACTGTCTTTTAAACATGACTGATGCATTTTAGAGTCCTGTCTGTGTGTTCTTTGTAGGTAATGCTTACAATCCCTAAGGTAGCATGGTGACATGCATAAGGATGTTACCGTATGTCATTTTGCTATAATAGAAAGTTTTACATTTTTTTATTATTACTTGTTAAATAAATACAGCTTATCACGGATTTCACTATTTCCGTGAAATTAACGTGTTTCCATGTAATATGTAGTTCCCAGTGAAAATTCAAATTTCTGAAAGGATAGTGCAAATATACATGTTTTTTATCACTGCAAATAAATACAGCAAATGTTTGACCCACTGCCTGTTACACTGCATTTAGGAATCTGGCAGCTGGTTTAGTTTGCTTCCGGTAAATGATTGAACACACTGCATAGAGCTGCACGATTTCGTTAAAATGTCTTCAACAAAAAAGACACCAGCTGCAACAAAAGATCAGAAATATTTCTGATAAAGAGCACTGTTGCTGTCATTGATGGTGAAAATAGAATGTCTTTAAAAGGTGGACATAAAAAACAAAATATTCTATCATTAAGCATTTGCTTTTTATAGGTAAGCATTTAAATATATAGAGAACATTTGTTGTATAATAACTCTAGAGAAAATGATCAACACCATTTTCTTCTTCTTTAATAAATATTATGTTTGATTGTGAAATATCTTGAAATACTTATTTTTAGACCGTTAAATACAGTAAGCCGTTTTTTACTGTGAAAAGAAATACAGCCCTATTTATTATTACTGTGAAAGATCTAAACATTGGATTTTGGTTTAATCTATTCAGACACTTGACTATCGAAATAAGTAGCTTTAAATTTAATTTGATTACTTTTACTTTTCCCTTACCTTTAGATTTAACATTGAGTTTTTATTTGTATTTTTTTTAAAGGTACTTGCGCTTTACATTCAATTTAAATGAGCTATTTCCATGTCCCTGTTAATTTTTATTATGGTATATAATAAATCTCGTACACAATGTGTTTGCCATGCTTTACCATGACTACACAAAGTCTTACCATGCCTGTATATGACATCACTGTGCTTTGCTCATGGTTTACTGCAGTGTTCTTATGTTCTCAGTACACCGACAAGAAAATACAAAAATGTGTGCTACTTTAAGAACCATACTCAGTATAATTTAGATAACTAGAAGCTGCTTTATTACTGTATTTGGATTTAATTTTAGACTGTAATTTATACTATTATCTTTATTTTTGAAGATGTGTATAAATTGAACCTCAGAGCTTCAGTGTCCCTGATTATTCGATCTGTTGCACTCTTCCAGGTCTGTGTGTAATTAGGCAAAGCTGCCATGGTACATGTCCTTCAACATTTCAATTACTTGAACTTGATGGCCCAAGAACGCAATTTAACTTCATCTACTGAAAGTTAATCTAGAAAAATAAGCAAGTTAAGGAACTAGATAATTGGTTGAAAGTCTGCTTTAGGCTTGATAACGGTCTGTGTTTGAACTTTCCTTTTAACTGTGCTTTTAATCATATGTATCGGCGCCAACAATAACAACAACAACAAAAAAACGTGTTCCTTACGTGTTGTGTGTAATCCACTGTCCTGCAGGAGGAGGTTCCTGAAAAGGGGAAAGAAAGGAAAGATTGAACTGCTTTTGAGGCGCTATCACAATGGAAAGATGCACATTTTCAGTGTGATGCGTGGATCTAGCTGTGTAGAAAAGTGAAACTTTTAAAACCTTTTTTTTTTCCTTTTCAGGAACCTCCCAAACAAGTCCATTGCTGGTTTTACTATGTGAGGGACCTTCCTCCATCATAGGATTATCATGTTACCTATAAACAGCAGAGCCATATAAACAACAGAGTGTATACAATACAGCTCACATCCACCCCCTGAGAGGACAGAGAATCTCTATGGGCTTTCTGGCTGTTCTGACTGTTATATACACTATATATGGCAGTGCTAAGCACCTAGTTGCTACATTGAGGGATTGTAATTGGACATTCTAATTTGGGGAGAAAATCAGGGGTAAAATAATTGGCCACTGTAAATTCGTACAGTAACACACTGGCACTGATATGCTACCATTTACCATACCATGTCAGTGTGGATTGTAGCTCTAATAACTACAGCAAACTACTAGTGAATTACAATGTACTGCGGCTTGTTTGCATGTCAGTGCTGAGGATACAGTAATTACTGTAACGTGAAAACTATTTCAAATTACTATTTCAAATTGCAGTTAAACTGTGCTACATGCACACTCTTGTTTGTTGTTAGTTTCCCAGCTATATTGTAACTCATCAAATCCTACACCTACAAATCTGTTCCATATCTCTAATGACCCAACCTTCCTCTTGAAATTGAGTTTGAAGCATCTGTTTAAATGACGTTTATCCAATTAAGTCTAATTAGCTGGCTCTGAGATTGTCTAGATTATTCGATCATTAAAGTCACCACTTGATTTATGCCTGTTAATAAACATCCTGCAGACTACAGCAGCACTGTAGTTTTATCAGTTCCATACACAATATATTTTCCCGTTTTGTTTAAAATCATAGCAAATCATTTTTGGTAACAATAAAAGTTTCCTATGTTAAACTGTTCCTATGACTAAACCATGTATATACCATGTTGTTTGTCTTTGTGATCTTTGTTATTCAGCAGGCTTCACCATGTTATCATCCACAAAACTCATTCATAAAATAATAATTCTATAAGAAGTTTCATTATATCTGGCAGTTTTTAATAGACAAGTTTACAGACCATGGCCTATATTTCTACCTATGGCTAATCACAGGCAAATTGCCACCTCCATAGTAAATGTATTACATGGGTAATTTTCCCACAGTGGAACATTATGCCCCATGTCTCAGCAACCATTGTCTTCATGCTTTGCGGTGGAGTCCTGTCGCTAAGTGGGTTAAGGAACGTAGAGTTTAGAAAACTATGTTCCATATTTCTGAACGTTTCTGTAATGTTCAAGTCATTATTCCTTGGTAGATGCTGATTGCTATTAAACATTCAGTAGTGCTACATTTAGAAATACTAACACACTTAAAAAGTTAAATGACAAATATTTTGACTAGAAATTGGAACACAACTAATTAGAAAGAGCAAAACGCGTGGGCTGGGATCAGTGGGAAGACAATCACTCCTTCTAAAAGACAAGACAGCTTCACAGACAAGACAGCATAATGATTTAAATTAACCTAAGATGAGACAAGCTGATAAAGTGGCAAAACCATACAAACGTTACACAGACTATTTATTTTGTAACAGACTTCAAGGATATTTCCAACCCTGAATGGATGATACTTCTGTTGGAATTGTGTTTTTCCACCAAAACCAAATATACCCTCACCGCAACAACCCATTTCAACAGGCTGCCAGGACAATAGCCTCTTTTCAATCACTGCACATAAGCAACGGATGTTTCAAAGCTACTGAACCCTGGAGGCAGCCTGGGTGAGCCACTGGGGACCCATAGAGCCCATTGTTGAATGTGCTGAGTCACTCTGCCCTCCAGTTGTTTTCCAAAAGGCATCCATGTCCAGCAGGTGCTTTAATGAGGCAGACATCGGGAGTAACAGGATGAATTGATTAACATTTCCACGCTGTGGCTTGGCAGCTCCCAGCAAGGGAGGTAGGGTTAAGGCTTGTTGGGAGCTGTTGGCTCCTTGTGGTTCCCAGCAGGAGGAGACCTTAATACCTTGGCAAACAGATAATGTAGTCAAAAGGGGGCACCAGACAATAACATACTTCAAAAAGGTTTTCTTGACCTTGGTCTGTATTATATTCTTATATTTGTAGAATGTCCATGAACACCTGACAGTCTATTTTAGAGAAACTAACAATGGTGGATCTATGTAATTCTGGCCTCAAGCATATTTTGTATTGTATTTAGTGACAGTTTAGAGCTATCAAAATAAACCCTGTGGTATTTTCACAAACATGTCTGCTAGACAGCTCTGAATGGCGAAGGCCTCTGATTTCTTTTCTTTTTCCAAGTCCCCTGTAGACCCTCAGATATTCTATTTCCTGCTGACAAATCCATCTAAACCCTCTGTCTATATCTGAAGCCTGTCATTGAAGTCTTATCCTGTTTAACCCTGGATTATAAGGTGCAATTTACCTTAGGAAGAGCAAGCCATGGAAATCTGTCATCTTGAAGGGGAATCTGAGAAGTTTAAATTAGCCGTCTCTTACAGATATTCTGCATTAAAATCAAAATAGCCGTTTGTAAAATCTGGGATTTGAGGTCAACATAAGGAAAGTCAATGCACTAAAGATAAAATTTAAGGAATGAGTTCATGAGCTCATTAGCTTCATGGACTTTAAAAAAAGGGATTATTTTCCACACCACCTCTGAGGCTGTTGTTTAAGGCTGTGTGTTTTTTCACCTTTGGCAAATCATCTATAGCCTTCTGTCTGGAGGATTCTCTTTTTGCCATTCCTATCTCTAAACTGTCCTGAAGATGGTATTAGGCAGATGTTTGCGTTTTGCACACTGGGACACAAGTCCACCTGTCTTCGGTCTCTTATTATTATTATTATTATTTATTTCTTAGCAGACGCCCTTATCCAGGGCGACTTACAATTGTTACAAGATATCACATTATACATTATTTCACATTATACAGATATTACATTATTTTTACATACAATTACCCATTTATACAGTTGGGTTTTTACTGGAGCAATCTAGGTAAAGTACCTTGCGCAAGGGTACAACAGCAGTGCCCCCCCACTGGGGATTGAACCCACAACCCTCCGGTCAAGAGTCCAGAGCCCTAACCACTACTCCACACTGCTGCCTTGAATGCGATCTAGCAGTGGAGTCCAACGCTTCATGCCCTTGATCTTCATGCTGTGACTTCCCTGCCCCATCTCTGTCAGCAGCTTCTTTCTATCTCTGTGGATCTTCCGATCCTTTTACGATCCTCCACACTGCCCTTCCCACACGCATCTCAGAATCAACTCTTCAGACCCTTTTAAGACCTCACAGACTGCCATTCCCGCACGCAACTCTGAATCAACTTACCCTGTACCACTTCTGTATTCTGTGCAGTTTGACCTATCCAGGTAGGCCTCTTGAATATTAAACTCCATCTCGTGTCTCCAATCTGAACATTCAATCCCTGTGCAAAGAGAGGCATTGTTTGTTATAACCTCTGAGCACCCTGGCTGCCCTACCTTTCTTTTTTTAAATCCTTCCAATTACAGTCAGGTTCCATCTTATTGCACAGGTCATCACGGGTGCTCTCCGACAGCAGCAGTAGAGCTTTTGTTTCCATGGCAATGCTAGTCTTTCATCACCCTTTGATGTAATCTTATGAATTATGTGCCAGCACAGTCATTTCCATACAATACATTTACATACGTAACTATCTGTAGGTTTCTGCGTTTAAGTCTTCAAAGCATGTTGTCTATTTTAAAGATCTAAACAACAAAATCTTGCCATCCTTATAGCATAATCACGCTCTAGCACAAGTATTAAGTGATGCTAACAGAGTCAATAACTCAGCACCAAAGGGAAAATGTCAAGTGTGACCAGGTTTACCAAGGTTGTCACTCCAAAGGGCAAAATGCACCGTTTATTATAATTCAAAAGGTTAATATAGCAAATTGAGCTTGATATAGTATATCTGGCCCAAAGGGTTAAAATGCTAATGCTACCTAGAGGGTAATCTTAATATATAAAAGTAATGTCGTAATCAAAATGAGACTTGCAGCAATTGTTTGGTAAAGCTGTCCTCAAGAAAACGACACTTTTTATATCCATGCAGTTGGACAGGGATAGGTTGGGTTGCAATCAGATCACTACTTGGTGAATAAGTGATCCACACAGATGACAAGCAGAGAATTGTCTGCCATGTTGATTTCATATGTCCAATATACTGAAGCCCCTCTGGAGAAGATATTACTTCTGCTCTCATTAACACGTCATCACCGATTGTGTCACGGCTGTCGTATGTGATCAGGTCAGGGCTCAGCTATTAGGCATGGTGTCAGATACACTGGCCAAACCCACATGAATCAGAATTGCATTCAGCGCAATACGACTTCACCCAGTACTGTGCCTGATGAATTGTAGCACAAGTAGAAGAACATTTTAACAGAGGTTTCAAAAAAGAGTATCTCTTTCTCTGTTGTACGACAGTTTCAGCGTAACACATGAAGCAGTGCCGGTAATAAGGGGGGGGGGGGGGGGGTTGGGGTTTGAAGGGGCTTTTCTTGAGAGTGCATTTAAAGTTGATTAAAAAACAGCCTAAGACACAGCAAAATCCATCAGGATTTCTAATACTTCTGGTTTCCTCTCACGTGGGCTTCAGTTTACCTTGAAGTGATACTAAAAGAAATCAAGCAAAATCCTTTGACAAATGTTTCTTTTTTTCAATGTCTTCAATGGTGAAATTAGTTTTAGGTCACATTGCTATACCACAGGGTTCAGTCATCTGAAGGGAAATGAGCATGTAATGGTTACAACACATAGCTACCCCAGTAACCATGCGGACATGATCATGTTATTTGATTTCCAATTCTGCTATTGTTTCACATAAATTAAACTTTTTATAAAAAGTTTAAGCTCCGCAAGGTTCTTAGCCACCAGTCTAGGTACTGAAAGTTTTCAACTAGCCTTAGTTCGGTATCACACAAAGGCTTCTTGTGTTTCCATTGTGAGATGAACGGTTAGCGAGTTAAACCAATGTTTCTTTTTTTTATTTAGGGAAAAGAGAAATGCTGTACTTGTATTATATTTATATAGGACTGAATCTCAAAGAACTCTCTTGGAAATCAGTTCATTCATATTAACGTGTTCTTTGGTCAGTGCTATGTGTTATTGTGTTTTTGTTTGGTATTTCTGGAACCCAGTTACGTTTTAAGAACTACAGACAATTCAATAAATAACTCAGAACTGGGAGAAAAATGACAACAATTTGGAATGTTGAATTAAGTAATGTGTTGTGTTGTTAAAGATACTCTCTTGCAAATCAGTTTCTTCAGCAGCATTCCTCAGTTGTCCCAGAACACGACCAAAATGCCTAAAATGTAAATATTTAACAGTTATACTGAAAAAGATATTGCAAGGATACGTACATTACAGGTAAATAAATACAGTGGTTTATTTAAGCAATAGCTACAGGACACATCGAGGGGATAAAATACATGCATAAGTTGAGAATATTATGTTGGCAAGGGAGAATGTTATTGCCAACTACACTTGATGCTTGGTCCTGTAGTTATATCTTTTATAAGTGCTTTGGTCTTCCCTTGTTTTAACATTATAGTTTTCTATAAAGAAAGTTGTTTTAACTTTGAGTTTACTGGACCCGAATCAGTCATTCGTCTTGGCCACAGGCAGCTGTAGCTGCCAATAAACCCCTTATGATGTTTGTTTATCCAGACTGTACCATATTGTTTTATTGCAGGGTAACAGGATTTGGAAAATCCAATGAAAGTGAATGGTAGCGAGAGTTTCCAGCTGTCATATAATAAATGTATACGTTCAATGCACCCTGCGGTTATCTCTTATCTGTATATTCTACAGTGTTTAGTATGAGTTTAAGGTTTTTGATTGATAAAAATAACAAATAGTGGCTTACTTTTGATATAGCCTATCAAAATTGCAATGAAACAAGGTTTTGAGGTATTAATTCTCCTTGGCAAGTCAAGATGAAAAGTCATCTTTTTCATTTCATTTATTTGATTTGGTTTCTTGAGTGGCTATGATAGACTCTTATCTTTTTTTATTAGAAAATGTTTATCTTTTCAATTTATATGGAAAACTGCAGCTTGGTTCATTTGCTTTTCAGAGGGGTCATGAAACTAATTCACCTTGGCAAATGACACGTGATAAACACAACTGAATGTTCTCTGATGTTTATTGGGCATCCTTAGATACATATTTTTACAAAAAAAAACACACACACAAAGAAACAAACTTCTCAGGAAGATTATATTAATGAAATAATAATAATAAAAAGACTAGTTACTTTAAGCACACAAGATACCAGTAATGATATGACTTTCTGCTGCATTGGGATTCCAAATCCTGTTGTCCTGCAAAAACATGACAAGGTACAGGTAGGATAAACAAACGTCCATTGACAGCATAGCAACAGCAGCCTGTAGCCAAGCAGAATGACTGATTCGGTTGAAGTCAAACTCGGAGTGGATGCAGCAATAAACTGACTTATTTTTTTTCAAATTAGAAACCAGGAAATAAAAACAAGGAAAGACCAAAGTTCTTGTCATATAGTACCTATAACTTGAGGTGCATCTAGATAGAGTCTCCCTCACAAGTATAATTATCGACTAAGAAGACTGTCTCCTTCTGATGTGCTCTGTAGTTACCTCTTAAATCTAAGTTCCAATTCCACAGCAATCTAAGCCAACAAGGTGATGGCATTAAAAAAAACAACTACTTTGTATGTGGAAAAAAAAAATAACAAGACAGAAGTTATGATGTGAGCAATTCGGAGCTAACTTGTTCCCTGAAGCAGAAAATGAAATGAAACAATTACAGGACCTGTTGTGCTTCATTGATTCACTGGAGTCTTTTCAATCCTCTTTGATGTTGAGTGGCATGTTTAACTGTCTCCCCTACCCTCAACAGCAGCTGCCAGCATAGGAGGTCCCACCATAGAGCTGACCGTGGAGCAAGAAAGACTGCCTAGCTTTGAAGACCGCTTCACAAGTCCATCAGGTGAAGCAAGTCACAAGCAGGGTTGGGCTAAATTCCTTTTTCTTTTTTTTTTCAATTAGAATTGGGAATTGATTTTAAAAAGGAATTGGAAATAGAATTGGAATTGGAAAAAGGGAATTGACCCCAAACCCTGGTCACAAACAAGGTGTTTCAATGCATAATGAAAAAACAACAAAAATGCAAATCAAATGAGGCGTAACAACAATAAAAAAAGGTACAAACAAACCTATTTTGAACTGCTTCTGACAATGGAACAATTACAGTACAACACTGTGACAGGACAGCTTGCTGCATGATGTCAGACCAGAAAGACACGCAGGCAAACTACTGCAGGGTGAGTCACCAATGCGCTCGTATTTATTAAATAACAAACAAAACACTTAAAAAAAAAGAGTCTCATTGGCCAAAATAAACATTTAAACAAAACACCGAACATAAAACAAATATTGGCTGGAGTGCATCCAGCCAGATAGCAGTTGTTTTACCTTGAGATTGATCTCTCTTTCACTCTCTCATTCCTCTTATCTCCCACTCCTATGAGTGGCTGATATGCTTTTATGTACGCAGCCATCTCCAAATTGGTAAGCACTTAATCAATTTGGAGATGGCCACATTACGCACGAGTTTAGGTGGATGTGGAATTTAAGCCCATCCATGCTGTAAAACAACAATAATGAAAACATTCTTCTTTTAACAAAGACATATATGAATCAATACATTTAAATAATGTTAATAACAATTCATAATAATAATAATAATAATAATAATAATAATAAAATCACCATAGGGTCGGGTGTACCCCATCACAACTACATACAATACTTGGACTGTAAGGTAGTTTAAGGTATATTTCTGATTCATGTACTGTAATAACATCTGTCAGCCTTCTCCCCCTTGGGACTCATTACACTAACCAGGTGTTTTGTTAATTATGTACAATGCATCACGATTGACCTTTTAGTTACTGGTGTAGCTGAATTGGTTATGTACAGATTTCCTGTTCTTAGTAAAAGGTGTTTTAATAATTTTTCATGGCTCTTTTATCAGTCATTCGGTAGATGAAGTTACCGTTTTTTTCCTTGACTGAAGAAAGAACTGTTGAAGTTCAAGTTTCTGCAGACTCAAACTTCAAATTAAAATTAAAATAAAATAATTTGCAGAACCACACACAGTGGTACTCCAAGTACTCTGTATACTGGCATTTTTCTGTTTTAATTGCATTTTTTTTCAGTTTTAATAAGGATACCAAATTATGTGGGAGGTTACCTGGCAGAGCTTTTCAGAAAGAACAGATTGGATGATTGTTTCAGCTCAATTTTTAAGGAGAATGAGGTTTTAATTTGATGACAGCAGGTAAAATTAAATTGGCGGATGACAAATTTCAGCTGTGTGACATAGAGCATTTTGTCCCAGGATTAAACTGCGTATCAGTGAAACCATCCACAGGTTGTGTTTGCAGAAGCAGTTCAAGATACTTTCTCTGCATGGTTCAGACAACCTGCTTCTAAATGGAGCTGTCAGACTTGTTAATTTAAAATCTTGTTAATTTAAAATCTTGAAACCCTTACTTTAAAACTGGCTTACTTTAAAACTACATAAGGTAGTCCAGTGATCAGTAAAAAAAAAACTGCATAAGCTGGGCTATACCTGCCAGATGCCTGCTTTTATTAAGAAACCTCACCTGCAGCTTAGGACACTTAGCTATGTTTACTGGCCAAAAAACCTGTGACATGCTACTGAAGACACGTGTCTTGTCCAGTGTTAAAGGTTTCAGTGATTTTTGTGCCACTGTTACATGTTGCTTGTCACAATACATTGCACACATTTACAGAATCGACCTGTCATGACCCACTGGCTTCTGGAGTTGTGCTTTCCAGTGGTGATTTTCAGCAAACATTCCAGGAACCCCCGGGAGCCACTGCTCCAGTTGCGTGGGCACACACACTATTGGACGATAGCCTTTTAAATTCGCTGAGGTCCTTCTGCTTTGCCATGTTTGTTTCTGAATAGTTGAATGCACTTAACCATGTACAGGCTAGGCAACTGTCTTATTTACTTACATTTCAGTCAGTATTTAGACTGTGAGCTGGGTCAGATATGTAATGAATGGTTGGAGGTTGCATCTGAATATTAGCTATAGGCTTAGTTACCATTCTGGCAGACCTGCATGCACTGAGGAGCAGTATTAAGGGTAGCATTAAGACTTGATGCATGCAGTAAATTCTATGAGCTTGGGCATATTAGCTTCCAGGAAATAATTGCTAGATGTCTTTATTTATTCTCAAGGTTCAAATAAACACTTTTTGAAAGAGTTTCACAGTCTTGCAGTGACCAAAACAGTTCCAACCTACCACCTGTGCATACCTGTAATACCACCTGCATTCCATTGAATCTACAAAAACACCCCAAGAAATAGAAATGAAAGCCTATCCCAGCATCAATTTACATACCCACTGTAGACGACTCGGCCAGGTAAAACTACAAGCAGCTACCATGAGGATTCAATTTTTATTTCAATGACACTGTCCTGCTTAGCAGCTTTTGAAAAGTACCAGCTAACAAAAAAATAAACAACAGCTGTGATAAGTGATATTTTTTGGTATTGTACAGTGTTATTGTAGTTTTTAATTGCACTGTAATTCAAATTAAATCCTATGGGTAAGTCAAGTGCATTTTGTTAATGCCTTCATTGTTATGAGCTTAGCTGGTTTAGTGGGGGTGTTTTTTTGTACTCCATTGTTACCCATGTGTGAAAGCAGTTTTCATTTCTCATTTTTAACCCTCTTTTGTTGCATGAGTCACAAAGTTATATGGCAATTCTGGGTATCCAGAAGTCTTTGCTAAATGGATTGTACTCTGCCAACACTGTCATCAGTTTTGGTTTAATTTAGATCATTTTGCTTTACTCTTTCGAAAATGTAGATGTATAAAAAGTACATTTTCATTGTGGTCCAAGTACATTTATTGAAATTTATGGTTTTGATAAAATCAATATGTAAATTGCTTTTTAGGCCCAGTTTAAAATAAATTGCTTGCCTTGCTGATGACAGGATCTGTGTTTCCTTGTGTTGTTTCCAAGGAGACAAAAGAGTGAATTTAAAGAACAGCCTGATGTATGTGGGAGTGTGTGGGGGGTGGAGGTAGAACAAAACTAATCTAAAGCAGAAATGATGAGCTATAAAATGAAACCTTGTTTGTTATTGTTATTAGCAGGTTTTGGGGGAAGTGGATTCTATGGAATTCTTCCTGGAACATTTACATTTTAGATGATTCTTTGTGAAAGCTCAGTACTTTGTGCTTCTTGAGTATGTGCTTCTTTAGTATTTATAAAAACAAAAATTGTCTAGTTCAACAACAAACACACCCACACACACAAAGTGAAACTGCAGCTGCCGTGAATAGACATAACCTGACTAGGACACATTTCCAATATTTCCCAGAATGAAAATTTCAACACCACAACGAGGATTTGAAAACAGTATAAAACTAAATGGCTTCCAAATAACACGCTTTAAATGTAAGTGCTTTACAGTGCCTTTTGTGTCCAGTTGCTGGCAGTTTTTGTAAATGTACCTGCCACCTGCTGGCTGGGAGAAGTGTCATTTTAGTTCTGCTAACCTTTTAAATCTCACAGACAAACACTGCAATGGCTTGCAAGCTTTTAATGCAACCATCCCTGAAAGCTTCACAAAAAAACTAATTTCAGCTTTTATAGCATTGCATAGTCTGTACATACAAAATGTATTCAAGAAAGGGAATAAGCAACCTAAGCATATGTACAGTACTTCATCTATAACTTAGAAAGAAAGTGAACCGGGATTACTAACTGAGTCTGATGAGTTAACATTATTCAGTATTAGAAATATATATATATATTGTGACAAAGCACAACTCACTCGGGTTCGTTGCCCCTTTAAAAATACGACCCAGAACAATGAAATGGATTTTTAAGCGCTGGTGCGCTATTTTTAATAAACACAAAAATCAAACACACAAAACCAAATAAACACCTAGCTCTTATCGAGCACTAACTACACACACAAGGAACCTAACTAACACAGGACGGCTAAGCCATTTCCCTGCCCCAAAACTTAATTAAACCACACAGGTTTGACACAGCACTTACTTCTGTCTGACTGCTTGGAGACAGAGCACACTATCTGCCTCCTTCCATACAACAGCAGCCTAGAGCAGACTGACTGCTCTCCTTATAAACCCTGCACCTGGCTCTAATTTACAATCATAGCCAGGTGCAGGTGATAATTAACAATAAAACAATTAACAGAAAACATTCCGCACATGTTTTTACTGCAGAGAGGTTTTAACCCCCTCCCTGCTGTCTCACACATCCCCCCCCATGTCTTTTCAAGACACCGGCCATACCATGGCCACCTCCCTCCACCCTTAAAAGACCACCCAGCCTCAAGTCCAGCAATGTCCATTGCCGCCCTCTTCCACGGGCGGGCTTGAGGATGGGTCGGTCCTTCCGGCGCTGCCAGGAAGGGACCGCAAACCGGCGACACGGGACCCCACCGGGCTAACAGGGCCGACCGAAGCGTAGGCCGGGGCACTGGAGGATGCCGCAGTGGACACAGGTCTTCCCCTGGGAACTGGCGCAGTGATGTCCGATCACCCAGGGGGAGCGAAGCAGCTAACAGGGGGAGCAACAGCGACGTCTGGCAGCAGCCCAGCGACGTCTGGGTGCTCGGGGAGAGCGGAGCAGGTAACCAGGGGCAGAGCTGTGGCCAGTGCTGCAGACTCCTGGGCTCCAGGTCCAGCACAGGGAGGTCCAGGAAGACCGGCAGGGTGTCCAGGAGCAAGGGGTGAGGGACTGGACGCAGCGGCGCCGAACTGGACTGTAGGGGTGGTGGTCGGGGCTGTGGTGGAGGTATGCTTTTCACCTCCTCCCCTCTGGGCTCCTGAAGCGGCGGCTCCTCCCCTCTGGGCTCCGGAAGCGGCGGCTCCTCCCCTCTGGGCTCCGGAAGCGGCGGCTCCTCCCCTCTGGGCTCCGGAAGCGGCGGCTCCTCCCCTCTGGGCTCCGGAAGCGGCGGCTCCTCCCCTCTGGGCTCCGGAAGCGGCGGCTCCTCCCCTCTGGGCTCTGGAGCTGGAGTCAGCGGGGTACCTCTTGCTTGCTCCCACTTTTGGAGTAGCAGGTCTAGCTCTGTCAGCTCCGGATCCGGTAGCCCCCACTCCTGTCTCCACTTCTTTGTCTGCTCTTTCTGAGCAGCGGTGTTACGATTGATCATTGCGATCAATTCTTTAAAATCCATTTTCTGGGTCGTAGGGGTGCCCACACTCTCTGCCCGCATTCTCCACCATATGTGACAAAGCACAACTCACTCGGGTTCGTTGCCCCTTTAAAAATACGACCCAGAACAATGAAATGGATTTTTAAGCGCTGGTGCGCTATTTTTAATAAACACAAAAATCAAACACACAAAACCAAATAAACACCTAGCTCTTATCGAGCACTAACTACACACACAAGGAACCTAACTAACACAGGACGGCTAAGCCGTTTCCCTGCCCCAAAACTTAATTAAACCACACAGGTTTGACACAGCACTTACTTCTGTCTGACTGCTTGGAGACAGAGCACACTATCTGCCTCCTTCCATACAACAGCAGCCTAGAGCAGACTGACTGCTCTCCTTATAAACCCTGCACCTGGCTCTAATTTACAATCATAGCCAGGTGCAGGTGATAATTAACAATAAAACAATTAACAGAAAACATTCCGCACATGTTTTTACTGCAGAGAGGTTTTAACCCCCTCCCTGCTGTCTCACAATATATATATATATATATATATATATATATATATATATATATATATATATAGAAAGTATTACATAATTTAGAAGCAAGACTAACAGCCCTGCCAACACTGTCTAACAGGCCTCAGTAAAGTGCTGGCTGTGAATTTCCAGTATGATTGTGTTAAAATGGTTTGCAGCATGGTGCTCAGAGCAGTAGATATCCCATATCTACAGCTGCCTCAATCCCAGCATGGAAAAGGTTCCTACATTTTTAAACAGTAAATAGATTAATTAATCCAATAACGCTGTGGCTCATGCTGACCCAGAGATGGCTTTGCCTATGAGATATTAGTGATGTGCTTCCTATATTAATGTTCATGTTTGTTTCATGACTCGTGTTTTGATCAAATGGAACATGAGCCTGAAGTAGACTGATTTTAAAACCCAAAGCAACATCACTAACATGATGGTCAATGCTGTGATATCATGCACATTGTTAGCAAGGGGCTTTTGAAAAGCTATATGCTTCTCAAAGTCTAAAATCTAATTTTACTGGATACGTATGATATTTTAATCCCCCTTAAGCCGGGGAGGAGGGGGTGGGGGTGGGGGTGGGGGGTTATTCCTTAGGACAGTTTTGCTATTTTGTTCCCTACTGAAATGCTAACTTTTGTTGGTGCATTGTGTTTTTGTAAAAATGTAGTACTGGGGAATTCTGCTAATAGTAACTTTATTACCTTTACTTTAGTGATCTTAATAATAAAGGGGTCAATGAATATAAAGGTAAATAGTGGTATTGTTTAGATGTGCCGCTGTTTTATATAAAGGTTTGGAATTGAATGCTGTCTGTGATGATGTTCAGTTCTCCTAGAACTCCTTTAGTTAAGTACATTTTATAAGCTTTTCAATTTTACATGAACTTTATACTTCCAACCAAGGTTAGGTTACTTACACAATACAGGCATGGCACAAAATAACAGTACAAAAAACATTTAAAATGATTGGAACAAACAAATGTCAATGTGGCAGTGTTTTCATTTTGGGGTTGTACAAAATACATTTACAGATGCATTCAATGTAATATAAGGAGAGGAGTGGGCTGTTCTACCATTGCATTTAACAATGAGCCTTTTTTCTTATATTGGTACCCACTGCATTTTATTTGGTGATGCACTTGGAATGTTTGTGCTTATTCCTCATAATTCCATAAATGTTTCCCCATTAAAAAAAATAAATACATTAAAATACAAATCTGCTCCCTCTGCAGTTTTAATAATCTAGTTTTAGTATTACTTTTCATTTTTAATACCAGTGTAGGGCCAAGAAAGTGGTACATTGTCAGAATGTGGTATGCTATCTATCTATCTATCTATCTATCTATCTATCTATCTTGCATTTATATAGTGCCCTTCATGTGTTCACATCACGGAGCGCTTCACATAGAAAGAACAAGGGACAGTTCTAACAGTTAAATGGCCGCTCTGAACAGGAGGGTTTTCAGTAGCCGACCAAAAGAAAAAGTTGAGTCTGCATGTCGGATTTGGTCAGGGAGGGCAATCCAGGCTTTTGGGGCATAACAGCAGAAAGCTCTTGAGACGAATGTTTTGAGATTAAATCTAGGGTTCTGTAGCATTCCTGTGCTAGACGATCGCAAAGTGCGCTTTGGAGCATTTTATAGTCAATGCGGGACTTCACAGGGAGAAGGTGTAGAGACTTCAGAACAGGGGTGATGTCCTTGTTAGAACTCTAACTGTAGAGTTTTGAAGCAGTTGAAGTTTTTTCAAGGTGCAGTTGGTAACACGCCTTGTACCCTGTCAATGCTGTGATTGAGTACTGCACAAATCACTACGAACAAGACAAACTGTAGATCACCCACAAAATCGTATACGTTTACAATTTTAGATAACCCAATGTGTTGTTCATCGGTTAAAGTCAAAAAATGTTGCTGAATTGTGAAAAAAAATAATATTAAAATGAACTTTATGGCCCAAACTCAGTACATTGTACCCCTTCAAATGTTTGTTTTTTTTGTTTTCTGAGTTAAAATAATTTGTGCATGCCTGGGCAAGCGCAGTAAAGTGTACCACAAAACAACTCCACATCTGTATTTTCAATTAATGTCATAGCAGTGTTTAATCAACAAAAAAATGGAGCATGAGCACTTTAAAAACATCCTGCCTCTTTATGGTCATGCTGGGTAAGGTTTTGTATAAAACACATTTTGCAAAGGTTTGTGTTATAGGACGGCGAACGTCTGCGTATGGCAGAATATCAGCACGAGCAGAAATGAACTGATCAAGGCTGAAAGCGGAGGTTCAGTTAAGCACTATGAATGTCGATATAACCCATACACAGATGCTCCAAATCCTATAAATCTATAATATACTGATTTATTATGAAGATACAAGTTAAAAATCCAGCCATGTTTGTTTTCAAATCATTACCAACCTTTATTTAGTCAATAGTCATTTTTTTAAAAAAGAAGGAAAAAATTTATGACGAAGGAAAAAGTTTATGACGAGTATACCGTTAAGTGGGTGAGGTATGCGGTTGATTGTGACGTCATAGTTTTTTAAAGGACTTTTCAGTTCAATTGTATTCCGAGAGTTACCTCAAGAAGCTAGTGATGTCAACCGTGCAATTGGGCAGCAGTGTGGAGTAGTGGTTAGGGCTTTGGACTCTTGACCGGAGGGTCGTGTGTTCAATCCCAGGTGGGGTACACTGCTGATGTACCCTTGAGCAAGGTACTTTACCTAGATTGCTCCAGTAAAAACACAACTGTATAATGAGTAATGTTATGTAAAAATAATGTGATATCTTGTAACAATTGTAAGTCGCCCTGGATAAGGGTGTCTGCTAAGTAATCAATAATAATAATAATAATGGAGAATACAGAACTGTAAAAACTGATGGTTGATGTCATGAATAGGGTTTCTCCTTGATGTGTTGTGGAATACCCAAAAGTGAAATATTGGCTGAAAGATCCTGAGCAGTTAACATTATTTATATAATACTGACAAAACTCTCCAGAAACTACTGTTGAAGGTGTCTGCAATCTGTATTTTTTCTCTGGCAAGAAGTTACTGTTCTTAAAGGGTTAACCCTTTAAGCCTTTTGCTGAAATCTTTTGTCTGATCAAGTGCTATAGTGTGTAATGTTCTGTAAACCCATTCTTATGGTAATGAGGTTTCACCTGGCAGCCAGGTTGTACTATTATAACCTATCATCTTCCTTGTGCTTTGTTATCACATCCCCATGAGGGGATAGATAAATACAGTCCCCAGAACAATGCTGTTTTCTATCACTGTGAAGAGTTTCGCAGTCAGGATGACCTGGGATATAATGCCGCATTTTCAATATGGCACACAATTTTCAATACATGTTTTTTTCCTGGACAGTCATGAACTCTTCTCTGCTCATTCTCATGTTTCCATCTGTTTTATCAGCATTAGGGTTGGGCAGATAAATTAATCATATTGTCAAATATTGTTTGGTTCATCCCAACAGTTGATTCATCCCAACAGCTGTAAAAATATAAAATGATCAAAGACCAATGGAAAAGGTAAAAGGTTTCACACAGCAGTAATTCCGATACTGGGAGCAAGATTGAATCATTAGGTAGGAGTCTCCTGTCAGGATGCCTAATGTCAGGGGTGGCGTTGAGCCTCATATTGGCTTCAGTCTTAATAAGAGATAAGGAAATATATTTTAAAGCCTTCATTATCTTTGCTTTAAATGTATTGTTTTACATGTTTTTTTCTTGTTTCATGTGCATGATGTTGATCCTTAGACATTGCGTTAGATAGGCACAGGAAGTAAAGAGGGATGAATCGTCCTTGTATAATCATAATGGAGCCTGCCGGCGAGCTGTGTAACCGCATTAAAGGGTTTTATTACCAGCACATAAGAGTACTTGTTTTAATAGCAGGTGAGGAGCTTAGGAACATATAACCTAATTGGAACATATTTTACTGGGGGCCAGTGGGGAAATATCTTTTTTATTAAAGCACATACATGGAGATCTAGACCTTAACTGCTATTATATATTGATTAGCACTTGACAAAACATTGCCCTCTGCACTAATAACTGCACGTTTCCATCCTTTAGAGAACGAAAAGGCCTCTATTTAATTTCCTATGCTTTTCTGTCAGCAGGCTGGTGGTACATGTGGTCCTGAATGAATTGAGAAAGAACCAATCCAATGATGACTTAACAATGTTCCAATGATGTCACAGTAGACCTGCCCAGTTTAGCAGTAAAGAGGGACTAAAGAATTAAGCTGAAATACTATCCCCAGTGTTTAACTCATTGGTACCAATGCATTTGCCCTGCATGTGATGGTATATATATATACATTTAAAATCTGGTGGTTTGAGGGAGACAGGCTACAGATGGCATGTCAAGTTGTAGCAAAAATATTTGGTGGCCCCATTCAGTATTGTGTTATGGTGTAGATTTTTGTTCACCGCAATTAAATTGGTCTTCATGATTTGAAGGATTTGGACACAAGATCCTCTTTTCTTGGGGGAGTTAGCAATAGGTAAGTTTCCCACCCAGAAAGCATGAAACTTTACTTGGCCTTGTTTAAAGCTGTTTGTCTACTTCTCCTGCCCTAACCAGGTGTTTCCCCACAGCACACAGAACCTAAAGGGAGCCTAAAGGGAGTTGATGTGCCCACTTCTCCTAGTAAATGATCTGAATTTTCTGTGAAGGGAAAGAGGAAGGGAATTGGCTTGTATGTTTTAAAAGAACAACAATAAGTAATATACTGTATATGTGATATTGTCTGTGTGTGTGTATATATACACGTGTGTCAAAATCTTTATGTAATTTTTACCAGTTTCAAATTCAGGAGCCCTAAATCTTAACTAGGCCAATATGTTAGTCTTCACCAGTGGCTGAGCCAAGACCAACATTATTTTTATTTAACAATTTGGTTGAAGGAGAGTCCTTAAATCATTGATAAATTGAGTGCCCGACACCTAAAGCAAGAAGAACAGTTATTGACTGAGTAAAGGGTTTGCACAAGCAGTTTCTAATGAGGCTCGTCTTTTAATCATAGGCAGAAATAAATTAATAGAACGACAAACAGAAGACAACAGGCCATACTGTACTGTACATCAGTGTAGCTGTCAAAATACTGATCTTTTATCAAGCCAGGGTCCTCACAGGTTGTCTGTGAACTAAAAGAACGAGCGGTCTGGCTTTTGTCAGCATGGTTAAAGTGCTAAACTTGCCTGACCTGTTGAAATGTAAAATGCCAAGAGGTTACTATTGAAACAAATGCAAGGCAATCGCTGGTATTTTCCCTTGACTTTCTGACAAGATGCTTCAAGAAAGCTAGATCAAGCTAACCCCCTGGCATTTCACTCAATGCTCTGTGTTTCTTATCCATCTACACAGTACACAGTTCTAAGCCACTCATGAAAAATACCTGCTGTGTGACTTGGACCAGGAAAAAGTATTGGAAGAGGAACCATTACTTTTTTTTTGTTTTCTCCAAAAAGTATTTTTAAAACATTGCCCTCTGCACTAATAACTGCACGTTTCCATCCTTTGGAGAAAGAAAAGGCCTCTATTTAATTTCCTATGCTTTTCTGTCAGCAGGCTGGTGGTACATGTGGTCCTGAATGAATTGAGAAAGAACCAATCCAATGATGACTTAACAATGTTCCAATGATGTCACAGTAGGCCTGCCCAGTTTAGCAGTAAAGAGAGACTAAAGAATTAAGCTGAAATACTATCCCCAGTGTTTAACTCATTGGTACCAATGCATTTGCCCTGCATGTGATGGTATATATATATACATTTCAAATCTGGTGGTTTGAGGGAGACAGGCTACAGATGGCATGTCAAGTTGTAGCAAAAATATTTGGGTAACCCATTATTTGAAGAAAAGCACCAACACTTCAAAGGAACACATATCTATAAACTGTACCTTTAGACCTTCATGTTAAGATGCAGTCTTTTACCCTGGTCTTTACAGACTTATTGGCTAGACGGCTGATTTGGTTTGAAGCAGACCATAACATTTTTAGTAAACCAGGGGACTTATCTTAAGCTGAAACAAATGTACACTCGCTACATCCACTGAATAAAAAAAAACAAAAAAACTTAATTAGCTTGTGTTTCCACGCCTACATTCAACTTCCCTTCATTTTGTTAAAAAAAACCCATACGCTCTCATTTTCTTTCATTAGTACCTTAGTACCATTGCTACTTAAAAAGAAATGTAGATATATTTTCATGAGAAATACAGGTATTTGGGTCATTCCAACTCAAGTGAACCAAATTCATGGGAGGAGTTTCCTCCTTTTTCAGCAATGATACATGAAACCACACGTGATTGAATCGAATAAAGGGGAGGGATGCGTGCATGTAAAAGAAGAGGTGTGTAACTCCATGCCCCATACGGCATGAAGGTGTCTCAAACAGACCTGTCTCCATGTGGGTGATTCATTTCAATGCTTGTTTCAATGGGTTTTCCAACACAAAATGTAATGCATGACATTGATATATAGTGCTAACCATCCCCCTTGGTTCACTTACAGCCCTTTGTATTTTGTGTTATAGCTCTCAGTTACCTTGTCCTCCCAATCCCGCTTATTTCCTGTGTCTTGATTTAAATATTTGTTATTCTGTAATTGTCTTAATATTGTTGGATATTGATTGTCTTGTATTTCTGTAAAATACCAAAAAGGGGTCCCTGAGTGGCTCACCTGGTAGAAGCGCAGCCCTATGGTGCGCAGGGTGAATCATACAGCGCAGGTTCACATCCTGGCTGTGCGGAGTATGTCGGTCTTTGCTAGGGATTCCAAAGGGAGCGGCGCATTGACTCTCCCGTGGGTTAGGGAGGTAAAACCGGTGGGGACTGTGTCTCCTCATCGCTAAACAGCGAACCCTGCTGTCCTGTGAGCTCAGAGCGGACACCTGCAGGGCTGGCCTTTTTCCTCCAGAGGCCGGTAGCTTGCTGACATCCGCTCTCGAGTTCCTGGGTGAAAAAGGTTGTGGCATTGGAGGACGCCCACTGAACCTTCGGGTCTCCTGGGCTGCGGTGAGGAGAAAAGTGATTGGGAATTCCAAATTGGGAGAAAATCAGGGGAAAAATTATAACTGGGCACAGTAAAATAAAAAAATAAAATAAAATAAAAAATTACCAAAAAAAAGCAATAATGTTGTAACACCAGGGAAGATGGTCTGATTGTTTAAGAAAATTGCATGGGGATGAAGGGACCCAACACTAGACAATAAATAATTGCAACAACTTGCTGTTGTCAATGACCGACCTGTCAAACTTATCTTCATTAACCGACTGTGGAACATGGGTTTGTATCAACTTTTTATTCACAGTCATGCACTATCAACTCCACCATGCACAATGCAGTAATACTATGTTCTACTAATAAGGTGTCAGCCTTGAACTCACTGGGCGCCTGGACAGCAGGGTTCACTGTAGCATGATGAGGAGAAACAGTCCCTGCCTGTTTTGCCTAGCTAATCCACAGGAGCGCCAAAGCCAATGCGACGCTCCCATCGGAATCCCCAAAGAAGACCGTCAATTTCTTTGAATCCCTTAACAATTTATATATAATATATATATATATATATATATATATATATATATATATATATATATATATATATATGTACTGTAACTATAAAGGTGAACTAAATAATAAGTGTGATGTTTCCATTGGGCAATTAAAATAAACAATATAAATACCTTGAGCAGGGAGAGATACACTCTCCTTGCCAATGGTGCATTCCCCTGTAGAGTGCAGTACAGGACAGCCGCCAGTCTGCATAGCCTTTGTTTTTCATATTATTTTAGCAGTCAGTAAAGTTTTGCCGTTTATAAGGTATTTAAATTGATGATTTATTTTTGTTACTCACAACATTACTGTAATTATTAACGCACACGGTCAATATTATATTTAATTAGATAGAATTTGTATTTGATACATGCATGTTGTGTGTGAAAAGAAATAGACCGACTGCATTCTTCCCATGATTATTACCAGATGCTAGACCGACTAGAATTTGGTAATAATCTCGATTGTATAGATGTATCCTGATTTATGGCTTTTAGTTGTCACTTTCTAGGACATTCCTTTCCATACGGATATGCCTGATCAACTAGATTCAGGGAGCTGACTGTAATGACAACTGTTTAGATGCTGAGTCCTTGCTTTTATTTCATTTTTCATTTGTTGTGGATAGGGAGAGTTTTAAGTTCTAAACTTAGCTTCCTGGAGGAATAATGAACACTACTCTAAACTGAATGAGACGATAGAGAGCTATGTGTAGACAGTAAAACCTGTATAATCTGGCATCGCTAGGGACTAGAAAATTGTGCCATATTACACAGTGTGCTGGATTACAGAGGTACTGTAAAATCAAATACTGTACCAAAAGGTATAAATTGCAACTTATCTGAGCACTTAAAAAAAAAACTCTATTACAGTGCATACAGTAGGAATACTGTAATCCAAGGAACTATCTCCGTAATGTAAAAAGGATTTTACAGGAGAGGTATCATACCCCCGGGACATGTGGGTATTTACGCCTACATATTTGAATTTTACACAGTGCCAGACAGTAAGATTTACATTGATTTTAGACAGACGAGACTTATACAATTCATGCCAGATTCCAGAATAGGCTGTTTATAGAAAGGCTGGATAGGTTTTACTGTAGATTGATGATCTGGCTCACTCTGAATGCTAGGCAAGTTGAATGTTGTTTTACATAACTGGCAAAGTGCCAAGTCACCTGCAGAATGTGCTTGTTATTTCCTCATTGTCTTCGGCGAAGTTGTTTTGAATTTGTTGCTAGAATGCCTACCAGGAAGTCTTGAATAAATTAGCCACCTTTGTGTCTGACACATGACTCAGTCCCACAGTAGACTTCTTTCTTAATGACACTTGTAATTGTTTTAATGTTGCTGTTCAGCATCCTCTTGAGCAGCAACCCTAGATATTGTATTGATACTATTTTTTATCTTTTCCATTCAGTGCTTGCTCATCGAATCAAGCTTCCAGAAGCATGTGCTGGCATTGCATATCAAAAGCATCAAGCACTGATTAGTAAATCTGTACTTTTCTTAGTCTTGTTTGCTGAGTTCTGCTTCAACAATTTAAAGGCAGGAGGGCATCAAACAAGCTTAGGGGTAACCCCTGAAGCATGCATATTAGTACTGTATGCTTGTTTGTTCTACTTGTGCAGTTAAAACACGTAACGTGTGTGGTTTTATTATTTTGTTTATCATTCACAGATTTCTAAATAGGAAAGCTTTTCAGTTAGTGTAATTGAATATTATTGTGTCACTTATAATTGATACTCACAGTGGATATTGGAGAGCTTGCCTTATTGCCATAGCAATATAAAAGGTGTTTCAATTTGAGCATAGAGTAGACTTTTAATAAACGTTTTACCCATAAGTAATCCTTTAAACAATTTTGTAGTATACATTATTTATTATTTTTATTTATTTAATAAACCAGGAGATTTAACCATTGAGACCGAGGCCTCATTTAAAAGGGGGTCATGGATATCAATAAAAAGACAATTACAAAGTACAAACAACACAGTAAAAATATATATGGTTTAGACTTAATCATACAGAGATGAAAGAACAGAGTAAATAAGACATGTATCTATTTCTTTATGTGGACTGAAGGGGAAGCATTGGCAGGAGGTTCTAAATAATTCCCTAATACAATCTTTAAAATCAGCGAAGGAGAGATTATCAAATTCCATCTTCATACTATGATGGAAACAGTCCCACGTCTTCAGGAGTTGATGTGCAAATGATAATTCTCCCACACGATTTCAAGTAAATGTTTCTTTTTACATCAGTGTTCCCAATCCAAACATCCTGAGACAGAAGGTTTTGAGATTAGTATATTACTGTTTATTTCTTTTTCACAGTTCTGTTTTAATTGCATGCCTAATGGACCATGCCGCTACATGAGGCATAACTGTATTAATCCTGTGCTGTAACAAACATACTGTATTTTCCACTCTGTCACTGCTTTTTTGTTTAGAGTTGAATTATCACTGGGGAGTCAGCCCCATCCAGCTGTGATATTGGAAATGATAAACAACCCCCTGCTGTCTCTATGGAGCTTCAAATTAAGATCTCTGTTTACTTGATAAATGTGTTTGAGATATCACGAAATGACTTGCATTGTGTTCAATCTGCTCTGTGTTCAGTTTAAGCAGGATGACATCTCTCTTGATTTAGGTTTATTATTATTGATCACACAATAAATGCATTCATACTATTTTAAAAAAGCTCAGAGAAGAAACATTGGTTTTAATTTAATGATCCAGGATACAGTAAATGTATACACATGTGAAAAGTATAGTAAACTGCAAAATTATTGTATAAATGTAAACATCAAAAATCATAAATTAAAGGGCAGTAAAAAAAAAAAAAAGAGGAACATTAAAATTTGAAGCTACCATTTACTGGAGCAAACGTTCGATTACTTACCGGAACCCTGGTTCCCTGAAAGAGAAGACAACCACCAAAACATTAGTAGGTAGCCTATTAGTAGCCTATTGGTAGGTATTTACTGAGCTCTTTATATCAGAGCTGCCGATAGGCCCCTTCCTGGGGTGACATCCTCTGTCCCGCCTACCGAGGGGTTAAACCAGTCAGCCCACGGAAGCCATTTCTCTTTTGCATCGAACCCATGAGGGTGACCGATGCGACCTCGCTGGTTGATCAAAACAGGAGCTGGTGGTCTTCAAATTGAAATGGAACGTTAGGTTGCTTACCAGAACCCTGGTTCCCTGAAAGAGAAGATGACCACCAACCAGCGAGGTTGCATCGATGCAAAAAGAGAAATGGCTTCCGTGGGCTGACGGGTTTAACCCCCCCAGTAGGCGGGACCGTGGATGTCACCCTAGGAAGGGGCCTATCAGCAGTTCTGATATAAAGAGCTCAGTAAATACCTACCAATAGGCAGGCATATCCCATAAGTAATGTTTTGGTGGTCGTCTTTGAATTGAAAGGTAAACACTTTTAAAGCTCATGACTTTCAGCGATAGCTGCGTAGTAACAGTCTTGGTATTGGGTGCTGTGATCACAGAGTATTAACTGAAGCAGATCAGTAATTAAACTGTCAGAAGCTAATCACTTATCACTTGCTGTAATATTCTGCTGCTACAATTACTGACAGATTAGTTAATTACCCTGTAGAGATTAACCCTCAAAGTAACAGCGGCAAGGTTTACATATTGTTGTGAGCATTTCTAAGTTCACTTTATAATGCTAAGAAGGAGAAATCTTGTTTTTCATTATAAAGTACAATACACACAGTTCTGACAAGAATTCTGATCTAATGTGAGATGCAAATCTGATTAAGAAATTAATAACACTACAGCACTGTACAGTGATAATTGGGGAGCCAACCCCACAGTAAATAACTGAGGGTTAATGTGTGACCCCACAAAGCTGCTTCCTAGCAACAGTATAGCTGCTTGCATTTACTGCCTCCAGCACTTCCTTCAGCTCTGTAAAGCTCCCTGAGCACTGCTAGTCTGAGGAAGAGGAAGGCACTGGCAGCTTGTAATCCCTTACTTCCAACAATATGTCACACCTTCTGAAGATCACGACATACTGTAAAGGCACATTTAAGTGGGATAATAGATCAATGCTGCAAAAGCCAAGTTTAGCCCTACTTCTGCTCCAGTGCTTCCCCCTGTTTTAATCATCTTATGAACGTTGACCATGCTGAAAGTTACATTTTATTATGACATCATGCATACAGAGCCCGGAATCCTCACGTTAACAGGCTCATATCCTTTCTCTTATGTAATGATAGTGTTCTAATGATGTTACTGTTTTAGAATACAGACACCTGTAGAATGTTTGCCGTGTGAAAATGCTCTTCTTATGCTTTGTTGCTTTTCTCTCCTTTCACCTACCACAATTGCATTACCAGCTGTCATTTGAATTTAATGTTTGGATTTTAAAACACGCTCACTTAGATGAGACAGTACACACAGAGATGGCATAGTCACTTGGGGTACAGTATTTATCCAAACATGCTAGCAGACTGATGGGTTTTGGTATTGGCACAGGACAAACCACAGGGAGCACAATGATGTAATATTTAACCCATTTTTACCAATACAGAGGGTCCACCTCCAGTCTCTACCTCAGCTGACATGGAGTCTAGTTACCACTGGGCTAACATATGATCTATGCAGCCCAATATCTTTTGAAGCCTTTGAGGCTTTTGAAGTAGAAGGTGGCCATATTGAACATTTGTTGGGACTTCCCGGTCCTCATTTTTTATTTTCTGTCTTCTGTTTGTGTTTTGAACATTTGTATATAATAGTTTATTAATCAAATGATATGCATAATAGATTCTATGTATCTTTTATTGGATTGTGCTCGCCATGGCTTGGTTGTGCCAGAAGTCAGCACTCTGGTTTGATTAGATAAGTCACTGAATGCCTTCTATTGTATAAGAAGCAGTGTGGAGTAGTGGTTAGGGCTCTGGACTCTTGACCGGAGGGTTGTGGGTTCAATCCCCAGTGAGGGACACTGCTGTTGTACCCTTGAGCAAGGTACTTTACCTAGATTGCTCCAGTAAAAACCCAACTGTATAAATGGGTAATTGTATGTAAAAATAATGTGATATCTGTATAATGTGAAATAATGTATAATGTGATTTGTTGTAACAATTGTAAGTCGCCCTGGATAAGGGCGTCTGCTAAGAAATAAATAATAATAAGAAATAATCCCCAATTGTTCATAATAAGGCTATTTCTTCAAGGGCTTTTGGCGATCTTGATAGAACACTTCATCTGAGCTCTTGCAATTTTATATTTAACCAAAAACCCTGGGAGGAATTACAAATGAACTGCAGCGGTATTATGAACAGTTAGGGGTACATTATTTCTTAATACTGTAAAAGGCAATTAAATTACAGCCTTACATATAAAGTAGGAGTACATTATTTGTTATACTTAGTTGAAAACAATTTGACTTTCTATGGCTTCTCACATTTGCAATACATTTTTATATTGCTCAATTTTTTTCACTGCATTTTCCTGAATACATTTCTCTCATGAATCAAAATCATTTGAAATCTGGACATAAGTTTGTATTACCTACAGCTGCCATGCACAGTCATACTGTCTTGCAGGGGTCAGGCAACACTTGTAAACAATAAGGCTGTGAAATCCAGTAGTTTATACAGATGTAAATGCTTACTACTACTGTAATTATGAAGGGAATGCTCTTTTAGAGTTGGATTTCAGTGACTGCATAGCCCCTGTCTTAGGTAATAGCAATTACACTACAGGAAATGCATCATTTAAGCACAAGAAAAGCAATAAACTGGTAGTGGGAAAATAAATTGGTAAGACTGCAGTTTAATCACAGGAGGATTCTTCAGTAGGCTTGGTTAAATTTTCTTTTTTTTCAATTTGATGTCTGCCTGCTTGCATGAATAATACACAAATCAATGGATTCTGTTGCACTTTAAAATTAATCACCTGACATAAAGCTTAGGTCTTTTTAACTTCTGCTTTTGCTTTCTGTCTCGTTCAGCTCTATCAACGTGGCATGACTGCTAAGCAATAACAAAAAACAGAAGAGGACAAAATAACCATTGCATTTTATTCAAGTATTGTAACATAAAATGAAAGAAAAAAAATTGACTGGAATCGCACTGCTTTTTGACATGTAATGCGGGTCTAGTTGTGTAGAATCTTTTCTCAACAGAAAAGTTTTTATTCAATAGAAATCTTCATAGCATTACAATACCGTTGCATTCAACATATTGGGTAGCACGCCATGATTGATATATATATATATATATATATATATATATATATATAATAATCACTTAAACATATTGAAAGTTGCTTAAGCTTACAGCATGATCAACTCATGCACAACTGGCTTGGAGCCAACAAATGATTTCTTCTTTTCTGTGGACTTGCAAGCTTTCATCAGTTATTACACACAGCCTCCTTACAACAGAACCTCTTCATGGTAATTAGTATATATAGCGTTATTGCCTACATATACCCCTACATATAGTATGGAATGTTTCAGAACCTTGAAGTAGCCCTTCATGCCTCGCACTGAAGCCTGTCTGCAAACTAACACCTAGACACTTAAAGAAGAAATATATTAATGCAGAGAGCCGCAATGTACTAATTTAAATATCATTTGCGTCACTTTAGCGAGATCTCTAGCGAGAGTTGTGCGACATTTTTTCAAATAAAATATTGGCAGTTGAGTTGTGGTTTGCTGCAGCAGAGGGTGCCTAAAGGATAATGTCTATACTTTTGAGGGTGCAAGAATCAAAATAACATTGTTTTTGTTAAAACATAAATTTTTTTTGGTATGTGTTTGGAATGTCTATTAAAGCCACCAGCATATTTTACATTTAGGGGAGTCGCTAAGCAAGCCTGAGCAAAGTGGAATTTCTGTTAATGAGCCCAGTAACAAAAGGACCACTAAAAGAGAGACTTTTATAATATTTTGGTGACATTATTGAACATGCATGCCAAATATCCATGAGTGCAGGAACAGTAATAAATGATGAATTAAAATAAAATAAAAAAGAAAATAGTATGCAAATTATGCAAATTATGAGGGCATAGTTGAATTTATATTTATAACGTGTAATCACCCAATTCATTTAAATATGAAATATTAATTATTGCTAGATGACACACTTACTCATACTGTATTAAACCCCAAACCTGACATGAATTCCTCATGAACATGTCTCTACCCTCTGCACTGTCCCTACAGATGGTTTCCAAATCACTGCAGGCAGTCTACATCCACACAGTTGCTTGGTTGCTCACAGCAATGAGAAACAAAGGCCTGTGGTGCAAAATAAAATGTATTCCCACCCCATTACATCTTTGGAACTAGCATGGACTACCTTCCAAAGTGTTCATGCAGTTTGGTCTTATTGATGAATACTGATCGCACCACTTTCAATTTGGACCATTTTTGCAATGGGCGGCATACACACAATTTGTTGTTGAACAGGGAGATGCAGTTCTGAATTCAGCTCATTCAGTATCCACCTCAACGTATATCACACATGATTTATAGAAACTGAATATCCAATTGCAATGAAATTTGTACACAGCTTATGTAAAGTAACACAATCTGCGTACATATGGAAGAACAGCACTGTCATTTCATATGCATGTTAAACTTAAAGGTCACAAAGATCTGCTTTTTCATAGTACCTATAGTTCTTACTGTATGTAGCATTTACTGCCTTTTATGTCTGCAGTGAGATTACTATTGTTCACTGAACAGCCTAACTAGACCCATCCTTGCAGGTAAGATCACTGTACCCATGGCTCTGTGCAGGCTCAGATGGGATGTAGATCAGCAATCGAATATTAAATAGCTTGCTAGGCCAGCTGCAAAGGATAACATTTTAAAGCTGCCTGACATTTCCCTGCTTGAAATGTGCATCCTGCAATTATTGATATGCAATGCAAGCCCTGCCACTTGTGGTGATATTGAAAACCAAAGCAACATGAGAAAATCAATATTTGATGTGTGAGTAGCTGTGTCTACAGGATCCCAGTTCTGAAGAGCAGTTTTCATTAGCTCTTCTGCATTTCAAATAACACTTCTCACATATTTGTTTTCTACTCGGGCTATGGGGCATTTGGGCTGTCATTTAAAAAAACTAATTCTATAGCAAACTGGGAGTGTGATTTATACAGCAATGTAGTAAATCTCCCCTCCGACCTGTGAGGGCGCTAAGTAGCGAGAACAGAGTACCTTGGACAGATTGGCCTGACAGTTCATTCCCAGGGTTCAAGGGAAGTCGGCCAGCCAGAAAGAGGGCGGAACTCCGGTGCATTAACTCATCGACCCGGAAGGGAAATGATGTGGCAGTCGCGGATTGGAGGGGTGGCTGCACTCATTTACCAAGGGGTCACGTGTGACGGCATAAAAGGGGACGGAGAGACATAATCTGTTCCTTCGGTTTACGAATAGAACCCTGAAGGACCTGTGAGAGAATCTGTGATAACATATTGTGAGTGTTTGTTTGTTTTTGTCACTAATTATTATTATTATTGTTATTAGTAGACGGCTAAACGCGTTCCGGAGCTGTCGCCAAGGGCCAGCACAAAACCCGGAACAACACTGCACTTTTGTCACGAATAAACTTGTATCACTCACCACGAGCACTACTGCACGCACCCGGGACTGGTGACTGTGTTAGTACATTGTGGGGATGGATAAGCTGTTTATTATTTGGGGCTGCAACCCCGTTATTATTTACCCCGTGCACTACACGTTGTTGTGTATTGCCAGGGATTATTATTTGGTCACCAGACCTGGATTAAAAAATAAACTGTTTTCCAACTGGATTATAAACCTCTCTCTGTTGATTACACAGCGCATCACTCCTGCACCTGTACACGATAAACCACTTTGCCACAAGCAAACTGTAAGATTCCCATATCAGTGTACCACAATAGTGACCATATGGACAGTTTACCAGGATAGTTTAGTCTTATAACTTGCATAGCAATCCATTTGTAAATTAGAATCTATTAAATAAAAGGGACAGATAAACACAGTGGTGTTCTGGTAAAAAAATAAATGGTGTTCCAGGCCAGGCAGTGGCCTGGTACGCACTAAGGGTGTGCAGAGATGCCCAGTAGATAACGTGATTATCAGTTATGGTGGTCGTGCAGAAATGTGACTTTATATAACAACTTGGAATATGTCTTATTATTTGTTTATTTAGCAGACGCCTTTATCCAAGGCGACTTACAGAGACTAGGGGGGGGGGGGGGGGTACTGCATAGCTTGTCTTACTTTAATACTAACAATTCTGTGTGTGGGTGTTCTAACCTCAGAAGGGCCAGTTTAAATGTGTACCTGTTAATCGTGGTATTTAAAAGACAGTTTATAGATCCTCATGCTTGTTATAACTGGTGCAATATGAACATTGGATCAATTGCTGCATTTATGCTGCAATTCCATAAAGTTTAAAAAACACTGAATCACTTCAGTGGTCCACCAGCAATTGGATAATTAACAAGTGGTGGCATTTAAAAAAATAAAAAAATAAAAATATTAATTATAATTTATACAGAGAGAGAGAGAGAGAGAGAGAGAGAGAGAGAGAGAGAGAGGGGATTGTGCTAAAAACAACAGCTATCCACCCTTAATTAACAACAACGAAAAGGTCAGCTATAAAATGGTGATTATGAGCTTTTAGGAAACATCATGAACATCATGAAGCAACGCCATTCAAAGGAGCTGAGTCATGTGACGAGTTACCAGTTGCTCTTGTCTTCTTCTAGATAAAATGCTTGCCCAACAACCACAGGGTCACTAGTTTAATCCCTATCTTCCCTGCTTGGAATACTTCTTGGATTACCCGTATCTATTTGAGTCTGGCAGACAACATGTTCTTATTTAGCAACTAGTGCAAACATCCTGTCTGCTATATTGGTATACGTCTGTGCCAAGTCCTTTAAAGAAAAGTTCCAAAAGCATACTTGTGATACTTTTGTAATATCAGTGTATTACCCTAAAGAAATCCAAACAGAACAGCATTACCAGCTGAAATAATAGATTGTGATGGTCCTGACACTGTAGCACACTGGTATTGGGTTAACATTGTTAAAACATTGTAATACCATCCAGATGCCAAAATGTGAAAAGGTTACCACTGTGGTAGCATTCGATGATCAAACATTGATTTGTGTGTAGTAACTCACTGCGCACGTTTGTATTGAACATGCATGTATATGATTCTTCAGATGTTCTGTTTACGTAAGAGGTTTAAACAATTACTACAGCTATGGCCAAAGGTTTTGCATCACCTAGAATGTTAGGATTGAGACATAATTAAAAAAAACAAACAAAAAAAAAACATATGAACAAAATTTAGATATTTTATTTAAACATGTAATCAAAGAAACTACAAAATGATATTGCAAAAGTCTACCGGAAGTATTGTAACACTTGAAATGTATTTGCTTACGATTGTAAGTCGCCCTGGATAAGGGCGTCTGCTAAGAAATAAATAATAATAATAGTACTACAGCATTTCATGTTAGATTTTTAAATGTCTCATTTTTCAATTTGTCATGCAAATATATTATTATTTATTTAGCACCGTTATCAGCTGCAGAGTCACTTACAACATGGATCAGCTGCAGAGTCACTTACAACAATGTCTCACCCGAAAGACATTAAGTGACTTGCTTAAGGTCACACAGTGATTCAGTGAGTGAGCTGGGATGTGAACCAGGGACCTCCTGGTTACAAGGCCTTTTCTTAAATACTGGACCACACAGCCTCCAGGAAAACTAAAAAGCGGTATGTAATTCTGTAATTCAACATGTTAATGTACACTCAGAGTTCTATTTAACATGCCAAGATTTACTTAAAAAACAAAGTGCATCAATCTCTTGCAAGCTTTTATTCCAGGTCAAGCCCTTGCAATGACTACAGAACAGAAACTATTTGGCTCTTAGTAATTTATTGCTGGTATTTATTTTTTATTATCTGTTTCATTCACTTACTGTATATCGCCACTGTCCAAAACATACTATTTACTGAACTATATACTATACAGCGTTTTACAGTATAAATCAGTTAGAGCCAATGCAGATGAGAAATCACAGCCAACTTAAATAGCATAATGGCCAGATGAAATTGACTGGAAGTTATATACTTTCATTTTTCATCAGCTGTATTTCATTAATTAAAGTGTGATTTGAGAGATTTAGCCTTGCAGTAGGGCCTGCCGTATGTTTCAACTTATGCAACTTGTGTGCCGCATAATAAGTAACATTATTGCCTTGTGATCTACAGTGTAGGATTGTTTAGATTTCTTGTATATATAATTTCTGTGTTGTAGGCATCGTCACCATTTCTCGATAAACTGAAAATGGATGCATTGTGCGACTTGAGCGTGAGACAAGATCGTAATGCGTGTGTCACACAATTCGGGCGTGAGACTAGTATAATAGTTAATAACTAGTCTGTAAACGTGGTGCTCTGTCTTTAGATTGTATCTTGTGTGATATATTGTATCTTGTGGCACAGTCAATAAATATCTCTGAAATTGGTTTTCTTTAAACAGGGCCCCCCCTGTAGCAAGACATTTCCAAGTAAATCATTAAAAGGAAATTACCCTATATTGACAAAGTGTGATCGTTTTTATAGCTACATGTTACCAGATAAGTAAGAAACCAACATATGGGACACTTAGCAGTAAAATAAAATAAACACAAACAACAAAACAGACTACCTCCCAAAAGCAACATTAGGCCCTAAGATTACATTCCCTCTTTGTAAGTGCCAATGCAGTTACAGTACATGTCTGCTCCTCATTTGACTCCCAGGTTCAAAGGGCTTTGAGTTGTTCTATGGAAGTGTGGGACTGACACTCCAATGAACCTGGATTGACGATGCTGGGAATCTCTACATTTTCTGTTTTAAACCCCTCATCAATGTCAGTCCCAGCAGGCGATGATTCATGTCTTTCAACACATGTAAGGATCATTTTCACTCACTTAATAATAGCTTGATTACACAGAAACATCCATGTAGATGTGAATGACAAGGCAGACTTCGTCAACCCATGCAAGAATAAGCCACAGCTGGATTCTTTTAGAGCATTTTATAGAATGTGATAATCCCTAGATTCACCTAAACATAAGTGGCTGATGCAGTCTTATCAGTTGTTAATATAACTATGTGTTTCCCTTTCTTTAAGTCAACAAAGTATGAATTTTAAATAGCCTGATGTTAAATAGTGACACTCTAGCCAAACCCTAGATCCTTTTTGTTCGGAAAGGAATTCAAATTAAAAATTAAATCAAACATATAGTATTAACGCTTTTAAAAACATAAATTGAAAATAGCTAACGTTCTACACAGTGGTAAGTATGAGCCTGACCTCTTATGCTGTGAAGTTTATGTGCATATACTCCTGCAGTTGAGATCCCAGAGCCTGTTTCTGTGGTGAATCGCTAACTAACAAATGCAACAGGTACATTTGCCAAACTAACTACTGGCATTTTCAAACAGAAATTAGATTTTTCTAATTGAAAAACATTTTCAAATCACAAATGTACCTTCTCACATTTATTTTTATATGGGCAGGGGTTATGACTCTGACGTTATCCCAGAATTATAAAAATGCATTTCAGGTCTGATTTTAGTTCTGTTAGCATCGGTTCAAAGTTTAAGACACAACTTGGGTTTAGGTAGAAGCAGTTAACAGGGGTGCAAATTGTTTTGAAAATAGGTGCTAAACTGTTTTGAAAGTTTAGCACCAGAGAGCCTAAATTATCAAATCCCTCCCTATTCAAGTCCCCTTCACAACTCCCCACATGACACAAACCTTGTGTATGTGGAGTGTGGTTAGGTCATGTGAGTAGTTCAGACGCAATGAGAAACTATCATCATCCATGGTTGCTAAGGAATAAAAACAAAATAATTCAACGTGTCTACTGGCGGCAGAATTTAATGTTGCTGGCACCAAAGTTGCACCCCTGAGTCAAATAAACTAATTAATTAAAAGTAATTTAATATTAGTTTTATAACATTTATAATGTTTTTGTTACCTTGACCAAAAAATATAGGCACACTTTGTTCTGATGCAAACTGAATGAAAATTGCACTGTTTTAGTTTGCAAATGCAGTTACCTACTGGAAGTTCATGTAGATACACAGTTCCCATTTGAATGTTCCTTTTCGATTGTCTACTGTACCTGAGGTAGACCACCAAATTCTTCTGTCCTAACTGAATTCTAACCCAGGCTTCAAGAGATGAAAGACTAATGCATTAAATCACTTCATCAGTTTTGCACTGGCAGGACTCCAAAGTAACCAATGTGCAACGCAGACCGATTACAAGCTTCAAATGAATATTGATTGCAACAGCATCCAACAGCTGTTAATTAATACACAGACAGTGACATTTTACAGGAAAATATATCAAACACAACCTGTTTGGAGAATAGAGGACTTTCAATCACCACAACAAACAAGTGATAATAGGTTTCATCACATTTTGTGAACATGGCGTTCAATAGCAAACGTATGGCTTTGCCACTTGTGTGATCAAAGTAATGTGTAAAATCAAAAGAGAGAATCAATTTTCAGTATTTCCTCTTTTGTGATTTTAACTGTACTAAGACTGTTAGATGGACTAATCAATCTCAGTTAAACCTGGTAAATCTAGTTTTGTTTTTTCTTATACTGTATTAACTCATGTAACATGGCAGAACATATTTATGTACAATTACATTTAAAGAGGCAAACCAAAAGACTGCAACTCTGTAATATTACCATAACTAGCCATGGGATAAATCATTGCATTTCTCATTGGTATTCTGTTGGATAGAGATGGCCAAGCCTCAACTATTACTAGAAAAGGCTTTCGGTGAGGTGGGGAGGAGAGACCCATGACAGGCTTCATTGAGAGGTAGGATTTATATTTTCATTTATGATTATTACTAGGTGGTTTTAAACTGTGGTTGGTTTGCAGATCCATTAACAGACCACTTCATGACCACCAATGTCAACACAATTGATTTGGAAGACAAAATGCACTACGGTTCTAATATGGAAGAATGGATTAAAATGTAATTATGTTACCACAAATGTACTTTTGACTCGTTTCACCATGGTTACAGAACCATTGCAGGGCCACTTTGGCATTGCCATTGAAGAGAATTTGCTATGGGAACCCAAAGTAACTGGTAAGTGTAGTATTAGGTGTCTTCTGCATCTGCAGGGGACGATTTTGCATTCTTTTCATCAGCAACAACTCACACCAAGCAATCTGATAATAAGCAACAGCCTTTCCAAGTAAACAAACATCCTTTTAGATCACACATATTTCTCTTCTTATCCATTCTCATTTGTCTATTAATAGTGCTGTGTTTTGTGAAAATTGATTAACTGTTGGCCTGTGCATAAGGATGTTCCAATGCCCCAGGCAATTTCAGCTAAAAAAAACACCTTGTTCCAGATGCATTCTGATGTCAGACTAAATTACATCCAAGAGGAAATGGGACCAGAGACTACTGTTGCGCAGCCAGTAATACTGCAGTTCAACTAATTACAAAAGCATATGAGTACTGTGAGATTCTTGAAAAATATTATACACAGCAAGACCTTGCTATTAGCCAGTTAAAGGACCAATAGCATGCAACCGTAATAGGGGTGCGGAGATGGAAATAAGACTCCAATTGCATAGCAGTTTCACCCATTCCTGGTTTTACTACATGCTTGTTTAACCACAGTGCATAGGTAACAAGTTCAGGGGAGTCTTATTAAACTCATAGTAAAAATAGGAATGGCTCAAACTGCTATGCAATGGGAGTTTTTATTTTCATTTCTGGGGTGGCATTAGGCATTACTGATTAAACTACACAGAATGTATTTTAATAAATGTATACCATTGGATTTTGATGGAGTTATTAAACAACAAAACACATTTTTGATTTAATTGCATTATATTGATAGCGAACATTTTTTATTTATATTGTTTATTATTATATATATTGGAGGCCGGCATACTTCTGTATGTACATAAGGTATCTACATACATATGTCATACAATTTTATATCTAAAGAAACCATTGTACTGTTTCGATGAAACTTACTAAGAACATTCACAAATATTACTAGATCTTAATTGACAGTAGTTATGTGTTCAGACTTCCTTTCAAGAGCTCAACAACTTTTAAAATAGTGTGTAGAATATTTATTCCATTGCATTTTTTACTGTGCTGGATTTTTAGGCAGAATATCCTTTTGTAGAACAATGGGCGGATGTTGTTAAGTATACACATTCCTTTTCAGTTTCATATTCATTTAAACATGAAAGGAGACTAGCGATTATCTGCACGGAAACAAGCTTCTTCCTTCTTTATACAATGCATGAAGGTGTACCAAAAAGTATTTATGTGTCATATTTCCAAGGCAGGTTTGGAGAAGGGACATCACAACAGCGGCTTGATTTCAGAGCTCCACAAAGCAACAGCAGTGTCCGTAAAACAGAACGAAATTATCAAGGTAAATGGTTAATTCTGTGTGGTATAAACAGAAAACATGTTGGTTCTTTGTGGGTAATTCAGTCAGTCAATTCTTCAGTAAACAACTCGTGTTTCTGTCTTTGTGGTAGAGTGGCCAAGTGTCTAATGTAGTCAGGAGGCAGAAGGGAGACTCAGAACTTCAGGTTTATTTTAATAAATCAAAAATAACAACAAAAACACAGCTCAACAAGCCAAAATACAAAATGTAAAAACAAGTCATGCAAACAAAAATGAAACAAATCCCTCACCCAAGTTCGTCACAAACAACTCTCTCTCTCTCTCTCTCTCTCTCTCTCTCTCTCCTCTCTCTCTCTCTCTCTCTCTCTCTCTCTCTCTGACAGCAAAACCAGCATGTGGTTCACCAAATGTTCACCAATTATTCAATCACCACCAAAACACACACAAAACACCAACACTTTACAGGCAGAGTGCTTGCTCTGCCACGGTCTTCCTTCACTCATTGAATATTTACAGTTACCCACTCATTGATTTTGTGTTACCATTGATTTTCATTGATTTTGTGTTAAATCTCACCCAGGGCAAGGAGCAGAGCAGAGCAGAACAAAGCAAAGCAAACACTACAATTCTCCTTTATATTTCCTGTAACTACCTCCAGAACACCTAGAGAAGATTACCTGCCAGCCCAGACTCTACAGCTCTGCCTGCTAACAAGTATACCGCTTGTTTCTATACTTGTTCTGCCTGGCCTCCGTTGGATATAGTCTTGTCATATTAAAGACACGGTACCATTTATTTTGTGAACAGTTTTTATTTTTGTTTTCTGTAAATAAATACGCACATGTGGTTAAACTGCTTCCTTTCACCTCGGCCTGCTGCACCACAACACTGCCATTTCACATGCTGACTTACATTTTACAGCATTTCTCATAACTGGGCTAATAAGATAACAATCATATCAATATGGCATAGAAAATCTATTTTACATCAAATAGTAATAAATAAATAAACTTGCTCTGTTTGTTAAAAACTTTACATCAGTTCTCCATTACTCCACCGGGTTACATTTTAATAGCAGTTTATGATTTTTACTCTTGATGTCTTTCCTGCTTTACTAACCATTCTCATTGATCTGAATGAACCTGCTTGCAGAGGGAGGGGAGAACGATCACTGGAACAGCGTGTTCATTGATAATGGTGCTCAAACCCCCTTTTTTGGGGATACTTATTGTGGAGCTCAGTTTATCATTTCATCCAAAAGAATGGCGCCTGTTTATCAAAGCATCCCTATACCTAACATCATGCTACAATGGCTGAGCTCTAGTCAACACTGAAGAGTGCCTCCTACTGAAGACTGAGCCAACAGTATCACTTCATGCACCACCTTTGGAGTCACTCCTGCAGTTACTGACCAGGCCATTTTTGCATAGCTCCAGACATATAGACAGCTCTCTCAGTATTATGAATAGCCTAGTTTGAGGCTGGATGGGCTGCTGTGCTAAAAAGACAAAAGACCTGTGATTATAAACAGGTTGGCCTTCCATTAGTCCCTGTCATTTATACACCAGAGCATGGAGCCAGTGAATGTCTTTATCACACTGTGGACCAGGTGTTGCCAAGATCTAAAGGACTGTGTCTGAGTGCCAGCTGGATAGGCAAATATTATAATAAGACACTTGTGGCAAAAGAACGAAGAATCAGACTATATAGTTAAATTGTATACAAGGCTTGCTCAAAAAGAAATGAAACGCTTGCCATCTGTAGCACACACCTTTGTGGAAGCGGGCTAACCTTAAAATGAATAGTAAAGCAATGGAAATAGCTTCCCTGACATGTCTTCTATAGCATGTAAAAGCTGCATCACCTTATTGAAAGAAGTTTCATGCTTGTATTACACAGCATTCTGTTATGGGTATGTTGTTGTTGTTAAAATATTTAAAGAATAAATCTTAGCTGTGAATTATTGAACACAAAATCCATACACACTGTTTAAGGGGAAAAAAAACCCCAACATAATTCCAAAACACAATAAAAGACAATAAAACCATATTATTGTGGAGCTGTTCTTGTAATTTCATAATTATTCCAACATAACAATGGCAGGTAATAGCAGGGC
Organism: Acipenser ruthenus; assembly: GCF_902713425.1. Lineage (NCBI taxonomy): Eukaryota > Metazoa > Chordata > Actinopteri > Acipenseriformes > Acipenseridae > Acipenser > Acipenser ruthenus. The sequence goes on along the minus strand of NC_081216.1, from coordinate 18,096,248 downwards.
TTTTTTGTAATTAGCTGTGAGAGCAATGAGGTTGAGTATTGTGCACTAACATTTGGGAAATGGACAATGATGCCTTCACGCAGTAGAGTAAGGTGCTGTAATCCAATTAAATTAGAGGCAAAGAAAGCAAGCCAAGTTTATTATAAAGAATGCAGCCATGTGTGCGTGGGTGCAAATACATGCATTCCTTACGGCATAATTATATACTTTATTGTATCAAACCTATTTAGGAACTCATCGGAGATGGATATAATATGGAACCATGACTGACAAAAATAGGTTTGTCCATTAAAAAAGTTACATTGATGAAGTCGAAAAATGTGCTTACTTGTATACTGTATATTAAGTGCAAGCAGTTAATTTTACACAGACCATTACCTACTGTATGCAAATAGCCAAATAGATTATCTTTTTTAATTTGTTGAAAATATGCTATATTCCACCAACAATTCAGGTCACAACTCCAAAACAAAAATAAAGGGTAAGAAAGGATATTTTACAGTTGGTATGTCATGATCTATGGTTGGCATAGAAAGATAAAGATCTGTATTGATACTATGTCCTAGTTTCTGACAGTACGATTTAAATGGTTGTCTATAGTTAGTAGATTACGGTAAAGCATGCTTTGTTATGTATATTCTGTGCATTACGGTAAAGTGTGGGTTTTCCACTCAGAATCTCTGAGTCTACCGTGTGTTTTTTTTGATAAAGCAAACCAACGCGATGTAAATATAGGAACCTCAAACATCACACACACCGGCCAAAACAGAGGAAAGAAAGCGGGCTACAATAGTATGAGCTAAGTCTGTAAGTAAACATGCTTTTTCATTACTAAAATAATCATGTTTTATGGGTTTGTTTTGCAGTTGTTGTTTTTTTTGGAGGGGTTCTGACAGTTTGCAAAGACAGTATCAAGTATGTTTGTGAAAGTGGGGTAGTAATAACAGTGCTTAAAAATCGGCATTGATGCGCTTGTGAAGTTGTCTTGTTTCTGCAGGCGGGTCACGTCACTTACACCTGTGAGCATTTTGTTATGTGTTTGTTTTGGTGTCTAGCAGAATAGTAATTTTAAAATACAAATGTATTGCTTATTATATCGATAAAATTTCCTAAATTACACGTTGTTTTCCATTACTTTAATTGTAGTTTTCTAATAAACATTATCATTTGACCATCTTTTTGGGACGTTATTTTCAAATGGGAAGCCTAACAGTTATCAGTAATGTATAGTGGCCTTTTTTTAGTCAATCTTGGTGATTTAGCCGCATCAGAACCCTTGCAAACGATTATAATCTTTAATTGTCAAGTTGAGGTTGTTGAAATGATCTGAAAAACTTCAAATAAGGTCATATATGTGAAGCATTCTCTATAAGTTTTATTTCAGTATAATTTGCGTTTCATGTAATTGCCATAGATTATATGTCATTTGTTGTTGTATTCAGCTACTCCAGAATCAAAACTGGAAAACAATTCCTATCTTTTAGCAGAAGACTGAATACATTCTGTCCGTTCAGCTGCACGGGGATATTGTGCTTAATTGACTGAATAGGCGAATAATTGCTTTTAACACAAGCCCTGTATGTTGGCAGGACACTGAATCTAACAACGTCCCGTCTGTCATAGAGGGTCTACTAACACATTTATGTCAGCCTTTCGAATAAGATCCTTTATTTATTTATTTATTTATTTAGCTAAATCTGGTATTTATGGAGGGAAAGCGCAGCTACTGACTGCTGTCAGTGTCCAGTACAAACCTGCAAAACTTTGTTTACTGTGACGTTGACAACTTTCAACGTGTGTTTCGACCCTTTAAGCTTTTTTTAATTTTGATTCCTAGTAGCAGTAAGTGCTTTGGTGAAAACAGCGTATACTGCGCAGAATGTTTGTTATTGTAACACAGAACATTGAGAAATAGATTTTAAATTAGAATTGGGACAGAAGATAAGGTGTAAATTAAGTGAAGAACCTCGTTAATGGATGGTGTTTTGTAGCTAGTGCAGTACAGTGTATAAAATCTGTTTAAAAACATGTCCAAAAAAGTATTTTAAAGATGAGATATCCTCCTGTGCACTCGACTGGACTTAACAGTTTGGTTTGTGTACATTCCCCAATTATACTTTCAGCTGTTGGTACATAAGCTTTCTCCCCCCTTTGAAACCTGATTTCCAGTAAGTTGTCATTCTGCTCCTGCTACTGCTTGCAGCTTATTCAATACAGAGAAAAGAATATTAATCTCTTTGGATGCATATTTATCAAAAACTAACAGAAGGGAATTGATCTGAGTAAAAGTACACCAAAAAAAGTGTGTTACAATAACTAAACAATATGTCATATTTACCTTGCAGCTTACGCTTGGCAAACAAACAAAATAAACATGCAAGTGTGTATCAGGAAATGTCACAGCTCTGCGGAAAACTGTCCAATTATTTATTAATTTATTAAATGCAGCAGAAGAGCTTTCTTTGTATTAGTCTAGGATACAATGAAGCGGTATTAGACTCTGTAACAGCAATAAAATATGTCAGGGCTGCAGGGCTAGTTTTTCTTTAAAGGACATTAGCAGAATCCAACCTTTCTTCCTGTTCTAAGGAGTCAAGGACCTTAGTGACTGTAGGTTACCGAGGTACAACTGTAACAACTAATGCCGTCATTCCTGTTTTATTCCTGGTAACTGGGGGATTGTCTCTTTTGTTATATTATACCGTATTCCTTCGAATTTAAGACGCCTTCGTATTTAGGACGCAGCCCAAATTTACCACCCTCAATTTGAGGAAAAAATAAAACATCAAATAAATATGCATTTACAAAGATACAACAGCAAAATTGAGGTTGTATCGTACAAAACTGACCCGAAACAGTGTAGTTGTAGATTGACCACGGATCTTGTTTATTGTGCTGCGTACTATAGTGCTTAAGATGGCGTCTCTGTCGTACACACCCCCCTCACTCACTTATGGCATCACGCATCTCGGCAACAGCAAGCACGACACAACACCCCACTACATCAGGCAACATCTAACCCAGCAACCACAACAGCACTGATCGCATTGCAAACACAACAGTTAGAACGGTATGCACAATACCAACAGAACATAACATACGCATATGGAGATTAGTCACACCTGTTTTTCTCCCAATTTGTGAACTGTGGTATTGCTTGGCATGTCGAAAAATACATAGGTCTGATCAGCATTTCCGATCGGTCCAATGGCTGCCTGTATGTCACTGGTGATTCGAGATCTGGCAGTAATATTTTGGTTAGTCTTTTCTAAGCAGTCAGTCACATTGCTGTTTGTGTACTCGGGTAGTCCGGTCTTTTGTTGGCAATTTTAATACACACATCACTATGCTGTATTCGAGTTTAAGACACAGGCTATTTTTGAGCAGTAAATAATGATTTAAAAAGTGGGTCTTAAATTCAAAGGAATACAGTAATATTGCATCTTATTTGAGTGACCCGAGAGTCAGTCTAGAGCTTAATCTGCAGTGCTCCACAATCATGTTCAAGTTTATAAAAAACTAATTTCAACATACTGTCATTTGGATTTACTTTTAGGATGTTTATTTTGTTGCAAGATTTATGTTTAATTCTTAAAGTAAGAAGCGTCACTTTTTTTTCTTCTTACATGTTTCATTTACAATTACTCAAATACTGTATTTTTATGGTTTTTTTTAAGTCTTTATTTAGGTGCTTTCACAGGAGTTCAGGAGCTGCTCTTTAGTTCTCGTTGTCTGCTATAGATACATGTAACACGGGGTAGATCAGCCAGAGTGTCTTCACTATAGATACATGTAACATGTGGTAGATCAGCCAGAGTGTCTTCACGTGAGAGCCAGTGCCATCTAGTGGTCTGCCACTTTGATCCAGTTTACATAGGCCTCGCTGATTGTGAACTAATTATGATGATGCTTCTATGTGCAACAACATTGTACACGAAACACATCATGTATAAGAAACTTCCTAAATATTTGTAAAACGTATTTTAAGTGTGGTGCTACACATTTTAAACCCTGTGGTTCATTTGTGATTTTAATCAAGGCTCTGCCTTCCAATTTTGAAATAATATTTTAAGTACTGATCACATTGTACCCTGGGATCACACGAAGGCAAAGCATTCCATTGATTGCCGGTGAGCTGCAAGGACATTTCTTTTTTTGATATGGGATTTTCCGTCAGTTGGTAGTGTTTGGGATTAGAAATCAGGGGAACTTTGAGACATGCCAATAATGTCTCTGCATGGACAATACCCGAATTAACGTGTGTTGGCAATTTAGTATGAGATGAGATTTATTTTAAAATTTAGTAGTTGCCAGTTGTTTTTATTATTTTCTCCCCATTTTGGAATAGCTAATTATTTTTAGGCTCAGCTCACCGCTACCACCCCTGTGCTGATTCGGGAGCGGCGAAGACGAACACACGCTGTCCTCAGAAGCATGTGCCATCAGTCGACCGGTTCTTTTACACACTGCAGGCCCACCATGCAACCACCTCAGAGCTACAGCATCGGAGGACAACGCAGCTCTGGGCAGCTTACAGGCAAGCCCGCTGGCGCCCGGCCAGACTACAGGGGTCGTTGGTGCGTGGTGAGCCGAGGACACCCTGGCCTACCTAAACCCTCCCTTCTCCTGGGCGGCGCTCGGCCAATTGTGCGTCGCCCCCTGGGAACTAAGAAGTGATCATTTATGTTTCAAAGTGCTGAACAAACCAACAGGACTCTAAAAGGTCATATTTTTTGTCTGTTATGCTAATGTTGAAGAGCTGCTTTAAAACCACTATTTATAGTGACAACACTGGCCCAGTGTGCTGGGTTTCAGCACAGGTATTATTGTTTTTACTAGACGATTGTCCATATATTTAAATGTATTATTTGTGTTTCTTATAAACATATTAGAATTTATACAATATACTAACAACATATGGTAAGGTGTTTTTTTTGTTTGTTTGTTTTGTTTTATTTTTATGTAACATATGAACTGAGCTCTGAAATAAATAAAACTTCCAACACCAGAAGTGTCTGTACTGTGTATCTCGGGTATCCCTGGAAAGCCTGTTGTGTATTACTCATGCATTGCGTCCTACTGTGGGTAAGAGTCTATGGCAGGGGTCTCCAACCCTGGTCCTGGAGAGCTACAGTGGCTGCTGGTTTTCATTTCAAACAATCTCTGTTACTTAATTGAACCAATTATTGTCTTAATTAGTCAAGATTAACCCGTATTCCAGATCTTTAACCACTGATGATGTAAAGACACCTATAAAACCTGCTGGATAGGGGCTCTCCAGGACCAGGGTTGAAGACCCCTGGTATATGCAGTCTTGTTTACAGTGGCAGATCTCAATACCTGCACTCTAACTCTATATTAATCCAAATGGGGTCACCCCCCAGGTGAATTCCTGATCCACTTAATACGTTACAACAGAAATACAGTTGTTGTTGTTCTTAAGATTTGCCACTGCATTAAAATAGACTTTTATAAAGTTGATGTAATTGGATTTGATAAGGGTTTAACTGTACTCTTCAGATGGACCTCTTCAGTAGTGTAGTGATCAGTTTTTATTAGCGAATTGAAATTGAACATATTGTATTATTGAATACTTTAATGTTCATCGGCATGTTGAACACATTAAAATGTGAACAATCCATGTTTGTCACAGCATTATATTAATTGGAATATCATAGTTTTTCAGATGGCCACAATATCAGTCCCATTGTTAAATAGCAACCTCTCCATGTGTCTAATTTTAATGTGTTTAATCCAATAAACCAATGCTTTTTAGGGCTAAGGGCAAGACCTTCCAATAAGTGCAGCCTCTTAAGAAAAATGCCTTTACAAAAGGCATTTTCGAATAAGCACTGTGAAATAAGCAAATACTATAAACTGCCTCAGGCTTGATAACCTTAACTGACACACAATTCAGACTTTATGCTGCAATTTGCAAGCATAGTTCTTTCTTCCAGTTCACCAGCATTCTACAGTTCAAAATATTTTCAACTGATCTGTATTCACTGTGCTGGGCAAACCTACACAACATACATTGGCAGATGTATAAATGATTTGCTAAATACAGTACATCACACACACACATTCACACTCACCCACTCACGCACACACACACCGTGGTTGGCTGTGATCTGTTTTCAAACCTGGAGATGAAAAATTATGCTTCCCTGTGGAAGAAGGGGAATCAAAGTCTTGCAGAGCTTTAGTTACCAGGAAACCAGGGGAAGACACATGTTATTACACATCTGTTTCCATGGTGATTTCTGAGAATTCTTCTTTATCTGCATGTGAAAAACATAAAAGTGTTGCCACCATGTTGGATTTCGGCAATGCTGACTTCTCTCCCTCCCCAACGATTAGTTTTCATCAACATGTCATAAAACTTACATTTCATAATAGTTACTGTTGGGTACCATTTACAGTATCTCGTATCAGCCATTGATTAATCTGTTACAGTAATTTTTTTTTCACAATCACTAGCTGTTTCCCATTTTTACCTGTGAAATGTGGGGAATAACGAAACACACATAGGAAAAGTGAATGGCTTAAATACTGATTGCAGTGCATTGGGTTAGACAGTTTCTTTACAATCTTTCATCTCTTATTGTTTCTTCTGAATACATTTTTATATAACTTTGATTTACATTAAGCATGTGTCTCATATTTACCTTAACACATCTATTATTTACATTACCATGGGCCTGATTTATCATGGTTTACACTAAAATGCAATTGTTTGTTTAATTAAAATATAACTGTTAATCTTACCAAGTGACAAGCAACTTGTAAGGTTAATTTAAGGACTCAAACATTGTGTATTTTGGTGTAAAGACCTTCATAAATGTATCCCAGTATCCTTTCTGCATTCTGCCTCCCCTGACACTATGGCAGATGAAGTTTAGTTTGTCGGTCCTTAGGTTTCAAGATACATGGGCGTGTTATTGGACTGTTTACTCAAGTCTTTAATCAACTCCTAGTTTTTTAAAGGATAAAACTTTGTTAATCTTACCAAACAAGAATCGAACAACTGTACAGCGCTCGAATTATGTAGTATTACTGTAGCAGAGCTGAGGGCCTGCACGTGGGAATGAAAATATATTTATTACATTTTTTCGTTCCTATTTTGGTAAATAGTTGGAGAGCAAGATGCTTTGCCTGTGACGTTCTGCCAGCTGAATTTGTTTACAGGGAATCGGCTTTCTTGACTGGCTTTGTGAGCGTATCCTGGCAGAGTGTCTCTCCATATAAGGAGAATGCTGACACACCGAGGCTGCGGCTGAGAACAGGATTGTCCACGCTACCCTGGACAACCAAACCGAAGAAATCAAAACCGCTGACCACTAAGTGGAACCGAGGTTGGGGTCTTAATTAGTAAACAGAGCAGGGATGAGTTGAGGGATTTTTAGATCCCAAAGTATAGCGAGGTGGGTTTGTCAGTTGGACCTCCCTGAATAGCGGACAACCTTTTGTTTTGTAGTTTTGTTTTCACAGTGTTTTTGTTTTGCCTTGTTGTATTTTCTGTTATGTGTTGCCATTCTTATGATTTTGCCTGTGGCCTACCTAACTTTCTGTGTCTCTCCCCATCTGTCAGTGGATTACCCACAACCCCTTTTCACAATTACATATGCAAATTATCCTGGTTCTACCCCTTCATCATTAATAAGTTATACATGTTTTACAGAAGCACATCCAGAGATGATATTTACCAACATGTAACTACCTTCTTAAAGAAGTAATACATATGGTGCACTCCACCTTTAATTCAGAAGGCTTTTTTCTCTGTAGTATTACAATTTGTTTTTCAGTTCAGTATGTTATGGGTAAACATTTCCTGGAATGAAATATGGCAACACATTCTTGCTGATTTTGTGATTTGGGACTGTGCTTCTTGGCAAACTGCCCACAGTTTCAGATTAGAGAAAATGAAAATGTATTTCACAGCCCACACACAGCTATTAAAAAAGTATAAAAAATGATTTGCGTAGCTGTATCAGTAATTAAGAAACCTTCACTCAGGTGACTATGATAATTTGATTATGCCAAACCATTGGCATTAACATCTCTCAAAAATACACACGTTGGACTGGAGTGATGACTGGAGACTACTTCATAGAATGAGAAGAATAATTGCATTGCATTGCGAGCAACATATTATAGTTTTTTTTTTTAAATTACTATTAGATTGTTTTATTCCTTGTTCTGCTTTTACTGTGCAGTTTTTTCTAGTTTAGCACCATGGATACAAAATAAACAAAGCTTTACAGCATGTGCTATATTTGGACCACTGGCGTAAAACTGGCCTACAGCACAGGAAGCACTGTATTAGAAAACACTACATATCCAAAAGGGGGGTGTCAGTGATAATGTTGTTGGTGAATATTCATTAGCCAATCATTAGCCTGGATTTCCTACTGAATTAAAAAAAAAACAAAAAAAAAAAAAACAGTTCACCAGTGAGGGTGACTAAAGTCGGCCTCCATTTCTGCTGGCAAACCAAGCCAAAAGGGGTCCCTGAAGCGAAATGAGATGATGTTTTTACATCACAACCCACAGGCAAGGGTGTAGCCTAACCCCTGCTTTCCAGTCCAGGCATTTCTGCCTTTCTATCCAACAAGGGGCCCTTTAAAGTCCACCTTGGGTGTCTCAAGTCGGCCCACAGCTCTGTCAGTTCCTTGGGGTGTCACTCTGCAAAACAAAATGTACTGGTAATTCCCAAACAGGGTCTCTAAGCAAACAGTTACTTAAAGTGGAGCAGAGCAGGGTTCCTTTTATAATGATAAAGCACAGAGAGCAAGCAAAATGGAAGCTCGAAAATACATCCAGGGAGGGATGAGCTGTACAATTAGCCCATATATCGAGACAGAACTAGAAACAGACACTTAACAATAAAGCTTGGAAGACAGTAATTAGAGGAATTTGGTAGCATGATTTGAACAAGACATTTGATTTGATATAAAAAATAACCTAATCAAGGGTTTTTAAAAGAGTTTTATCATGAAGAGGATTTCATAAACATTCATTTCGTATTATTTTCATGATGTTGACATATATCTGCCAATAAAATGGAGCCTCCATGTGAATAATAATATGAAATGTAATGGTTATTTAGGAAATTATACTGCAAACATGTGCAACACAGCAGACAGCAACAGTAATTCATGTGTTTTGTTGTAAACTATTCAGTAACACTGAAGGTGGGCTCTATTTTAATGATCTCAGCAGTATGTGGTATTCTGAGCTGTTGCAGTTTATATCAATTGAATAGAACTCCGTGGGTACATATTGTAGATAAGCCCAAGGCTCCAATGTGAAGCTAGGACAAAGGCAAATGCATATTTTTTCTGGGAAGAACAATTCTAACAATACTAAAAAGCAAGAAATGACTTAATGGCAGGAAGCAGACATTTAAGTTTTTTTAGTTTTATACTGAAATGTGTCCTGTTGCGTTTTCCCATGCTTTAGGGTGTTTTGTGGAAAGCTTAAACCAAGCAAACAATACTACACTGTGAAAGAGAATAGGGATCTTAAAGATTATATTATATGTCCGATGCCAAACAGGATTTAAGCATTTGGACAATTCCTGAAAGCCCTTTTCATGTTTACACATGACTGATTTAGAAAGCGTAGCTTATTTTGTTTTACTAAAATACACACTTTTTAAATGTGTTCCTTTGTGTTTGTGTTTTTCATTTCAATTTCTACAGACATATTCGTTTTTAAATCCTTCTCCCCGTGAAGCCTGTGGCAAGGACATTATTTAGTTATGTGAGAATCTGTGGATATGAGGACGTGACTGTCAATCTGTCTTTAGGTATTTATGTATGTCGCACTTACATTTATACATATACAGTATCTGAAGAACAGCTCATCCAACTTGATGAAACTGGGTTAACAACATTGGTTTTTGGTTGGTGGTTGTAAGTCGTAGGTCATGATGATCCAGTCAAAAGACTTCTCTTTTTGTTTATCAGTTGCTTAATGTATTGCTGAACATTTACTTATTAATGCATGCCAGCATACTTATCCTGGAAGGCTGTTTTCTAACATAAATCTAAAGTACTGCTTCATGAAACTAAATGATATTTATTTAGAGTTTAGAGTTGTAACTGATACACGTGAGATCAACAGTTATATATTTTAGGGTTACCATATGGCTCCAGATTAACCGGACGCTTTGAGACAGACCGGGATTTCAAAATTCCCCCTAAATTGAAAGTAATTCACGTTTAAATGAGCTCCACCTTTGCTGAGATTAATCCTGCTGTGGTGGAATTGCTTGGGCGCAGCAAACAAGTCACACTGATCAGCTGCTTCTGATCAGATCTTAATGAACGAATAGCTAATTTATCGATAGAGCAACGAGACGATGATGCGATTGTATTTGCAGAATAATATGGGCGATTGAATTTTAACAAACAGAAAAAAATAGCGACTGGCTGCAATTCATTCTTAGTATAATACAATTAATTGACGCGCATGCGGGTATTTAAGCACCATTCTTAATTGTAGCTAAGGATGGTTCATTTACACCATTTATTTCAATTTAGGGGCAAGTTTGAAATCCCGTTCTGTCTCAAAGCGTCCGGTTAATCTGGAGCCACATGGTAACCCTATATATTTAGGTGTATATTTAGATTTTATTAACAGAAACCTACCGGTAGTTATGGTAAATGTGGCCTGTATTTCTGTGGGTGATTTTGTTTTCATTTTTAAATTTTATAATCCCATTAGTATCAGTATTTTTGAAATTCTTTACTACTATGAAATAGAGAATAGGAGTATAAACCTTCTTCCACAATGTTGTATCCAGGCAATCCGCCATCTTGCCTGCACTTGCCAACTAAACTTGAATTCTTCAAATCATAGGAAACAACATCACATTATTGCAGTCTATCAAGGCCTTGTGTCCATTTGTTCCCATATAGGCTGAAACAATCGTTGCATAGGACCCAGTTTAACATACGCACTTCCAATTGCATTTTTACTTACAGTATATGAGAACCGCTAATTGTGATAAAACATGCTTTTGGCATTCTTGGTAACACAAGTTATTGAAAGTATCAGAATAATGTATGGCACTGTGACAGGGCGAGTGCAACCGTTTCTCCTCCAATCCGAGGTTGCCACATTGCTTCTCTTCTGGGTTGATGATTTGGTGTACCGTAGCTCTGCCCCCCTCCATCCCTGGGAATGAATTGTCAGGCCATCCAGTCTGGGGCACTCTGGTCCCTTTACACAGCACCCTCAGAGGTCGGGAGAGAGATTTATAACCAAGAATCATTCTTTCTCTGTCACATGTATATACTGAAGACTGCTTCACTAACAAGTTGTTTAGCCTTCCTGTATTCAAGGGAATCAACCAGAGTTAAACAGTAGTGATTTTTCTGCACTTTTCCTTGCCTACCTTAGGCAAACATACACATCTGGGCTACAACCTTCTTATATGAAAAACAACAAATAGCAACCAATTTGCAAAATGTATCATTTTCGTTTAAGTTATTATGCTTGGTTTTGGTCAGAAACGGTCAATCATGCGGAATTCAAGTTATAATTATGATGAAAGTTTCACACACTGCTCTGAACTGAATGACTGACCGAATCTGACATAAACAAATCAAGGTTGCCAACCTTGTAATGTTGTTTTTACTGACATACAGATTTACAGTAGCCCTTTTTGTTGACATTTGCTGACTTTTAAAAAATAAATAAATAAATACATAAGCTGAAACAATAAAATACATTATAAAATAGGCTAGTTTTGTGTGCTTGCATTTCTTATTTACTTCTTATGGTCATATATGCATACATTTGCAAACTGGATCATTTGCTTCGTTGGTCTGAAGCTGGTGCTGTTTCTAACAGCAGTCTTGATAGTCAGAATGTCTGTAGACAGTTGATTTCTTACGTCTGTTCATCTGAGAAAAGAACTCGTTCTAATTCTACAGTACTGTCTGGCAAAGCCAACATATTAATGGCAACCTTGGTAAGTGTAGGAAAACAGGCCAGTTTTCATCAGCTGCCAGATCCTGTCAAAGATCCGCCAAGTCAGTCTCTCATTACTGCATAAATTCCATCTAGGCTATCCAGCATATTCCCCATAACAATCTGTGGTAAAAGCATTGCGATTGAAAGAATGTTTACACCGCTTTAGTTCTTATTCTTCCCGTTGCTTATGTTTACGCTTTGCTGCCCCTGAAAGACACATCGTTTGCTTTATTCAAACAAAATCAAAGTGACTACCTGGAATTTATTTGTGTCGGCGTGCAGGAAGTGAGAGAGAGTAAATTCCGGGTCAGCCAGTTTGATTTTGTGGGAACACAAGTGAGGTACACTGCCTCGGTTGAAATGTCAGCGAGGGAAGTTCTTCGAGTTCCGCAATTCCGTATCTTTTGGGCCCATCCCCATGACTTTGGGTCCTAGGCAGCTGCCTAGTTTGCCTATCTGTTAATCAGGCCCAGCCTGCATCTCTAATTGGCATGTTATTTCTCAAATCCCTGGACAGTGGAGGTTAAACCATACAGTAATAAGCAGGTGGATGTACAAGTACTGCTATTCTAATTTTAAATGTCTTGATTTTGTTTCAATTGAAAGGGGCAGGCATTCAAGTGCTCTGTCCTTTGCAGTGAAGAGAGTGGTGAAGTGCCGTTGAAATCTAAAGTGAACAGAAATAAAATGCATGAGCAGTGCAAAACCGATTCTCAATGAAAGGCTTAGTGACATTTTCAGACAGTGAGATACAGTCAGCTTCCATAATGCCAGAAACAAAATGACTTAACAGGTCGGGATTTTGTACTACAGACGTTTAAACTCAACATGTGTGCTCAGAGTATTTTACTATTTGTCCTAAATGTAGTCTTCTAAAACTATATTCGTGATTTCTAATGCATATCATGGAGCATAAACATGTTTGATTTATATTAACTGAGTATAAATTAACATGAACTACAATAAGTAAGATAATAACCTGTAATAATATTATTATTATTATTATTATTATTATTATTATTATTATTATTATTATTATTATTATTTCTTTCTTTCTTAGCAGACGCCTCAGTTTCCTAGTAAGCTTATAATGATTAGGTTATGTTTAGGGCAATAATGCTGCATTACTTAAAATATCTTTTAAAATCATTATTCTTTATTTCTGATAATTGGTGCCTGGTGGTTTCCATTTTGTTTTTAGTGATTTTTCTCATCAAACACCCAAACCTCAATTTTGGATTGAAGGTGTAGTAACAAAAGCATAACAACATTCCGACAAGTCACTTGTTGTTCTCCTGTTTGTTTAACAACCTCTTTTTTATTTTCTCTTGCATGCAGTCTGTGTTATTTTATAATCTTCAGTTATTATGTGCTTTTGGTAAATTTTAATGAACATTTAAACGCTTTGCAATGTCAGCGTTTAAACGTTTAAACCATATCTACATACACACACTCTCTCTTTATATTAAATTCTGATACTGACAGCCCTGGTTAGTATTTTTAAGTAAATAAACCCTAAATAAGCAAATAACGTTTTAACATCGCAAAGACTTAACTACAAAGTAAAAAAAAAAAAGTATATATTGAAATGTTTATATTTATGGTTGTAATTAAAGTTGCTAGTGGATATATAACTATATACATACATATTATTGAACACATTTTTGGATAGTATAATGTTTTTAGAATAGTGTGTTTCTTAAAGGTTCATTTAACAACAAAAAAACAGGAGCCTGTTCCGTTTTTTTATTATTATTATTATTATTATTATTATTATTATTATTATTATTATTATTTTATGTTATTATTTTTTTTTTTTTACATATAAGTAACTTTGCCCAAAATTATATGGTTTTTAAAAAAAAAAAGAGATGAACATCACCCACTGTACAGCGCAAATGCAAAATAGCTACAGGAAAGCGAGTTGTACTTACAATTGAAAAAAAGTTGGAAATACTTTCACTTGTGGAAAAGGCAATTAACAGCGATAAAATAGCACAATATTTTGGAATTTTAAAGAGCACTGCTGCCTGCTATTAAAAAGTCTGCCTCAGAGATTTAAAAGTTTGTGGTCTTTTATAGTAGTGGTGGGATTTTTGAGATCTATTGTTGCTCGAGACGAGTACTTGAGCATTACAATTTCCGAGTACTCGAATCAAACGCCACTCTCCTCTACATACTGCACTAATATACATAAACCTCCCAAACATTGCCACGTCCTATTTTAAATGTCAAACTAACATACAATCAAGTAATATATTATGTGATTAATGTAATGTTTGCCGCCTTGTGCAGTTAATTGTATATGGTCAAGTATTACTAAATAACGTAAAGTATTCAAATTCACGTATCCACACAACTTTACATTAAATTGTAAAAAGAGATGCCTGGCCTACCTGTTTGAACTGTGCATCAGGGGTCCTTTACTTTAGTGCAGTAGTTCCAACATACAAATAAAAACTGTACTAAACATAAACGGCCGTACGGTCCAAAAGCTTACATAACAATTTCAAGTGAAAAAAGCCTTCCACCTATGGGAAGATTGGGGAATGGGGTCCACGAGTCTGGTAATTGCAACTTTTTCTCTCTTTGAAAGTTTTGTATGAACAGCTGCAGCACGATTTTCTTTAAGTTTTTTCCAGGCTCGCTGTTATTGTTTTATGGGTCGGCACATTAGTGGGATAATCTTACATCGATTTCAGAAATGCAGCATTCACGATTCACACGCAGTGTCCTCATAGGGCATAACGTGATCACGCCCTGTTCGGCCAAATCTATAGCAAATGTTGTTATGGATGTTTGCTTTTTATTACCATCAGTAGCTCCAACCACAATAATTCTGTTTTCATTTCAAATTGTGAAGCATTGGACTTGTGTTTTTGTGGTACAGCAATTTAGTTTGGCATAATTATTTACATACCACGGTTTTCTCGCTTCCTTTCTTTAGAGATGCCATTTTAAATATAGAACAAACAGAAAAAAACACTTGTCATTAACGTTATTACCCCGCTGTTGAATTGATACCATACCACGCCTACTACAGGCATAAACACACAAACAGTGCACCATCAATCTTTCTGTTGCACCAATTAGAAAAACTACTTGGAGGCAATTGCCAAACCCCTTCCTTTTTATAATATCCACCCTTACTATGGCACTAGAGCAGTCTGATATGCAACAGACTACTGATGATAAATGACTAAAATTAATGCATAATAAAATATGCGTTTGATGACATTTGTCACATGACCGGTTATACGTCTAGCATATTAGTAAACGTTTAACCACTTCTTTAGAGTTTAAACGTTTAAAATTCCCATCCCTAGTTATTAGTGTCCCTTATGGTTGTTGATACGTGCACCTTTGTTTCTTGCTGGTGTGAACCAGTTGTGAACTACATTTCTTAACGTGTTTGTAAGCAAGTTGTTAATGCTTAAACAGCCTTTTTGGGCCACAGAAACGTTTTTGTATTTGCCAGAAGGTTGAGATCATGATGATTTCTCACTTTTGACACTACTAACTACTGTACATATTCCAAAATATAAAAGTACATTTAAAAAGAAAAGTTTTGTACCTGAAGAAACACATAAGAACATAAGAAAGTTTACAAACGAGAGGAGGCCATTCAGCCCATCTTGCTCGTTTGGTTGTTAGTAGCTTATTGATCCCAGAATCTCATCAAGCAGCTTCTTGAAGGATCCCAGGGTGTCAGCTTCAACAACATTACTGGGGAGTTGGTTCCAGACCCTCACAATTCTCTGTGTAAAAAAGTGCCTCATATTTTCTGTTCTGAATGCCCCTTTATCTAATCTCCATTTATGACCCCTGGTCCTTTTTTCTTTTTTCAAGTCAAAGAAGTCCCCCGGGTTGACATTGTCTATACCTTTTAGGATTTTGAATGTTTGAATCAGATCGCCGCGTAGTCTTCTTTGTTCAAGACTGAATAGATTCAGTTCTTTTAGCCTGTCTACATCTATGTACCTGAAGAAACACATCTATGAAATGGTGGTGTATTTCAGCTAGCAATATACTCAATGTCTTCTACGCTCTATTTGTCTTTTCCCACTAGAATATGTGGTGGTTTTATATAATATCATTAATAATGTTCTTTATGCACGGTTTCCATAGTAATTGACCTATAAGATTTTGTTGACATGTTTTGCTTTCATTGGGAGGGAGAAGCTGTCACAGCAAATCCAAATGAGTCTCATTAAGACTGGCCCAAGAGGTAAGCTATCTAACTAAACATAGCACTGGAGCTTGTGCTTAGACATCCAAGACACTTTTAACCTTCTTTTTTCCCATCCTTCGTGCATTCATTTCCAAGCAACTTTCCATATCTTGGTGAGCAAAAAATGATTGCTATTGTTTTTTGGTCAAGTGTAACCCTACAAAAATGATCTTTTATCAAAATGAACCTTTTTATTATATGCCGTTAATTTTCAATTTTGCTGTGGACGTTTAATCACTAAGTTACTGTACATGGTTGCCGATTGTATTGAACAGTACACTGCATAATCCAGGAGTACTTTTTTTGTCATTAAAATTGATGGTGTCTTTTTTGGTTACTTGAAAATCGCTTAAAGAAAAATAAACTGCTGTATTTATAAAACGTATTACCATACAGTAGAAACAATCGTTGCCATAGCAACAGCTTGCTATATAATGCTTTTCTGGAAAATGAACTGCGTTTGGTTGACTTGCTTGACTTTATTGAACAGCAGGGGAACTATGTGTAGCTGCAAACATAATGTTCAATCGGAAATTTGGTCGGACAGAACTTGACGCAACATTTAAACATAATAAAACATGTTCTTTTTTGATAGACTGAAGGAAGATGATGCCAAGAAGGATTACATGAATGTGTAAACAGCCAGTCCACCAATCAATCAAATAACAACCGAGTTCTTTAGCAAATTGGGAACACAAATAAACTCAAAACTCAGAAACTAACCAAGAAACACATTTTACACCGGTAACAGCAAGCAAATGGATTCATTGTTTTAAACCAAAGCAACTGAATTGAGTCTGTTTGTAACAGACCCCAATTTGTAGCAACTATACCAGTAGATATTGCGGTAGGCTGTTTCTGTTATGAATTATTGAGGATAGTCATATGGTTTGTATTATTATATGACGTTTTTTTTTTTTTTTTTAAAGCTTGATTGGGTGTTGCTTGGCATATGAGATCAAATAAGTGAATCGAGAGAGCAATGAGTAGCTGAGATTACAGTGAAACTCTAATAACGTGGAACAAGACAGTTAGCATTTCCCCTGGATTGCATCAGCTACTTATTTTTAGGGGTAATCCTGGGATAACTACTTATATGTGATTAATGCAATCCAGGCTGATTCCTCACTCCCTAGTGCTGTAAATTGCTCTAAAAGTCCAGCTGGGGATTTATCCTGGTGGGACATAGTTTTGTCTTGTATAGTTAATAAGGTAGGAACCTTTGGTACTGGGGTAGTTCAGTTGCACCTGGAAGTGTTACGATAGCTGGGGGACATATATATATCTATATATATATATATATATATATCTATATATAGATAGATAGATAGATAGATAAGACCCTGCCAGTAGTCAGTGTTAAGAGAGTGTGTCTCTAACAAGCAAGTAAAGAAGCCATCGTCAGTTTTGATTTAGATTTTCCCCCTTAATAAATCGTTGCTGTGTAATTTGTCTCCCTGAACTCACACTATATAACACTAGGTTTTGTGTTGTGAGCTCAACAGTTTAGTGGTGTCATTTGTGGCTGGTAATTCATCATTTGCTATAAACACCGAACATACAGAATTCATTTAAACTCTTTGAGGTTGTTATGCAGCTGGCATCTGCAGATTTTGAGTGGAATATGTACTTGGAATGTTTCAACACAATGGCCAATTCTTATTGAAAATGACTTATTATAAAAAGCTGAATGTATTATTGCCAGCGAGGCCTACTGGCCTCTGCAATCTTACAATGCCAGACACTGTCTTGGTTTCCCCCTAGGCAATTTAGACAGTGTGAGGTTGCCGAACAGTTACAGTAATGGTGAGCAGAAAGCAGGACAAGAAGTCCAAGATGGAAGGTGCAATATTTAACCATTTATTATCAAAACAACAACAAAACAAAACAAGGACAAACCTGGAAAAATAAATAGAGCTCTTCAAATAGTTAATTAATAATCAGGCCAAATACAGGGTTAAGATCAGCTTTAACAGAGGATTAGCTTGCCTCTAGCCTCTGCAGACATCAAAACAGTTACTGAGCTCCTGTCTGCTGCTGCTGTTGCTACTTCTTTAGGCTATTAAATCACAATTACCAAAACCCACCCCACTACTGCCTAGATGAGCTTATATACTCTGACTATCATCAGCCCCACCCTCTAAGCTCATCCAAGCGAGAAGGGAGTCATTATTTCAAAATATTGTATAATACATTTAATTTGCATACATTACATAAAACCAAATAAAGTACATTAGAATGGCCATTAGATTTTAATTTCTTTTCGTTCTGATTTTACTGATATTATTTCTAACATAGGTATTTTCCTATATCACTAAAATTACTCACACGCTCGCCCCCGCAGCGTGTCACTCGCGGCAGCCCAAAACAAACAAACCATGGCCGAATTCAAAGGTAAGTTGTTTTCTTTTTACTGTGTATTTTCTATTTTAAAACACCACTCCTCCTGCAATATTCTTCCAACAAAAGTCTGCACCTTTTCATTTAAAGAATATGAGCATTTTGCCGTGTTTACACAGATTACAAACTTTTCTTTCTTTTTCTTTTCACATCTTTATTTTTCTTGTCACAGGTCTCCCGTCAACAACACCAATATCCCCTCCTACGGGTAAGTACACTGATTTCAATACTTTTGCAATACAATGTACAATTAGAAATTCAAAGTACCAGGAGTTAGTACAGTTAATGTTTTGTTCCAGTCCTTGTAACACCATTCAGTCCTTCTTAAACAGTGTAGTGTTAAACACACTACGATGAAGCAGCAATGTTAGCTCTCATTGATTTAAGTGAAGGTTGGAATTAACAGCTCCCTCACAGACAGTTAGTGATCCCATGTCCTTTCCTCTCTCTTATATTCTCTCTAAATTAATCAATTCATACATTGCAAAGCGTAGTCCAACAATTAGAAAGAGGTTAATGTCCTCACCTAGCGCTAATGTACAGTACAGTAATTGTCTCTTCTCTACACTCATGTATACATGTGGGGCTGCCCTGACAGTGATGTAAATTAAAAAATATATGAGCTTGCTATTTCTTTTCCCCCATTGCTACTTACTGGTGTGTTTGTTCATTTTTGCTGCTTATGATACAGAGCTGCTCATTTCAAATATCCCTAGTAGTGTCCTGCGGTTTCATGATCTTGTTTTTTCGGAAGAACACAGACCCCAGGAAGCAGGTGCTTTTTCTTCAAAACTCATGTTTGAGGGACTCAAATTCTGTTAAATACTTCACAATGAACACAGAGACTTATTTTAATGTTTCAGTGTTTATTATTTTTTATTGTAATTGTATTGTCATTTTTATTTTGTAGTTTGACTGTTTGGGCCTGTGTTTTATAATAGCGTTTTGAGGCGTCTCAAAACAAAAAGAGCTTTAAACGTAGGAATTTGTTGTTGTTGTTTTTGTAGTTACACCCAGTACAGCTTAAGGAGTAAAAACAGTACTCCCATGATGCAGCACCTATAGAGTTTGATCACTTCTATGATTCTAATAAATATCCTTCTTGAGCTCTGTTCTGGTCGATACACCTTGCGTTCCATGCTTGCGTTCCTGTGTGTTGATTAACTCCTTACTATAGGTGACCTGATTCTTTTGAAGCCATTGTCTTCCTATTTAAGTCACCAGGTGAGTCTAACAGCAAGGAGACAGATTCCTTAAAGATACAGTGTAACATTGACTCATAACGTATGAACTTTATTTTTTAAATAATTCTTAATAAATTGGCCACTGTCTTCTCTACATGGTCTTGTGTGTCAGTGAATATGAATTAACGTGGAATTAATGATTGTTGCTTATTCTATGTTTCAAGAGTAAACTTTCCTTTTGCATGTCTTATAGTTTTTAGTAGTTTTCTGTCTCCTACTAGCTTTCAGCTAAATGTATCTGCTGTGCCATGAGTGTTACTCCTCATTTCATAAAGCCAAGTGAGGCTGGCCTTTATTTCAACCACTGGCTCCACCTGCTCCCAGTATCACATGACCATATGGTAGGATGTGTCGACACTGGACAGATGTAGTGAATTCCTCTGAAAGCGAGTTCGAGGCATACAACATTAAAAGTTAATGGATAACCAGTTGAAGCTATTTTAAAATCGTTAACTGGTGTGTGAAACAGTGCTGTTCTTGCCTCCACTGGGTTTTAAAGCAGGTTTTGTATCAGACACATGTCTGGAAAACACAACTAATATATGTTGTGTTCAAGGAGGAACTTGTTGCTGACTTTTAGAGCCAGACAAATCAATACAGAGGAGTCAACGTGGGAGAGTCAGCAAACATAAGAGGAGTATTCAATCTGGAGATGTGCATGCATTCAATAATTCTATTTTATTTATGTGCTGGTTAATACCCTACAGGGACGTTAAGGGCAGCAGTAGCAGCACAAACATCGAAGACAAGCTTAAAGTTAGGTATGCTATTAAAACTTCTATAAATATTCAAAGGATACAAACTTGAACCAGTCGATTAGGAAATATAATTCAAGGTCTCTTAAACACTGCCAAGGTGTGCATTGTTTTTGTAACTCCGTAAAACAGCATGTCTTGAAATCAGAAGGATGCAGCCTTTATGTTACTGTATACAAACATGTTCTTGGACTACAGTTATAGTGGCATTGCAATTTTGATTTAATTCAGGCCTAATTCTCATAAGGAAGCTTTCTGGTTGTTGTTTTGGGGGAAATTATTAAACCAATGCAGTACTGGAAATCGAAAACACAAGGAATTTAGTCCCATTACATTGTCTTAACTTGAGTTTCCATAACTTTTTGCACAACTTTATTCATAATTACAATTTCACGTTGCACATTTAAACAGAAGTAAGCATCTGAAGAGACTTAGAAGAGGCCTAAGACAAGAATTGAATTTCATTTTTTAAGAGTCTAATACAATTTTGTATTCAGGACTATAGTACAACCAGCCAGTTTACTGCATTTTTGTATCCATTAAACTCTGTACAGGAGTATGCTGCCCTCACATTTAGCAACTCGATGTTGAAAGCTCTGTGCTCCAAAGCTAGCAAATTAAGCACGGCTGTGTTAAATTCTTTCATAAACACCATTCATGTGAACTCAGACACAGCCAATTAAGGCCTTTATGCAGTCAATTGGAGTGGATTATGGCGCTCTATCAGATTGAAGGCGTTTTGGCTCGCTTCCTAACAACACATGGTTCATAAATTGTAGACACGCTGTCAGAGGTCTCTGACCTATCCATTCCCAGGGAATAAAGCATAATGTATTTCATTGGAAATAAATGATTGTAAAAGGAAGAGTTGTGATTTTTTGGTGTTCTCCATTGTGAGAGTTCTTCCAGGCTTGAAGTGCCCCCTGTAGTGAGGGGATGCGACTGGAGCTGCAGGAAGGCAGTCAGTGTGTGGAGGCTCTCGGGGGTTCCAAACCGGTCACCTTTCCAGCCCAAGCCTGGGAAATTGAGATCTGGAAGATTGATCTAAAAAGGCATATTCCCAATCACATAAGAAGCTGGAATGCCTCGATTTGATATATAGAGAGATGGGAGTGTGCTCAAGCATGTCAACCTGGGGTCATTCTAGCACCACTATTAATGTACACTAAACCCTATGATGGACAAGATCCCCACCCCAATCCCTAGTACACTGCTTTACTGAAAGAACCCAAGTGAAAGCAAAACAACCTAATAACAGGGCATTAAAAAGAGGTACTAATTTATCAGGAGCATCTATCACAATTAATCACAACATCCAATGTGCTTCCGTACTGGCTGGTATATGCGTATAGACCTAATTTCTAAACAAGGCCATGGTTGCAAAAGGTCTTCCTGGTTACATAAATAAAAGACAGCTGTTAATGGTTTGCATTCAGGAATATTTACTATCCCCACCCCCAGTATTGTCTGCTGCATTGACTTTTGGGAATGCTCAGTAACAGAGCTGTTACCATGGTTACAGGGTCCAGGTCTCATCACTGTGAAGTAAAAACTGTTCTCATTATGGTACAATACATCACTGCCAGTCTCTCGGCACCTGCCCCAATATGTTTATCACGGTCGCAAGGTAGCTTAAGAAGGAAATAACTGGCACAGAATAATAGTGTGTTTTAAGGTCAATTATGGTACTTCAGGGACAGAGTGAAGTGAAATATACAGTAAAGCAATTCTCAGTCCAAGGAAGGTGGTGCTTCGTGTATAGGAAGTGACCCACAATAGTTTTGGTGTGGAGGTTTGCGTGGAGAATCCAAAGTCCTTGTTCAATGACAGGTTGCCATTTCCTGTTCTTTTGGTATTCCCCTGGTTGGGTCAAGGTTTAATTGATTGTTGGAGTCATGAAACTGATGCCTCTGTGTTTCCAACATAGAGAATGCGTTGTGAGGTAAACTAGAGCTTCTAGAGCCAACGTGGAGTGTAGTTCCATGACCTCATGGACTGTATAAAGTCCAAACAGACCTCATTGTCTTCAGCATATTTTTGAAAATGTGTGAGCTGCAATTAAAACAGTACCAACAAAGCATTTGGTTGGTTTGAATATTCTTTCAAAATTCTGGTATCCTATATTGAAATAATACATTTTAGTGTTACCTTTTACTCTATTGCAGTAAAGAAAGGAACACAAGTAAACCTAGCATTACTAAGGAGAGATATTGATTTTTTTTTTATTTCACGTATTTACAGGCAGCCATGATTACAGTTGAAGGTGCAACATTTTCCCAAATCAGATATTCACAAAGAAGAGTATGCTATAATATGCATGTTAACCAAATTCAATTTAAATTGTTCAGTAGCTCTGAGGCCCAAAGTTAGGTTCACAAATAATAATGATGGGACCAAGAATCTTTGAGAATAAAAGGTCCCAAAATGTAAAGAACATTTAAAAGAGGATTGCAAATTATTACAGGGATGCTAAAAGGAAACTCCCTCAGCCAAGTGGACAATGGATTGCCTCAGATAGACAAACGGATATAAGCCAGAGGGATGAAGCCAAATACTTTTCTCAATTAATTTAATGAAAAAATACAAAACTAAATCAGATTCCCAAAGGTTGCTCCTGCCTGCCAACATGTCTGCCTGTGTTGCTTTCTCAGACAATATCTGACAGATAAAAGCAGAAGTCTTTATTTTCCCCTAAGAAAAGGGATTCATTTTCAAATGAGCAAACCAATAACCTTTAGGCGGCACTTTCTGTTCATAAACAAAAATATATGAGAAAGCATGTTTTCTTTTTCTTTTCTACTCAGGCAAGGGATTGGCAGGGTCAGTCTGCTCAAATAGGATAAGCTATGTACATATTACCATGCACTTTTACAACGATTGGGAAAACATGATTGAACGAGTGACAGAATGCATGGGAACCTGCAGAGTTCTCATCAGAAAATCTAAAATTATAATGTATTATTACAAACAGGAGGCTATACGTGGCCTTTTCTAGGTCAGCTTCAGTGACTCTCATCCCGTGCACTTTTATTACAGGACCTTGTAGAAACAACAGGAGCAAAGGCTGGTTCCCTGCTCTTCCTAAGCAGGCCTCATGGCTGAGCGCAACCTGTACTGTTGTTTTCAAGTCCAAGCCAGCCCATGTCTGCTTGTGAGTGAACGACACCAAACTAACCCCAGGATTCAATTTAGCCAAGGCCCTTCCAAATCACAATCCAAAGAACACCCCCAGCCAAACACAGAGCTCTGTGAACTGCTGTAAATGGCCGTAAACAAATGCCAGAGAGATGGGAACAGGCACAGCCAATTACTCCCTGAAATTAGTTAAAGCAAAATTAATTGCATAATTTCAGCTATCCCCCACAGGACCGCTGCAATAATGTATAATGTGTTTGATTTTGCAAGCCAACGTGGTGAAATTCTCTGGACAGAATATTCTATTGAAATATACTACAATAGGAAAGAATGTATGAATATTCATATGAATATTCCAATGTGAAAAATCCATTAACTTCCTCCCTTGTAACACCAGAGACGGCAGATTAGTCAAAACCTGTGCCTATCTACACTTTCTTGATTGACCGTTTTAACATTCGGTGCCATAAATAAGACAGACCCCTTATTCCCAGGCAACACCATTGTTGATTGTTTGTAGAGTATCCCAGCTTGTACGCTAGAGTCGATACTGTATTCTACAGCAGGATAGAAATGTCAATCTGTATTGAATAAATATTCACTTTGATCCCAGATAATGATACTGCTCCAGATAACATAAATGTCAGTCTTACTGTATGCTGGCTGTCATCCAAGTAACTGATAGCAGATGCAGTTAATATGATTAATGAGAATTTGTTTCCCAAGTGACAGCAAGCCATCAACACCTAATTACTTGGGTGATGTGTCACAAACTGCTATGAATACAATTCATTTTTTATTTCGTTCTGAGGCTGTTACTGACGGTGTTGATCTCTGGGCAGCAGAGGACACAGTACATTATAGTTATTTGGCCATTTGATTCAACAAGGGTGGGGAACTGGTGAAGGATATATGAAGGACTTCTGCAGAGTCTCTGAGGCTGATGCAACTATGGCTCCAGCCAAAAGAAAATAAGGAAAACAAATTTTCCAGAATGACAAAATGATAATAGTTTCTGAAATGGTTTAAAAATAAATAAAGAAATCTGGAAATATTATTTAACACTGCCTGGAGCAATGGAAAGAAATAACTAACAAAATACATTCACTGGGACACTAAGCGACAGACTCTTGATATTAAAAAATAAATAAGTGGCATGACCTTTAATGTCTTGCAGCAGAAATTAAAAAGCAAACAAGACAAAATGGAGGGCCATCGTCCAAAGTGCAATTGACACCTGCAGAAACTTTTATTTTATCCACAATATAACATTAAGATTTTAATTTACCTTTAGTAAAATAAAAAATGTAAATACAAATTGCACCTTTTTGGAATAAATATATGTATAAATGTAGCCTTAAAACATCTGCAACTGCACCTGTAGTATTGACTAATTATTTTTCACATACAAAGTCATAGTGGCAGCTATACCAGTGACAAGCAGACGCAAGAAAACAGGTGCAAATCAGAAGAAAATGATAATACATCAGGAGTAAGCATGACTATTCTATATATATATATATATATATATATATATATATATATATATATATATATATATATATATATATAAAAGAGATTCATAGGACATGCATACAAAATTAGTTTGAAATGAACAGACCATAAGAAAATGACTGCAACAGGTATGAAAGTAACTTTCCAAGCCAAGTTGTCATCTGTTGTGTTTAGATTAAAACAGCAATTTTTTATAAATGTTTAAATTATGACTTCTTATATGCTTATTTTAACTGCTTCAGAGTTGCTACAGCTTCAATTGAAGAAAAAAACAAATGTCCCGGTTTTTCACTCTGGAAATCTGGTATGCCTGCAGCTGTAGAAACCAAACTTTATCATAATTCTGTCAGCAGCATGTATAACATTTACAGGTGTCTGTGTGTGTATTGTTTGTATTTAAATGCCTAGTACATACTTGTAGTAAATATAGAGAACAAAGTACAAGATACTGTACATAATCAGATTATAATACCAGTGTAACTTCCCTATAAAACCCTATTCTTCATTCAATGATTACAGGCTACTACTGACGACAGTGCTACACTGTAATCCCTATTGTGACGACAGTACTATCCTGTAATCTCTATTGTGATGACAGATTTTGCTGAGATTTCTGATTACAGGTGCGATCTGAGTTAAGTGGAATGAACTTTTTTTTTTTTTTAACTTTTAAAAATTATCTGACAGTTTCAAAGTGCTTTGAAAGCTCAATAGACCATTTTCAAATAGAAAGCTTATTTAAAAATGAACGGCCTCTCGATTTACCATTTTGTCAGAGGCTGAAAGGCACAACTTTGTAGCATGGTAGCAAAATACCAACACTATAAGGAAAACCATTTCCTCATAGATCAGTGAACTGCGACCGGTAAACAAAACAACGAAACTCTAAGGTACACTTCCAGAGCATTTTTGGTCATAACTGCATTTTTAAGAACTCAAAACTCAGCGTGAAATTTTATAAATCTGATGTTAGCCAAAAGAAAAAGTGAAGATACTAACCAACATCGCCTAATTATTATTATTTAAAAAAAAAAAAAAAAGTAGTTTGTGATTTTTAGTAAAGAACAGATTTGTTTAATTGTATCTCTTTTTGTTTTTGTGCTGGTATTATACAATTGGAGTTCTGTGACATCACAGACGAATCGACGTCCTTTGTGATGTCACGAAACTCCTTGGTGGCTTTTTTCTATCTGATTATGTACAGTAGCTTGTATTTTATTTTGTACCATACCAGCACTAAAAAATAAACACACACACACACACAAATAAAATTAAACTAAACTTTTCTTTACTAAAAATCAAACAAAAAACTACTTTATAATAATTAGTCGCTGTCAGAATAAACTATAATTTGTCTTGGCTTTTTTCATTTGGCTAACATCAGAGCATTCATTAAATTTCACGCTGACTTTAATAATAATACAGCTATGCCCAAAAATGCTCTGGAGGCTTAGTGTTTCCTGTGAATGGCCTTTAGGTGATGCTGCAACACAGACTGTGCCATTGTTGTTGTTTTCTTTCTGTCTTCCGTAGCGACTTACGTGTCCTACAAATAAAATTGTTAACTTTATTATTTTTGCAATGAGGTGCACGAAACAGGGTTTAAAATGTCCTCACAGATTAGATCTGGTTATCCAAATTGTCAGTTTCTTGTGATACTTGAGTCATTCTCAAATGTATTTTAAGAAGAAACTATTTAAGCATTCGCCTTGTGTACCTTAAAGGGTTAGAGGAGACCCGATAAGAGCTGATAATACACTCAACTGATTGCAGGACACCCGTTCACAACAGAAGTCAGATTGTAGTCCCTATTAAAGTTTACCAAGGCACCAAGTGTTGAAGAGCCGAGGATGAGACTGCTTATAGTCATTCTCACTAAATGTCAACACTGCTCTCCTTTACACCTCCATCGCCTTGATAACATTTGGAAAGAGCACCGGGGTTGCCAAGCAACGGACATGGACATGCACTCAGATTTTCGGGGCCAGATTTTAATGTGCTAGCCGGAGATGCATCTCTCTGGCCACAGGAATAAATTAGACATGGTAATGAGCAAGTGAATGAATATGGAGATACCAATAAACAAGCACGTGCTCTGTGTGTCACATGTTTTAATGGTGTCTTGATAATTGCTCTTCCAATTAGTTTGCACATTGCTTAGCACACGTTCTCAAAAGGTGCCGAATCTAGGTTGGTGTGACAATCCTTATGCTTCATAAAAGGCACTGTAGTATTTAGAAAGGCTTAACAGGGGGTGGAGAGGAAACTTAAATTATACTGCCGTTTTACCCTATTATGACCCTAATTTGTCATTTAGACACAGTTATATGTACTGTTGATTTCAAAGCAAATATCGACTGCAGGGGCTTTTTTAAAACAATAAAAATAAGAATGTTCCTGTTCATTCAACCTACTGTCCACACTGCTGGAGTGAACACTCAAGCTCCAATCACTTTCACAGCAGGAGTCTCTGGCAGGAAACTGAAATAAATGCAGTGTTAAAACAACTTGTGTTACCTCTTATTTAAATCGGGATGCATTGTCTTAGAAGTGGCAGGAAGAACATCAGGACTGGTTAATAGCCAGTGTGCACAGTCATTTACTGAAGCTCTGACAGCCTTATAAACATGCATTGCCATGGCCAAGATTAAAACATGATCCCCCCCCACCCCCCATCGATCAGACTTCATTACCCCACTGGGATGCCACCTCCCAGCGGTGGTGGGGCTGATGCTGGCCACTCAGAGGGAGGCTGTGGAGGTGCTGGGTCCCTCTGCTGTGGCCGGTGGGCTGGTCTGCGCTATGCTCCCCTCAGCAGCATAAACAGAGGCTGCTGGGGACATCAGCATCCTGCCCTTCTCCCCCCCAAAAAAAAATTCAGAGGGGTGTTGCATGTTAAGAATAAATTCTGTGCTATGTTGACCATGTCCTGTTCCTACTCTGCAGATCAAAATATGGTCTAAAGGTGAGTTACAGAATTCAAGGCTGGAACCTGCTTCAGACCCCTTTGTGACGTGTTTGGTAGTAGTTATGAAACTCATTGGTTCATCCACTCTACCAGTTTAAATGAAAAAGAAAATGCAATTTGCTTGCACTTAGAAAGATAGTGTTACAAAGTGATAGGGAATTAAATCAAAAGGAGCACAACATTAGTATTTTGATTGATTTCTTTTTTTAAGAAGTATCAATGCTTTCCATTGTATACCCCTAATGATGGTAAATTGAGCAGTAAGATCACATCAAGTTATTGCATTTACAAAACAGAATTTTGACATTAAATGAATAGATGTTGAAGGCTTGCATGATGCACATATTTAAATGACTGAAAGATTACTAACCTGCAAGGCAGCTGTGATCCCACTGCCCTGCTGACAAAGCGCTGCAGGGTGTCAGTTTGAACGAATAGTCGGCTCCATGTATGCGGTTAATTAACAGTGTGTTTCCTGTAACAGAACGTCCTGCCACTGTGACAGGATCATCAACAGGAGAAATCGTCACACTGTATTATATTATCCCCCACCGTGGGGAGGCATATCCTGGAGAGGCGGATATTAGCCTCTTGTTGAAATGACCATCACATTTTTAGTTATATTAAGAAAACTGAGCATCAGATAAATCTTCATCTGGGTGGTCATTCATACAAGTGAATTCTTGATTCTATGAGTCTAGTAATTTGGTCCAATACCTATATACAGACGTGCTCAAATTTGTTGGTACCCTTACAGCTCATTGAAATAATGCTTCATTCCTCCTGAAAAGTGATGAAATTAAAAGCTAATTAGTTTCTTTAATTAGTATCACACATGTCTCCAATCTTGTAATCAGTCATTCAGCCTATTTAAATGGAGAAAAGTAGTCACTGTGCTGTTTGGTATCATTGTGTGCACCACACTGAACATGGACCAGAGAAAGCAAAGGAGAGAGTTGTCTGAGGAGATCAGAAAGAAAATAATAGACAAGCATGGTAAAGGCTACAAGACCATCTCCAAGCAGCTTGATGTTCCTGTGACAACAGTTGCAAATATTATTAAGAAGTTTAAGGTCCATGGAACTGTAGCCAACCTCCCTGGGCGCGGCCGCAAGATTGAAAATCAACCCCAGATTGAACAGAAGGATAGTGCGAATGGTAGAAAAAGAACCAAGGATAACTGCCTAAGAGATGCAAGCTGAACTCCAAGGTGAAGGTACGTCAGTTTCTGATTGCACCATCCGTTGCTTTTTGAGCAAAAGTGGGCTCCATGGAAGAAGACCCAGGAGGACTCCACTTTTGACAGAAAAACATAAAAAAGCCAGACTGGAATTTGCTAAAATGCATATTGACAAGCCACAATCCTTCTGGGAGAATGTCCTTTGGACAGATGAGTCAAAACTGGAGCTTTTTGGCAAGTCACATCAGCTCTATGTTCACAGACGAAAAAATGAAGCTTTCAAAGAAAAGAACACCATACCTACAGTGAAACATGGAGGAGGCTTGGTTATGTTTTGGGGCTGCTTTGCTGCGCCTGGCACAGGGTGCCTTGAATCTGTGCAGGGCACAATGAAATCTCAAGACTATCAAGGCATTCTGGAGCGAAACGTACTGCCCAGTGTCAGAAAGCTCTGTCTCAGTCGCAGGTCATGGGTCCTCCAACAGGATAATGACCCAGAACACACGGTTAAAAGCACCCAAGAATGGATAAGAACAAAACATTGGACTATTCAGAAGTGGCCTTCTATGAGTCCTGATCTGAATCCTATCAAACATCTATGGAAGGAGCTGTAACTTGCAGTCTGGAGAAGGCACCCATCAAACCTGAGACAGCTGGAGCAGTTTGCTCAGGAAGAGTGGGCCAAACTACCTGTTAACAGGTGCAGAAGTCTCACTGAGAGCTACAGAAAATGTTTGATTGCAGTGATTGCTTCTAAAGGTTGTGCAACAAAATATTAGGTTAGCGGTCCCATCATTTTTGTCCATGCCATTTTCATTTGTTTTATTATTTACAATATTATGTTGAATAAAAAATCAAAAGCAAAGTCTGATTTCTATTAAACATGGAATAAATGATGGTGGATGCCAATTACTTTTGTCAGTTTCAAGTTATTTCAGAGAAAATTGTGCATTCTTCGTTTTTTGTGGAGGGGTACCAACAAATTTGAGCACGTCTGTATCTGTCTTAGGAACTGGTTGTCTCCATTGTCCTTGGTTAGGCATCAGAGATTTACTGTAGTTGAGATACCCGTACGTACATCCATTGATATTTGCATTTTGCATCTAAAAAAGCCAGCTTGGCCATGTGTGATGAAACATGGATCAGTTGAGGGTACCTGATTCTGGAGGTTTAAGATGCTTGACTGTCCATCTCCATGTATGTCTTGCTTAGATTTTAACACGCATACGGTGGATACACTGTACTGGAGGTCTGGGTGGTATGCTTTCTTATGATACTGATAGCTAGAATTTTGTACAGTTTTGAGGTGGTGATTTTCAACCCTTAGTGAATAAAAACATTTAAAAAAGAAAAGTACTGGGACCCGATTTTGAAATAGTTATGAATTGTTTGCCAGTTTTATACTGTAACTTTTCTTCCTCTCTGACAATTGCGCATTTAGAATGTACTAGAGTTTTGCTCAGAGAATTGCAGTAGCAGCAGTAGAAATGTCAGAGAGATTAAGTGAAATTCCACTGAAGTGGCTGGCAGGTAGAGAAGCTCAAATAAATAAGTAGATTTAAAAAAGAATTTGATCCATGGCAGCAAACCACTCTTGATGCCTTCCGCTTGTAATCATTTTAGCAACAAGGCTTCCTCAGCTGCTAACCTCATTACTATGAGACTAATTCACTTGATAGACTAAATAAAACTCAAGTGCGGCACTAGACGAAAATATCTGCTAAGAATTGCTTTATACAGAGTTTCTATCATCCCTTCGCCGGTAATTTGTTTTAATGGGAAAGGTCTGGAAGAACCTTGTCTCCTTTCAATTATTGTTATATATTTTTGTTCTGCTTGTCTAGGATTAATAGAATTGATTATGGAGCATATCAGTAACTTTGTCCAAAATCTTATCACCACTAACAGTGCAAGCCCTACCGAAATGCTTACAAAGAGCATTCATTATTTGTACCTTTTTTTATTTTATTTGAGATTTGTTTGAAAATAGTGTATCCCTTTCAAAAGTAGAAGAATGACCTGGTATGACCCTTAATTTCAGTAAAGTGATATGACCGTCATTAAAAATAAAATAAAAAAACTACAAGGGATCTTCTAATGGGCTAAGTAAATAATCCAGTAAGCATCTATAATATTATGTCTTAAGAATGTATATAAAGTTTTTAAAAGTAGTTATACACCATGAAAAGCATTATTTCAAGAAACTCAATTAGACAGTATACATTTTAGTGATTGATAAAAATGTTTTTTAAAAAACTGTTGTGTCACAATAGGAAGGTGTTAAAATGAATGGAATTAAATAAAAACAGGGTTCACAGTAGCATTGTACTGTATGGGATGCGTGGAGGAATGAATATCCCCAATGACCCAGCATGGCTGGGCTGGACCTGGTCATTACTTGGGTGCTGCAGACTATGACATGGTGTTGGTGGCCCAGTATATTCTCTCTCCCCTCAGAGCCAGATCTCATCAAGCATGGTGACAGGGCATTCTGCTCTACAGATGACGTGTTACATTTGACACTAAATTGCAAGGTACGTTATCGACGTACCTAACATATAGCTAATGCTCTGCTAATTTTTGCACAGGACAGTCCTTTACTACAGTCTCTTAACTCAACCGTTTATCTGTCACTCACTGAAGTTGATTTTACAGGAACAAAAAATCTACAGATTCCAGTTACTGACACTTCTTAGAACAAGTTTTTTTTTTAAATCCCCATACAAAGTTATGATACTCTAGTCTATACCAAATATGTCATATACATTGTTTTAATTGCGAGTCTATTTAACAAAAGATCTTAAACGTTTATATACAAACACAGAAATACTGTATATAATTCATATTAATACTGTAATTTTACACAAACTAGTGGACATTTATATTTTCTTAATTGGTAACATGTAAGTAAGTTTTCTTAAAAGGAAAAAAGAAACTAGAATGGTGTTTACACAGCAAATCACGTCAAAGTGTGCTCGCTCACCAGGGGTGCACAGTAAGGGTCACAAATTCCAAGTACTGTATCTGGCACTTATCATTATATCTTTCTAATTCTTGTGAGAAATGTGCTCTGTGGTTGTAAATCTAACCACAAATGCACGCAAGCCACCCTGCTTTACTAGTTAATACTTGTTCAGCTAATAGTGTTGTCCGCTCTTTAGCTCTCAGTGTTTTATGGTCCATGGCAGGCGCTGTAATATACATTATTCACAGACTGGTGGTGAACTTCACACCCCTATCTTTGATATAGGTGTTCATCAGAACTGGTAAGAATGAATGATTCAGGGATCATATGAGAACCATATGTCCAGGGTGGTTGGCTAGGCAGAAAATTCTACCTTTCTATACATTTCCTTAATTGGGAGACATTACTGAAACCACTGTACAAGATACTGAAGCTGAAAATGACAGCTATGAAAACAGTGGGCCGGCCAAACAAAACAAACCAGTGGTGGCACATACAGTGCTTCTTCATAATCCCATAAGCAGTGCACAGTAAGTGAAAAGTCATTTTATACTCTTGCACAATGTCCATCGCTCATATTCAAATCAGCACCTTGCACTGAAAGAGGCATTGTTATAATTTTCATAGAATTTACATTCACTGGGTTGGAGTACAAGACTAAACTTAAATTGCTTTTAGAAACTCAATAAATACACTTTCAGATTACTTTTATTACTTTTATATTGGATCACAGCAGGCTGCATGACACCAAGCTGTCCTTATCTTTTTAAGATGGTAAAGGTTACAATAGCCAGAGAGCAATGACTGCTGGATAATAAGCACAATGTTGTGGGCTGAGACATGCAAAATGAAGTTGTTATACTAATTCAATGCAGGAGCAGTGCTAGGAGGAATTTTTACTAATTCTGTTAAAGCATCTTTTCAGAAACATGGAAAAGCCTTGGCCTAATTGTTTTGCTAGTGCCTTGCCTTCAACCCGACTTCATTACTGCCACACTGTGTGTGAAGGGATCTGAAATCAGACTAGTCTCTGGAGTGCAGCAGTTTTAGGACACTGCTTGCCAACTAAATCTAGCAGCATGCTATTCCCCCGGCACCCACTCAGGTGTAAGACTGATTTCAAAACTCCTCTTAGATTCACTTACAGAGCTGTAATGACCTGCGCCTGCTTCTAAACAAGATCTCCACACTGCTGAAAAATGAGAAATCAACTTTCTTATTATCATGAGCAGCCTCAATAACTGCTCCCATATGCCATTGCAAAGCCATTTTTTATCTTAAGTGAGTGTTCCAAGACCCCCCTCCCCATCTCATAAAATTGATGGCCAGCTCTAGACAGTACAAATACTAGCCTGCATCAAGGACTGTCAGTGAAGTCAGTCAGAAATTGTTCCAGGTCTTAACAGGGAAAAAACTAAAAGGATTGAAGTATTTGGCCACTGGACAGGAACTTCTGTAGGGCAAAAACTTTGATTGCAGAACAGAAAAATACAAGTCAGCTAACAGGAACGTACTGTACATGTCAATTATGGGGCAGCAGTGTGGAGTAGTGGTTAGGGCTCTGGATTCTTGACCGGAGGGTTGTGGGTTCAATCCCTGGTAGGGGACACTGCTGCTGTACCCTTGAGCAAGGTACTTTACCTAGATTGTTCCAGTAAAAACCCAACTGTATAAATGGGTAATTGTATGTAAAAAATAATGTGATATCTTGTAACAATTGTAAGTCGCCCTGGATAAGGGCGTCTGCTAAGAAATAAATAATAATAATAATAACTTACCTGGGAAGCAGTGTCATCATGCAGTCTAACTGTGTAACTGTAAGCAACAAACTGCAGATAATTATTGTAGTGGATTTTCTTCAGTATTTAATAATCAAGTAACTTTTGTGTCCTGTAGATTTCTGTTTTTTTTTGTTTTTTTGTTTTGATTCCATTGGTTTATAAGCATACACACACCCACTTTGTGAAATACAGAGAGAGCAGAACAATATTATATGCATACTGTAGTAGGCCTCATACTGTTGCAAAGACACTGTGTTAATAAATTACCACAAGGTACCTGGGTCTGCTCTGTCCAGCTCCAATGTTTATGTATGATTCAGTGAACTGAAGTGCAGGCATGCAGACGCCATTATACAGCAACAGAGGACTTCTTTAGAGAGAAGGCACCCTGGCTTTAATATGATCTTAAGGTTGCATTACATCATGCGGTGTTTTACAACAAAAAACATTCCTATACTCTACCTTTGATGCATCCTGTGCTGGGATATATTCTTCAACATACTCTATCTTTTGTTGTATTTATACAGCTTTGTTTTAGGAGGACTGCCTTCTGATTGTCTCCATATGAATGGTGATATAAAACCTATTGCCAATGTAAAAACTACACAACAGATGCACAGATTGTGTCAGTCTCCCTACATGGTAAAAATCATAAAGTGCCTTGAATGTCCACAAATCTTCTCTGAACTTTTTATTATAGACGAACCACCTACAGACCATTGAGGTTCAATTTGAGTATAATACAGTACTATTGATTTTCGAGTAAAGTCTATGAAACATCTCCCTTGCTAAGGTGTCCTAGGGGACCATACACATGCACACTGTGTAGTGTGTTAAATTTCGATTTAAATTAAACCAGTCGAGGACAGATATAACCCCAGCAGAGATTTTTACTGTGAATTTATTGATTCTACCCTGTCTGTCACTGTCACTGCTCTATTCACCACCTGATAGTCTCAAATCTACCTGTGTCTGTATTCATTAGGCACCGTCCAATGTTCTCAGTATACCTAGAAGCTATTGGAAACCTTATGCACTTTATTTTCATCTCTAAGGCAGAGAATAATTTGTATCTGAACTTTCCAAAGTAGTATGATTGACTGCTATACTAGAACATATCAAGGCTCTCTACCCACTACATGCCCTCTGTATATTGGATTTTAAAAGTCAAACAATTGGAGGTTAACGCAGCATAGTAGCGACCAGAATACAATGCGTTTCTTGAAACGAGTGTCAGGAGTTGCAGTCAAATCATATTCATGTGACAAGGTAGCCTTAAATCAAGTCAGTAACTAGGTTGCCAAAATTCCAAAGGCTTGTTTTAAGTTTGTCTGTTGGCAGTGTCCAGTGTGTTTTGGAGAGTAAAGTACTGGTCTCAAAACAATTCAAA
This sequence comes from Acipenser ruthenus, assembly GCF_902713425.1. NCBI lineage: Eukaryota > Metazoa > Chordata > Actinopteri > Acipenseriformes > Acipenseridae > Acipenser > Acipenser ruthenus. The sequence goes on along the minus strand of NC_081216.1, from coordinate 18,060,699 downwards.
GGGGTCATTTCACCGTTTGTTTAAACACATACACAAAATCACTATCCTATTAAAAATAAAAAGCCTAGCAAAGGCCTGAGTCGTCTTGTTAGATGAAATAAACTTCTTGGTCTAGTAGGCAAATGTTTCAAGTAGTGTATTGTTTTATTTAAAGTAAGATACTGTTTAGAATTAACCCAGCTTATTTCTAATTTTCACCACCTTACTGCCACTTTCACTACTTGCATCCCTACATTTGTCATCAAATGCGCTGATCGTTTTTAGCTTTGAATGACTGCCAGAAACACGATTTATGAATTCTTATTTTTTCAGTATAATAAAACAATCATGACTAAATAAATTACAGCTCATGATAATGGATTCTTTTTACAACCCTATCAAAGCTTGTTCTCAGTGGTACTCACCTGGTTTAACCACCTGCATCTTTCTCTCTCTCTTCTGTAGTTTCGGGAGTTCTCTTCAGTACAGTGTGAACCATGGCCACCAAATCGCACCCCCCCTTGATGAAGAAGCACAGCCAGTCAGACCTAGTCAGCCGGCTGAAGACCAGGAAGATCCTTGGGGTCGGAGGGGAGGACGACGGTGGAGAAGTGCACAGGTCTAAGGTCAGGATAACTCGCTGTCCTGTAATTTAACACTGTAATTTAAGTACATTAAGGAGATGCTTATTGAAGCTTTCAAGAGAAGAAACTGATGTACAAATTAAATTTGAATTTTGCAAAGTAGGAAGTAGTTGATTCAATACAGTTCTGATGGAGACAGGGATGGAAATAAGACTCCTATTGCACAGCAGTTTAAACCTTTCCTGGTTTTACAAGAAGTTTAATACGACACACCTGTTTGTTACCTATACGATGTGGCTAATCAAGCTCATAGTAAAACTTGGCATGTTTGAAACTGCTATGCATTAGGAGTCGTATTTCTATTTATGTAGGGCCTCCATTTCCTAGATGTACAACTTAATCTACAGTTTTGCTGAGAGTGGTGTCCCACACTGAAGGCTAGTTTCACATACCTCTGTGAAACCAGCCATTGTCACTGACAAATCAAAGTTCTATATTAGATTGAACTTTCTGTATCTGATTGGCTTCCACAGCACTTTAAACGTCCTTTCAAAAGAAAATGACTATTTTGCTGTGTAGATAGTAAATGTTTGATCAAATTATCTTTGAATGCACCTGTACTTTTGATCTCTAGGCTGGACCATTTCAGCAAAAGGAGATAACGTGTGCATTTATTTAGGGGTTTTACAAGTTATTTTTAACTTGTAATTTGCAGTTAAAATGTCATTTTAAAGTAACTGTGATCCTGAGATGGAAAAAGCACTTAGCTGAGAATAATGAAGCCTTAAACTACAAATTTAAAACCGAGCACCAGGATTAAGCATACATCAGACAATTTAAATGTCCAATATTTGTTATCAGACAAAAAACAAATGCATTAAAACATGCCTTAAGAAGCTTCTAGTATCATAGTCAATATTTTATGCTTAAACAGCATAGCACATGTTTTGTATGGATTTTTCTAAAAATTAAGATTATACCTAATACCGCCATACAAAAAAAAAAACATGTCACAGAAAGTCCAGCTAAGGTTACATTCGGTACGGAATGAAAGATACTGTACTTTGGATGTTATTATGGTGACAGTGCAGCTAAACTACAAGTATTATTTTTGGTGGGGGGTCTGAGAAGTTACTGTGAATGTAGTGACAGTTTTGTGAAGTCTACGCATCTCTTGGGCTGTCTCAAATAAGGAAAAAGAACTCACTTTGCAGCCAGGGGTTCAAATCAGTCCTCAGTCCTAGGTTCGCTCATAACGCACCATAGTGAGTTTTGCTCCAGTTAGGGAGTTGTAAATAACTCCCCTGTTGCTAGGTTACAAGTGTGCGACAATAGGCCCCTGAAACCTGGCACCTTCTAATTAATAGAGAAGTTAGTGAAGCAGAATGGATGTGTGATTCTCCTGAAGGCAATGGCTTTCCACCCGTTCAGCTCTGAGTCTGTGCACAAAATGCTAATATGATGATCATTTTATTTTTTACTTGACAATGAATAAGTCATAGAGCTTTGACACCCACACGAAGGGTGTGAGGTTTGCTTTACTCCAAAACTAATTATGAAACACTCTGTGAGGCAGTGTGGAGCAGCAGTGGAGCTCAGGGACTAGGGGAAGTGTGGTGTAGTTAAGTACACCCCATGCATTCAATAATGGCCTACTATATATCCTATTGAAAAATAAAATAAAAATCAGATAACCCTTGCCCTAACTCCTAACTTTTTCATGTACATTTGCAAATGCTTTGAAGCCCACCACACTTTAAAAGTAGTCACAGAAAGTAATTTGCCAAAAAGCTCAGCAAAACTTGCTATGTCAACCTACGTGACATCTTCCAAGCTTTCAGCTTGTTTTCTAGAAAATTATTGAATTGTTTATATTTTAAGTAATCTTTAGACATCTACAGAACACGAGTCGGGCAAATTGTGAAGTCTTAAATTGCATAGATCCTATGTCTACTTGATTACCCTGTAGCTGCAATGACTCATGAGATTGGTGAATCATAATGACAAAATAATCTTTGCATGTACTCCCTGCTCTCCATTTTTCATTGGTTGCTTGGTGCCTGCCTGAGAAGTACCAATGATGGCCACTATGGTTTGTTGCTGGGTGCATGCCCGTCTGGTTGGATAGGTCCCGCCTCTCAGTCCTGTGGTTTGTTGGTTGGTGCCTCCCCCTCAATGATGGTCACTCTGGTTTGTTGCTGGGTGCATGCTTGTCTGCTTCATTACTGGTTGGCTGGTGGGGTCCCGCCCCTCTCAGCCTGTGGTTTGTTGGCTGACTGGGTCCCGCCTCTCTCGGCCTGTGGTTCGTTGGTTGGTTGGTTAGCTGGCGGGGTCCTACCTCGGTCCTGTGGTAGGTTGGTGCCTCCTCCTCAGTCCTGGGGTTGGTTGGTGCCTCCCCCTCAGCCATTTGGTTTCATGTCCTCAAACTTTTCAAAGCAGCCAAAAACAAAATCGATAAGAAAAAAGCACATCTTTCGAACTCCCTCATTTTGTTCATTACTGTTGAAATGTCTTTATTAGAGCCTGTCAAGGGAATCAGTGACTCATACAGCTTTGATGTAGGTGTTACTTTTATACTGCAAATAAGCAAGGTAGATCTACTGTGCTGCAGTACAAATTGCATTACTTTGTTTCTTACATTTTTGTTTAAGCATTTTACAACCACATAACATTATATATAATCTAAAAGCTTTGGTGAACTGAATACTAAAAATGTGTAAAAGCTTGTAAGACTTCTCAGACAAGCGCTTAAATATATATTACATATATAAAAAGATGTTCGCTGAAAATATATCCCCTAGAGCTGGCCTTGCATTTCCCTTCTCCATCCATTTGACTTGATTTGCTGCAACATCTCACAAGATTACAACTTCCAAGAAAATCAAATGACTTACAAAAAATCAGGAGGACTGAAGATAGCCAACTGCCTGTTCATCCGCACAACCTAAATTACTGAACCCGGGAGGCAAGGCCCAGCCTGGGATAATTTCATCTGGATTAAAATCAGGAGTCTGACACACAGTAGTCACAGAAGCACAGTGAGATTAACCATTTTACCCCTGAACCCGCGGGTTTGTAAAGGCAAATGCAGTGCTCCCTGTGGACCCCCAGCCAAAATTGGCAATGCGATTAGCACCATGCTATCATGACTTACTCTGCACTGGAAGTGGTGGTGCTTTTACTATGTGAGCCTCTTCAACATTATATTTAAATGACAACACCTTGGTACATTGGGAAACACAATAAAATAAGGAGGCCTCTCTACTTCAGCACTAAAAAGGATAACCACGGTTCTAATCTCTCCATTACTCCACATTCCAGTAAACAAGCACTGAAGGAACACAGCATTGTTTTCCAGCTCTGATATCCTGCAGCTGTCCAGAACTGTCACTAGACATCAAAAATAATATATTTCTATGCTGCAAGAGGCTGTGGACCTTTTAAGTGATAACGTCAAGGATAATAATAATAATAATAATAATAATAATAATAATAATAATAATTTATTTCTTAGCAGACGCCCTTATCCAGGGCGACTTACAAGATATCACATTATTTTTACATACAATTACCCATTTATACAGTTGGGTTTTTACTGGAGCAATCTAGGTAAAGTACCTTGCTCAAGGGTACAGCAGCAGTGTCCCCACCGGGGATTGAACCCATGATCCTCCGGTCAAGAGTCCAGAGCCCTGACCACTACTCCACACTGCTGCCTCCAAGGATTCCCCCTTGAATTAACCACTGCCATGGGTTCTGCATCTCTTATGAATTGCTGAGTATGTACATTCAGCTGAGGTGCTGCAGCCCTCCATGTTGGGTGGAATCCAGTTACTGCTTGATGAGAGGTCAGGGTAATGAATCAGTTCCTGTAAATAAAGACGGTCGGAAGCCTGCTTAGCCGCCCCGCTCTGGTCCTGCTCTGTTACTACCTGTTTGTTTTCCTCTGCACGTCCTTGACATTCAAACTCCTGTTATTCCTGGACATGGACTGCCCTTTCCTTCCTCCCTGCAGCTGTGTGTGTTTCAATGTCAGCAAAATGACACTGGATAGAAAAGATAACTGCGCTTGACAGAATTTATTTTAGTTTACAGGGGCATTTTGAAATACCAAATTCAGTGACAAAATGTTTAAACTAGAAGTCTTTCTCAAAGCTGAAGTCAGTTTTGATTCACATAAGTATATAATTGGGAGATGTGGTCTGCATCCACAAACGATAGTGTTAAGGATTTGTGGTCCCATTAGGTTGAATGTGTGTGTGCTGGTTTTGCATGTACAGTATTAGTTGTACTGAAATTCTCCATTTACCAAATCCCTCAATTTTTAGAATAAAAACTCTCACTCATACTTAAGGTCCTTACATTCCCCACTGTAAATTCAGTAAGTGACTAGTTACCCTCTTACATGTTTCTAGCAATTTGTTTAATTGACTTTAGAATAATACAGTACACACAATATCCTAAACTAATATCTTCTGAACCACTGGCTCAAGTTTGCAGTACCTTTTTGTATTAACATTTTACAGGTTTTTCCATATACACTGCACCTTGTCATTGTTCCAACTGACATCTTAAAATAAATAAATAAATAAATAAAGTTGAAAAAGGGTAGTGAATTAGTGAAGAAACCTTTTTAATGGAAAAGTATAGTACACATACAGATATTGTCAATATCACCCAACTAATTGAAACGTGTCCCGTATATACAGATATAGCCCACTCTCTTTACCACCAGCCTAAAGTACAGTTCACTGATAGCAAATATCAGTATCCTCATGCTGTTCTGTCAAACTTACAAATCACCATTTCCTACTCCAGAAACACACTCTTGTCACTCAGCTGCCATTTATAACCAAGGCCTTGGCTGCAGTATTTGTTTAGGGTCCAAAGATACATACGATACAGTACCTGCATCATGTTATTTTCCAACTTAATGATTAACAATAGTTAACTCATGCAATCAAATCAGCGAAAGACTTAATTTCTAAAGAAGGTTTAAAACTGGTTTAGCCAAGTTGTCAACTACACTGCTCCAAACCATTGAGGATTAAAATCAGAGATGTGCATATTACATCTCAAATCCCACAATCTTTTATTGTAAAACCAGATTCTGACGTTACATTTAAAAAATATATAAACACATGAAATCTTCGGTCCACTAAAATAACTGGCTTTACATAATCTCTGTAAGAAAGACATTGGAGTGTCTGGTGTGAAAACACAACACAAAAAATAAATTAGCGTAGCATCCAAAGTAGCACTGTAGCATTAAAATGTTAATACAAAACAATGCCTGAGTTACAAGCTCTTGTAGTGTCAAAATAAATAAATAAATAATACAAAATATGGATTAAGGTGTAATCAATCAGACTGCGGAGTCTATGTTATCTGATCCGAAACCACCGAACTCCACTCATCTGAACCGTCATTGATGATGCAAGCAGTTGTCTGAATGATTAATGCACAGAGCAACTACTTATAGGCAGCTTTTGCTACTCACATGAGCCGCAATATCTCCCCTCAGGCATTATTTGCGCATGGCTATTAAAAAACGGAATTTAATGGTGAAAATGTTACGTTCAGCTAAAAGTTTTGGGGGGGAGGGGGCAGTGGGGTACTACTCACTATTCATTGTGCAGCCCTTGACAGTTACAATTGTAGAACCCGAAGTTCTATACTTGCTGGAGGGTAGTGCATGTTACAGACATATCTTTTTCTGCAGATTATGTGAGTGTTGAGACAAAAGCAAGGTCATGTGTTGCCAAGCTACTCAGATGTTCATTATCTATCCAATCCTCCCTTCAAAAGACCCCTTAATTGGCGTTTGACACAAATGCATGACTAACTAACCGCCTTTAATAACATACAGCAGCTAATGTACTCAACAAGCACTTTTGCCTGTTTCTTAATTGGGAAGCAGTAGGAAGTTTATTTTGACTCTAAGCACAATGTTAATCTTTTTAATTTACCAACATACCAGGCAGCAAATTTCTTGTTTTCTGCTGGGAATCAAGAGCCGCTTGTAATGCCTGAAGGTTAGAGAGCCACTAGTAATGTCTGAATGAAGACATTGGAAAACCTTGTAAAAAGCTGTGAATTGAAATTTACAAAACCTCTAGATTTCCATTTATAATGTTTACAAAATAAAAAAAGGGGATTTAAAAAGTACCTTCTTACTAGTCTGCAATTTAAAAACACCACCAGTATTGTTGTTGAACTTCAACCATTATCCCCTCAAGGTTAACGTAAAAACAACTGTCAATGGCACAAATATACACATTTAATGTTAGGCAAAGGCCCATGCAGTAGCTGTTTAAATGTCTATTTAATTCAGGCATAAAAGTTAAAAATCAACATTCCGGCTTTTTGGAGTTCCTAGACCGATTCTCTGCCTAACCTGACATTACCATAGTGCTATATACAACCCAATATAAAATACATTCTGTATGCTTTTAATGCTCCTCTGAAGATACAGCTGGTTTGGTAAGTCCATCACATAACCAATTTATGTATGTCATGTCTGGGAAGCTGTACAGTTTTATGTAATATATTAAAGCTGCAAGGCCCAATAGAGACCTCATGTTAAATAAGTTGACAATGGTTATTAGTGGTGTAACAATTCAGCGTGTATCGATTGAATTTTGATACTTCCTTTACACAACATGTCTTATAGACATATCTTATAGTGCATATTGTTTGTATTGTGATACAAGACCAAATGTACAACATAGTGCATTGTAGTACAGTAGTTCACCAAATGGTTCCTCAATGAAAATTAAGTATGTTTTATGCCGGCAGTTGGTATGCATGCAAAGATACTCTCGCTAACTCATTTAATTGCTGTATTTAATAAAAAATAAAAAATAAATCTAAAATAAAACCCATCATAAAATGATCATTTGATCTTATTATGCATCATTCAAGCTCATTGGGGCCATCGCATGTATCATGATGCATACTGCATCACGACCTGCATACCGTGATAAGTATCACCTCGCTACACCCCTAATGGTTCTATAGTCATTCAGCCTGTTTAGAAGAAGTGATATGAGCTGCTGAACACATTGAATATGGAGTCAGTGGAGCCACACTTACGGGTCACCAGGCAGCAAGGTAGTATTGGCGGACTGTCAATCAAAACACAAATTCGCAAATCAGAGCTAACAGATTGTCAATCTGGAGGCGGGACGCAGAGCAAGCGCTCTGGCAATAGGTCAGTGTTAAGGTCATGTGATTGCTCTGCTGGCAGATGAGATACTAACCAACAGATGGTAAAGAAAATCCAGTATTTAAAAAAAAAAAAATGACATGCTGTTGGGATAGTAATTTGTTCAGTGTGTACATAGAATGTTTTCGCTTAAATTAGTTGTATTGAAAGTATTTGTACTATGGGCCAAGCTTTGAGATGCAGACATGTTGTTTTGTTTTTTTATAGAAAAGTTTCATACTAACTTTTGTACTTGATAACATTAATTAAAAAATCCAATTGATGCCAATGTTTAATACATTTTTGTGACTAATTTGAAGCTATTAATATGTTTCAATATTAACTAAATAGAGTTATTAATCAAATTGTTTAAATCTTGTTACATAATTGATTCATTAATAAGTTTAGATATACTGTTACTTGATTGATTACTGTCACAGACATTTAAACTAGCATTAGAATAGATTTTGTTTGGAAATAAAAAAAAAAAAAAAAACGATTTGACCGATTTCAAATTGCTGCAGATGTATTTTTTCTTTATTTTGTGCTGCTTCTTTTTTTGGGGGGGGGGGGGGGGTAGGGGGGGTCTACTTCACAGTCTTGCACCAGGGCCCAGTAAATAGCACCATCACAAACACCAGGTAAGCTGTGTGGAGCATTGCAGTCATTAGAAGATGAGGTTACCTGCCGATAGGAACTTCGTTCAGTCTTATTATGCTCTCTAAAATAAACAGTGATTACTACAGCCCTAGATTGCCAACTGCAGACAGATTTTTGTGCAAAGCCTGATTTGCAGTGAGAATGCATGTTGACAGATCCATTTTCTCAGACTCCAGGCTGTAATAATCCATTCCTGGACGTGACTGACTTGTAAATTGTGGAAGCCTTCAGCATTCGTTAACCTTCTTTGCCTGGTTTGTCTAACAGTAAATCTCATTCTCTGTCATTAGCCTGTTTTCATTTTTCTCTGGTCCTGCCCGGGCAGTTGCCAGATTAACCAAAATGTGACCTTTTGATAAATACATTAAACAGCATTACAGCTGTAGTGTTTAGTATTTCCTTTTTTAAAAGGTCTTATTTCTAGAATTAGCTCATACTCTGTTTCATTGGGTATAATGTCAGAGTTTGACAGAACAAGCACAGTCGCTGCATGCTTACAGACTGCTAAAATGCAAGTCATCTTTGTTTAATGGTGCAGTTTGTTAATTCACTGTCCCTTCCCTTCAAGCTCTAGGTTTAAATGCATCTTTGGTCACACAGGTGATTAGAGTTTGGTGCACTCAGCTGAGGTGGCACTTCACGGGGGAAGTCAACAAGGAGTACAGTGTGGAATGTCGAAGCACCATTATTCAAAAAGAATAGCTTAGTTTAACATATTTTCTTCCTTAATATTTGGCACCCACTGTAGGAGTTGTCTGGAGTCAAGTGAGTTTAGGGATCTTAACCTGCCCCACATAATAAAGCCATCACACAAGCTGGCCATTACTGAGCGGCTGAGGTGCCCTTTGAGGGGGGTTCTGGGGTCAGTTCTGAAGTGAGCTCATGCAGAGCTTTAAGGAGAAGCTCTGTACCTGCTTGCCACCACTGTAGCCAGTACCATTGTCTCTTCCCTTTCTGAGCACTAAATTCACGAGAAACTAAATTTAAGACAGCAAGAAAAACAACAAACTGAATGTGCTTTTGGTGTAGCTAGTGAATAGATAGACAAATGGGAAGATTCTTTATTCCCAAATTAAATTGAACTCCAAATTGAATTTACTTGCGAAATACAGTACAGCGTTGTAAGAACATGATTTGTTTATTCGGTTAGCAACAAAATGAGATACTGAGAAATACGTTTCTTTTTCAAAATGACAAACATTTCAGCTTTTGGGCATCAAGACTTGAATGCAGTACTGTACACTGTTACATTGTATTTAGTGTTTAGTTGTGTATGCAATTTTGACATAGCACAACAACAAATAGCCAATAAAAGGGAGGATTTTGTAAGGGTGATTCAAAAGTTTTTTTTTTTTTCATGGATTATTTTACTTCAAAAGCACTACTAAATGTACAGAATCTAGTATACAAATATTTTTTTTAAATGCTGCGGTAATCACTGCTAATAATGACTTCTTTTCATTTCTCTTTTCAGATCAGTCAGGTTCTGGGCAACGAGATCAAATTTTCAGGTCGGGAACCTTTGGGTCTCAGGTACAAGACTTCTATTGCTTTGGTGTTGATCTACCGATATGTTTGAAGGGCATTTGTCATGCAGTTTAGGAGTTTAGTAACTCATCCCAAAAGCATGTTACCAACAGTAATATATATAGGAAATGGATTTTAAAATGATAATACCTTTTAATGGCTGAAGCTCACCGGAATAGGAATTCAAGTATGTTGTACCCTATTTACAAGCTACCTAGCAACTAACCCCAGTCATGATAATGAAAAATGCAAGTTATATACTGCATGTAATCAGATGTTGTGGGCTATGGGGGATGGGATATTCTAGAACATCTCACTTGAAAGACAATTAAAACACAGTTACAATGAGTATATAGGGAGCTGTGCAACAGACAGGCATTAAAATTGTTAATTGATGTGGAATGCGGTCAGATAGGAATACAAATCTCATGGAAGGTGTGTGTCTGCTAGTATTGTCTTCCCTACTTTATCTGAATTCAATTTCCAGCTTTGGTTTACAAAAATATTAAATGCTGCCTCCATTTTCACCCAGGTTAACTTGAAATGTTGTTTTATCACAGGGTTTGGCTGGTTGTTTCCGCAGTGATGCTCACGGTCTTGGCTTTAATGGTATGTACATTTTATTTAACAAATTGCTTCCATTAGTGTTTCCATGCCCTTTTCTGTTTAGGGGCTGTGATTTGCATGATGATACACATTGCACATTCCGAGGGCATTCTTACTTTACTCCACAGCACCATCTTCGGATGGAGTGCGAGAACTGGAACACTGCCAGAATCTAAATCCATTACACACACACAGAATCAATAGCCACTACTCTAGACAGTCTGATCAGAATCACACTGGACATCCAAATCGATCACACATTTTAAAAGGTTGCACTTTTACATACAGTAGTTTCCACAGGTGGGACTTAGAACAAGGATCTTGCCAAAGTAGGCACAATGTATCCCAAAAGATGAGAGCAAAACAAACAAGTGTAGCCTCCAGTGCATGCAGACCGGTCTCTCCGAATAATCTGATCGGTGGAGCGGGATCTCCAAGACAAGAAGCTGCAGCTGGGACTGAAATGTGGACAGTCAAAGGGCACCTCTACCACTTAGAATGAGACATCGATGGAAGCCTCTTCTCACAGAAGCCAGCATTCAAAAGGAGAGGCCACCCCAAATATTTTGGGATGCTATTTTTGTCTGAAGAGTCTCAGCTATGCCAGTTCACAAATAGTGGATGCAGCGGGGTATTGAGAATGCCCTCACTGAAGTTCACAGTACAACATCTTGGAGTTTGTTTTTTTTTTTTTTTGCAGATGGTCTAGGAAAGCATTTGAAGCACTGCCCCGACCAAAGATTGTTATCTGCAAAGAGTCAATTTCAATTTCAATTTTGAATATTGGGACTGTGTTTGATCATTGCAATGGGTTAGCCAATCCAATGACATGAATCTAATGAATGTAATGCAACACATCCAGGACTGGATAGGCAAGATCCTTAGAAGGAACCCTCCCAGCACTATAGTGCTGCTGAACGACTGGAGTCATTGAGGTGTGGATCATCCCTCAAGAACAAACATGTAGCTGTTAAAATCCACATGATGCCACAACAAGTGACTGTGAAGCACAAGCAAAAGAGGGTGCCAGACATTAATGGACAGTGACTATTAATTTCTGAAATGTCTGTGTACTACTCAATCTGCCAACAACCAGACAGGGAAACTACTTTACAAATTGGAATCTCGCCTAATTTATCTTAAAGTTTAAAAGCATGGAAAATCACATCTTCATGCCCGATCTGTTTCTCTCTCTGCTATAATATTCTACTTGTTTCCAGTGGTCTGATAACAGCACTCTCCTGCTCATGTCTCATTAGATTAGAATCTCCAACACACACCACTTGCAATAGCAGATAGTATTTCCTTTACTTTATTGGAGCTGGAATGGCTTAGAGCTATATACAAAGGGTCACGTTTAGAGCTAGTCCTGGAAGATTTGATCCTGGTAATGGGGTGATTAGACAGTCTGATCAATCACTGCTGGAAACAAGAAGACATTTCCTAAATGAGCCGGAGGAAACATGGCTAGGGATGGTTGTAGTAAATGTATGCCAAAAAACAGATGCTGTACATCAGTATAGAAGTAAATGTTAAGGGGGAAATTGCAATGCTGTCAGAAGGCACTGAGAACACATGCTGTAATTATGTAATATTTCTCAAATACTTTTGACACAAAAGGCTAAGCTGTGGGATAATGTGAAAGACACTAATTATAAAGGATACTGGTGTCATTGAGAACTCAACAGTTAATCTACACTATGATTTATTGACATCCTTATCACCAAGTACAATACAAAATAGAGGGAACAGTTCATCAATAGAGCAGGTATACATTTAAAAGGTGGTAGTATTTAGATAATTCAAATTATGTCTTTATTGGTCTCTATATAAATGGACTGTATGTATGGCAAATAATAAAGTGTACATGGTTTGTAGGGCTACTAGATTGAGAGATTCCCAGAAGCTGTGTGTTTTGTATACCTCCACAGGCCCTCACATTCCCTATCCAGCTGTATGATACCATCTTCGATGAGGAGCTCGTTGGCACCAAGATGTCCATTAGACTGTATGGAGGGGCACTTCTCAGTACGTTTCCATCTTTCAATCTTACTCAACTGTAATGATTTGGTGTTACTGAACAGGCTGTGCGGTTTACAACAGAACACATTACTGTACGTTATTGCTGCTGCTGCCTGCTGTGTTGTACGTATTCATGCAATGTCTTCAACAAACTCCCGGTTGTTTTGATGTTTTTATTCACATGTTCTTTAATGTTCAATATAAATCAAACCGTCTCTGTTAACGATTTGTAAAAGCTCCACTGTGCCAGAGCCACTCAGCTTCACTTTGCACCTTACACACAACATATTAAAGAAATGTATTCCTACTTTCTTAGCCTTTAAGGCACCAGACACGTTGGATGCAATTGAATAGTAAAAATGTACAGATAGAATTAAAACGGTAAAATTATACAGATGATAAGACAGCATGCTTTGTCTTATAAAGCGGGTCATGATATAAACTAACGGTGAATCAAAGAGCAGTGTTTTAATACTGTACATTTAGTCATTCTTTACATTTAAACACATGCATATAGTTTACTAGAGGACAAATACGTGATGTATCATTAACTGGAACAAAACAGTTTGATAAAAAGTGATGAATTGTCGACTGGTGAGAGCTATCAATTAGGCGTTGCACTTGGTGTTATCTTTGGGTGCATTTATATAAGACCATGTTAAAGAAGAAAAATTTGGTATTAAGAGAGGTAATTTCTCAAAGAACCTATGGTGCATGGCGAGTGGTTTTTGAAAAATCGTGATAATAAACGGGGTATGATGTTAAGCGAGGCGATATAAGACGGGTTCCTCTGTATATACAAAATTATATAATAAAGTCCCCTTCTGAGATTATGCCAATAACTGGGTTGTGTGATTTAATTCCTTTAAATTGAATGCTTGTATTTTTTCACACTGCAGCTTGCTATTGCAGGGATGGGAAAAAAAAACTTAATTCCAGGTTTTGGCACAAACCTCAATACAGTTGGAGTCGTATTTCTATCCCTGTATTTCAAAAGAACAAACTATATCTGTAAAATATGCAGAGGAGAGATGCAAATTGTTACTGTCAATACAGAATGTGTCTGCCATTTCAAACACAGGGGTATCGATTGATCTCCAGCACTTTGATATGTAAATGGAACTGCCGCACTGCAACCAAAAATCATTTGTGCATGTAATGACTGTACAGCAGTTAGATTGGACTTTCCAGAACCTTCTAATAGAAAAGTATGGATTACAATGGAATAGATGCCCAGTGAACCTGGACATAGGATCACTGTTGGGTTTTGTGTTCTGTACAGTTTAAACAGTTTTTCAGCTGCCAGAATAAATGGAATTGCCCAGATGTATTTAGTTAAACAATCTAAAGTTCTTTCAAAGACACATTTCAGTATTATTTCTTTTTTCAAAACAGACCCATGTAAAGGGTAGAGGGTTCAGGCAAGTCCTGGATCAAATTAAATTTGAATTATCCAACTTAACCAGCAAGTCTTACATGATCATGCTGCCTATTCCAATGCAGACCATAAAAGGGGTTATAGCTATTGAACTAATTAGAAAAAAAAAATAGGGTGCAGTTTGTCCTTGTGTGCATACCAGTAATCTATTGTTAAATAGCTAGTCCTGCATCGGGTCAGGTGCCCGCGGGTGACCTGCAAAGCGGGTTGAGTTCGGGTCAGACTGTGAACTTTTTCACTGTTTGCGGTTCAGGTGCGGGTCAGAAAATGTCATTCCCAAAAGCGTTTTCGTGTCCTTTCAGCGTACTCGTCTGTAACCCTTTCCCAAATAACACATTAGAAGGTAAATGTACCGGTATTTCCTGCACCAAAGCAGGAGGTGATTAGGAAGGAGTCGGCTGACCAAAGCAGAGTTTGTTTTGCCGCTTGTTTGATAAGTCGCAAAATCCTTTTATCGCGTCTGCTTGGTGATATTAAAAAGGTCTGTGGTGGGTAATAGTTCGAGAGGTAAATCATAGCGAATGGAAATAATGAATATGTGACCGGGTTAGTTGCTTGTAAAATCTGCCATGTTTTTGTGCATGATAACAACTCAATCTGTGGAGACTTGTATAGATATCTGAGTGTGAATGTGAGAGAGGCAGTAGGTAAAGGACAAACACTTGTGAGGTCAGGTCGCAGATCTTATTAAAGCAGGTCAGATTGCGGGTACAAAGACAGTGCTGCAGCGGGTTGCAGGTCCGGTTGGGTCCTGTAGTAGCGGGTCCGGGGCAAAACCAGGTCGTTAAAATTGGACTCTGATTTATTATAGCATTATATTCATTATAGCAGTACCCCCTGGCAGTAACCATGGCAATGTAAAATACATTAAGTCCAATACACACACACACACTAAAGAATTTGCAAATACTGCATATTTTGTGCATTTCCACTATGTTTTAGAGATGATCTGAACAGAAAAACAAATCTGGATACCATTTTGGATATCATACCTTCTTTTTCCATTCATTCCTGGTATTTCCTGCTGAGTTTAGATGGAAATCCCACTCTTTAATCAAGTACTAACCCGATGGCCAGGCATACCTCGAGAATGCTACAGTAATCCTTTCTGCAAGTGGCACCTGGCAGATGAAAGGACTGCAGAAGTGCGTCAGTCCTAATGTCAAGCAAAGGGGGAATTGGCATCAGGCTCTGGATGCTTGGTGGCAATAACCCTGGGGATCGCCACACGAGCGAGGGTACGCTTTGCGGAGGGGATCAGGGTGGCATTCATTCAGAGAGGCTACACCTTGACATCAGGACAAAAGATGTTCAGTCAAGAATTTTACCAGTTAAATAGATTTGACAGTTTCAATTTAAATCAAGATGTTGCTTATAGAGCAACACAGTATTGCTGTGAAATATATTACAGTTATCATACCCAATGTAAGATGTGACTAACCCCTGTGACCCCAATAGAGCACTCAAACATGACATGTCTCCAAGAGCAGCTGGTACCCAGCCTTAATGGATGAAATAAAATACATATTTTCCTATTCAACAAAATTGTTCAAATAGATCAGGGTGCTAAAATAAAACTGTTTAAAACAAATAAAATTATATATATATATATATATATATATATATATATATATATATATATATATATATATATATATATATATATACAGGTAGTGAACAAAAAAATGGAAACACCTGGGTAAATGAGGGACACCAAGTATATTGAAATCAAGGGCTTCCACACAGGTGTGGCTCATACGTTAATTAAGCAAATAACATCCCAACATGGGGTCAAATATAAAAATGCTGGACAGGCCTGGTTGCCTATAATTATGGCTAGCATGGTTGCAAGAGGGGTGATTGTTGGGGTGCGTTTGGCAGGAGCTTCAGTGACCAAGACAGCTCAACTTGCTGATGTTTCAAAAGCAACGGTGTCTAAGGTGATGTCGACATGGAACTCCGAGGGAAAGACATCATCAGCAAAGGGCAACAGTGGGCGGAAGCGCATACTCCAGGAATGTGATATCTGTGCATTAATTCGAAGTGCAAGGCAAAACAGGCGAGCAACTGCAGATGAATTGACTGCGAATTTCAATCTGGGACGCGAGCAGCCAGTTTCATCAAAAACGATCTGCTGAGAACTCCACAGAGCGGGATACCATAGTGGCCCAAAGCCCTATTAAGTGACTTTACATTAGTGTTTCCATTTTTTTATTCACTACCAGTATATATTAATTTGTGAAAAAGTAAAACTAATACAAAAACGAATTACTAAATTTCTTTTCAATTTATCATGTTGACAATTGAGACCTCTGCTAAAACGTGTTTGACTGATTTTCAGGATCTGTTTTTGAATTAAAAACATGCAATTAACTTTATAAAATAATGATATGGAATCCAAAGGCATTGTGTGATTGAATGCTAATTAAGGTGTTTAAGTTAAAAGTTCTCACTGTCAAGACATTGTACAGATTTGTATTTAGATGTTTTCCCAGCTCAAACAATACAATGGTGCATTTGCATTTAAGTTTCAAATACAACGAATGGCAAGCACTGCTGTACAGAGTTTGCACTAGAATCTTGGTTCACATCCACACTGCTGCATAAAAGACACATCACACAACACACACTTAAATCCTGAAGGTTTGGCCTTACTTTAGCAGGTTAAATTGATACAGATAATGCCCACACCTCTAGAAAGATGAGATAAATACCAGGTAATCCATTAACATTCAAGCTGTACTGCACCTCTTCCACGTACGTGGGTGGTCAGATAAGCTACGAGACTCACAAGGTTCAAATTAAATAACCACAGCACTCCACGAACATTCATGGAGGATTCGGCTTTAAATAAAAAGTACCACGTAGAAGTATGTTTAACCCAAAATAAAACAGCTGAATTGAGGGAATTGCTGTCCTTTTATTTAAACTCAGCACCAATGCAATTCATCCAGTCAATGTGTGGTAATAGTTGAATGACACTGTTCGTTGCACTGTAACATTGAAAAGTTTTTCGCTAGCTCTCGCGACATTGTCTGATGGGATACAAGTGTTCTTCATATCATACTGCATAAATAGGTTTGCTCCTGTTTATTGAATCTTCTTTGAAAGTAGGAAAATACAAGGTTAGAACTTGAATGATAGTTCTAGATAAAAGATAGATCTAGTCAAATTAAACAGGAATAAGTAACAAACTGGCATGAACGCTTTGAAAAGGCTGGTTTTGCCTTCAAATAAATGATTTGAAGTTGTGGGAGGTTTGTGTGCGTTCGTAAGTTGAGGTTAACCTGGGCTGCCTCAGGGTAACACAGACATGCTTGTGTTAGAGGAGTGGAAACTGAAGAATCGTTTAAAATGTGCTGGTTCAGACCCTCAATGGGCAGCTCATAGTACCAGTTTACTTGATAAACAAGACCCTTGTCAATGTGCTCTCCCTGCAGGCATCTCCCTAGTCATATGGAATGCGCTCTACACAACAGAGAAGGTGATAATCCGATGGACCCTGCTGACAGAAGCATGCTATTTCGGTATACAATTTTTAGGTAAGCATCAACTGTACATTTCAATTCTCATCCCTCTCCCTATAGGTATGCATATCAGTATATTAGATTTGTTATTGGTCTGCTGTTTTGTGCAGTTATTTTGCATATACTACTGGAGCGGTTTACTTGCAGAATCTTTAACAAATGTTTCTTTCCTCAAAGACTTCAGGTGTTTAAATCAGTAGAAGATCACATTGTTACACCACAGGGTTTGGTGTAATCTCTGTAATGTGGAAATGAGTGGGTTGGCTTTGAATGTAGCAAACATTAACTTTGTGTTAGTGTGCGTTAGAGAACACTTCAATTAGGAAATATTTTCTGATAGGGTGTTTTTTGCATTTCAGTTTTGTGATCAGTTGGTCTTTTTTCTTCCTCTCTTACAGCGTTTTGGTAGAGTACACACTAGAACTAACCTGGCTGTTTGAAACAGTGATCATGTTTATTAAAGTGTACCAAGATTGGTGTTGGCATGGAGTCGCAAAGTTCACAATCGCTTTTTTATTGATCAAATCAAGTGACCACCAATTTACTAGTTTTGAAACTATAATACGTTTACATAAGCAATTGAAAAGGAATAGACTACAAAACAGCAAGGAAAAAAAAATAACCACAACTCAGAACAAATGGCAAACCCAGGTAACACAGAACAGAACAGCACCAAAACAAGAGAAAGCAAAAGACAAAACACAACACCGCTACACTACCGGCAGTAAAAACAACAAAACCATGTGAGGAATCAGATTTCACTGCGCAGGTCACACTACCTGCCCAAAGGCACAGCCTTTCAAAGTAATACCACAGAGTTAGTTACAAACCAACAGGCAAGCTCAACTGCCAAACCCCTAACTAGCTGGTTTTACATGTATCATAAGTATACCGTCCACTGTATTGGCAAAACTAGCAAATCAGCGTCAGCTGGATATGCACAACATGAATGTCATTGAGCATTTCAACTGAGTTCTATACCCTACACAATGCAAGAAAGGAGCAACAATTCAGAACGCAGCTCATTACAGATATAAACCACAGTACCAGAAAATATTCCTAATTTTAAAGTTAGATCATACACCTATCTTTCAACTTTCTACTTCTTCCTACTCGCTATTATCTTTGTGTCATTATCCATACTTGAATTGTACCTTACTCCTTAACCTAGTCATTAACAATGTATTAATTTCTCAAACTAAATTATGCATGCACTCTCCTTTTGTATGTATGTGAAAGTACTTGGCAATAATTGTCCTATTCACACCGCAAGACTTATAAGACTAAGAAGAAATTCACATTACCATCTGGAGGGTGGAAACTACACCAAACCCTGTGGTAAAAGAATACAACTTAAAACTGCATTGAAGATATTCAGAAAGACTTCGTCAAAACACTGGCGTTTCATGACTACATATTGTATTGAGTGTTTCATAATTATAGATGATTGTAAGTGTTAACATGTAAGATACCATTAGTAATATCTTGACAGTTTAAACCAAGGCATATGTAATTAACTAAAATGCAGAAAGAGCCAACCCTAAATATGTATTAAACGATGCACACAGCATTACTACATGTTCTCTCTGCCTGACAGCAAATATTTTACAGTTGTAAACACTGCCCTCTTGTGGCTTTGCGCATTAATTTCAGTTGAATACTGTATTGATTTTTACCACTTCTTTGCATGAATCAGGAAACAAACAATGTTCCCAATTCACAATACAAATGGCAATACGTTTAATCCACCAGAATGTTTGTTATTGAAATATACGATGTATGCACAATATAGATCAATGTAACATGCATGTAGGTAGCACCGCAAATATTTAAGATTGAATAGCTTATATTAAGGTTAAATAAAATAGCTTTGTTTATTGTGTTGAAAGTAGAATTTCCTAATGCTGTTTAAAGTTATAAATTCACTACTGAACAGCACTTTTAAAGTCTATGTAATTCAGTAACCATTGTGCTATTCTCTGTACCTCATCATGAGAAACGTGTTTATTAAGTAGTGTCAAAGTTAGGAGTCAAGTGAAGCCGCTTCACCAGTTTTTAAAGAACTTTAAAAGGTACTTGAGAAGAGGCACACACTTGCAAGAGCTGTGCTCAATAAACATAGCGATCCAGTAACGGGCATCTTGGGAATGTACACAGCCAGAAAATAGTGGTGTACCCTGAGAGTATCTGGAGCATATTGTCCATATGAAACTAGGGTGCAAGGCAAGAGAGCGATTTGTTTATTTTTTTAACAATGATTTAATATATTGTACCGCAGAGCTGTAGTATTGCCAGTATACGGCAAAACCCTACTTGGCATATCAGGAGAGAATTTTGTTGGAATAAAGAATAACAACTAGAAATCTCACCTGATAAACTCCCCTACACGAAAAACAAAGCTGGATAATGTTGCCATTGCTCATAAAGAAGTCATAAAATGTATTTGAATACCTTAGTTACCACATCCTATAAGCAGCTTCTGCCCTCTCTCTCTCTGCAGTGACTGCCATCACCCTGGTTGAGAACGGCACAGTGTCCAACAAGGCTCTTGTCCTGGTCTTCAGCCGAGTCGCGTTCGTTGGCATCAGTCTTTGTTACTACTACCAGCTGGGGCGCAGGCCCAAGAAGATCTGAACCCAGGAGAGGGGCTCCGGCTCTCCACAGCAAGGGAGACTGTCCTGACCAGACCCAGATTTACCTTTTCCATTTCATCCTCAACACAGCAAACTTTTGTCTATACAAGCCAGGAATAGACAGGTACAACAACATTAGTACATGGGCATTTCCAACAATATTTGGTAACATTTGTGGAGGTTAGTATCAAAGCGGTACCGCATGGTAAGTGATGTTTGACAGGCAACTTCAAGTACTTTCATTCATTATTACAGTCAAGGCCTTGCATTTCTCTGTTATGACTGCCAAAATGAGTGCATATAATGGCCTTGAGGTAGCTGGTTCATCTTATAAATAGCTTGCTGGAAGAAGGGAAGGTATATTGTGCAAAGACTTTGGATTGCCCTCTTCACCTGACCTCCTCACTTTTGCAATAAGTGGCAGTTTTAAAGAAGGGTTATAAAATAAATGTAAATGTGGATTTTTTTTCATGAACATTGAGCAGCCTTGTTATACCATTGGGATTAATAAGGAATAGCATTTTAGTTTAATATGTAATATTTCAAAATCTGCCACTTATTGTAAACGAAAGTTACCAAATATATGATTGAACATAATGATACCAGGATATAAATTTGTTTATGCAGTAAATACAGTAGATTTATTTAAAATAGGATTACCATATCCAACATATGTATGTGGATATGTACTGTGTTTAAGTAAAATATCAGCTGAGGTGGTGCTGCAGTATTTCAGTGGCCAGTTCTGTGCTTCTCAAACATTAAAAGGTAGAAGATACAGTACTGTTTTATTCATTCTTCTTCTCCTTTGTGTAAACCTGTTTAAAATGACGTGTTCATTTTCCTGTGGTATATATTGTTACAGCACGGCAGAAAACAAGCTCTGGTTTGGGGCCAATTTCAGCTCAAATGACCTTCCAGAACTTTAGTCTTCCTCATTTGTGGAATATAACTCATATATATTGTGCCTCTGGTGTCGATGCCTACGTGTGGGTTCAGAAATATTTAAATTAAAGGGATGTCATTATCAACAAGAGAGAAGCTAAAGTCATGTATATATTTGAAACATACCAAGACATTATCACAGTTTGCATTCTAAAATTATGCACCGCGTTGCATACTGCGTATTTCCATTTACTGTAAAGCCATACATATTTGCGAGCCTTTTATAATGCGTTTTTCACATATGGGAAAAAAAAAATTCCACTAACAATACATACTTCGTATATTGCAACAGGTCGCCAACATTTCTGGAGCAAAATAGGTTTTATGATTCACCATATATTTTGTTTGCAAGTATTTATGGCTTTACAGTATTCTACCCACTGTACTGCGTCAGGATCTGTTAACCCTTTAAGTGTTTTTGCAAGAACTTCAATCACTGCCTGATAGTCAATACCTATCCTCCTCCACTTCAAACCAAAGGTGTTTGGATTCGATTTAGGGAATGCAATAGGGTTTACTTCCTGCTGATTGGTTTAAAGCATGTCGCATTACCATTTTGTATTAAAAATAAATACAAGTAGCTGAATATACACATTGCAATGTCAAAATGATTGCCTTTTGGATTACAAATCCTGACTTTTGTTGGCTTGTATCATATAGATAAACAAAACGCTTTAACTAGAAATTATTATCAGTGTCGTTGTGAGATAATGTGGGGTTAGTGTTGGCTCTACCCCACAAAGTGTTCCTTTACTGTCCCATTGAAAGAAGTTGTATGTTTAAGTTTTGCTGGGTCGCACAGGCAGCGTACACATACAGTACTGCAGACGTGGAGCTGGAGTTTGGAATCATAATACAAAAGTTGAAAACAAGTGGTGAGGTATCCGAGAACAAGGATATTTATGGTGTTACATTTTAATTGTTCAATTCCAAAGGGACATCTGACATTCGTTTTATTTATTTTTTATTGTCTCTCAAAGTGAATTCGAAGGGTGCAGAACTGGGATTATTGTATTGTGGTGTTGATTTAAAATGGAACAAGATGAATACGCTTACAAGAAATAAAATACAGCCAGTATTAAGCAGGTTGGTGATTTTTGCAGTGGGATCCCTGCAGGGTTTACAAGGCGAGATGGAGTCACAATCTCATCAGACTTGATCACTTTTCAGTATAGGGCAGCAGTAAGTGAGGCAAGTCTACTGCTATAACATTTACCCTGAAAGTATAACATTCCTCATGGAAGTCAGAATACACAAGGGTTAAACCTGAAAAAATAAAATGTACTTGTAATGTAAAAGAAAAGAGTTTAAAGAGCATGAAGTCTTCAGGCAATCACCATGGAAACCACAGACATTAAAACCGTTTCAGGGAACAAAAGAAAATGAACAAAAGAAAACACATTACAACATTAAAATAACATAAACAGCTCTTAAACTGTGGGCATATTGGCCAACCCACAGTATTTTTGTGACACAGAAAATATGTACAGTGGAAAAATACTTTGACTAAATGCTTGTTTGACTGAATGTTCGTGTGCAGATTTTGCACAAATAAGACAGTAGCCATAGTGGGACATATTTTCTGGTATAACAGTGGTATTTTATTAATTCTGAATAGGCTATGCTAAATAGTAATTATTAATAGTGCTATTGCTTCCTTGTCATTCTTTCTTGTATCATTTTTTTTTTTTACATTAAATAATGTAAACACAGTTGGTTGGTTTGGCAGCCAAACTTGCATGTTAGTTCGTAACAGAATCCTATGGTGGAACGCATGATGACTGTGGTAATGTTTACCTGTGATCCCTTTTAGTCCAGCATTACGCACATGCAGAATCTGTGTAGTAGATGGGAACACAGACAAATCCACGAGACATGATCAGAAAAAGAGGATAGCCAAAAAAACATCACAACCCTTTTGATTGGAATACCACGAAGAATGAAGCAAGATGTCACCACATCATCCAGGAGCTCAGACCTGTGCTTGAAGGAATACAAGTCGGGTTTCAATGGAAACCAACCCCAAAATGTCAACACCATCTACTCAGACCACAACTCAACCCATTACAATCCACCGAAAAACAGACAGAAGCGCAGAGGAGAGGAAAATGAGGATTTGATCCAGCTCCAAACCCAAGTCAGGCAAAACAGAAAACCACTGACATGCTTTCCATGAACTAATGGAAAAGAGCACAGGACAACGATGAAACAACTTTCAAAACCAGCAAAGCAACCAATGACAAGTACGTATCAATCAGAGACCATCAAAAAACACGAGAGAGAATTGGAATGAGCATCTGCCATAGACAACACTGCGTCCACAGGTTAACTTTACCACAGCCATCAAAAGTACAACCATGGGATTCTGTAATAAACTAACAGGCAAGTTTATTCTTATTATTCTTCTTCTTCTTCTTATTATTATTATTATTATTATTATTATTATTATTATTATTATTATTATTATTAATAATAATAATAATAATAATAATAATAATAATAATAATAATAATAATAATAATTTATTTCTTAGCAGACGCCCTTATCCAGGATGACTTACAGTTGTTACAAAGTATCATATTACAAAATATCACATTACAGGTAAGAGCAGTTATAAAATACAATAAAATCAATAGTAAGAACAAACTCAAATGAGAGAAAATAAACAATACAGTAAATACGTTTGAGAACGATTATGACTAAGAGCAGTTAAACTTACAAAAAATATTTGGTTATAAGAGTAATTTCCATAAAGAGCAAGTAGTAAGTACAATAAATGGATCAATTTAATTGTCATGACCACGATTTCAAACAGCATGCATGCATATCAGTCTTATGTGCTACCAAAGCACTGCAAGAAAGACAGACAAAGGTAGCAACAAATCTGTAGCACAACTAATAACAGAATTAACCAAAATACCTCTGCTATACCAGAATATATTTCCTACTTAAAGTATCACCAAATCTACCTGCTTACCCTTTTCTCATCTTTGTTGTTCCCTTTTTTATATATTTTCTTTACCTAAACAAAGGTCATTTTTCTTACATTTTCCTTGCCTATATGGCCTGCTGTTACTAGCACCATTCACACCACTGCAGGGCTACAGTTGCATACATGCAAGACCATTAGAAGACCCTTCATATTTCATCAATTGGGGGTGAACTGTATGAATCAAAACTCATTTCAACTCCTAGTCGAAACATTGAACTTATTAAGTTTCTTGATGCGTAGAGTTTTTTTTTTATAAACTACTAAACATTTTTGGTTGGTTTCACAGACCCTGATTAGCACTAATCTTGAGCTACCTAATGTTACATTAGGTAAAGTAGTCCAAAATTTGTACTAGGGGTGCAACAATTAATCGATGCATCGATCATTGATCATTTGTTCCTAAATGTCCCGAGCTTCGATTACATATTGATAAATCGATGCATCAAATTAGAACCCAGTTTGAAATCTCCTGTTGCCGGTTTGCATTAAACCCTTCAGAGTGTGAGAGTGCGCTTCTTTTAGTGCTAGTATGGTAGATCAGCATGTTGCTAGGATACACTTGGTAAGATTTGTACATAATATGTATTTATTTATGATCTTTACATGTTGGTCTGAACCACAGGGAGGTGACAAGGAGATACAAGTACACTGGCATCAGTGTAAAAATCCCGCAACATTTACCATAATTCTCATAGTGTAATGCACACATTTTAGCTGCATTTCTGTGTGTTTTGCACAACATGTATTCTATATTGCATACTATAATTTTCTTTCTAAGGTGGTACACAAGAGGTGCATGTTAATTGAAACGATATATTGCAGTTCAGTGCCGATTTGAGAGGAAATAAAATGGGATAATTAGTATAAAAAAAAAAAAAAGTTAAAAAAAAATCCATTCCATATGCTGATCAAGTGTTGAAATTCAAATATTTTGTGTTGACTTTATTAATATTATTCTTTTTAAATGCAACAACCTGTAACATTCAGATGCTTTACAGGAAAGGTGAATGGTTGTTCTAAATATGCATTTTGTTTTTTGTTAGCTTTGAAATACCTTTGGAAACTACAGATGGAATATTGTGTTTGTAAAGAAAAAGTTAAATAAATTGTGTTTTTTTCTTGTTTTTGTATCTCCCTCTCACTCTCTCTGTCTCTCTCCCTCTCATATGAAAAAGCAATTGAGTACTTTGGGTATATTTATTTGTTTAAACAACTGAATGTGTTTTCATCCAGGAATCTCCCTCCTTCCTTCCCATGGCAGGAATGCAGTTCACGCCACACCACTTTAAGCCCCATTTTCTTGTACCCAAGCCCTCTAGTTTCACTACTTTTATGAAGCTGCAGGTAATTGGTAACCAGCATAAACCACCATGGTTTCCTCATGTGGACTCTAACACAAGCTGAGTTTTCCAGGGACTCTTTCAGCCCTTTTATTATATAACCTGGAGTTGTGTTTTTTTGTTTTTTTTCACAAACAGTAATATTCAGAGACTGCTGGGAAGCCTAAAACACACCATTAAAGGTTACAACACATGGCTTCATTTCTCACATGCTTTGAAGTTATTTTTTCAATTTAAACTTGTTTCAGTGGTGTACGGCTACCTAAGCAATGTCCACAAGCTAGTAAACATAAAACAAAAGTAGGCACTCACTGCAGAAGACTAACATTTTCTGGTGAACCCTCTAGGTCTCTTTCTGTCTCCTGTCTGTAGGTCAGCCTCGAGACCTATCAGACAACCACCGTCCTCTCTCACACACTGCAAACTAATTTAAACGCCTTTCTTCTAATTAGCTCACTTTAATTGTTGCAGCTGGGCATATCATGTGTCCTCCAAGGGCGGACCATTTCTTTAAAGAATACCAACATGTGATTCCGTTGGTAAAACATGCAGAATTCCCGGTAAAACAAGCAGAATTGTACGTTTGCATTTCATAACTTTTATATAGCTTTTAAGGTGACCAGCATTTTATATCACTGTCTAATAATATCTACTAAATATTGAATAAATCCCCTTACCAAAATATCGTCAATCAATCATGCCGGTGAAAACAAGCTAATTTCCTGGTAAATTACTTCTGAATCAATATAATATGTTTTGTGTATAAAGAAATGGTTTTCTTGGTTTAAAAACCTTTAACAAGAAAAAAATATGAAGAATAATCTGCAAAACAATGAAAGTTGTTTAAAGACATGTTGAAAGAGATTGGTATTGAACTGAGGACATTACAGTCCCCTAGCCAGTCTCACTGCTTGAGCTGAACCATCACCATCTCAGGACACTGCAGTCCCCTAGACAGTCTCACTGCTTGAGCTGAACCAGCACAACTGCAAGACATTGCAGTCCTCTAGCTAGTCTCACTGCTTGAGCTGAACCATTACAATCGCAGGACACTGCAGTCCCCTAGACAGTCTCACTGCTTGAGCTGAAGCAACACGATCTCAGGACATTGCAGTCCTCTAGCTACAGTCTCACTGCTTGAGCTAAGCCATCATGAAATGCTTCTGGATGGTTTAGACAATCAGTGGGTTTCAGGCTTGTACACACACTGGTGATGTTACTTTCTTGTTAGTTTTAACACATTTTTGGGTGGAATAAAAACCCAAAGTAATGTATTTAACTCTAGTCGTAAGGAAGGTGGTTCAATACTGACCTTTTCCAAGAAAAACATGCATATCATTATGTGGTGTTCTTTTATTCTTGCAAAACAAGTGGTAGGTTTATAAACAAATCAAAATTTGACATATATAAACTGGTAAAAGCCTCCATTTTTACATAAATAATGTTTCTTTAATAGATGCCACTATTTAGACTTAAGCAACACAGCAGCTTTGTGTGCATCTCACACCATAAGGAGGTGCAAGGCCAAGTGTGATGAAGGATTTCTAATAAAGCAGCCAGGCAGCGTAGCCAGATACAGCTACATGGATACGTTAGACAAACAGGAGACACATATCATTTTTATAAACCAGGTTTTATTGTTTTAAACACATTTACATTTCTTGTATATGAACATAATCACTGTTGGTCTAAATGCAGTCAGGAACAGCAATGAAATGCAGTATAACTTAAGTGCTTGGCGGCTCCATTTTGAAATGTGTACATCTCTCACAAATAGCAAGTGACATCCTAAAGTTACTAAATACAGGATAATAATATACAGACATGGCTGGCATTAATATTTACAAGGCTCTGTCCAGAGGGGGAAAAGTGACTTCTTTTGGGTTGTGGTTAAAGTGTTACGCCTGGTTTCACAGACCTGGACCAAAACTTCAATATTAATGATGATAAGGTTTGTGAAACCAGCCACGAAACTGCTAATGAATATTGCGACAAACTCTTTGTTACCGGGTTGCAACGTCACCTGCAAATCACATTCATCTGCAGTCTGCAAGCATGGTATCAAAATCACAATCTGGCTTCGGACCTTGAAGCTCAGTCAATACAGTAAATACAGTTTAAGTAAGTTGGACACCTTGCAGTGCTGCAATGGAAAAAAACATGTATTGAAAGAGGCCAACCATGAAGGGGTGCTATGTGCACTTATAGGAATGCTACATTCAGTGTCTAATGTCTTGATAATGGATTCCATATGGTGCCCATATCAAGCTGTCACATGACCAGTGGTTGCAGTAATCCGAGGATATTGCTACCCTTCATTGTGTGCTTCCTCCTGCAAAGCGTCATTGCTCTGCCATAGCAACAATGTCAGGTGGCCAACTGACTTGGTGAAACCTCCCTGTACATGCAGGCTGCTCTGGCACAATCCTGCTTTTGATTGAGATCATTCAAGTTAAATGTTCAGTTATTATCAAAACATGAGTCAGTGGGTTAAAAAAAATAGAGCAATGGGCAATGGTAGGCTATACGTGGGAAATGGTTACCAGCCATTTTTGAACAATTTTACAGTTGTACACACAAAAGGGAAAATATATATTTAAAATGGCACAATCAAGCATTCAATATTAATATATTCATACATATGTTTTCATTGTAGAAAAGATGATATACAAGAGGGAGGAGGGCAAGCTTTTTAAAGTTACATTTCCCCCCAATATCCCTGATTTTGAAAGGCTGTGAAATCACCTGCACGTCTTACAGCTTCAGTATGTATAGCCTGAGTATTTAAGGTATGCACTTTTACCAAGATAAAATTGACAAGGAAATGCTTTGTCATGTTGCCTGATCAAGGGCAAAGCGATAGATTAATGGAGGGGAGAGGGGGAAGCAGCAGAAAAAAGCACACATCTTTAACAAATTTTCACAAACTGAAATTAAATTTTGAGAAAATAACAGCAAACCCCCCCCCCCCCCCCCCCCCCCCGACTTCCTGGGGATACTTCAGGCATACTGTAGTATGAATACTCCAATAAGGAGGGAGCAATGGCAAGCACACGCTAAGGTTTTTGCCAGTAATACACTATTCGATTAGTCTAATAAGCAGAACAACAGATACTGGGTTTGAATGAAGTGGCCCTGTTGTGTTCTATCAGAAGACAGAGGCTGTGGTTGATACAGGTCTTGCTTTAGCACAGCTGACCTCTTTCTCTGCTCCTCCAAATCAAATCCTCTTCACCCCAGCATCAGTGCAATGCAAGCCACCTCTTCTATCGTCTTCTTTCAATTAGCCATTCTTAGCTTTCTTTTCTGTTTTGTTTTCGGCACCTCAAAGTTCCAGCCCTGAAGTACAACCCTTTTGGTCATTCGATTTATTAAAATCAACAAGTTTTCTTCTTATTTTTTACATTACAAGGAATTTACTATTTCTTGATTTCACCCTTTTAAAAGTTTTTTTGAAACAGCGCCACCTACTGGATCCCCCGGAATAAGCACATCGCGAACACCATGGCAAAAAGCTGAGGAGAAAAAAAAAAGATCAAAATTTGATTTGGGGGTTGTAAATAATGTGTGTGTGTGGGGGGGGAGGGAGGGGTACACCACATTTGTCACTCCCATAGCTCTTAAAACAGTATTTTATTTACCAGATTCAACCCTTTCACTCGAGATATATTTTTAAATGAGGTAGTTTGGATTATGTACAAAATTAAACTAGTACTGAACTTCACTGATACTACTGTAACTGAACAGCTATAGTGGGGAAAACAGCACAATATTTCACTAGGGGGCTCCACTGCCCTCCACAATTCTACTTAGTGAGAATAATTCAACACTGAGCAATCCCCAAAATTGACACAAGGTGTCACTGCCACCCACAATATGGGAGTGAATATTTCTCTTTGTATCAAGCCAAGTCCAGTATAGATAGAAGCTGAAAAGAAAATACATACAGCAACTTTGAAATGTCCTACCTCAATAGTCAGCACCACTATAGCAAGGGCCCCAGAAATGTATATGTACATCTCAAAATAGTCCACAACAGCAGAGTAACATCCCTACAACGAGAGAGATTGTTGTTAATTCAGTTTACCTTTGACTAAGCTACTGTAATGATACTTCATGATACTTAATGAATCATTGAACATTGCCATTGAATTTGACAAGTGTACTACTGTAAACTGCATTAATCAGGCATTTCAGAAATACTAGTAAATGTGGGGTTTAAAGTTTTAAACCACCCATTAAAACGTCTCCTCTGAGAAAGTATCACAGCGATTAACTTGGGTTGTTCTTTACCTTGTTGTTGCGGAACAGCATGTTCCCCATGAGACACTCCTCCTTGCTGATGAAAGCGCCCCCTCTGGTGTGGATGTCTCTCTTGCAGCATGCTTCTGGGACCAGGTCATCCGGATAGAGAAGCCTGAACCGGCTTCCCTCAAAATCGTCTGGGCTGTTCACTCCACAGCAATCGAACTGCACAAGAAGAAAGAGGAAATCCATACGGGTTTTCAATGCGCCGAGTGAAGCTTCGTTCTATGACTGTCAAGCCTCACACTTGCCGTTTTCTTTTTTTTATTTGAATCAGTGCTGCAATAAAGACCACGGGGCTCACTGTGTTCATGAATGCGTTCCACGTGGCTGTGAAGACGTCTGTGTTGTTGTAGCCTTGATAGTGCTCCTTCAGCTCCTTTGTGAAATACTCTCTCGTCAACTGGAACACAACGAGACAGGGGCTGGTCAACAGTAAAGTCACGTTATCTCAGTTCTGTTCATAAAACCACTAAATGCATTGAAAGCTCAATGTGTTTACTGACATGTTAGTGCTTTATGCATAAGACTCTTCTCTCCAACCATCATTAAGATGTGGAACTGTAGCTGCACAATAAATTTACTTGGTATGATTAAACTGTATTTATGGTGTAGCTACAAATCCATTTGTACTGGTAAACTGCATTCCAAATACACTTCACAGCAGTCAGCAGTGGTTTTGTTTAATATAGATAAAACTATTCAAGTTAAGGAGACTTCATTTTCCATATAGAACCATGCAATGTGGGGCAGTAACTTCTTTTCTGTTTGGAATGTTGATAATCAGTATTTATTTTGACACTTATTCATGGTGTAGACCGGTCAAATAGGCAGATAGGACACTCACATGCTCCCGGAAGATGAAGGCAAGGATTGCAGCTGCCAGCTCTGCTAGGAAAATGATGAGAATGAGCATGAAGAACTGAGGAGAGAGAGAGAGAGAGAGAGAGAGAGAGAGAGAGAGAATTAATTTCCTAAATGGTCATGGCTAATTAAAAAAAAAACATCCTGAGAAGCCTTCCATTAGTGGTGTTGCCTTTTAGTATGTTCTACAACATTAATGTGGATGAGACTACATGTTTATACGTTTGAAATGACATGGTTTATGAGATGCTGCACACTTTCATACATCCATGTCCACAAATAGATATTATATTTCAGTACACAGGCTCTTCAGTTGCAGCATTCTGAACGCTGGCCAAATGACAAATAAATGAATGGACATATTAAAGCATGGAGGCAAGGCACCCACTTAGAAAAATAAATGCACTGGAGTCAGTTAGTAAGTCTTTAACCCTTGAAAGTACATCTTCCCTTTCAGTACTAAAAACAATGTGTTAGACTTTTATACAATAAGCTTGATCACATGATCAGCATGGACACTATACAAAGAAGCATTTAATGCACATGTGTCATCCCTAATATGTACCTTGAAATAAAAATGTGAAATATTGAAAAAAGTGAAATAGTAAAGGGCTCTTATACAGGAAAGTAGAATACCTGTACGATGTACTGTCAGCATGGTCTAACAGAATTAGTGAATTATCAAATCGTGAAATAAAAAGGGAGAACTGCCTTTTGTACAGATTCAGGATGGCTTGCAAGAGTTAGTGTTTTTATAGGGACTGAGCAGTATTAGACACAGAGGTCCACACTGCAGGCATCACAATGTTAAAGGGTTACACTCACAAAGAGCAGCAGACACTTGTTCTCGCGGATGGCCCCACAGCAGCCCAGGAAACCCAGCAGGAACAGCATGGCTCCCATGGCCAGGATGATGTAAGCCCCGGTGAAGAGGAGAGGATTGGCTGCCACAATCTCCTGGAACCCTGCGGGATCCACCAGCACCCAGATCCCCACTCCCAGCAGGCAGGCACCCCCCAGCTGCAAAACAAACAACCACTAGAGGTCAGTGGAGAGCTAGATAACAGGATCACTGCTGACCTGACATACTGTGGCTGCTTGCTAAGTGCTGGGATATAACAGATGCCTTAACCTGGATGGAGAGCCACATGCCGCATTATCCTCACTCCTGAAGTTTCTGAATAACTTGTCTCAAAATTGTATTTGGATTTGTTACTTCACTTATGAGGGTTTTCAATTAATTTGACATTAGTTTAGGACAAATAAAAAAATCACAGAGGACTTTCACATGTAGGTATCCATATTTATAGCTGAACTCCAAAAACTTGCCTTTTTATTCCTGTGGACTTTTATTGTGGTTTTCAAAGCTTTCGTTTTAATAATATGAATTTAACATTAACAATAATACAGGCCCTGTATATAATCTCAGATAAATTGAGGTTGCATTACAAAAAAAAAAGAAGTCCTTTGTTTTTAGCTTTAGCTGCCATTCCACTTTTTGACATTCAAAAAATATTAGTTTTAAATGTGACTTTTATTTTTACCATAAATTGCCTGAAAGAAGATGGTATTGTTGCCTTGAAGCTAGTCACAGGAAGATGGTATCAAGTAATCAATAGTTAGCTTAGCAACACTGCCTTCTTAACACACTGATCAGAGCAGTACAAAATATCCAGAGTTGTATGTGCAGTGGATTGTGAAAGCCTTGGAGGTTCTGACATTAAAAATGAGATCCTTGTCCTACTGTAGTTCATGAACATACACTGTTATAATGTCACATTAGCATGCTGTGACTCTCACACAGTGGCACCGAGAGATTGCGCTGTGCCCTGATTGAGATCAGATGCTGGATGCTGGCGACCGTGTGTGAGAGAGGCTGCCGACAGCCACAGAAGTGATAGAGAAAGGAATGGAAAGGCCTTGCCATTAAAACAGCCCAGGAGCTCGAGGTAGAAGCATAACAAATGAATAAATGACTTCCAGAGAATTTCAATCCCAGATTTTAGGGAGATTTACTTTAGGTCAGTCTAATAATAATAAAAAAAAAAGTATATCATAAAAAAGGAGACTAACACAACAAAACGCATACAAGAAATTAAACACTGAAAATACTACATAATACTAAAATAAACATATTTAATACAATTACAAGACAGACATTAAGAAAGACTTCTAGTGGAAACATTTGTCACAGAATTTATATGGGGTTTACCTAAAATAAATAGCTATAACATTCAGTATGCTTCTTATTGATATAGTGTTTAACAATCAACAAAAACAGTAATATTGCAAGGAAGTTACTTACAAAGATAAAGAAGTTGAAAATGAACATGAGGTACTTGACGCAGCTCAGACAGTCCCCCTCCATGGCCTTGCTCTTCTGTCAGCCCCTGCAAGCTGCTGTGAATACACCAGGGAACACACAGTTCATTGAGCTGTTTAAAATGTCTGATGAGCCAGAAGCTCCTCCAGATTTGCATCTGATTAGAGTGGCATCCTGAAGGAGAGTAGCACAATGCAGGCACACAGCGCTTCGAGGTGCTCAGAAAAGAAACAAACAGAAAGTCTTCATTCCACTCTACTGAAAAATAAAGAGAAACGCATTTGTAACGGTGATTTATGAGCTCAGGGTAACGTGTGTGTATAATATCCTATACTAAACTTTCATTTAAAAGCAAAATGTAGCAGGCTCTATAACATGCCATTATTTATAAAATAATCTTGTACCAAACTTTCAATTAAAACTAAATGCATATCAATGTATATATTATGCTATGTGCCAAAGCCAATTTAACTGACTCACAGTGACTTCAACTGAAGTAATGCGATGCCACTGTGAGAAGCTAATTTTAACAGAACACTGCTAATTGCAATTTTGGTGTGTTGGAATTAATTAAAAGGGAATTGGGAATTTAATTTAAAAAGGTAGTGCTGGCTAAATCCAATAACAAAACCAACAGCGTTTGAAAGAACTGCATGGGGCCAAGATGGGGTAACCTTGAAATGAACTCCATTACCTTATTGAGGAGGCACATTGTTATTCAGTCAAAACAGTAATAAACAGTGACTGACAGGGTAACCTTGAATAAGCAGCCACCGGTATCCAGTCCCTTTGGTGACTGGTTAATTAAGTGTTAGTGTACACTACGAGTGACTTTCTCTCTTCACAGAATATAAAAAGGACATGGAAGTCTTTGAAGGAGACATAACACACCAACACACTCCAGCCTACAGAAACGTAAGACTGCACACCACAAAACATTAACTGTAATTTTGTGGGGCCTTCCTTGATCTAACAAAGCCCTGTTTAAGCAGCCTGTGATTTTATGGCTAGGGAATGGGGACTGTGTTCAAATAGTAGGGAAAAAAACAGTCAGTTCCAAGGACCAAAATAACAGGACAATTACAGAAGGGAAAAAGAGATACCACAGCTAGCCTCTCATGAAAATATATAACGGTATGCCACAGGAATTAGAACACAGTACTTAAACATATACACATTGCCCCTGTTAAAACTGTGGAACAGATTCTGACCTCTGCTGGTGAGAGGAGATTAAGAGCTCTATAACTGCTGACCTATTGTACAGTGTTTAAGAATCCAGCTCTTAAAAGGTCAAATAATTGCCTATGTATGCATTATGTTTTTGCATAATTGACATTTTTAAATTCCTTCAACTAGCTCCAATATTCCTCTAAATGCAGCATGCACTGCATTTGGCTGCCATGACTGGTTGGTCCTGTGGTTATTTTAACCGGTAACAGACAGCCCTCAGCAGTAAGAACTTACATGTACAGTATAACCAGGGTTTAGCCAGCAAACAGGCAGACCCCCGCAGCCAAGTCTCCTGCTGTAATGAAACACTCTTTCTTCTAATGAAGTCAATAAAGGCTGATGTGTAATAAAAAGCCATCTCTATTGAACAGTGCACTTTGTGTAACTGCAGCCCATTAGGGAGGTATTTAGTTTAATGAAGGAGAAGCTTTTCATTAGCGCAGGGACACAAAGGCTTTCTTTCCAGAGGGTCATGGCCTCGCTCGCATTTCTCCAGTGGTGAGTAGCTTTCAATGATATTCTGATGCCAGTTATAGTACATAGAATCCCCAGCTCCCGGCTAACGGGCTAGACATGCAAAACACAGAGAATACAGGGAGGGTGCATACTTCATTAGGAAAGTCACTTAAAACTTCCCCACATAACTCTCAGTATTGTGTTTTGTTCATGCAGCTTGCTCCTGCATTCAGAGTGTGCATATTGTGCTTACAGATTGTGACAGTCCTCTGTAGTCGTCATCTTCCACCATCAGCAAGCAGTTGCTTCTAAGCACATTAGAAACCATCAGTAGATGTTAAGCTGTCCTTTATTACCTGGTTGCAGTTACTGTCTGATGCTCTGACCTTTCTGGTATCCACTATCATGTCCTATTCAAACCCATATACAAACAGCCAACTGCTCTGGGTCTTACATACTCTACAGTCAGTAATGTGACATATACATGATTCAGCTCCTTTGTGTAATAGATTTCCTCATGATGGGCATCCCTTATTTCCCAACGGTTCCAATAAAAGTGTCTCTATAGCCAATTGTATAGGCAGGTCTGTTGAACAGGTTGCACAATGTACTGTAGATATATAGTATGCATGCTGCTCAATACAATCTAAGGAATTTTGATTCATATTTTATTCCTTTTACTCCATTAAATATACATGTCTGGGAATGACACATTTGCCCTTCCTCTGGATCTACTTCAACATATAAAAGGCATGCTGGACAGAGTGTACCTTTCTGAGGAAATATTCAACTCTGTCATTCATACTGTCACACAGTTTCAATAAAGCAAGATGACACATTAAATGAAGTGGAGAGAGAGTACCTCTGTCCCAGCAAAGGGGCAGGGCTCCATTATGTGAAAATCAGCACAGAGGACAGAGCTGCTCTATAGCATTGTACCTTCAGTGTCTTTTGCAGTGAACATAGTAAAACATACAGAACTGCCAATACAGGAAATTGTATTTCAACATTTGAACAAACACTGCTTGAAATGTATTCAGTGGCAAAAACGACCACGTTTGTATTTGTTCATACAACAGAAATTATATAAAGCTACCTACAGAACTTGAATCCACAGTGTCCCCGTCTCATTTTAAGAGATTGTTATTTGATCATTTGAAGCAGCTCGTGATTGCATGTGAAGTGATACAATAATACATGCATTGTGAAACTGTGTGTTTACTGCATGCTTGTTTGTAAATGTAACTTGCTCCTGGGACGCCTTTGTAAATGAGTTGATTGTAGCTTATATGGCTTTTCCAGGGCATCAAATGTTAAATAAATAAATGGCTCTGTCAAAAAGATATCATGCAAAGGTAACCAATGCATACATGACACATGGGGAAAAAAACACACATTCTATTGTGCAGATGTTACTCCCCTTTCTTTAATAGGTCATTCGATGGGGTACCACCAGGATTATTTTTTTCCCAGTACATTTTTTTAAAACTGTAATTTGGAATGATTAATACTTTTGTTTTCCATCTGATTCAAAATTAAGGAATAGTTGAATATTCGTTTCAATTTTGAATGAATAATCGAACATGGAAACCACATGTTTGTCCCCAGCACCACTATCCCGTCAGTCTGCTTGTGACCTTCACTGCGCCAGTCTGTTTTCACTTATTATGAAAGGTTACATCCCTGATACTGTATCCCATCTATCAGACAACTCTATCCACAGGGTCTGATAATGTAGAACAGACATCTAGTGTCTCTGTTAGATTTCGTCTGCTTTTTCCTAACTAGGAAGTGACTTAATTACAGCATACATAGCCTTAACAAGGGCTTATGAGGTTTTAATTGAAAATGAGCATATATTACAAATGCCCACAGGGCCCCTTTATCTTTCGTTATCTGTCTTTCTACATAATAACAGTCTGTCTTCAGCACCGGATGACAGGAGCCTACAAGGGTGGACAAAGAAATAGAAACATCTGCCATTACACTGTCAAGCATGGGACCATGTACGGGGAAAATCTGACATTATTATTATTATTATTATTTTATTTCTTAGCAGACGCCCTTATCCAGGGCGACTTACAATTGTTACAAGATATCACATTATACATTATTTCGCATTATACAGATATCACATTATTTTACATACAATTACCCATTTATACAGTTGGGTTTTTACTGGAGCAATCTAGGTAAAGTACCTTGCTCAAGGGTACAACAGCAGTGTCCCCCACTGGGGATTGAACCCACAACCCTCTGGTCAAGAGTCCAGAGCCCTAACCACTACTCCACACTGCTGCCCTATTCAAGGGTGGCGTGCATTACAAATCTGGTATCTGACTGTGGCGCTTATTCAAGGGTGGTGTGCATTACAAATCTGACATCTGACTGCGACGCTTATTATTATTATTATTATTATTATTATTATTATTATTATTTATTTCTTAGCAGACGCCCTTATCCAGGGCGACTTACAATTGTTACAAGATATCACATTATACATTATTTCACATTATACAGATATCACATTATTTTACATACAATTACCCATTTATACAGTTGGGTTTTTACTGGAGCAATCTAGGTAAAGTACCTTGCTCAAGGATACAACAGCAGTGTCCCCCACTGGGGACTGAACCCACAACCCTCCGGTCAAGAGTCCAGAGCCCTAACCACTACTCCACACTGCTGACATAGAAATCACAAAGTCCAAGAATGTGCATGGGTGTTCAATGGCCTAGTGGTTTTACAGGGTAGTAACAATAAAAATAATAATAGAAGAAAAGTCATACTGTGCAGCAGTTGAACAGTGCCAACAATGTTTTCAATCAATTTAAGGTGGGCATCTGATTGCTTAAACATCTGCAGGAAGTCATAGGAACATGGTTACTGCCCGAGTTTGATGTTCTATAGCAAGCGGTCATTCATAGTGCTTGGCAGGGCTTTTGCTAATGACGATGGTTCAGTGGTTTGACGCTTTTGCCTTTCACTGCTGGAAGCCTGGTGTTCAATCACAATACAGTGTCAAGTAACTGGATTAATGGGTGGTGTAAGCAGTCTGGTTAGCTGATTTTCTGGATAGGTTGCATTCACCCCGAAGGTAACAAGGACACAATAAAACTACTGAAAGTGGCTGGCACATCGCTGACAGTTCTGAACCTTTCATTTAAGATTGTGACACATCAATAATTAAGCAGCTGATATAGATGTTATATAACCTTACAAAAAAGTTAAATAAATAAATAAAATGAATTAGCAATGCAGAAACCTAGAAGAACCCTAGAAGAACCCTCAGCAGACCACATTGCTACAATACTACCACTGCGGTAGCAATATCTCATACAATGTGTGGTGCCCTGAAGATCGTTCTGGAAGGGTTGGCTAAGGAATAGGGTTTTCCCCAATCGATCACCTGCTTGGTTGCAACACTGTGAACTTGATTGAATCCCTGCGCTGTACAAACCATTTTCTGTGCTGGGGGGTGAAACTGGGGTTTGTTCTGATCCTCCATGTAGCATAGGCACTGAACCATGGAAACACACAGTCATAGAAAGGTCAACACAGCAGACAAGAAGATGGGAATAAAACATAACCTCCAACACTAATATCACCCTTAAGAGACATTGCTGTCCAGTTAACTACACACCAATTACTCTGTGATATACAATCTCAATATTTTGAGAGCACCCCTGCTGACCTTTATAGGACGAAGCACACAGCGAAATTGTTTGAGGGACCACGTACAGTAGGATGATGTACTGACAGTATAATAATATCCCAAAGGATTTTACAACATACACTGGTCAATTTATTTCTACAAAAATCACTTGTGTGGAATACAAAACCCAATACAGTGGTGACAAAAGACAATGGTCCATATTTTCAAAGTATTGTACCTTTAAAGAACTCCTGTTCTTTAAAAAGGAAAAAACAACACCTATTGACTTTACAAAACTAGTACCAACTATCTAAGTTTTGTAACTGAGGGTCTCTTAAGCACTCTCAAGTAGTTTTCTTTTTTACTGTGGAATTTTTATCTTTTAAAAAAAAATAGGAGTTAAAGGCCAGTACTGCAATTTATCTGAAAATACGGCCCAAATATCCTTGTAACTATTGTAGTGTATTATCAACTTACTACAGCACTAAATGTTTTTGTTGTTAATACCAGCCTTCCATTACCAATTCCATTCCTTTCATGTGGTCATATTGCACTTATAGTTCATTACATCAAAGTGGAAAAATAAAGCTAATCCATTTCAAGGCACATCCCTTCAGTGTAAAAGCCTTGTATACTTAATTAAACTTAAACTCCGGAGTTCTTTTTGAAGAAACATTGCACGTGTTCTGGTCGATAAACGGATACTGTGTTGTACAGTAACTGGTAATCTATCAGAACGATTGATTATTCAGCTCCCCTGAGACATCTTTGCGAAGAAGATGGTTAAACTCAATGGAACTATCCCAGAGAGCAAATTAAATAAATATTGACTTTGCGTTCACCAGGTTTAAACCCAGTGAGGTTCAGTATCTCCTTTAGAAGTGGGCCATCTGAAACATGTAAAAGCTATCAAAAGAATGGTTTGCATTGTGTAAATTGTGTAAACCTCTAGGAGCTACAGTACTGTGCAGTCCTGGGGCTCCACAGCACTGTACTACTGTAGTAGCTTGATTGGGACTATCCAGCTATTGGGGGCTATGGGACCAGAGTCTACCTCAGGGTGCTCTGTTTCTTAACCCCGAGTACTGTTTACCTGCCTGCACCCAGCCCCTGTGTATTACAGCTCTGCTCTATGAACTAGCTCCTCACATCAAGGCTGTTTCAACACCAGCTGCTG
The DNA here is from genome assembly GCF_902713425.1 of Acipenser ruthenus. Lineage (NCBI taxonomy): Eukaryota > Metazoa > Chordata > Actinopteri > Acipenseriformes > Acipenseridae > Acipenser > Acipenser ruthenus. Next base: position 18,021,226 of record NC_081216.1, on the reverse strand, counting down.
AGCTCCGAAGCCTTTCAGTCCTACAATGACAGCTCTACTCTTACACGAAAAGACAGGCTTTTTGAGCTGAAACCAAATATGTACTTTTTTTGTTGTTGCTAGAAACAGAAACTGTTGATGCTACGCAGCTTGAATGAATCAGAATAACCAGTTACAGACTGTTGTACGCTACTGTTTTTATGTTTGTATTCTTTTTTGGTTTCTGTCAATTAACTCCCATATGTAAATTCAATGACACCCGAGTTTACTAAATAACATGACCATTACATTTCACACTCAGTGAGAGGCAATATACTTTATTCAAATTAGTTACCATACATTAAACACCTAAACTCCACTGTCAATGTTCACCAGAATCTGACCTTTCCCCTTGCAAGCTGTCCTGGGACAGTAAGACAAACAAGTAAAGTAAACAGGCTTCTGGCAGGGGAGTTGGAGGGTTGGGGGGGGTTGGGGGTGTTAATATCAACATTCCTTCAAAGTGTGCAATATAGTGTCCATCTGTCACCAAAACATGTTCTATCAAATTATCAGAATTATCAGAGATGTAAGACAGAGAGACACAGCCTATAGACAAGCTGGCAAAATAGGAGTTCAGTTCCTCAAAGGGACTAGAGATAGGCTTGTTTGCGCATGTGGGAGAGAGGTCAGGGGGCGACACTATCAGTGCAATTAATCAAGGGCTCTGTGCTCTCTCTGAATCCAACTTGATTTTCACATACATCTCTGCCATGGATGTCATTACAAATAGGGCTATTACTGTAGCTGTCTTACCACTTTTGTGACATACAGACTGACAGCTTCCTCCCAGTAGTTTGTTCTAATCCAGTGACTTTGATCCTTCTGCTATACTCTTTACTAATCTGCGTATATCGACTAGCTCTCATTTTGATCAATTCTTGTCTGTCCTGCAAAAGCTCTTGTCATTTCAGCCCCTCCATCCCCGAGTGAAACCTTTAAAACAAGATTCTAACAGGCTTGCAGTTTCCATGGAGAACGACAAACATCAAGCCCCAAGTCTTGTCCAATACAGAAGACATGAGCTGTCAAGAACCAGATCAGCTGCTTCTTAATCTAAAACTGGCACATATGCTTGCAAGGAAAGGAATTAGGGTGTCCTGCAGTAAAGACATAGTGACATTTTTTTACTAAAAGACTCAAGACACAAGCACGTAGATGGGCTGTGCTACTTAGGATGATCATTTTTTTTATGCAAATATAATCCTGGACATGCATTCTGTAATATGTCAAATGTGCATCTCCCCGTTACAAGTGAGTTTCAGCAATGATGGGCAGAACTGACAAATCTGCAAAGATGTTTGTAATTTGAAACAATATAGACAAAGGTCTTGTTGAATGTCTACACCAGTGTTACAAGTGGTTAAAAAAGCTGTGAGAGATACTGTAGGTATCTGGTTTTGTGTTGAGAAGGTCCAAGAAGGTAATTCAGCCAAACTGTACTGTACCTTGAAATAACTTTCATTCACAATTACCAAAACAGAGAAAAGTAAATTTACCTGCAAAATATTGTGTTCCTCGTCTCGAGTTTCACAGCCTCCTACTGTTCATGAGCTGAAGACAGAGATGAAAGAAAAAGGTTTCTTTATTATTGTTATAAAAAAGACTTCATGTTCCCAATTAAAGGTAATCAAAATTATAATTGCAGCATACACTCTAAAAGGTTTTAACAAAATGTTGCGAAAGCAATTATTTATACAACTACTGCATTTCAAAAGATGATCAGAGATAAAACAGTTTTTGTTATAATTTATAAACCTTCGGAATTTTAAAAGGTAGATAACACAGCCGTGTTGTAAGTAACTAGAATATGTAAGTAATACGGTTCTAACTAGAATATGTATGTACTGTTATAATGTAATAATAAGGTTCTCTTACTACCTGAATTATAACCTGAAACAGATACATTCTTTTTGTATTTAATCAGATGAGACCATGAATCATTTAACTTGCACTGGTACTGCACAATCACCTGCAAATGACAAACAGATACATACTGCAGCTCCACCAGAACTAGATGTATTCCATATACAGTGATACAAACTGGGACACGGAAAGATAAATCAGCAAATAGATCAGAAAACAAAGCAGGCATTCAAAGTAACAGTGTATTATATACATGTGCATGCTGCACGGAAAACACAAAACAAACAAGGAAACACGATAAGTGTTTATAACTGGCTCAGGTTATATACACTCCAATGTGCCTTTGATTCACAAGATGACAAAACATAATTCTGTTTGTCTGAAACATACAATCACGGCATTGTCAACAAACTCATTAAAATAGATTTGCGCAAGATTATGAAGACAGGCTTGCTGTAATTAGTGAGTACAGTACAATAGCAGCTTTTCCAGAAACACATATTAAGCGTGTCAGCTCTGCTGTCCGAGGGAAATCATTTCCATATAATTATGGCCCTTTTAAACAATATTTCTTCTTTAATGCTTGCGATTCATTTTGGTGCACATACTATAAAGGAGACTGACTCGATAGAACCTGAGCAGCATTCCGAAGCAATAACTGTGAGCTTCCCCACACAGCAGGGCTTCCCAACCCTGGTCCTGGGGACCCCATGTGTCTTCTGGTTTTCATTCCAACTGAGCTCTCAATTATTAACTAAAGCCTTAATTGAACAAAATGTGCTTAGATTAGACCTTTTTACTTGTTTTCAGCTCTTAAACAGTTGGAGATTTCAAGTTTGCTATAACATTATATAAGTAACTTGAACTCTGCAACTTGTTATGAGCTGAGAACAATTAAAAGGTCTAATTAAGCAAATTATTAGTTCAATTAAGGGTCTAGTTAAAGTAATTGAGAGCTCAGTTGGAATGAAAACCAGAAAACACATGGGGTCCTCAGGACCAGGGTCGGGAAGCCCTGCCATACAGTATTGCTCTAAGAGGGGCCACTTAAGATCTCATATACCCTTCTTCCACTGGCACATCCGAGCTGTGACAGCCTCAGGCCCTCACTGTGCAGGTGGCCAATTGTCGAACCGAGCAAGAGCCAAACTGTGGAATTCTGGCCTCACAGCACATCTGAATCTGGCTCGGAGCCGAGCAGGGCCAGGGGCGGGGTTAGTTAATGATTCTTATCGTCATTCAGTACACTCGTGGAAGACAAACAACATGGCGTGCAGTGCGTCAGAGTATTTCAGTTGTATTCAATAATATATGACGATCGAAAACAAAGAAAAACACAACCATAACCTCTGGATCCAGCATTCTCAACTCAAAGACAGTGGCTCTTAGTACCACTTCATCTACATGCGACTCGACATGTTCACTGCGTGGAACATCAGTTGCATGGCTCGGACTCTGCAGTGGAAAAACAACCAGGCTCCTCTGGCTCGATTGTACAGTGGAAACGAGGCATCACAGTATAGTGCTAACTGAGCTCCATAGAGGGCTAAGTGGAAACCACCAAACTCATTTCACATGTGACTAAGCTGGATCTGACCCCATGCTTCAAGAATTGGTGCCTTGTTATTTAACTGCTCTGGTTAATAGGTATGATACCAACTATAATCTGCGTTCCTGTGATCCTGCCAACCTGGTCGTTACAAGAGATGGCACATGTTTGGGTTAAATGTCCTTTGCCTATCGGCTCCCAAAAATGTTTAACTCTTTTAAGCATGATAGGAGGAGTAAATTTGATATTCTCTCTTTTAAGTGTTTAAAAAATGATCTCTGTAAATTGTTTAGGGCCTCTTGTGAATGTTTTGATCCTGATTAAGGATCTGCACATGTTCGGGTGAATGTCCTTTGCTTACGACCACACATTATATTGTGTTGTTTTATTGTATGTGTTTGTTGACAGGATCCCCTTGTAAATGAGATATAGGTCTCAATGGGTTAAATTCCTGTATAATAAAAAAAAGCTTCAAGGGTGAAAGGTAGCTGGGCACATTAACATTAACCCACAGCTCATTTTCCCTGTTATTCCATGGACCTCTGAACTCTGCACTTGCTGTATACTCCTTCCTTAATGAAAAGCATGGGTCTTATATAAAAAAAATAAATAAATAAATGATGCTCTTACAGTGTAAGACATCCTAGTAAGGGTTAACAATGCATGGTTTCCAAGGTAACCGACACAGCAAAATGAAGCACCAATACAATCCACTTGAGAGCCCAGAGCCCGGCAGATGTATCTGCAAATTAAAGTAGAAATAATACCCAGTGTTCTGTTAGAAATGCCCTGGAGATTGCTGCAAAGGTCGTCGCTACTGTGTATTTGACAAGCCATCTATGACATTTTCTTTCTCATTGTCTTCATCAGCTATAATGACTTGGTCATTACAATACAGTGAATAGAAAACATTATTTTCAACCAAAAGTTTGTCCTTATTTTTTGAAAGTAGTTAAATAGTATTAAAAGGAAGAGTTGTTCATGTCTGGAGTCAGGATTCAATTTAGATTAAAAAAAAAATACACCAAGCTACATCTCACCAGTGCATCACGTCGCCACAAACTCTGTGTCACTAAAATTCCTTACAGAGCAGTTTAGTAATTATGCCATACTTTAAAGGCTGTATTATTTCCATGAACCAGACAATAAAACCTTGTATTGGCACAAGATCAAATCAGGACATGTAATAATCTTTCCAGGGCGTCCCTAGCCACTAGTCATGTAAAACCTCTGAGTGCAGAACCCACGGAAATGATAGAGCAGTGTTGTTCCAGGTGGCCTTGCCGAATAAGTAAAAGCTGTGATTTAGCTTTTTCTCCCCCAATGATCCAAGTTGAGGTATCATACTTTATTTATTTTAGTTCAACTGCACTGATCTCATTTATAAAGGCGCAATTGTGGTACATCATGATACTTCATTACACAAAGCACTGCACGATGATATGGAGCTTAAGTACTGTATCATCAGAAATTATGTCATCACAAGCCAATCAAAGTGCTCCATTGTCTGAACAGAGTACAGGTGCTACTGTATGTACTACACAGGTTTTATGATTTAAGAAACAAAAGTTTAAATTCAAAATTACACTTACATGGATCGGGAACTGGGGAGTTTGGGAAGCCCCTCTAATTGGGATAATGTATGGTCAAATACCTTTGCAGCCTCAAAAGAAACCCGCCCATCAATTCATACATTATAAACTTATTCACAGAGCGTATGCAACTCCCAATATATGAAACTCTTTCCTGATTTTTCTTGTAATATTTGCAACCTTGGTGCACCTGGTACTGTGCTTCATATGTTCTGGGACTGCTCAGTAATTGCAGCATTTTGGAAATATGTAGCCAATGTGCTTTCTATATTGTTAGGTTCTCAGCTGCTGACAGAACCCTGCTTATTTTTGCTCAGTGATAACTCACTAGTTGACCTTAATGCAATGCAATATAAAATTCTGTTGGCAGGGTTGACCGCTGCAAAAAAAAGTTTTTCTCAAACTCTGGATTGAGCCTGCAATGGCTGCAGCCTACAACTGGTTAACTGTGTTTAGAGATATTGTTCGTCTGGAGCGATCAACAGCTAGACTAAATGAGACCGGGGACAGTGGAGACATGGGATTTGGTCTCCTGCTGGAATGACTGTTTTCCCTTTCTCTTTGCTGTGTGTACAAGCTCTTTTGTATATCATTATTTATGTTTGATTTATTTTGTCATGCTATTTTATTTGTTTTGTTTGGAAAAAATAAACGGTTGATCACAAAAAGAAAAAAAAAATACAGAAACATCATCTGTAGTAAGGGAAACTTGAAATAATTATTATTAGTAGCATTGAAAAAGAAATCTCTTTTGGTTTATGTCTAAATTCATAGTTAGTTCATTTCAGTACTACTGAATACAATTTGATGCAGTGTTTAAAAATACTAAGAAAATATGCAATAGTAAATAAGTGCATTCATAATTATAAAAGCATCTAAGAGTCTCAGCGTCTCATTTAATGGTTGAGGTTGTGTAGTTTTGGGGTTTGTGTATCTATACAGAACAGTAGCTATATTTTGAAATTGTGAAATATCCTCCAAGACTAAATGTTCAGCCTGGGAATGCGAGTTGTCACTGGAACAGCTTTATCCTTTCTCAGGCTCAGCTCAGTGATTCTGAAGTGCTTTTTCTTTCCCTGGCTGCTTAGCAACCAAATAACACTAGCAGATACAGCCCAGAAGTTAAACAAAGGCCAATTCCCAGTTCATTTAGACAAAACGCCAGGTGTAAATTGGAGAAAACTACAGCACTTGTACTGGCAACAATGCAAGACTGTCAGCAAGAAAATTTCCAGCGAGCAACCATTAAGAGTTACATTAAGTCTTGGATTGGTAATAGATGGCATGGGATTTTTGAGTTGAAAATACTGTAAAACTTGGTAAAGAAAATATATCTTGAAACGAATAAATCATACTTATTTCAAATGAGTACATTTAACTCAACCACACAGGACACTCAAGTGGCCAAATTGTATAACTTAAGCAAGTGGTACAAATCGAAGGCCATTTTTCAGCACATCTCTAGTTGACAATAATTTATTGGTTGTGTATATTCCAAGGCAAACCCAGAGAAAGCTGCTAATGCCTTTGGTGACATGACACTGATAACACTTTTATGACTCAGCATTTATGATGTCATATGAAGTTTGCAGTTATCAGTGGTGTTGTAGGATGTTAAGTGGTCTCAACCCAGCTCCTTAATACAAAGGAACAGTACCACTAAGCATGCACATATAAATAAATTACAGTCAAAGCTTGTCGAGGGCACGCTGTTATCCTAACAGGGCTTACATCAAGCGATTTTCTTTTGTTTCTGCACTAATGACTTGACCTACTGTTATCTAGACAGCACAAACAGAGGACTCCAGTCTGCACGTATTTGGCCATTTTATTATCGAATCCAGGGGGAAAACAAACCATGTCTGTGGAAGTGTCAACGATTGATAAGCCCGTAGAAATGGACCACTGCCAACAAGAAAAGCAACCCTTTGAATTCAGCTCCGTCAAACTTCTGTAGACCTGGCCTGAAGTGCTCCACAGTTACCTCTCAACACAGTAAGAGGCTGCTGACAAACACACTTGCCTTCAGAAGCTCAGAGGAGCTGCTGATAGCTTAATGGATGAAGCCAGGGAGCTACAAATTATATAGGTATCCCAGCAGTAGAGCTACACATACTGTAATATGCTAGACATGTTGTTGTAATACACACTATTTTGACGTAACATACTCGCATACAGCTCCAGAAAGCCTGGTGAATGTACTACACCAAAGGCATAGCAAAGTGGACAAATCCCAGCACAATGTCTTTTTTATGAGATAACATTATTAGTCAGTTTGTTTAGTTCAGAATTTAGGTTTGTTTGCATCTTTTATGGTCCGTATGGTTTTTCTTTTTGGTGTGTCTGCTCTCGAGACATGTTTCTATTTCACTATGCTTTCAGGTTTGCAAAGCAGCATTTTCTTTTGTTTTGAAAATGGGGCAGTGTTATTTTCTAATACTGTACTGTTACATATTGAAAAGGTTGCATTGTGGGTGCAAGCTAGTTGTCTGTCTTAAAAGGCAGGGAAAGTCAACTCAGAGCCGTACCACACAGGGGATTCAGTGCTACAGTGTTAAACACTCTGTAAATGTAACTTTGTCCGTGTTATTGTAATGCACTGCTTCTAGTTCATAGGCCCTAAAGGTATTCTGTCTCCCTGCGAAGAGTGTGGCCTGGCTTTGAAGCAGCGGGATGAAAGGAAAACACGCAGGGATGGAACTGTCAAGCGCTGGGGAGAGAGCGCTCTGGGACAGGCAAGCCAGTGACGGTTAAATCTCCGGGAGGCAATTACTGTAGACGAGAGGGCCTTCAAAGAGGGTTACAAAAACAAGAAGAGACTGCTGTCTGGCCTCTCAGAGGGATGACAGGGGGTTCATTATCTGCACTTCAGGGCCCTTTCACCGCTGACATTTCTACCTACCTTCCCCCAAGTTAATTTGATGTAAACCTATTGTTATATTACATACGGAGTACAGTTGATGACCCACCATTGCTCCAGTCTACTATTTTCTGTATCAGGCCACTTACATTAGTGGCAACTCTCCGTGGCTCTTGATACAGTTTTCTCACAGTGATTCCTCCAGTGGTGAGCAGCTGGCAGTGAATTTCTGATACAAGATAAACAGAAACCCTAGACCTTTTGTTAAAGTCAAACTGAATGACACAATCACATTTCAGAACCATCCTTCAATATTGTACAGAGAGACATATCATATACTGTATACTATACAGGCTGGGTGGCCATAGCCTTTGTACACAAACATTGTTTAGTGTTGCATAATGGCCCTAGTTTATTTCCTAACTGTTTCCCAATAACGTGACCAAATTACAAGAGATGGACAAAATCGCAGATTTACTAAGCTCTTTCTCCTTGAACGCAAACTTTGAATTTTTGTCCTTAAAGTTATTGTAAGAAAAGTACTTGATGTACTACTGTTATCTAGACAGCACAAACAGAGGACTCCAGTCTGCACGTATTTGGCAGCCATTTTATTATCGAATCCAGGGGGAAAACAAACCATGTCTGTGGAAGTGTCAACGATTGATAAGTCCGTAGAAATGGACCACTGCCAACAGGAAAAGCAGCCCTTTGAATTCAGCTCCGTCAAACTTCTGTAGACCTGGCCTGAAGTGCTCCACAGTTACCTCTCAACACAGTAAGAGGCTGCTGACAAACACACTTGCCTTCAGAAGCTCAGAGGAGCTGCTGATGGCTTGATGGATGAAGCCAGGGGGCTACAAATTATATAGGTATCCCAGCAGTAGAGCTACACATACTGTAATATGCTAGACATGTTGTTGTAATACACACTATCTTGACGTAACATACTCGCATACAGCTCCAGAAAGCCTGGTGAATGTACTACACCAAAGGCATAGCAAAGTGGACAAATCCCAACACAATGTCTTTTTTATGAGATAACATTATTAGTCAGTTTGTTTAGTTCAGAATTTAGGTTTGTTTGTATCTATTATGGCAACTCTCCATGGTCTCGATACAGTTTTCTCACAGTGATTCCTCCAGTGGTGAGCAGCTGGAAGTGAATTTCTGATACAAGATAAACAGAAACCCTAGACCTTTTGTTAAAATCAAACTGAATGACACAATCACATTTCAGAACCATCCTTCAATATTGTACAGAGAGACATACCATATACTGTATACTATACGGGCTGGGTGGCCATAGCCTTTGTACACAAACATTGTACAGTACTTTCCCTTAAATTATGACTATTTTTCTGTTTGTTTTTAAAATAGTAGTTTAAAAAAAAAAATACTGTATACAATACAATGTGTTGGGAAGGTGTCACATTTATTAGTGACCTAAGGGGGCAGTATTAGAGAGAGATGCAGCTGTCTGCTGATTGTCTCAGAACCCCTGTAGTGGAATAAAGTGGAGATGTCACGGTAGCACAGTCCAGCTACTGTACCAGCTGCCTCCTGTGCAGTTTATCATTTATATTTAGCCATTTATCATTAGCCATTCCCTGTTTTCATAATACAAACAGCATTCCTATTCCTTCAAAAGCATCAGCCGTACTGCAATCTAGTTCCAATCCCTTCATATCACAGACTATATATAAGTTTGGTTTACAGTACCGTAGCATTTAAGCTTGTTTATGCAGTTTTCAGGTATTGGTATAGTGACTCGGGTTTTTAAAAAATGATCCTACTAGCTTCAGTATTCTCTTCCCTGACCCCCCTCCCCCTCCCTGTCATTTAGTTAAACTATTTTTCATGTATTAAAATAAACAGAACAAGCCTAATCTACTGTTGAGCGAGTAGAGCTCAAGCAGCGAGTCATCCAGCATGTGTTTGTTAGAGACACATGCTTTTTAGCTATTGGTGAAGGGCTTTTCCATCTCCCTCCAGGCTTCATTTTTCATGAGTTATGAAAGGGTCATTTCCCATAACATCAACCAAGAAGACTGCCAAGATCAAGGCTCTGTGTATTCACTAGCAAACTTTAACCCATTCTATACTGCAAGTTACTGTACATGATGGGAAAAGAAAGAGATATAAACAATGTTGATTCACAAAGGTGTCCTTGAATGTTTTATTTAGTAACCGGACACACTCTTGTCAAAGCCCAGGTTCTTTGCATAGCCTTCACCAATTATGAGACTGTATGAATAAATAGAACACCACAAAAATGATCTGATACCTTTTGCACTTACAGATTTTTTTTTTTTAATTTGATCTTTTATTGCAAGTTTAGTAGCAAGCTGTAGCACTCCTTTATCCATCATTTACAATTGGAGAATGAAATGTCAGAAACTATTTCTAAAAACATAAGAGGCTTAGTAAAAATAATATGTAGTTATCCTTTTCTAGCACAGTGAATATTTAGCTTAACAAGTTGCATACACCCATCATAGTAAAAAGAAAAATGTGCATTTTAGACTAAATATAACAAGCATCTGAGGGCCTCTTTCAAAGCTAGATCAATTTCCTATTGTGAAAAAATAGGCTGAAATATTTTCTCTGTAAGATTTAACAATCCCTGCTAAACACAGTTTATAATCAAATTTCTCCTGTTGTGCGATTTGTCTTTTGTTATTGAGGGACTTTTTTTCTTAAACAAATGTGCCAAAGCTAGTCTTTGCAGCCATCTGTCTTTTGCTGTATAATTTATAATTAAAACCAGGAATGTAGTTAAATAAATCCCTGAACAAACCGTGCTCATTGTTAAAATGGACTGGAAAAACGGATACATGCAGATGATTAACCCACAGCAGCCCTGTGTAATTGTTTTAAAGTCTGTGAAATTAAAAGCTGTTCCCTCGCTCTGCGGTCACTGAAAACCTCTCCAGCTTTGATAATTGGCTGCTCTGCGGATGGAATGTTCAGCTGATAGAATACTGCACTCCAAATCATCAACCCAATGAGACCTGCGGTTCTTTCAGCTCTGCACCCTGGGGCACCAGTCGCTTAACCCTTTCAGAAGGAAGTAGATGCGTCTAGTGACTAACATTAAAAGGCGCATCATTGTGACCTACTGTACATCCACTGTATGTGTAATTTGTTTAAATATGGTTTAGATGCTTGCCTCCGTCCTGTTACACATGTAAGTTTAACATTCAGACAGATGGACAGATTCCTCCATATACCACTAGATTCTGGTGCTCTCATAAACTTTTGATAAAGAATATCCAAGCCAAGTTTCATCATTACTGAATAAGCACTTATCTTGATTTGCATCTGAATGTGTGACTGATGGATAGACAGGGTGCATGCATAGATCCCCAGATTCTTGATACTCTTATTAACACATGCTAAAGACTACCTGTGTCAGGTTTCAACACAACTGGATTTAGCTATTCATTATAATAGATTGGCCAATTCTAAATTAACACCAACAAAACATTGAACCTAATGACAGAACTCATTATAATAAGAACAACTTGACTGGCTTATTAGTGTGTACTAGGGTTTTAAGATAAAAAAGCAGATCAAAAAGCAGCCCTGTTTGGTTGCATTTGCTAAAGTAGATGAGGAGTTAATAATATACAACCCCAGTAGGACTGCAGCAGCTTTATTACTGTGCCTCATAATAGCATGTCCTTGATATCTGTTGGAGTGCAGAGAGCAGTCTAAACCTTTGCTGTGTTATAGCCATTGGGGGAGCTTGACTCACAGCCTGTTAATTTCCTAAAGGGCAATGTATGCATGTTAGCAGGTATAGTTATTAAAGCCTCCCCCTTTACCTGCAGCATGTGATGCCTTGCAGTTATGGAAGACGTTTGTGAGCTATTTATGGTAAGTGGTAGTAATCTGTGAAACAAGACATTGGTTGGTGGTTCCACAAGTTCAATTTAATTATGGGGTGCAAGGAGTTTCCTCCATGCAAGCTATCTTTCTCCTCCCTTTTAAATGTGTATTAGGGTGATAAATCACAGATAAACCACTGTACTGTAAAAGCAATGTACACTGCAAAATCGTCATTTTATAGTATTGGGTTTTATAAAGGTTGGTAAATAAGAATGTATTGAAGATTGAAGTCTGTCATGCTGTCTGTTCTCCAGAATGATCCAGAGAGTCACTGCTTGAACAGCACACTGTATATTACATTACAGGATGAGTTAATCATTAGTTGTACTGAAGTAACCACTTTGTCATGTGCTGTGAGCTGTAATTGGACCACACATCCTGAGGATGTTAGCTCTGCTGTTCTTGTTATTCCAGAATAGTTTGAACTAACTGGATCACGGTTATATGTCTTACAGGTGACTTTTCCTCACTTAATAGTGTTGTACTGTATGGCAACAAGCAACAATGTCATTAATATGCCGAGCCTCCTAATCTACTCTATAGAATCACATTTTCTAAATGGATAACGGATTGGAATATACCGAACGAGCTACAGGAAGCGAGCACCACTGCAATTGACCAAACTTGTAGCAGAAATAGACAATTCCCAAGGTGAATTTCTGGAATTGAACGGTTGTTCAAACTGTTAAAATACATTTGAGAGAGACTCAAGAATCACAAGGAAACTGGCAATTCAAACTCTGTTTCGTGCACCTCATTGAGAAAATAAGAAAGTTAGCATCATTTTATTTGTGGGACGCATATGTCTCTTGTACCTTAAAGAGTTAAAAGGTAGGTGTTCCACACAGTTAGGCCTATTCGTTTTCCTTTTATTTTTTTTTCGGTCACATGATGTCCCTCAGTTATACTGAGCCGACTCTGTTTCTTCTCTCGCTCAGTGTATTTCCATCAATAGTCGTGTAGGTTTGAACCTGCAGTATTTTTTGTTCAAGATCTTTCCTGCAGTTTATGCATGTGATTACATTCTGTACTGCAGCTCCTTACTTTTTATTCAAACCGATCACAAAAAGCGAGTTCAGTTAAGTTGCTTTTCCCCAATTTAAAATCTTAATGGAAAATGTTGTAAACTGTTTTGCAAATAATAGTTTCCTCTTAGTTACAATTTAATTAAATCAATTTAACTTCACTCGCTATTTGTGTTCGGTTTGAATTAAATTAAATAAGGAACTCCCTTTTTCCTTTTTTTTTTTTTTACATTATCAATAAAACAGAAATCACAGTCTGAAAAACTGAAGTGAACTTGTTTCACAATCAACACTTTTCCAAGAGTTTAACTGAACAGTCAGCTCAAAAAAAGGGACATAACGTGATCAAAAATAAAAAACGAAAACGAAGAGCCCTAAATACAGTTTATGAAACAAAACAAGAAAAGCAAACAGGTTTTACATAGTTCAAAAGTTCATCATGCTGAAAATATGTAATCTGTAGGATCAGTAAAACCTTCTGTATGGCTGTCCTGAGGAAAAGAATAAAAAAAGACTAGAGATTCAGTCACATTCTGGAGTAAACTTACTGTTTGATCAAGTATTATCCCAAACTGGAAACTTTACTGGTTTTCTATTTAACCTTGACAGCCTTGGGACAGTAAAGTTCAACAAATAAATCAATAAATAAAGACATTCCTGCCACTACAAACAAAATAATGTTTTCTTTAGCAAACCAGTCAGCCTACATCTTATACTGTACCAAACCACAGCCACACCAGGTGCAACCAGCATGGACTGCCACTCTTCAAAGTGTTTAAGTAAATACTGTCACTGCCTTTTTTTTTACCCCCTCACATCTCATTCCAGTCTATAATTCTTTACGAATTCTCAAAACCGTCTTTCTAAAATAAGGGCCACTCTGGCTGCCATAGAAACCACATCCCCTGTGAAGAGGTTCTGTCAACACTGGGGCTCTGACAATCCAGAAATACTCCAGCGAGAATGCAGGCTGTGTGAAAGATATTCAGTTTTTCTTAAACTTGTGCTTTGCTAATTGTGACTTATAGTGGTCTATTCAATTGATCTAAATAGTGTGGTTTATTTTATTTATATATTTACACTGTATTAGAATAATAATTGTATTTCACTTGATCAGCTCCATTCTGTTAGCACCTTGCAACATTGTTCCATGTGAAATGGACAGTAGATACTGTAACTGCACCCGTTACATTGCATCATTTTGGCACAGATAGCAATGGCTTAACGAATGCACAATGCTAAGAATAAAGCTGCAAGCACTGATTTTGGTTTGACCTCCTACAGCTCCAAAAAGCATCCTGCAGCGATCACACACACCACCGCTTTGTTCCATTTGCAACTGTTAACATCTGTGCATTCTCCAAGGGAGCCTCCCAGTTTGCTTTGCAGTTTCTAAGAGTTCATTTTCACAAATAGGTGAAGCTGCTTCAACCAATGTTGCAATGTGCTGACAGAATGACAGGTGACTGATCATTGGGAGCTCATCCAACTGCATCAGTTTGTGACACCAACAGTAAAATATAATGAACCCGCATGATTATGTGTTTTCAATGTAATGTTTGTATGCTCAGTTGTTTTATTACTTTATCACACCCACCAGTTTAGAGGTCCATACGAATCCAAAATAAAGATTTAAGTTTAAGACAGTGATAAAACAGGGGCAGGTACTGAGCACGAGTCAATGGTAGGATGGTACAGTACTTGACATCAGCAATAACACAAAGGTCTCTACACTGGAAGGTAAATGTACCGGTATTTCCTGCACTAAAGTAGGAGGCGATTAGGGAGGAGTCAGTTGACTAGGCAGTGTTCTCGGTTTGTATTGCCGCTTGTTTGATACGTTGCAAGATCCTTTTATCAGGTCTGCTTGGTGATATTAAAAATGTCTGTGGACGAGGTGAAACAAAAGATAGCGCAGGGTTTATATCATGTTGTGGATAATATTTTGAGAGGTAAATCAGAATTATTTTGGAATCATAGAGAATTAAAATAATGAACATGCGACAGGATTTGTTGCTTATAAAACCTGTCATTATGTTTTTGTGTACGACAGCCACAAAACTGGTACATCATCTCTGCAAAAGCACAGGTGTAGCTCCCTTTCAACTGGAGAACCAAAATGAATAGACAGGTACCGCGCTGTATAGCCTATTGTAACTCAATCTTTATTATTATTATTATTATTATTAGTAGTAGTATTTATTTCTTAGCAGACGCCCTTATCCAGGGCGACTTACAATCGTAAGCAAATACATTTCAAGTGTTACAATACAAGTAATACAATAAGAGCAAGAAATACAATAACTTTTGTTCAAGTGTGACAAACCACAATTCAATAATACAGCAGATAGTGATAGTTACATCAGGATATGATTAAATAGTGATAGTTACATCAGGATATGATTAAATACAAAATACTACAGGTTAAACACTTGGCAGATTACAGTATTCTGAAGTACAGGATTAAATGCAGTAAAATAGGGGGCAGATAAGAGCAAAATAAAGCACATTTAAATGAAGGGTGATAGTGTCCCAGGATACAAACAGAGGAGTTCTACAGGTGCTCTTTGAAGAGGTGAGTCTTAAGGAGGCGCCGGAATGTGGTCAGGGACTGGGCAGTCCTGACATCTGTAGGAAGGTCATTCCACCACTGCGGAGCAAGGGTGGAGAAGGAGCGGGCTCTGGAGGCAGGGGAGCGTAGCGGAGGTAGAGCCAGTCTTCTAGTGCAGGCGGAGCGGAGAGGTCGAGTGGGGGTGTAGGGAGAGATGAGGGTCTGGAGGTAGCTGGGTGCAGTCTGGTCAAGGCATCTGTAGGCTAGTACAAGAGTCTTGAACTGGATGCGAGCGGTGATCGGGAGCCAGTGGAGCGAACGGAGTAGTGGAGTAGCGTGGGCGAAGCAAGGCAGAGAGAACACCAGGCGGGCAGCAGAGTTCTGGATGAGCTGGAGCGGACGGGTGGCGGACGCAGGGAGGCCAGCCAGGAGGGATCTTTGGAGAATGGTATATATATCTGTATGTGAATGTGAGAGTGAGAGAGCTAATCGACGCTGGTAATAGGTAAAGCACAAACACTTGTGGGTTCGGGTCAGGTTACAGGTTGTATTAAAACGGGTCAGGTCGGGAGTAAGAAGACGGTGCTGCAGCAGGTTGCGGGTCCGGGATCGAGAGCGGGTCGTAAAAATATCGGAACCGCGCAGGACTCCAGACTATACTAGAGCGAAAACCCCAGAAGACTGAAGTTGAATTCAAAGCTGGAGAAAATACACTAAATAGATTAAAAAAAAGTTGGGAAATGGTAGATAAGCAATTGTGCCAGACACTCCTGCTCCATTTCCATCTGTGTTCTGAAACCAAGCCTTAAAACTCAATCTGATCCCGATCCGTTATCAAATTAGGACTGCCACCTGTTCCATCTGGTCTACAATTTGCCACCAGATGTTAACAACAAAGGTCAAAGGACCTTGACGTATTCTTTTCTGATTTGACACTCGTCTCTATCCATCATGTGCAGAAGGACAATCATTAGGTTAGTCAAAAGGATTTGGAGAGATGGATTTCTCTACCAGCCTCTAATCCTAACTGGGTGACAGTTTGACAGAGGTTTCGTGAAATGTAAACTGGTTTAATCTTGGTCTGCAACCAATGGAAACAAACTTAGTTTGAATAATTTTCAAGCCTGCCAATGTACATGTGGGATAAGTGGCAGACCATCAAAAGGTATGACTTGTATAGTAACTGTCTTTATCATTTAGTTTGGTTCTGACTAAAAAGATAAAGTACTGTACAGAAATAAACCTTACAGATACCAAACCAGTGCTGCAGCTTCAGGATCTCTTTCAATTTGAACAAACTCTAGTATGTTATGATTCAGGTCTCGCCTGTGTCCATCAGTTTCACTACATTCATAGGCTTTTGAAATAGGGCTTTCCTAAAGAGAAGAGTGGGTTTGCTTAACCGAAGAGTCTTACAAATGCACTGATCCAAAGAAGTGGCAAGGGCAGAAAGTATTGTTTTTAACTAAGTTATATGAGTTTAGAACTTTAATCTGTGTTAATACCCCGGGGAGTGCTTAACTCTCCAGTGTTGTTCTTTGAAGTGGAGTTTCTGCGGAGTGCATTCATACTGCAGATTCCATGATCTTTGTCACACCACCAAACAAACACATTGTAGTATAGTACCCCACAAACTGTAAAAAGGTGTTGCTACAGTGCATTTGAACTAAAAGCCCCAGAAGATTAGCTTCAGTAGCTTGAAAGATATTTGCCCATGGGAGGTTTTGAGAAATGTATTCCTAAAAATAAAATGTGAAAAGCTATATTTTTAAGCTCTGAAACTAAGCTCATTTGCGCAGGGATCAGATTCCACATATGGCAAATTTGTAGGAGGGCCTGAGGATCAAAACATTTTGTGTTTTCCTAGTACATAATCATGAAAATACTGCAGCTGGACATTTTCTAAAAATACCCATGGGTATGTATCTGATCTTGATTTTCATTTATGTCATAATTCCCCCCAAACACATTTCATAGTGCAAATGTCTTGATTGCAACGCAGCAAGAGTAGAAATACTTACCATTCTTTCCAGTGGCAGTCGTCCTTGCAACTGGGGTTAGGACTACAGTATAAAGTCAAGCCCACAAGCTATCGTGAATGGAACTCTTCAAAGCTGTATGGAGTATACACTCTCAGGCTGAAGAAAGTGTGCAGATATCCAGTCAATCAGTCTTAGTAGAGTCTGGGTTTGAATGCCGCTTACTGTAGGCAATGAGTTTAATGGTTTCAATTCTGGTAAAAGAGAATGAGGACCACATAGCAGGGCTGGTCCATCAGGTCAGATGTGTGCTCATTGGTGGAACCTAGTGGGGAACTTGTTTATTGGGGTCCCGATTCAAAATATGGAACCTTATGCATTTCTTGTATCTGTCTGTCCGTCACACTACATGTTGAACATGATAACTAGAATCTTCTCCAACACTTGTTCTAGCCTCCCATTGACCCCTCTGAACACTTTATTGTATAACATTTTACAAATACAGTATATACGCCATTATGAGGCCTAGAGCAGAGTGTGACAAATATAATGCATACCGTGTTCATAAGCACTGAATTCCTAAAAAGCTTCCCCCTCCCCCAATTACCCAGAAGTGCAGATGGGAATATGTCCTTTATTCTGAAGCTTTACAAGCCCTGCTATGCACGCTTTGAGGGAAGGCAGTGATCCTGGCTGGGTAGAATTCATTAATGGAGCCCCCAGGTAGCCAGAGCACAATGGTGGGATTTAATAAGGCCCTGATCAGTCCCTAGGCAGCTATTTGATGTTCGAGTGCCAGGCAGGAAGGCAGCTTCTTTAATAGGTTGCTGATGAAAGGAAGCCTGGGAGACAATACATTTTTATTATTACTGTACAAAGCGCAGTGTGAACATGCACACTCCTTTAGAAAAAAAGAAACTTCTCACATTTAAAGATGATAAAACTTAAATCACACCCTTCAAAAAATAAAAACACACACACACACATACCCTTATAAAGGTTTATAGTAAAAGTATAGCAAAATGTAATAAAGCACAGTGAAAGCATGGTAAAGCATAGGTGGGCATTGTAAAAAATTAGTGAGATATGGTAAAACTATGGGAAAACATGGGAAAAGATTGAGAAAACTGGACAAATCCAGTAGTAAACTTATTCAAAAAGTTAGCGTTTCATGCACCTGTTTTATTTATTTTATTTTGTAGATGTTCTTGGTATAAAAGATGGAATCCCCACATACAGTAATATACTCAAAGAGTACCGTATTTTAAGAAAGGGCGAGATTAAAAACCAGCAAAACAAAAGTTTGTCTCTGCATCGGTCTTTGTTACAGCAGGTAACTAAAAAAATAATCTCCACTTCATTTAGATTTTCAACCTCTCAAACGAGGGACCGGAAACACTGCCAGACAGGAAATATGAGCATCACCACCTGTTGTAAATTCCCTTGCCATTTGAATTGGTCTTGAGCACATAAACATTTTGACTGCGAGTTCCTGTGGCAGGGTGAAAGCCCTGCCGGTGTAAGGCGTGTGTTTCGTTCTTGATTAATGAAAACACTCTTGGTAAGAAAACACATGGGAATGTGGCTGGAGCCGTGAATTGAATAAATCACTGATGATTAATTAGGTTCCAGTCACAGGTGTATAAAGGGTGATCACGGGTGTTAATATGAGAATTAAATGTTGGTGATAGAGGTGGAGGCAGGTGTTGCTGTGCTGTGTTTATGTTTGTACGTTTCTGTAGACCTTTTATTTGGGTAAATGTGTTTTTGTTTGTACTGTCTTTGTAATAAACGTGTACATTAACACTTCACTGCAGCCATCTTGCCTCCGAGTCTCTCTTCCTGTTGGTAACAGCTTGGCCTTGACACTACCCTGTCACAATTCCTCATAGTTTTACCTCAGAATTTATGATTGATGGTTTGAAGGTTTAGATGAATCAGAACAGATTTGGCAGACACCAGGTTGCTCAGATTGCAAGAAGCTGATTTAGCAGGAAAAATAATCTGATCCAATTAAAAATGGGATGTTTCCTTTGGCACTTCTCGACAAACAACCTTAAAATGTAGACATCCTGAAAGTTCGGCAGTATCCGTTTTTTAATTCATATTTCCATCTTACTCAAGGGGTTTCCTACTCTTATCCATATACAGTGGTGACCTGAACATTTCAGATAAGATGTTAACATTTCTAACACTGTGGCCTTTTAAACAAACAAAGCAATAGGCCACTTACAAACTCAGCCAAGAGTAAAAAAGAACCTTTGAGAGCAGACATGCAAACAAAACGACCAACCACACAGACTCAAACAAAACACAAGCCAAGGAAGATGCAACGTGACTAAACGTGTACAGTATCTCATACCAGGCCCAGCGGCAGCATGAACGCTGTGGGGGGGCGTCCACTTATTTAGGATGGGCTCATTTTGGAAAAAGACAAATCAATTAGCTTGTATTCTCTACTATTTTACTTCACTGTGAAGACAATAGACAAAGAAATAAATAAATCATATGACAGCGCAATATTATGAACTATCCACACAGCACAAATTACCACAGCTCTTTCTGGAAAAGTTATTTTTTCTTTTAAATTATTATTATTACCGCATTTGCAACAGTACTTGAAATGAATACAATCATATAGTGAGCTGGCCCTCTACAGAGATTGCAATAAACAGATTCCCACACACACCAAATTACTGTAAAGTAATGAATGTACATATAATGCTCACTTTCAACTGACTATTCAATACTGAACATAAAAAGCATACACTCTAGTAAACAATCCGCCAAAGTAACCCTGCAAAGGGGTTTCCAAACATCAGAAGCAACTAGACATTTATTTATTTATTTTAAAAATTTAGTCGTTGCCAATTAGTTTTTATTATTTTCTCCCCAATTTGAAATGCCCAATTATTTTTAAGGCTCAGCTCACCGCTACCACCTCTGCGCTGACTCGGGAGGGGCAAAGATGAACACATGCTGTCCTCCGAAGCGTGTGCCGTCAGCCACCCGCTTTACACTCTGCAGACTCACCGTGCAGCCGCCTCAGAGCTACAGCGTCGGAGGACAACGCAGCTCTGGGCAGCTTACAGGCAAGCCCGCATGGCGCCCGGCCAGACTACAGGGGTCGCTGGTGCGTGGTGAGCCGAGGACACCCTGGCTGACCTAACCCTCCCTCCCCCTGGACGACGCTCGGCCAATTGAGCGCCGCCCCCTGGAGCTCCCGTCCACGGTCAGCTGTAGAATAGCCTGGACTCGAATCGTCGACGTCCAGGCTATAGAGCGTATCCTGCACTCTAGCAATTGCTTTTACTGGATGCGCCACTCGGGAGCCCAACTAGACATTTTTAAAGTATTATTATTATTCTGCTTTACTTTAATTTGATTTTTGATTTGTCATAGATTTTTTATATCAATTTAGAATCTGAAAATGGGGGGGGGGGGGGGGGGGGGGCACTTGATCTAAACTGGACGGGCCAGGCCCCCTAAGGCCTGCCTCATACAATGGAGGAGTCAGATTCAGCTGTCTCACACCACACCATTTACTGTTCACATTGTAAAATACTATTCTCTCATCTTTTTACTTTGGATACAATATTGAGTTATTTTTTGTGAGTTTACTCAAAAACCAGAGCTTCTGGATTGTGTTATCCCCCAAGGCTTCACTTTGACAATTCTCTAAGCATTCTGGTATGTGGGTAGAACAGACAAAAAAAAATTAAAAAAATAAATAAACTTTAACCCAATATTTATGCCCGGTTTACATAAAGTGACCCATGGTGAAACTATCAAATCTGAAGATATTTCCAGTAAAATGTACAGTAACAGGGCCAAGGTATTCGTAATATCTAACTCATGCAGGTACTGCCCAGTAGTCTCAGAAGCATCCAGTATGTACAGTGAAAGCGGAGCGTGAAGAAGTTTTAAAGTCAAAAAGTAGTCATTGTGGGTGCCTTCAGATGGCACAAGGTGTAAATATACTGGACAATGAACAACATTGAGGTTCTGATGAGGTTCACTCCAGGTTTAATGGGTAAAATTATTTACTTCAGGGTCTGGATGGAGTTTTAATTGGTTCAATTAAACGGTTTAGAAGAGGTTTGAAACAAAGACGAGGAGTCGAAGGGCCAACTTTGGCCACCCTTGTTGTAAACCGACAACAAGGATTTATGGATGCTTATGAAATTGGACTTGAGTGGGGGATACTGTAACTTTAAAACACTTAATACAATCCTATGAAAACCAAAAGGTAGAAAAACTGTCTAGAATTACAATCGTCTAAGATTTGTCTACACTAGCATTTTCTTTGCCTCGAAACTTATTTGCTAATTATTAAGTTTCTACTAGATCTACAATGATGTTATGCAATACATAATAATAATAATAATAATAATAATAATAATAATAATAATAATAGAAAAAAAACCATATGATTTTACACATTTTACACACTTGTTTCGATTCCAAAATTGACGCATCACCGTCGTATGACAATTACGGACACAGCGTGCAAGGTGTAATAGGAAATGCACGTGATCGTTTTTTTCTGTTTAGTTAAATTCCGATGCGTTATCGGATCCAGTGTGCAATGGCCTTAAGAACTGGGTGGAATCCACAGACTGCAGCCGCTACCCAAGTCTGTGTGCAGAAGATAATATAAAAATAAGAGATTAGCAACTTTGGGGTTTTCACTACAATTCCAAAGCATACATGCTGCGGTTCAGAGCGATTTGAGAGAAATGAAACGCTTTGTGTTTGAGCACAAAGAGAAGCTCGGTAACTAAACTAAAAAATAGACCAGTATGAAAAACCTTTTTCCTTCTCTTTTTTACTGTCCATCTCAGATATTTCTTCCTGCATTGTCTTTGTCTTCAAGTTGGTCACTCCTCTCATTCTCTTTCTGCTGCATTCAAGCTGCTGTGATGCCTTGTAGTTCAGTGTGTTAACGCACTATCCCGTACCTATTAAGACTCGGAGGACAGTCCCTGCATGGAAGATTGCATTATTGCCACTGCTTGTTTTTATGGGCTTCACTGTGGAGAAACATAAAGAACGTCAGGCATAATGTGCTATACTACAGCCAGGTTCATGTGGCTAGTGCAACTACTTTTCTCCACAATTTTGCACACCATCATCTGAAACTTCCAATGGTACTGCATCCCTGCATGCACAGCAGTATTTGTTTGGAAAATAGAGCCACTGAAAACGAGGGGATTAAAAGAAGAGCAATGGATGACCTTACTCAGCAGTGCTGAGAGCTGCCAGTCACTGATAAATAAACACTGCCACATAAACAAGTTAAAGTGCAGAACTAATAGGACTGGACAGGTCCTTACATCAGCAGCATGGAGAATTCGGAGTTTAACCAGGAAATCTGGACAACTGGAATGACCACAGCCAAGATTTTAATCACCAAAGAGGAAGCATGTGTGATTATTCCTGACATTCAAATGACTTTTAAAAATATGGTGGTGGATCTGATGATCACATCATTATTGTCCCTCTGCACTACAGATCCTTTTTTAGATTTCTGAAAAAACAAACTGCATCGACAGCATATAAGTGACAAAAGAACAATGAAATGGTTAGGAAGAGACTAACAGGGAGGTGTGAGCAATCTGGTTTGCTGATTTAGTAGATAATTGACCCATACCCTGAAATAAACAAGGACATGCTGCAAGTGCCTAGCTTTGCCTGTTTTAAAAGAACATTGTAGCCTGCAAGACCCGAATTAAAAATGTTAAAATATAATATCATTTATTTATAGATTTTTGTATGTTTATTTTACCAGGATGTTCTGGCTAACTGACAATACAATTGATAGACTTTCTCAGTCCTGTAACAATAAGAGAGTTTTTTTCTTTAAGAAGAGGGAATGGGAAGGAATTTACACATCAGAGTAGCATGAAAAAAATACGAATTTACCTTAACGTACAATGTTAGGGGTCACCCTGGAGGGCAGGGAGGTTACAATGCAAGTTTGTGAATCATCGCCTCCTGCAGCTCCCCAGAGTCCTTGTTTAAAAACCCGTCAGACCTTGTTGTGGCCCTGCAACCACTCTCAATTCCCCAGCAAGGGAATATGTGATGCAACAATGTGAACCAACAACAGTGACTGTACAGTACTTGAAAAGTGCTCTGTGAGAACCAGAGAGAGAGTAATTATTTCAGCCCCTGCCCCCTAGAGAGGTCATTCCAGAACGGTGAGAGACTTAGAAGGGCAGTCAGTGAGGCAACGTTCCCCCCTTAAAGGAGTTAGAATGGGGGTCTTGGAGTTCCCAGTGGTTACCAAATGTGCTGTGGATCATGGGGGTGGATGGGTAGCTATATTGGACTTTACTGACTTTCTCCAGATCTATGTATCCAGACATAGACATTTTTACAACATTGTAACAGGGCGAGCAGCCCTGTACATTGTTTTGTTTATTTATTTTTAGAACTGGGTACCCCTCTGCCCGTGTTATTTTGTATGTGTTTATTATAATTTTGTATTGTATTTTATATGACGGCGAGCGCCGTGGGATTTATTATTTATGTATTTAGGATGGCGTAGCCGAAGGTTTGTTTATTATTTAGGAGCGTGGATGGGAAGCCCCATCCACACAGTATTTAAAAACTCGTGCAGAAGGTCACCTGAATATAAAGCCTGCAGCTCTCCAGCTCGGGATGGGTGTTTGGAGCGAGAGGAGAGAACGAGAGGAGAGAAACAAAACGAAACTTAAAACTCCAGGAACAGTGAAGGCATTTGCTCAGCCTGACCTGGGCTTTGTTATTTATTTTGTGCTCGAGATTTATTTTTGTTTACTTGTTTTATTTCTGCTCTGCGAGCAAGTGTTTATTTTTGTTTAAATATTTATTTTTGGATCTCTTTAAATAAAACGGCGCCCGCGCCACTGCACCATACCTTTTGTTTTTGTTGTGCCTTCTTCTGGTCTGACATCACCACTCGTCATCCCTGTCACAAACATTAAGCTTTTGAACTCAATTCCCTGGCCCATAGTCAGCATCAGTACACTCTATCATTTTTGTATTATTATTATTTAAATGTAATCAAATTAATTTCATACCATAAAAAAAAAAAAAACACTTGAGAAATTATTTATTCCAGGGAAATGGCTATATTGGTGTCTTCGTAATACTTTTGTGGAGCCGTAGATCCAGAACATTAATACAATAGGGTTCAAATTACAAAACTTATTCGACACATCATTTTGATATTATTCTGTATGTCTAGCAAGCACATTTCACAAGACTCCAAATGGAAAATGCAACTAAATCCAATTATTTCTGCAAAAACGAGCAGATATAACAAGTGGAAAAATGTGAGGTGCTCTAATCATGGAGTGAGGATTAGGGCTGCATTTGGCTCTCTCTTCTTCTATTACCCTGATAAAAAAAAGTTATTTTCCCTGGCTGAGCTCTACCTACTAACCTATCAATCACAAGCGAGCCAGACCAGACACGTCTTTTAAGTGGCTTTTGGTGTCTCTCCTTCAAGACATGAGCCCGAATAGTAATCAGCAATGAGCATTTCCCTGTTCAAGAGGGGGTCTATTTTAAGGATGTAAACAGCAGGATATCAGTGAATCGTGATCATGCATTGTGATGACCAATAGCACTATAAAGTTATTTGTAGTCCACCAAATGCTTCTTGAACGATCAATGTGCTTTAAACTGAAGCTATAAACACATGCCTGTTTCATGGCTTTAGCGTATCACCACACTCATAAATAATATTGAATATTAATAAGATATTGATGCCCTAACGTCTGGTTTCAAGGACCATGATTAACAGTAATCTCGAACTATCTCACTTTAAGGTAACATTAGATAGTTCAGGATTACTGCTAATTGAGCTAAAACAAGCCGTATAACAGTTTGTACAAAACTGCACCATTAAACTGCCTTTTATTTCCTATAGCTGAGCAGACATCATTTAGAAAAGCAGGCTATTATTACCCCTGGCTCTCCCAGCTGGGGGGGGCTCATCTTGTTGCTTTCAAGCACAGCCGGCTCAGGTTGATTGACTTGGACTGACTTTTCCCTGGGGTCTCACACTCAGTCAGCAGATGAGCTTAGTACGTGAAACCAGGCTCCCAATCTTTTTTAAACCACTGGACAACAGTCAATTCCAATTATACTTGGCACAACAGCATAGCTAAGCCAAGCAAGCGGAAGCTAATTCACATGATCGATCAGTCTCTGCTCTTCTTAAAATGACACCGTCTTTCATCTGTATGGGATTAGACAGCTACAGTGCAGGCAGACAATGTATCCCCTTGTTGCTAAATGGAACTGTAGTCCATCTGGCCAGATCCCATTCACAGTAATGCATTGTAACAGGCAGTAATACAAACAGACCCTTCTCTTAACAAGAATCTTACCAATGTATAAATTAGTAAACTGCCTGGATCATCTTTTTAAAAAACTTCACTTCCTCTGGCCGTCGGAACAGGACTTTTACAGTAATAAGCACACAGAGACTACTCCCTAGCTACAGAAGAAGCTCTGCTAAATTAGGTTGGCAAAGATCCTGTTAAAGCTGCAGTGCCCCATAGTAATCTGTTATTTACAGTAACATTTTATTTACAGAATTCATTAGTGTCTTCTATCTGTGTTCTCTTTGCTTTGATACTAGAAAGCAGACCTTTTTGAGCCCTGTATGATTAAATTTCCTTAACAGTATGTTTTAGCTGTAGATACATAAGCTCACCCAATCATTAAAACTGCTAGGCACTACGGCACTCTGTGAATCAAAACAGCATGCTACGGCTACAACATGCAGCAGAGGGAGGTTCCAAGTATCATTTACATTATTTCTATACTGTTTATTTTTGTAATTTTACACAAAATGCCTACTGACCTTGTATATCTATTATTGGGTAAAAGATCAGTCTTTAAAGAAAAAAAATGCAACATTTTTGTTTTAAATATGTGACAATAATAAGACACACGTGCAGACAGACCTCATATATATTCAGCTGCGAGCAGACTGGATAAATGGAATAGTCTACTATTCTCCTGTCTGGTAAAGCTCATTGACAAAGACTGAAGGTTTAGCAAGAGGTGGAATGAATTATTTGAGCCGATTAGGAATATGTAAACTAGATAAAGGATCAAACAAGCTCCAACTGCTGCCTTCACGTCTGATCAGGGGATATATTCATGTTTATGCAAAAAGTAAAAGCCTTGTCTTTTTGTTAGGATACTGTAACATAAATTAATTTGATGTAGCAGGATTTTAATGACTGCTATTCAACAGAAAAGGTCCCCCTCAGGAATATCAGGGGGAACGGCTAGATTGAGTAAAAATGCCTTATTGATCGACTGAATAGAAGTGCTGGGAGAAACTGCAGCTGCCATTTGATAATAAAGCTGCTGAACGTCATTGAATGTCAGTATAACACTGAAATAACAGGCCTACATAATGTCAATATCAGATTGCAGCATTTTATAGACCTTCACAGAGTTCACATTGCACTGCCATAAAAAAGTGGTACATTAGTCAAATAAAAAAGTCCCTTTTTTACCTGAATGTCAGAACTATACTAGCAACCACTATACCCAATGCTTTCAAATGTTGTTTTTGTTTTGGTGGCATCATTTGGAAAATAATATTCAATTTTTTTATGCTCGTTGTGGATCATCCAAACTTCATCTGAGCCAACGGTTCAATACAGATTTCAAAGCCAAGCCTGCCTTCTCTGGTTCCCACATTTCCAAGGCCAGATTTTTTAATTCTGATCTTGGCTGCTGGTCATCGAGAACCCCCAGTGAAACAAGCTGCAGGCCATGTCTCCTGAACATTGATTAATGCCATAAAGGAAAAAAACTTCATTCTGCATTTTATTTTATCCTAAAATGGTCAAGTATGACTCAGGCCAAGTTCTGCACATTAGCAGAGCTAGCATCACATCATGAAGAAGGGGTTAGAGTGGCTAGTGGGAACAGATGGGCTTTCGGAGATCCAGGGACTGTTTGATCTTTTTCTCCTGTACACGTACTGCAAGCTACCTTTTAGATGAAGGCCAAATCTTATATCATTTGTGTAGCAATTATCCATACAGTTTTTATGAATTTACTTTAATTCAAAGAAGTGAACTTGTTTGTTAATCTATACTTTTTTAAAACAAAGCTTTGGGGTTTGGTGCTATTCCTAATAGCAGAAGCCATCCAACTGCTGTGTTTCTTGTGGTTGGGCCAAAGCCTACCACTAAATTAGTAGCAAATGGAGCAAGGTTTTTGGCATGCAGTGCTACTGGGTCTCCAAGATCTCTTTGTTAGTTACGTTACATTTGATTAAAACAACACAAGTAAAATTCCACTCAATCCTCACCCATGCCATGACCATAGATCTTTCCAGTGTCCTCTTCCAAAGTCTTGTCTGAACTCCACAGTGACCTCTACTGGGAGAGGAGGGGATATACAGTACTTATAATGAATTGTCACAGCCCTTTATAATTAAAGGGCAGTGCTCTTTTTTTCTTTTCCCTTTTTACATTTTGTCCTTTACAATGCAAATTAAAATAGTCAATAGAAATTAAAGAATGAAATCAATCAAATGATTATTGATCGCCGTGGCTTTTATTTTGCAAGCCTCAATTAAACGACTGATCGCTTAATCGTCCTGGTGCCCTATTTGAAGCCTGCATATGAAGGTATGTATATTACAAGCACGTGTTTTCAGTTGTATTTGAAGACTTTTGTGAAGAGCCTACACACTGTTTTGCTCCTTGTTTTTTTAAAAATCTAAAGTTTCCTAAATGCATTGATTATTGCACTGCAACATTCAATAAGGAAATTGGTTGCTGACTGCACCTAGAATGGTCATTTATCAATGTTTTGATTATATACATCCAAGTAAAAAATGTACCATGGAATCGTATTTTCACAGTAGCACGATCATTAGCAATGGCTGAAAAATGTAAGGATCACGCAACATTCACCACTTTAAATCATTAACTGAGCCCACTAGAGCTTGACTCTAGAAGCCAGTTGACTTATTTGCTGAAGAGTGAATTTACATTAGATCTAAACTTCCTTCACCCCTTAGCCAAAGAATACAGCAGAGCACCAGGCAGCTCTAGATGTAGCACTCAGCTAATATGTAACTCTCCCTGTCTCTAGATCAGTATAAAAAGATTATTTAAACCCTGTCCATTTCTGAATTGCTTTTTATATCGCTTGTGTAATTACTGTTTATGTGCCTGGATGAATGCAGCTTGTAACAATAGGCTTAATTAAAGTAATGTGTATGTAGTCTCCTGGGACACCCTTGAAGTGAGATGCTATCATCTCAAGGGTTTGTTTGATGGTGTGTTTGCTTATTTTAATAAAAATATGAATTGGCATGCACAGGTAATTATCGCTTCCCCTTCTAGAATGCATGAGTTTTCACAAAGAGCCACTGTCCCCCATGCTGGGTTTGGGAAGTCAAATATCTCCAGGGCAGAGTAGGGCTTAATGTAAACTGAGACAGATGCAATCTGATCTACAGTAGAAGTGGTGGGATTTCTGTAGGAGCCAGGAAACCCTGGATTTCAATACCAGCTCAGGCATTGTTGTGTTACCTTGAGTCTGTTTATTTTTTTCCTTCATTATTTTTGCAGTACACTGCGTAGTTACAGCACCCAGAATTGGACAGGATTCTTGGGGTAGAAATCCATACTTATTGAAACATACTTAGTGTAAGTAACCTAGATGTAAGCTACTTAGTGTAACTCGTCAGTTACAGTGCTTAAACAAAGTGGACGATATCCAAATTATGTTCAATATGCCTGCTAAAGTTTTAATCCTGAAGACTTCATGTATATTGAGTACTGTTTCCAACAAGCTAATAGTGTACGTTACAGTAACTGCGGACTGACAGTCAGTGTTCAAATTCATTACAGACTTTAAGATTAATTCAAAGAAAACCAGAACATTAAGACTTGGAGTAGTCTTCAAAGAGATAGACAAATTAACGTATTCATATGTACTTTTCCTTACATCTTTGCTACTCAAAGGATCCATTAATTTACTGTATCATTGTATTTTTTTCTCCAATAGTGTATGCCATGGGATTCAAACTAATCCAGTCCTGTGTATACATAAAGTATTTATTATAATAGGTCCCAATAATGTATCATATTTCTCAGGATCACAGAAAACATTTTCACACAAGTCATGAACCTTTTCATTGAAATGTATTTTTAACTTGCATTAAGCAGGTGTCACTCAAAAAATGTAACTCAAAAAATCCCCTGTCTCCTATTTACCCCAGCCAAACAGAAAGTATAAGGATTTTAAAAAGATTATCACGAACCAATGGTGCTCTGTTGTCTATACCGAGTCACTCACTAATAAGTAACCCAGCCTTAGTGAACGAAGGCTGTACCAGCTAAATCAATTTGTTTTGCCACCTAAACCAAGAGGATTTCATGAGCTGCCTCTGATCAATAGCCACGTAAATTCAGCGATGGGGTGGTCATAAAGTTTTTTTTTTGTTGTTGTTTTTTAAATACCTTCACATTTTATACTGTATTGTGTAATAATACAGATGATCAGTATTTGACAGAACCATAGTACGTCTGTATTGTGCATTATTATTGTGCAAGATTAACATGAAAT
This sequence comes from Acipenser ruthenus, assembly GCF_902713425.1. Taxonomy (NCBI): domain Eukaryota; kingdom Metazoa; phylum Chordata; class Actinopteri; order Acipenseriformes; family Acipenseridae; genus Acipenser; species Acipenser ruthenus. The sequence goes on along the minus strand of NC_081216.1, from coordinate 17,991,283 downwards.
GTGAAAACATAAAGTTGTAAAACAGTTAGGTGTAAAGACAGATGACAAATCAAACTAACATTACGTCAGAGTTTGCAAAGAAAGACAAAAAAGTTAGTCAAAAAACACACTGAAGCACACACGCTGATTTTAAAAGGACAAAAACGTATTCATAATACTGTACCTGACAATATATATGTATTCAGGCTGCTACATCTCAGTTCGGTTAAAACTGATTTGAAGTGACAATGTGCAACTAGGGCAGCGTCGGCGTTAGTAATGTCACAATAACACTGGAAACACAACACCAGAACCTAATAATTCAAAACACATGGCAATTACAAAAAATAAAAAAAAACAGCGTTAAGGAGTGAAAAAAAAATAATAATACTGTACACCAGACCCTACCTGAAATCAAATCGCGTTTGCAAACCTTACAGTAGTCCACAAAGAATGCGTATAGTAGTACTCCACAAAACTTAAGATAACAGATTGTTCCTTGTTGTGTTAACGGCGAATAAAAACAAAAAAGTGAGAGTTGGCCCAGAGGGCAATTGCTGGCGTCTCCCTTTCAGCTAATAAATTCCAGAGCCGCTGGTTTACAGCCCCCAAATTTGGTCATGCTTGTTTTGTTTGGTGAGACTGGTATGCAAGCTGCTTCTGCTCCGGAGTCACTGCGTACTTGAACCAAAGAGATTCGTGCCCCTGAAGGCGTGTCCGTGAGTCTTTACACCGCCCTACAGCCCGCCCTCTATTCAGATAAGCCCCACTCTAATTCTATCGTGAGTAGACCCGAATACCCTCCTCTAATCCCCAGTCTTTTAGTGAGTACTGCAGTCAAATATTGGAATTGTCATGTCAATCTAAAGGAAATGCCCTTCCTATAACCACGCCCCGAAACGCATGACCAAACTGTGAATGGGAGTTAGGGGGAGTGGGCGTGGCTTCAATGTCCCGCTCCATGTGTCACGAATCACAGATGGAAAACCAGGTAACACGGCAGGCTCTGATATTAAGGTGTTGACACTGTAGTATTACATGTGCTGTTCTGTATGTCTGTAGCTATAAGAAAAAAACAAAAGACTGTTAAAGAAAGTTTTTTTTTTTTTTATTGCACATTATATATTATCTATTAACAATGGTTGTTTGGTGTATTATTTAGATATCAGGTATATTTGTGGAAAGCTGGCTAAATATTCTCATATCACAAAAACAATTAAAAAAAAAGAAAAAAAAGAAAAGAAAAACTATTTCTACAATGCAGGTTGACAAAGGAAATACTGCTTTACCCGATCCTGTACTGGGATATTGAGTGTTGCAGGTTCGAGCCCATTTCCTTCCTTGGATTATTATTTCAAGGGTCTTTGGCCCAGGCTAGCATTTCTTATCATTGCTGTAAAACACACGCACAATTGGTCAGTCTATAGCATTGTATGATCCTTGCAATCATTCGGAGTGGTTCTTATTACGGTTACTCAAACAGTGTGTTCTTTTTATAGTTGATAAGTCTACAGTATGTTGAAGTGCTTTGACAATGAGTTCAGTTCCTGCCTTAAGCATATGTAATGTAGGCTAAATCAGTGTATTGCCAGCATAACAGGTGTGTTTATTACAGCCCTACTATGTCATCTTATTTTAATCATTGTGTTACTATTTACGCATATGCAGTGATCGGATGCCACTGTTGCTTTCTGTGATGCCCCTAAGGAAACTCGTAAATGAGATGATTCATTATAATTGGTTTTCTTTACAGACCATTTGAAATAAATAAAGCCTTAGACACCCTCTGGAGTACTCAGTCTAGGCTTGTTATTGGCTTTGAATCTAGTGGTAATGCTAGGAGGAACAGGGTAGATTAAAGACTGATTTCTGCAGTCTGAGTTAATGCTAGCCAATAAAATAATAATAATACAATTATGAGATCTTATCAGATTATAGCTCCAGTATCTGCAGGCATCACAATCAATTTTATAATATAATTGCTTAGTATTTGTTTACTATCTTAGTTTATCCTTCTGGGCACTATACTCCAGAGAGCCATAATTAAGCTCAATCCCAACATTAAAACCTGATTGAAAAACCACATTTAAGGTGTTATTGATATTCTTTGATATGGGCTGCCCATGGTGCCATCAGCTGGCACAATATTGTATTTGCAATAACCCTAACCCTAACCCTAACCCTAGCCAAACATTAAAACCGGCTTACCCCTATGCTCCTGTGGTAAGGGTAGAGACATGTAAAAACACATTTAAGGTGTTATTGATATCCTTTGATAAAAACTGTGCATAATAATAGTGCCACCCGCTGGCGGAATACTGTATTTGCAATACTATTTAATTTAAGGTCAACTCCATGCACTGATTGTGTCTCTCTGTGTTAATCAGTAAATTTGTTTAAAGAAAGACAGATTAAATGTGATTACTTATGGGTTTTTTTAAGGTACCATGATATGTATTTATTTTATTTTAGTGATTTAGGGCCAAGGAGAATCAATGAATTAGCATTTTCTTCTTAAAACAAATGTCCCATTTTCTATTTTCTTATAACCCCTTTTCCCACTTTGCAGTAACAAAATCAATCAGTGTCATTGCAAGGCCTTCTCAATTGAACAGATCAGCCTGAATCCAAGGGATGCAGAGATGCCATTACTGGATATGCATGCCTGGCTGAACAGATGAAAGGTGCCGAGCATAGTATATAATTCACATGCTTGCTAAGACACTGCTTCTACAATGGTCAATGTATAATGGTAGTCTTCGCACTTTTATTTGATATTTGGTTAACCTGACAACCTATTCATAAAATACATATTTCTTATGAAATCCTTTAGAATGGTTACATTTCATAACTTTGAGGTTTGGCTGTGCTTAAACCCTAATCCACATTAATAGACAAAGAGTAAAAACTTGGATGTCAGTTACATTCTAGATCTTTTTTTATTTTTTTTGGTACTCCTTGGTTTGTAGTCTGTGCAGGTGGAAATTTAACAGAAATAACTATTAGAGTAAAAAAGCTTCACGGTAGTTAAGATAAATAGCTCTTTCAGTGCACTTCACTCTGCCCAGTGCAGGATTTACACTCTCAGTCCTCCACCAGTATGTCCAAAAGTTATTGGATGCTGATTTGATGAGCCTAGTCACAGTCCATGGGCCTCTCCAGTGCTATTAGTCAAGAAAAAGGACAGGTCATACAGATTTTGTATTGACTACAGAAAACTGAATTCTATTACCATCAGGGATGCCCACCCCTTACCACGGGCTGACGATAGCCTGGATGCTTTATCTGGTGCCACTCTGTTTAGCGCACTCGACATGTCTAGTGGATATTGGCACATCCAAATGGACGAAAATGACAAAGAAAAGACTGCCTTTACCACCGGCGATGGGTTATACCTTTTTAAGGTCATGCCCATGGGTTTAACAAATGCACCACCAACATTCCAGCGTTTAGCAGAGTTAGTGTTACGTGGCCTCCATTGGTCCAAAACATTAGTCTACCTGGATGACATTATTGTCTTTAGTAAGACATTTGAAAACCACTTCAAAACCCTTCAAGAAGTGTTCTGCAGGCTCCATCAGGTTGGTTTGAAGTTCCATCCTAAGAAATATCAGCTGTTTCAAACATCTGTGCTGTTTTTGGGACATGTTGTTTCACAGGAGGGCTTTCATCCAGACCCTGCAATTGTAGCCAAAGTACTTCAATGGCCTCGGCCAACTACTGCCACAGAGGTAAGAGCTTTTATTGGTCTCTGTTCATACTACAGACGCTTTATTCACGGCATTGCTCAAAAAGCTGTTCCAAAAAGCTGTACCTTTCTTTCTGGTATACGGACGTGAAGCTCGTTTACCTGTGCATTTGTTATTTTATTATTATTTTTTTTTCAGATGCCTTTATCCAAGGCGACTTACAGAGATTAGGGTGTGTAAACTATGCATCAGCTGCAGAATCACTTACAATTACGTCTCACCCGAAAGACGAAGCACAAGGAGGTTAAGTGACTTGCTCAGGGTCACACAATGAGTCAGTGGCTGAGGTGGGATTTGATCCCGGAACCTCCTGGTTACAAGCCCTTTTCTTTAACCACTGGACCACACAGCCTCCTATGGCTTCCATCTACGGCTTCGCCTGGGACACCTGCAGAGTATGTGACCTCTGTTTGCCATAAATTACAAACAGCCTACCAGACATCACAAGAACAATGGGAACAAGCTCATCTGCGACAGAAAGCACAGTACGACAAGAAAATCAAATACTTACCTTATCAAAAAGGAGACTTTGTCTGGCTGAGTGACCCAGCCAACTCGAGAAGTAAATTGGCACCACGTTGGAAAGGTCCTTTTGTTGTTGTACAGCCTCTAGAACCGCAGGATCAAGAGGGTGTCCTGTACCACATCAGAGACAGACGCTTTCCTGATGGACCAACTCATTACCAACTCAGTTATGCACCATAAACGTCTGAAGGCCTATGTGACTCCCACCTTTCCACGTCACGATGTAGCCAACCCAGCGACGAATGCACCCCCCCCAGTATCCTGTGCCTGTTCAGCCGCAGGGACCTGCCTGAGCGGCCAACTCTTGTCCCTATACCCCAATTCCCCCTATTTTTGTTTTTCAGGCATGAGAGGCCGGAGTACCATTCCTCCCAGAGCAGCCACTCACCAACAAGTTGCTGTGCCACCTGTACAACCTGTCATAACGCCTGTTGCCGCTGATTCTGCTCACAACCTGGGTGGTGATGTTTTTCGCCTTCATCCACTACAGAGTCACCTCACCTAGATGGTTCAAATGCTGAGATAACTCCTCGTTCTATGGACACTGACTCAGCCCGTTTGACCCAGGCCATGAGTCGCAGACATGTTCGTTTGCCTGATCATTTCAAGGACTTTGTTCTTAAGTAATGCAATGTTAAAGTTCTGTTAATATATGCATATTTCCTTGGTATTTTCTTTCTAATAATAGTACTGAAACGTGGACATTTCTTACCCATGGTGTGACTAATGTGAGCCATTATAATGAAGCAACCAGGAATTACAATATTTAGTTTGATTTTGTTAGTGTACGTATATTATGTTGTACCTTAGCTGGAGAGAGGAGAGAATGCTGGGAGAAAGGAGGAGGAGGCTGTTGTGCGAGAGATGTGGTGGAGTGCAGATCGCTCCTGACTGCTTCTCTTTACTCTTATTATTTTCTTACTTTAATTGTACCACAGTTTATATACAATCTGCTGGGCAATTACTTTGTGTTTTTCAATTATTGCTGAGCCTGTATACTGGAGTCGCTGTTTAATAAAACCTGACCAAGACTGTAAGCAAGATAAAGCGCCTGGCCTGATTAATTTGTCCACGCTACGTGATTCCCAGGAACCAAAGGTAACCCACAGCCTTACAATAACATGCATGGTTCACAAACCTTCAGATATAACCCAAATACAACCTTCTAATGTATAATTTAAAATAGTGTTATGTACAGTAAATGCCAGAGATAGGGGATAGGGTTGAGAGCATTTTCTTTATGAGAACAGGGCCAAAGAGCACGACAGGTTGCCAGGGGGGTTGTTTGTGCTAATTCAAATCTCTTTGAGTGAGTGGGTCCCAGAGGGTCTCACCTGGTGAAGGCACAGTTGTGCCTTGTTACTGTTCTTGGCTGGGGATTCCACAAGGAACAACACATTGGCTCTGGCAGTCCCACAGGGTGTCCAATGAGCTCAAGCCAGGCTCCTTCAGCTGGAAGTGGTACCAGGAGCATGCAGGTATTGCTCATAGTTATTTTGTGACATGCTGGTGTAAACAAGGGGAGGGGAAGCTTATCTTCTATATTAGCGACTGTGGCAGGATAGCGCTGTGGCCCAAGATGTTATTAGTAGGAAGAGAGACTCTGAGACAAGAAAAGCTGCAGCTGAAGCACGTAGGCGCATGTTTATTAAACAAACAGACACAAATATACAGAGCATGAGGGCCAAAACAAAAGGTTTACAAAAACAATACAATAAAGGTTGAGCATTCGCCTTCACTATACGGTTCACTACCACCTACACAAAACATTTACCTAACTCCCTTCAACAAACAAAGGATTTCTGGTTCCTTTTATACATGTGGACACTCCCCAATTAGCACCAATTACCTAACTGGGAAATGGACACACCTGTGATTGCTGGCAGGTATAGGATTTAATCCCACAGCGACATTTCAAGGTTAGTTATTGTGTGAAATTCAGATAAATCGATTAAAAAGCATGAAGCAGCTCAATGTGTTAGTGATGGTTCATGCCCATGTTGCTGTACATGTCCCGGCTTGTGTGAGTGTGAGGGACACTGCATGAGAATGACCTCAAGCTAGCCGCCCCACTGTCAGCCTCAATCTGTCACAAAGGATCCGGCAACAGTGTCTTTACTGGCCTACGCCACAACTGAGGCACTGCACAGAGAACCTAGTTTTAGCATGACATCATTCCTTTGTATTACAGTAGGTAACAACGGCTCTTCCAGTTCAGGTGTGTCTACCATGCCCTTCCTTAAGGTAAATAACTTTAACCAGGTTCTCAAGTGCATTTTCATTATTTATGTAGACTAACTAATGTCAATCACTCTAAATAGATTTGTTTAATTTGATTTTTTTTTTTTAAACAACTAAAACTCAAAGGTGATAGTATTTGGGTCGCTGTTTACTCTAATTGAAATCAGCAGATAAATTGTTATCCCTGCATCTTCAGTTTGGTTTGCTGACGCAGCCTGGCTTTTGAAGTTGCTTTTATATAATCAAATTATGATACAACCTCTTGAATTTGACTGTAGTTGAGACTTTTTAGAGTAACGTAACAAGCAGGCTAATATTGTACTTGCTTAGCTAATGGAGCTTCTCCTTTAGTTCTCCTATTGCAGTCCTTGTTAAAGTCCCAAGATTCCTTGTACAAGGTTAGTTAGTGGATCCCTTTGCTCAAAGCCACAGAATGAAGCTCCTCATCTGTGCTAAACGGAGAGAAGTGCTGTCACTGCCCAGCAAATGGGAAAACATTCTGAAAAACCACTCGACATGCTGATCTCCATTAGCATGAGTGGGTGAGTGAGTGAGTGAGAGAGAGAGGAGGCTGTAAAGAGAATCAATTAGCTACTCCATCTAGCCCAGGGGGGGGCTGGTTCGTGCCTTGTTTCACTGGCAAGCCAAGCGTGTAACAAACTTGCCATGTACTTACAAACGTGCCAGGGATCCCCTGGAGGGAGAGAGGGGGAAGAGGAGGTAACTGGGACAACAGAATCACTACGTATAGCTCGGCTCTCCAGCACCATGCAGCTAGGGGCTCTTCCATTGGACAATCACTGCAGTAGTGATTGGTTAGCACCTTCCCTTTAACCTGTAGAACCTGGCTTTGGTTCCAACCTGGGCCAACTAAGTCTGCATTCTTCAGATTCAAAAATATTTTAGTATTGCTTATCTTTTTAAATCATACTATATGTCGTGTGTAGGGTGTCTTACAGTGTTTTTTCTACTTTAGAAGCATGAAATATGTTCTATGCACATGATGTTCTATGCACAGGCATTTTGACAAATCCTTATCAGTGATTGGTTGATTTTTCATATGTTAATAGTAATGTTTTAAAAAAATATAACTAAAGAATTCAAAATGCATGCCAGCGACTTGATAATTAGCTTCAGTGAATGTTTTATAGATTATGAATACACAAGTGAGATTCATAATGTAGAGGCTTTAAAGGTGACTGTTTGTAATAAACAGTGTGGTTTCCTCTCTAACTGCTTGGCCCACAGACAGGTGGTTTCAAGCAGATGACCAAATCCGTTTTACAGACTGAATAACTATGTTTTTTTTTCCTAATTTGGACATTACAAAGTTTGATCATTACATTTATGACTAGTATCTACCATATTTCCATCGTTTGTCATTGTTGTCGCTGGAACAATTGTCCTTAATCAGCAGAATTATATTTTTACTTACAAACTACAGCCTGGATACCACCATTTCCTTAGCAACCATTGCAACAGGGTTACTGGAGGCAACATCTGGCTGCTGGCACAGACTGGGGCTTCAGAGCCAAACTCTGATGTAATTTTTTTTCAAAGCTATTTACCTTTGTTTCTCCCTGCCAATAAAATAAACCCAGCTGACTGTTTACAGCTGGGCTAACAATGGCGACTAGGCTGCATGAAAAGGAGTCTGAGAGTGTATTCTTCTACTTCATTTTATTTATTTAAACCCATGACAGTTTTCTTTAAAAGGCCCATTAGACCCTTTCAGTAGCGAATGCAGTACTGTTGAAATTTGTAATGTACCATTTTGATTATAAGGTAGGCATTTTAGTGCCTTTAGGTTCAAGAGAGAAGAGTTCTTCAGGAATCATCCATTTAGGCTGAAGATGACATAGGTTTCTGAGGAAACTTGGTATAGACATTTTTGACTGGTTAACTGGTCAGACAAGTGATGGCTTGGGAACAACTTGATCAAACTTTGATCACACTTATCCACCCACCACAGGAGGAAAACTTTTCTGTGTTGCATGTTGTTACATACAGTGCCACAAAATATTATTCAGTTTTATTTTCAATATATTTTTTATATGCTGAAAAGGCAAAATAAATATAAAATAAATAGCTATACACATGGTGAACCTACATCTTAATATATGAAAAACATATAAGCTGAAAATATATTTGTAATATATATATATATATATATATATATATATATATATATATATATATATATATATATGGAATGAAAAGTATTTCCATATGGTAGCGCTCTCCCGTTTAACAGACTCAATAAACAACAAAATAACTGTTCAATTTGGGATATTGAAGAAGTTAAATTAAATACAAAATACAATACTGTTCACACATTTCTTGAAGAAATAAAAAAAAGCTTCACAGAGGGAATTTTACTGTCTGTTGAGCTCCTTGTGATGCAACAGCTTTATACTCTTACCTCTCATTGTCACCTGTTGACCTCCTGTTTGAGAAACAAAACTGTTGCCAGCTACAATGGAATATTTCAGTAGCATAGAACTATCACCATTTATAACAGAACACCTGGAGGGGCTGAGGTTCCTTATCAAATAGATATGTGAGGGTGAAATGCAGTGCCTGAAATAACTCAGCACCGTATACTACCAGTAATTCTGTTCTTGTTCATTTTTACAGAGTAATTAATAAGATACTTACCTGTATTTTTCTATGTTACACAGGAATAAGAATAACTGCTAATCATGTTGGGAATAAAGTTAAGACTGAGGCTTAGGGCAACCGAAATAATACAAAAAAATGATATCTTATAATGGCAATTGTTGGCAATTGTAACCCAGGTGTTCTATATGTTGGAAATACTATTTATTTTCAGTATATTTTTTATATATGCTGAGCAGGTATAATAAATGCAATATAAATAGCTGTAAAACACAGTGGCGAACCAACATTTTAAAATACGAAAAACATAAGCTGAAAACATATTTTTCATTAAAAAAAGTTTTTATAATGAAATATATTTCCATATGGAAATGCTGTCCCATTTAACAAACCCAATAAAACAATTTTTTTTAAAAAACTCAAAATACTGTACCTAGCTTACCACAGACACCTATACTGTAGCTACACATTTTAGGCTGTGTCAGCCTGTGCTAGCCACCGTGTCACTGACCCATCCAATCACACTCACACTGCATGCCTCTCAACAGCAGCAGGTCTGGCCTTTGAACCCCTCTGTGTCAGATACAAATGGCTGCTGTTGTTCCTGCTAGAGATGTTTGGTTAACTTAAGTACTGGCATAGTCAGCAAATCTAGTGCAGTTGGGTTTAGATGGAATTAAAATGCTGGTGATTTTCAACATCTCTGAAGCAGGAGTTACAGATCCAGTCTGCTTCCCATGGCTGTTTAATGTTTGTAAGGCTTCTTTTCTGACGTAACATGTATATAGCTTCTTCCAAACTGCACAACATGCAGCATATTCTCTAGTTTTTATACAACAGAGTTTGTGTATAAACATAACCCAAAACCTAACAAGGCTTGTTACAGTACAATAGTCTCATTTTCCCCTGTCCTCCATCCATACTTGGGAGCAGTATCATATCCAATGCTCATCCAAGTTCTCTTCAGCTCAAACGAACCATCCAACCTAAAGGGGAATTTATAATAAGTGACTATTTTTAAAGGCAGGTGCACTGAACCACTGTTGGGAGTCATGAGCATTGTGATCAAACATGACGAACACAGAACCAATTACTCACAATATGACAAGTGGAATCTCTGCCATTCACTTTCCTAGGGATCAAAAGAAAACAAAATAAAACAGCATAGCAACAGCAGCCTGTCAGTGTGCCGAATGACTGGTTCAGTTGAACTCAAAAAAGAGGCACGACTTATTTATAAAAAAATCGCATCATAAAACAACGAAGGACCAAAGCACTTGTCATATACTAACTGTAACTGGAGAATGCATATAGGGTACAAGGAGACAACAGTACCCTTCTCTAGTATAACTCTGCTCATACACTTGACGGCCTGTAGTTATTGTTAATTAAATACTCTCCTGAGATTCTGAGCATGGGATAATGAAGTTGAATGTATACATGTCTGCGGTTACAATGTAATTAGCTTTATTAATAGATCTGAGTAAGTCCAGATATACCATGAGGTTGTCTTCCTCCCATTTCCCACCAAGCCTGACATGCTCCTCTGAAAGGATCCACAGTTTCCTGCCATTTTATCCACGTCTCTGGGTTTCCGGACTGAGTGGAGGATAAAGAAAAGCAGGAAGTTTCTATACTCTTTTGTATAGTCTTCCTTCAACATTCCTCTGTATTCTTTTTTTTGTTGCTGTTAACCCATGGAAATGCAGAGAACCACAACAAATAGAATAAATAATACAGGTAAACCAAGGAGAGAGGGTGGTGAACAGCAGTATTCATTTGCCAACTGAGAAACACACATCACATACAAGTGTCCATTGGAGTCATCTGTGATATCAGAGACTTGCAAATCAAATTCCTTACCTTAAAATTGTGCTGAAGATTTTTAATTTGGCTCTTTGCTTGCTTTTTTTAGGGTATAACATTCACTCCAATAAACATGGAAGACCTGTAAACTGGTCTTGAATGTGCCCACACCTTTCAGTTAAAGACACACACGTATTTATTTAGATGTTTAATGTTACCTTCAGCGTTGAAAAGGTAAAGTAAAATAAACAATTATGATTCAACAGAATGATTCAAAGGAGGCTGTTGATTTTTCAGGTTCATAATATCTTACCTGTATCCACAATATCATTTGATTACCTTTCATACTCCCCTTGAACAACATGGGGAGAACTAAATGGTATTTGTTTCAATGAGGACAACTGACTGTGATGATCAAGTCAATGGGGACTGCTGTGTGCCAAGTTGACACAAGCGTAAAGAGAAGATAAAGACTGACTAATGAATTATCTATCATTGTTATTCTTTGAGTGCAGAGGTTCCAGTATCTTTACACAGTCATCAAACCCTGTGTTATCACTGAATAAATCATATCGCTGGGGCATCTACTACGACAGAGAGGCTGTAAAGTACGGAATTCTACATTTGATGTATACGTTCTGTATAAGTCCTATTGTCACTGTCTGCCAGAAGGCAGTACACAAGCATTTACAGGGGCTGGACAATCCATTTATAATCTCCAATATTTAGCAGTGGGTAAAGGGCTGTCCTCACATATGACATATGAATAATTTTCTCTGCAAATGGCAGCCTGATCTCAAACATAGAAGTCCCCTTGAAAACTACATTTTGCAGTTTACCATGCTTTTCTTATGCTTCTACTATGAATATACAGAAGCTGCACTAAAGTTTATCAAGGTCTTTGACATTTGCCAAATAATTTGAATATATATATATATAAATTAATTACTGTACACATATACTGGGTTTAACTGGGTCTAATCCTAATCTCAGTTTGTAAAATGAGTAAGTAACATTTAGAATAACTTTAGTCTGCATAACTTGCATTTTTTCTACAAAATGGCTCTAAAAAAAAAACACAAACTGTCTGACCCGGGTCAAACCATAAAGCGTGAAACTCAAGCAAGTCATTCTCATTCAAAACATAACCCCTGAGAAATGACACAAAACACGTGTATATTTTGACTGTGATGGATCCCCAGAATATGAAAATGAACTGATACAGTACAAGCTGTAGAGACTACTGAAGACCACAGCTGCCCTTACTGGTACCGCATTCAACTGAAATGTATAGTTTAAATCAATCTGAAACCAAATAAATACAATAAATACAGAGTTTATTTACACTATTGAGGATGGTCTCATATAACAACCTCAACACCTTTATTCATATAAATTAAACAAAGTATGCAATGAACATTCAAGGAGTATCCTCTATTTACCATACTTACCTGTTCTTTACCGTGCTTATATTTGCTTGCCCATGATTTCACAATGATTTTATAAGGTTTAAATGCACTTTGATATACTTTTAACATGATATACTGTACTGCAGTGGTGCAGTGGATGCTTATATGAGTCCATCTAAAGTTTACATTTAGCTTTGGTTAACAGATAGAAATAAAGCTGTTGTCTACTTTACTGTCTTTTAGTTTGACCTCAGTATATAGTATAATGATAGAGGGCTGAAAACTGGCACACGGCTGACAGGTGACTATAGCCGATACCGATTACTAAAGCTCTATTCCTTCCACGGTTTTCATGATTTCTGTGAATTGCACCCATTTGCGTGTAATATGTAGTTCCCTGTAAAAATTCCCATTTCTGAAAGAAACTAAAGAAAAGTAATTGGCTGGGCTGTATTTTTTATCAGCCATTCCTGTAGATTTGCACTCCAATTTCCCTGAAGGAATTTGAGGAATGCATTGTAAGGGGATGGGGACTGCTATCTCCTCATACACTCAATGCACCCTGTGTTTTTTTCTAAAGACCACCCTGTAGTTACCCAGTGCATGGCTATTCATGTAAATCAAAATCCTACATGCGTTTCCTTTTTTTTTTTTTGTAATTGATGCAAGTTTACTTTGTTAATACATCTGTGGGAAATGTTGTTTTGTAATTGATTGCTTTTCTTAAATAACTGCCAGGGTTTTATTGCCCATGGTCATTAAAACAAAAATAAATGACTGCCATTTCCATTGAAACAGCTGCCATCCTCCCCAGTCCTGGCATCAAGGATGGCCCGCAGGGTTCCCCTTCTTCCAATCTGTGACCCAAAACCCTGCTTATTGTTTTTCCATTACTTACCCTCATTTCATCTTATTAACAAACTGGCAGTGCTAATTATCTCAGCCCCACGCAGACGCTATCGCAAGTGGTGACTGCTAAATAATTAAAGCCTCCTGGTGATCAAATGCCAGGCTCTGATGTGACATCTGCAGAAACTATATTAGACGAGAGGCCTTTGAAAATGTTTGGATTCACTATTACCAAGAGCCCAGATAAACTGTGTTAAGCTTTCTCTATGATTCCATTTTGGTTTACGGTAACCATTTTATCACTGTTTTTATGTCTTTATTTTGAGTGCGTTTTTTCATAGCACCGACTAGATACAGTGCCAAATGTTGCCATTGTTTTCTCTCTGAACTGGAGCTTTGCATGGAACACAGTGTCATCCGTTGGTCAACTGTTGTAACAAAGATCTTGAAGGGACACATCCAAGACAGTTGCTGCAGCAAATAGTTTTATAGATGACACAAGTTACCATGTTTCCGAATTCTTCATCACATATGTGGTATGCAATGCTTTACCATGCTTTCAATATGCTGTACAGCTCTTTATTATTCATACTATATGTGCTCTGTGAATGTTCTAAAGCTTATAACATTCCATTCTCATCCCATGGGTGTACCATCAGCCGGGAATGTTGAAAAGCTACCTGTTGAGTTAAGTGCGGATTCCCATTAATTTAGTAAAATGTTATCAAAATATTGTGGATACTATATTGCTGTTACCATAATTATTAGTTTCCATGACAATTGAAAAAGTGATTACCAGATTAGATTTGGCATTGCCCTGAAAATCGATCATGTGATGTGAAATGTGATTCCTGCAGCAGTACATGCAGTAGTCATAGTTTTACTTAAGCAACACGTGCACTTGGACCCTAATGGTGACGGCTACTTTCTAGACAATAATGCAACCATCCACTGCGCCAGATTTATGTGTGAATGGTTTCAAGACTTCAAGCATCTTCCATGGCCAGATCTCAATCCAATTTAGCATGTTTAGGATTAACTTGAAAAACACATTCATTTTCATGACCTTCTGCCTACCTTTCTGCACAAATTGAATGATATATTAATGACTGAATGGATGAACATCCCTCGAGACAACTACCAGCAACTTTTGGAGTCTATGCCTATGATTGAGGCACACACGCACACACACACACAAAGACACTCATAGCATATATAAGCACGTATTGATTGACTAGCAGGCAAAAAGATTAGACACAGGTTTTGATATCAAAGCAGATTAAATTAAATACAAAATTCAATCGCAATAGCAATCAGCAAGAGAAAACCAGGGCTACCTTTTTTCTGGGCTCCTTTGATAGAGTAATTAATATAAAATTGGTTACACATTACTGGAAATTATGTTCTGCAAGTGAAATGTGATGGAAATGCTAGTAGGTGGATATATAGATTTCTAAGTGTATGTATTTTTTTTATTTGTGTTGCTGCTTTTAATGTTATATAACTCTTCCCGAATGATCAGCAACGGCAATGCAGCAGCATTACAATGGCAATGCAATGGTTCTGTACAAGGGGGTAATGGCAATTACAATTGTTAGACTCTGTGGCAATGTGCCCCGCCCCTGTGTGCATATTATGTGTTGTATGTTGCGTGCGTGTGTTAATGTTGGTGTATAGAGATTGGTACACGGGATATAAACGGGTCTGTGTTTCACGTGTGATTTAAAAAGTGTAGATTTGTATTTAGGCACGAGGAGGGCACAAATCACTTCACGTGCTGGTTAAATGTAATATGTAAGCACGGGGTTGCACAGAATTAATTCACGTGCTGGGATTCAAGTGAATAATTAATTAGTAATTGAATCCCAGCACAACAGTATATATAGATGCACCTTTCTTTCACTCGGGGTTGGGTGTTCGGTGAGTGGAGAACGAGTGTGGAGAAGGAGAAACTAAATAGTAAAGAAAGTAAGAACGTAAATATAAGTGTTTCACTCACCGTGTTTGTTTTGTTTGTCTCTTTATTTTGGCGTATAGTGCCGTGTCCTGTTTTTGTGTTTAAAACCTTTTATTTTCTGGTCTGTTAATTATTAAATGCTGAGCGCGATCACGCGCTCAGCTTCACCAAAACTCCAAGTCTCTGTCTGTTTATTTCCTGCTTCTGGTCTGACACCACCCACTCCGGCCATCTTTGTGACAGACTCCTTTTATAGTTTGACTTTCCAAAGATATCACATTGTGTTACGTGTTACGTGTTATAGTATTTCACACAACTATGCAACATTTCACACACTATACTGTACTGTAGTATGATAAAGCTTGGGTTTAACACACAGGTATTATAATGGTCTTCCTATAGCAATTTTACAAATGACTTGGACTATAGTATTTCCCCATTATTATTAATAATAATAATAATAATAATGGGCGGCACCGTGGCGTGGTGGTTAGCACTGCTGCCCCACAGCTCCAGGGTCCTGGGTTCGATTTCGGCCTCAGGGGTCTGTCTGTGTGGAGTCTGCATGTTCCCCCCGTGTTCGCGTGGGTTTTCTCCGGGTACTCCGGTTTCCTCCCACAGTCCAAAGACATGCTAGCTAGGTGGATTGGCCTCTCTAAATTGCCCCTTAGCTGCCCTGCGATGGACTGGCGTCCCGTCCAGGGTGTAGTCCCACCTTGCACCCTGTATCTGCCGGGTTAGGCTCCGGCTCTCCGCATCCCTCTATAGGAAAAAGCGGTTACAGATAATGGATGGATGGATTAATAATAATAATAATAATAATAATAATAATAATAATAATAATAATAATAATGGTAATAATAAATGTTTAGAGTGAAAACATCTCAAAGCACGATGCCGAGTAAATCTAAATGAAATCAGAGTAAGCCTTTTTAAAAAGCAAACTCAGCAGGATGTTCTCTGTATCTCAAAAATTCACAGAGCTCTGCTCATACTCTAATCTCCTGTAGAACTGAAAGCCGCATAGGAAACCTTGGGGATAAGCTTCTTTTCTACACATGCCAAAAAATAATATACAAACCTGGGTCATTGCTCTGTGGCCAGCACTAACCTGCAGAGACACATTAAATATACAAAAAGCTGCATGATTTAACTTAACACCCACAGTGCGTTGGAGACACTTTAAACAAGAAAGCTGTCGAACACAAATCTTGTCAGCTTCTATTTTTATAAAGATCTTTAGAAGGAAAACAGGAGAATGGAGGAAAGAAAAGGAGGCAATTTACACTTAACAAAATAAACATGCAGTAAATATTGCCCTGAATAAACATTGGAAACCACAGCAATAGCAACACAATAGATTTGGAACAAATATGGTTAGTGGTCGTGAAATGGTTGTGGTCATGACACTGCTGCTGTCATTAAAGACCATTAGAAAATCTAACACTCCTTAATTAGAAAGTATGGTTGAGTGATAATTATAATAGTTTAAAAATAAAAGAATAAACTACAGACCCTCTATAAAACAGTCAACAAAGGGTTAAAGAATCTCATATATTGTCTGCTTTAAAACAGGCTTTAAAAGATGGATGTTAATCTATGTAGTATCAGGCACTAAACTATAAATACACCAGCAATTATAAGCCCTTGATTAGTCAAAAAGACAAAAGTCAAGGTAACTGTGCATTCATGTGGGAGATCAACAGGTTGATAGCTATCAATAATGTTCAAGCCAGGTCCATTTAACCCCATTGTACCTCTCTGTGCAGTCTGTGTCGTGCTTTTGAGTTCACCGCCTCCTCACGATCAGCCTTGTCAGGGTAGACATTGGCAGGATACCTGCCTCTCTGTGTATATAAAAGACCTAAACCAATATTCAATCTTCCAGGAGGATCAAACCTAATAGAAAGCTAAAACAAAATGCTGTCATTTAAATGCTGTAATAAAATGTTTTTAAATAACTGACAAGTACGTGTGGGCTGAGTTAAATAATCATGATCTGTGTTAGTTCTGGACACACATGTCGGACCAGTAATCAGTGTGTCTATTGGCCTGAGGAACAGCTATATGCAATACAGTACTTCTGCTGTAACTCACTGTGCAAATTGGTTGTCACTCCAGGTAACAATTCTATATGAATAAGCCAATTGTTTAAGGTCAAATGTTAAACATTGTTCACTATCAGTACTTATGGAGTATCTATTGCAATGATCATGTATAATCAAAATCCAATTCAATTATCAAACAAACCTCCTTGGAATTCCTTGATATTGAATGAGGTGTAGATTTCCACATGGAAAGGGTGAAATACCTGTGTGAATTAGAACCTTGTAACTTGGGCAATTAAACTGAAGATGAAGGGTTCAGTTAGTATCATTAATCATGGATCACAATTCAGTGGGCATTATTTTTTGGAGGGGGGGGGCAGTATTATAAAACATCTCAATAATATATATATATATATATATATATATATATATATATATATATATATATATATATTATTGAAAAACATTTTAAAAAACATTAATATCTTCTGCAGCGCTCATTCCCTGGAGATAACTGACCTTGATTGAACTCACCTAACCATCGTTGCAGTGAGTTTTCTAGCAGGTATTGACCACTGACTCAGAGATGTATTCTTTTTTAATATCACAAGAGGTAAAAAAAAAAGTAAGCCACATTGCCAATTAATCCCCTGTGTATCTCAACGATAACTGGGCTGATGAGGGTGCTGTACAGAAAGCAAGAAGCTCATTTTGAATTTAAACAGTTTTGACATTGATGCCTGTGCATCCTTCGCTGTGGTGCTGATCCATAGTTTTCTTTTTGCCTTTGGCAGCAAATGTAATAAGACTGTGACAAGAGCATTAGCCATGCGCGCTGACAGTGATCTAATGTGACGAGAAACCGCGGGGAGCAGGACGCACACACTGCTGCAGGCATGGAAATCAATAAATCTCTGCCAGAGGGAGACATTGTGACAGCAGGCCACTGGCATCCAACCTCTCCCCTCCCGTATGTGCCACAAATGGTTGACCAAATATAAAATGCTAGTTACTAGGTTTTCATGCAATATACAATATCATTTTCCACTACATTTTGCCCCAAAAGCAATATGCAGACATTCAGGGTATTGTTTGCTGACCATCTGCAAAACTGTTGCAAAATGCAAATTTCACTCATGGCTTTGCATCAATCAGGCACAAAGCATTTGTAGCTGCAATGCCAGCTGCAAATGTTCAATATCTGCAGGACCATTGTGCTGGGTGTCTTGTTTCTATATACATTAAAAAGTTTGTTGCCAAAGTGTTTCTGTGTAATCTCTAGCTCATATGTCTCCTATTTATAGTGTGCAGAAGCGTGGAACAGCAGAGCCTTAAGAGTCGCCTCACTATAATGAAATCCAGATGCGTTGATATGTAAACAACAGGGTTGTACCAATCCAAATAATACTTTTTTTTTTATAGATACCTTAAAGAAAAACTGGATAGTGAATTTATTGCTGGTGTGAATGTTTTCTTTTTTGGGGGGGGGGGGGGGGGGCTCTTTACATGCATCGCTGTCAGGCAGTTATGGTAGAAGTCAAACTGTTTCAAATCATTCATTTCGAGGGTGTTTTCATTTGTCAGTAATTCTTTAGCCAGGCTAATTCAACATCTTATTTTCAGTGGGGTCCTTTATCAGCTTTACGACTGGTAGGAATGTCTGACATGGAGCGCTCCAAGTTTAGGGTCTATTTACATTATAAATAAGGGATATCACCAATAAATGCACTGGATTAAGGAATATCCTGACCATTCCTTAAAAAAAAATGAAATCCCTTGTAGAAACTTTTCAAAATTCCGTTATGGAATTATTATGCATATCTATGTATTCTGATACTGTATTCTGATTCTTTTATTTGACTTCTTCATGTTAAAAAACAGGTTTCATTTTATAAACTGCTTTTAATTCAGCCCATACACATAAAGCAGGGTAAAATCAGACCTTACTTTATAATTGTCAACTAATAAATCATCTCATGCTTTACATTTAATATCCTTCCATTTAACACATTAACCTGTTTTTACACAAAGGAACCTGATTAAAATATATTGATTTGAAATAGCTGCAGAACATTAATGAAGAGATCTGTAAGGCTAGAAACTCAGTATTACCTGTAATTGAAGTGCATTACTTAAAACCATCAGATAAGATAATGAAAGTTAAAGCATGCAACTGACCCTGATAAAATAAAACCTGATTCTCCCTTATAATTTGTGTGGCATAAAGTCTCAGAACTTTGCTCAAGAGAAGACCGAATGAAATCTTAAAGAGCTTTAAATAAATACTGTTTTATTACATCGTTATTGTAGCTGTTGTATAACCCTTTTTGGGCGGTAATTGTAGGCAGAATTCTATTTGCAATAGCTCCCTTCAGACTTGTGTGGTTCTCTTCAAAGGGTTTCATAAAGGAATCTTTCATTTGATTCCCACAAGGTCTAATATAGTTTATCCTACAGATTGTTTTTTATAGTAGCTAATAATACACTTGGGATAATCTAGGAGCAGACACAGGAGAAAAGGCATGCCTGGTAGTTCGTAAGACCTTTTGAAGCAGGACAGATGTATCATTACTCCAGTTGCCCTGAAGTACTAGTGTTTCAAACATGAAATGATAGGGCATACTGATTGAGTATAATAGTTGTATCTGGCACCTAAACTGCAGGGCGGTACAGGAAAGACATCACTGGCAAAGATATTTGACAGCGGTGGTGGTTTATAAAGCTACACCACCAAAAAGTCTTAACACTCCCCAATCAGACAAGGCAAAAGCCGCTCTAAGTATTTGCGATTCTTTACCCATCCACAAAGAAAAGTAAGCCAGTTTGACCAAGCTAACAAGTCTTTTCATTTTAAAACACGATATCTGGAACCACTTCCACGCCTTTTTTTATCAGGAAATCTGTTACGCTTGCACATCGTAGGTCATTTCACCTCAGCGGTGTTGTGTGGGTCAAAGCATGCTACTGGCTGAAAGCATGTCAGTCAATAGGGGAAGCAGCTGGTTGGTTAATGACAGTCGTATCTAAACAGAGATTTGAGACCTATATAACAAATCAATGTACACAGCAGGTTAAACATTAGGATATGAATATGTGCAGAAACGTAAGATCAATGACATCCCAACCTGGTTGGTCATGTTTATAGAGTCACAGTATCCCCCCTTTCTAATTTAACTTCAACCATGACTGTAGAGAGACAAAGTAGTTGTTAATAGTACAAAAATATCTATAGAAATGCTAACCTTCTGACTCTCAGGGAGTAGCAAGCATCATTGCACTCCATGAAAAAGGTCAGCAATCAGTCTATTTTAGCCTCTCTTTAATTTGTTGAGATACAGTACATGGGTAATTAGTTACCTTGCTATAAAATGACACTACAGACTGGAATCCCATCTATGTGGTGTATATGTATTACAGAAGGCAGCAGACATCTTCCCGAAAGCAACCCCCCACACTCCCACTCACTGGGGCACCAGTCGTAGCCGAGCAGGGATATGGATGTCTTGGGCGATAAGGGATTGTTGACAGGAGAGACAGCCTGATTAGTTGGAGTGAAAGACTGCATCAGAAGCTGCTTTCACCCTGATATTTACGTGCTCCATATCACAGGAATAAGGTGTCGTGAACCTGGCGCCAGCCGTGCTGATTCACTGCAGCTGTTTAAACAGTTTGCTCAAGCCTCTCTCGGCTTCCCTTCCTGAGACTCCCTCACCTCTGTCCCCCAGTCCTGTCTGCCAGCACTGAGCAGAGAGGGCAGCTCCATCTGCAGGGATACACATTGGGGCTTATATCCAAAGCTTTGCACTCGAGTGTGTAAATCACTTCAAGCATTACAACAAGATAAATACCCAAACTCACTTAATCTGCTTTATATTAATCGTGTTTATGTCTAGTTTTGTGTCTAACTTTAACAGGTGTTACTCTTTGAAAATCTGACCCATTGGACCAGCAAGTTATTGAAACTGCAAGTGGGCTCCATAAATCTACCCCCTCATGAGAAGAAAAACAACATGTTTTTTCTTCAAGTGTTTATACTGTAAATGTTTTTTTTTTTTCTCATATTGAAATGAATCTATGATATTCACTAAAATATATACATATTGCATCTGGCTTGTCCTAAACAGGGTTTTCTATCATTCATTTTACATTGCATGTAAAATGTCTGAAATATGAATTAAATAATGCAACAGAAAACTCCAAGATGGAAATGTGTTTTGAGATAAATGAAATAACAGCAGCGTCCTCAATAATGATCCACAGTGGTACAGCTGTTCTAGTCTTTTGAAGCCCTGCGTTTGGCACCTCCACCTGCTAGGTTTCGTGATTTAATTTTAAATGTAATTTTTTTTTTTTAAACCACAGCAGTCACAAAGTAGTAAATATATTTTACAGTACATGAATAAAATACAGCATATAATAATTTTTTTTTTTGTTTGTTCTCAGTAGATGAGTTGTGAGCACTTACCACTAATCCGCTACAGTAATACAGCTACATCCTGGAAAACTGCTTTGAGACAGTCTGTTTCTGACAACATGCCCCAAACTCCCACACCTTCCTGCAAGAAAACATCTCATTCCAACCGCAATGAGCTCCAAGATTAACCGAGCTTCAGAACCTCAGTCACTCATTTGCCTCGTGTTCATAGACTGACATTTGTTTCTTTTTTTGTTTAAAATGGGAACTTAAACTGTACAAAATAACCTGCTGGAGCGTAGTGTATACAGTGTACATTTACAATGCTAGTTACATGGACTCATATTGCATTATCATCATGAGCTGAAGGGCCATGCTGTTTGGCAGCTACTAGTAGAAATGCTTGGTAACATTGCAGCTATACATTCTAGGAACAACTTCTTTGTTGAGTGCACATTATGAGTGTCTTGCCAGAACACTAGAACAATACTCCATCCTCCATCAAGTTGATAAATGGTTCCCATGTTTTCACCATGCATTTTCTGCTTTACTGTGGCATCCCAGCATACACTTTATTAAGAGTTAAGGCCCAAGGTATATTATTCCAGTTATTATTCCAGAGTATACAAATGGACTGCCCCACTTACTTTATAAGAATTCCAGATCAGTATATCCAACAATATACTGACTCAGTAAAGAATCAGCATATCCTGCGATAAACCCTACTTCATAAAGACTTTACTTCATAAACCTCTGATCAGCCAGCCACTGAATGAATCAGACACCGACCTGTACTTTCAAAGGTTGTCTGTCATTTCAATGAAACTGACACAGTCTTGCACTTTCAAACTAGACCTCTATATTATTATTATTATTATTATTATTATTATTATTATTATTATTATTATTATTATTATTATTATTATTATTATTAATAATAATAATAATAATAATAATAATAATAATAATGACTCATACCTGATTGTATATTGTGCTGGTACTTTGATTTGACATTCATCTAAAGTTTGTTGGAAGAAATTACTTTGTCTTTCTTTTAAATATTTTAGACAATAGCAATTCCCTTGATATTTATTGCTTAAATATAACTTTAAAATGTGTTATGTAGGCGTAGAAACATAACGTTTACAACTACCAGAATGAAAAAGAATGAAAGAAGCAGTCTGGGCAGGACCTTGGCTCTCCTCCAGTTGCTTGGTTCTGTATCTCATCATGTTTTTGTTTTGTTTTTGTTTCCAGACCTCACTAACAGCTCCCTACCATGCGCCTGTGGTTTTTATTGAAGGGACTCCGGTGCAAAAAAAAAAAAAAAAGAGCCCTCAGGGGCCCTTTCTCAATGTGACCCATCGCTCGCCTCTCTACTCTTGTGGTCTGAGCAGGCAAACTAATATTACAGCTTAACCAAGTCCCACGATTGCCTAAGAGAGCAATTAAGGGAGTCATTTCGCCTCAAATAGAAACAAGATCTCCTTTGTCAGGGGCTATTTTATCAGTGCAAAGTGCTACAGAGACAGCTAGACACTCACTAAACAAAGCCAATTTACTCCACTTAAGAGCTCCATTGCTCTCGTCAGCCCTTTTCCGCTCTGACCAATAGACTTTGTTTGATTCTCTTTCCTTGCCCCTCCATTACAGCACCGCTAACCAGGGGGCCTGGATGATAGCTGTATTCTTCACAGGAATAATAGGCAACAGACTCACACACACACTACTGGGTGGTGTATATGTGAAGTGTATTGCATTGAGAACAATGGTCTCGATTCTCTCCCCGTTC
The DNA here is from genome assembly GCF_902713425.1 of Acipenser ruthenus. NCBI lineage: Eukaryota > Metazoa > Chordata > Actinopteri > Acipenseriformes > Acipenseridae > Acipenser > Acipenser ruthenus. The sequence goes on along the minus strand of NC_081216.1, from coordinate 17,967,895 downwards.
GTTCAATATTCTATACTTTGACATGCTTTTACAAGGGTATACAGCAGTACATTTTTAAGGTTTAAGTCTATACGGTTTCAGAAAACAAATATTGATGGAATAAGAAATTCTTTCTATTTCAGACTTTTGCACATTATAAATACTGAAGATATTTGAATTGTAAATTGCAGTCATGCACGGTTAGATTTTAGCTTTTCATAACCTTACTACACCAATGTTGTTCAGGGATGGAAGTAAGACTCCTATTGCACAGCAGTTTCACCCATTCCAGGTTTTACTGCGAGATTGATTAGCCCCAGTGTATAGGTAATCTCAGGAGTGTCTTATTAAACTCATAGTAAAAGAAATGGGAATGCTTTTTCCATCCCTGTTGTTAACTCGGGTGGTATTTAGATCTGTCGTCGTTCAGATCAATTGAATAGATCGTCTCGTCTATTGAAAAACATTTCTCCAAAGATACATTATTTGAATACATTTTATTATATTTTACCAAGAAAAATGTGTTACCATAATCAATGACCTTATCAGATCCCCATGCAAAAGTATCTAAAAAAACCTCTTTCTTAGCAAAAGAATAGAGCTCCCATTTATACAAAGTCAATAACCTCTCTGTGTTTTGGTACAAAAACTTAAATAAAAAAATACCAAGCTCAGTGTGGTGCTGAATATCGTATTGTGCTTCAAACACTGCTTTGTGTCATTAGAGACTGTTTTCTGGAGTCCTTCCCTCACTGTAGCCAAGGAAACACTCAGAAAGCGAAAAGCCCTTCCTGGTCTCTGCCTGGTCTGGTCAAGAACTTTCACATCCAAATGGACACTCAGTAGAAAGCTCCCTGCTATCACACTCCACATGTACCCTGTAAAAGCCCATTAATCAAGAGCCTGTCACAGGATGCTTGGCTGACAGTCCCAGATCAAAGCTCTCTACTGTATATGAGGTCATTTCCATTCATGGCTTTTCCGTCAAATATCCCAGGGAATGTATGATTTTGAAAAAAGAGGTGAAAATAGGTGCAAATTATTGGACGAACAGGGGTGAAAGTTCAAGAAATTCATAAACCACTAGAAGCTGCTATTTCAAATAGTTTTTAAAATTGCACTGTAGTTCTTATGAGTAACTTCGATTCACATCAGCACTGTTTTGACATATACTGGACAGTATAGTGCAGACTCTATACCCCCCATAATTAGGAGACCTAAAACTTGTCCAACTTTTAGAGGTGGTTCCACAGCTGACTGAAAATTATTAAAATGAACAGTAAAACTCTATACAATATTCATTGAAATAACTGACTTGACATAAGTCAATCTTTTTGCTGCATGACTGTATTATCTATACGATTCTGTACATGTACCAAGAAAAAGCCGTGGTCCAATTGGAGAAGACACTGCCGGAAGCACTTATAGTCCTGTCATCTGACTTCAGTTCAGGGAGTTGCTTTGCTCCAAATGGTGAACAGCATAGACTGTGCACTGTAATATATAAATATCATGTTGCAGAAAAGTGCTGATTTAATCTGTGCAGATGCACAAAGCCATGCAGTTAGAGCTGCGTGCTGGATTACAGGAAATGGTTTTCATTGGAAACATGTGAAAAGCATGGAGGGAATCACGCTGCTTACCCAGGGGCAGTGAATAATGGGGTCAGACTCACTACACAAGCATGGAACATTGGCTTAGCCATAGAATAAAGACAGTATCTTCAGTGGGGGTCAGAGATGGAGATCCTCTCTAACAATAGGGGGTGGATAAGTGTACAGCACAGAGGCAGTGTAATTCAGAGCTCTAGAAATACGGACTGTTATTAGATCAAGGACAGTGCTAGAAACTAACTACTATGCAGAAAATAGTGAGATGAGTGGCTGGTTAATGGAAAAGAGCAGGTATGGTAATGCTTTTCAGCACTTGCAGAGCTACTACTAGGTGGATTGACTTCTGTGGAGTCAGTGCTACTACATAATGGTACTAAAGTCACTATACATGACAAGTCAGATATGACTGGGAACAAGTGTGCTCAGTAAAGCATATCATCCTCTTTCCCTTGCTTCACTGTTCATATCTAACTAATTCATTGTTCTACGAAGCATACTGTTTTCCTAGCATAAACTGGTTAAGCAATTGTGCTACCACTGTGTACAGTAAGTCGTGGTGTCCCTTACCAATCTTCAGTGGCAATGCAACAACAATTTATTGGTTCTCTTTGTGAACGGAGGGACAATGGTAGTGCAAGGCTATTGGTAGAACTTCTAGAATGGCTATCTTCAACTACAGGGTACTGCGATGGGTTCCACCATGGCACCTAATTACGCCAATTTATATATGGGGCTTTTTGAAAATGAACATATATATACAAATAATCCCTTTATTTATTGTGTATGCCATTGGTACCGTTACAGAATGGTTAAATAATTTCATAACATCTTTAAAATGTACATGTAATACTAATCAATGCTCAATCGACTTTCTGGATGTAACTGTGATAAAGAGTGGAGGATCTTTGAATACCATGATATACAGAAAAGCAGCAGATAGAAACCCTTTGCTACATGCTAAGAGTTTTCACCCAACTCATTTAAAACAAGCACTTCCATTAAATGTATAGAGTATGTAGGCTCTGTAATCAAGAAGACTGTGAATAGAAATGATTAGATATGCATAACTGCTTTTTACAACGAGGTTTGAGAAACCCCAAGAAATCCTGTGTTATCAAACAGGGCTTCCTGCATCAACAAGCGGCCTTCATTGGAACCATTGTTGGGTATAACTTGAGGGGGCAGGGCTATTATTAAGTGGTGTTCTCTAACAGGAAAGAGCCCTGGACTTTTTTTTTTTATTTAGAAGCCAAAAGAAAATAACGTAACTGTACTAAACACTTAAAGGAAAAAGAAAATAAACTGTCTAGAAATCAGATGTTCTGGCTGATAGGTCTTTGTCAGGAAGGCATCTTGTGGGCAGGAAAATGGCTTGCTGATTTGAGTTTTTTTGCATTATTTTTGTTTGTTTATTTTTCTTAGTCTCTGTTTTTTTTATTATAAGACATCCAGTTGTGGACATATCACAGTTGTGCTCAAACCAGACAAACAATTAAAGTAACTTAAATGTAAAGTATATTAATTGGAGAGGGAACTTGAAAATATTACATTATGGCTCAATTGCCATCACCTGTAAGTAATCTGTGAATCAGGTGGGACTTTAGATTAGTGTTCCACACCACCTGTTGTCCATATAGGGATTACACTTCAGCATTCACATTAATGTGACTGGATCCTGTAATGCTGTATAGTACATTTAAACAGACATGGTAATAAAAACAAGTATATTATATATAAGCAAGTGGCAAATGTGAAGCAAATACCCCATGCCTGTTCTACAATCAAATAAAAATATACAGCGTCTCATTTCAAATGTCCTGAGGCAGCCACAGTAATGTCACGCATAACAATGTGTTATTAATACATACTATCAATGCCCTATTTCATAGAGAACCCTTTAGATTGTATTTCAGTAGATTTATATATACAGTTGTGACATAAACAGAATGATTCTTGGTGATAAATCTCCCTCCCAACCTGTGAGGGTGCTGTGTAAAGGGAACAGAGTGCCCTGGACTGGATGGCCAGACAATTAATTCCCAGGGTTAGACGGAAGTCCGCCATCTAGAAACGGGGCTGAGCTACGGTAAATTAAATCATTGACCTGGAAGGGAAACGATGTGGCAGCCGTGGATTGGAGGAGCGGTTGCAATCATTAACCAAGGGGTCATGATTGACGGTATATAAGGGGACGTAGCAAGGTGATCTGTTCCTTTGTTATGGTTAACGCTAAACCGGAAGGAGACCCGTATTGTAATCGTTTGTTTTGTCGTGTCTAAAAATTGTTTGTTTGTTGTTATTAGACGGCTAACACGATCCGGAGCTGTCACTAAAGGCCAGCACCAAACCCGGACAACACTGCACTTGTGTCACGATTAACTGTATTTGCACCACGAGCACTATAGCACTCACTGTGGACTTGTGATCGTGTCTGTGTTACGTGTGGGTGTTTAAATATCGGGACTATTATTTCGGGGTCATTGTGTATTGTCTGTTATCACTATTGTTTACTCTTTTTTCATCAGACTTTGGATTATAAAAAATTAACCTCCATTTCACCAGTACTTTGTTGTCTGTCGTTGTCTTGAGCACTGCATCACCCCTCCACCTGCCCACTGCAACCACTTTGCTACAACAGTACATTAGACTGTTTAATCCTGGTTTGTATAGACTAAGACATGAGTATTATGTATCTTTCTGTGACTCACTGCTAACAATGTGATTATAAATGGCTGCACTGGGTAAACTAGATCATGCATGCACAAGACCAGGAGTCTGGTCCTGGAGAGCTACTGTGGCTGCTGGTTTTTGTTTCAACCAATCTCCCAGTTACTTAATTGAACCAATTATTGGCTTAATTTGTCAAGATTAACAGGTGCTTCAGATCTTTAGCCACTGATGAGGGTAGTTAAATAGTTAAACTATACATTTTTAACTCCTATCTGATTACTTTATCAGTGGCGTCTTTGATTGAAAGTAAATTAAAATGCAAAGCTTTGGATGTGCCTGTTATTAAGTATAAAACCTGAAATCATCTCATTTGTTGCTACAGTGCATATGTGCAGAAATAAAGCACATCAAAATGTAACCAGATTTGTTTTTAATTTTAAAACACAAAAATCAAGTGCCTTAACTATGAAGTGGGTTTGTTTTGCTGTCTGCTTACCAAAACCAGCAGATATTCTGTTACTCACAGCACATTGGAATACAAGTTGACCTTGACAATGCACTGAGATAGCTACAGGAAATCCTGATGAAGGGAACCGGATGGAACTGACAGCTTCAAAGAATCCTTGTCGAGGAGTGACAGCCTTTGACGGATCGTGAGAAAAGCAAAATAATTTTAAAATCTGACCCTGAACTTTCAGGAACTGGAAGTCATTCAAAGCGCTCATCTTAAATGAACAGTTTTCAGGTTTTCATAAAGATCTCTGACCACATGCTGGGGTCAATGAGTTTTGTATTTCATTGATCACAAAACCTCAGCTATGAGGTTTGAAGACTGCTGGGACTGTCTAAATAATAAAATAAGCTCATGCTTATAATGAAAATGTATGTCAGTACACCCCATCAAATAAATAAATGGCACATTATAGGTCTGAAAGTTAGTACAATGGTCAAGTACCATGAAAACCCTATAACATGTACAATAGCATCTCATTTGCCCATGCATAGTTTAATTTTATAAAAATGATTCCCAATATATAACCTTCAGTATCAATTTAAGTACCAGCACACTCTGCATTTGTTGTTGAGGTCAGACTTTCAAAATACAGCACTTTCAAACTCCTGTCGGGGACTTATAGTGAAGGAAACACTATTGAAATGAAACTTGATGTGGGCCTTCATTGACCACAATGTCTAACCAGGAGAAAAAATAATTACTTCTAATCGAAAGGTTCATTTTACAGGTGTCATTTAGCATACAATCATAAAGTGTTTTATAATAATGGCTGAAATAATCAGTAAAGAACCAATAGCCTTGCAACTAATTTAGACAAGATTTTCCGAACACCAAAAACTACTAAACTGATAAAAAAAATTTGAAAAAAAAAAGACAACAGCAAAACAGTTGTTGTGAAACAGATTATATCATTGCACACTGAGGCATGAAGGGGCGTTTATCCAAGCAGATATGTCTTAATGTTTCTGGAATAAAGACTGAAGCAATTTGGCAAGAGGAAGTTGTTTTGTATGCGTGTCTGACTGTAGTGAGGGCCTGACAGTTGGTTGATATAAAACTTGCACCATTAATAATTTATGAGTTGGAACATTTGAAAGACCCACTAAAAATGAATCCCTCTTCTCGTCGTTTTATGTAAGTGGACTAAAACCGCAAAGCAAGTGACAAATGAGTCGCATTAACTTGACAATAACGCCTCAGTGCATTCTTGGCCCCCAGTGGTTTACTTCATGTGTCTTCTTTTATACATGCACAGGGTATTAAAAGTTGTGATTTTTTCTTCCTCTGTACGAGTGTCAGAGTGAAAATGTTTTTGTTACGGATTTAAGCTAAACAAATTTGGGCCTGGTTAATATGCGGATGGAGGATCTTAATGAAAATTCAAGTGCTAAGTACCAGAGTTTCTCCCCTCTTTCAATTGAAGAATTATCTTTGGGGTAACCAATGAAGCAGAAAAAAGTTTTAAAAAATGTGTATTCTTGTTTGGAAAGTTTTGATTTCCATTACACGAGAGTAGATGTTAAAACTTCATGTTGATTTGTACTCGGCTCTCGCCAAGATAAGCACCAACTAAGACGTAGCTTTACAGTAAACTAATGTGATCCATCTGTGTCTCCATCCATTTACGTTTCCTTCCATAAACAGAAAACAGGATGGCTCTGCATGGGTCACACAAATATAAAAATAAATGGGTGATTATGTTTTATTGATTATTTGTGCCATCACTTATTTTCTATGAGCAGGAGTCTCATCAAATGCTTAATTGCCTTGTAATATGGTTTTCTTAAATGAGGTTTAGTGCAGCAATTTCACGTTCTGTTGTCCCTGATATAAAATGCTTTCCCCCCCCCCCTTGTTGCCATAATGAACTTGCTGACCAATGAAGAGTATTACAAGGATGCAGGGAAGAAGAAGACAGAAGTACTGTATGCATTCATCACCTTTACTGCTAAAGTCTCAGAGAGTTTCGCTGCAGGGATAGCAGCACTGTTCCTCTGGAAGCCTTCCCCTAGAATGTCTTCTTGCTCATCAAATCTTCAGCCTCACTTTTTGAGACATCCTGCAAAGGTACTCAAATGATGTGCTAGTTTTTCCCATTGTGAAATTCTGCCTACTGTGGACCAAGCTGATACTACCAAACTTGTGACCTAAGCTGGATTTGACCCCAGGCTTCCCTGGGGGAATACAGTAGCTAGGATAATTAACCCTCTTCACCACCTAGTTTATAAAATGTAATATTATTATTTGTTTATTTAGCAGACGCCTTTATCCAAGGCGACTTATAGAGACTAGGGTGTGTGAACTATGCATCAGCTGTAGAGTCACTTGCAACAATGTCACTTGCAATTTGCTGCCTGTTTTAGTTCCGTTGTTGAGTCTCTTTCCCTCTCCTGCTTTTGCCCTAACTAGCTTGTTAAACTGGGGAGCCCCATGGGGATATAGGATTTTCATTCGGGTCAGCGGTATTTGAAAACAGGAGAAGGAAGCCCTTATTAGCGGATAAGGTGGGCAGGCGGAAGCAGGACCTTCCATTGTTGTGGCAGAGTAGCCCCACTCCCTGTTGACCCCCTAGTATTGAGTTCTCTGTGTTGACAGGATACGTCTGTTCTGAAAGCATGGCAAGGTGGAAAGAAGGTGGTGGTTGGGGGGTCCTGCCTGTATAAATGAGGTAAGTGCCCTCCACCGCCTCTCCATTTAGTCCTCCAGCTTCAAATAATGTATTTATTTTCAACTTTAAAGTGAATGTGCTGTAGGAATCACACTCATTTCATCGCCAACAGGACGCTATTGCTTCAGAGGTAACTGGACTATGAAAGATGCACACATTATTAGTTACTGTAAGCGCATGGAAGAGTTGTTTCTGGGAGTAGACTTCTTGTAAAAACACTGTGGGCCCGTTGTCAGCAAATGCGCCTAGTCAAGCAAGTTTATAGAAATGCATTGCATTCTACTGTCAATACCAATTAAAATACATAACTCTGACATGTTGTTTATCGCACAGTACACACCAGTATCATTGTTGTACTGAAAAACAAAACCTTTTGATTGTGAACATTCTGTTTTTTGATGTCTATAGGATTGCTAAATACATTAGCAAGGATTGCTTACACCAATATATCTTAAAAAAGTAAAATGACTGACAAAGAAAGAAAGGGTTATTTTGTTTGTTACGCCAGGGTATAAAGCTATAGCTCTTTCTCCACAGGGGTTGGTGCTTGTTTCCAGGATTTTCAACCCAAAACAGCTTACAATTCAGTCCTGGAGCCGGAAAGTACTAGAGATCCCAGTCGCTGCCAAGCAAAGTAAAGCCAGAGCTTCCCAAGCCTCTTCCTCCACCTGCTGTTCATATCCACAGTAGCCAGTTGTCTGTCTCCCACAGACAGGATAGGAGAAACTCTGACAGTGAAAGTCAGTGGAAAATATTCACTTCATTCATCCCTTCAAAGCAGTCATTTATGTGGTTCAGTTTGTCTGTCTGCCATTTCTGATGGTAGCAAAGAAGGCTTCTATTGAGGGAGATAGCTGAATACTGCCCCTAAGTGGCTCTGATACATAATGCAATATTTTTTTGTTTGTTTGTTTGTTTTGTTTATCTCAGAAACAGAAATAGCATTGGGTCAATAAACTCAAGTGAGCCTAGGGGATTGCTTACATCAAGGACATCAATGTATCTATCTATCTATCTATCTTTTGAAGATGTTTGACCTACTTTATTTTCAGTTGATGTCTAGGGACATCAACTGAAAAAAAAGTAGGTCAAACATCTTCAAAATGGGCATTTTTGCAAAGTTCAGACATGTTCTCACAATGTGGTGCATACACGACACCTGCTATGCTTAATGCATCATCCACCACAAACTGAGTCCAGCTGGAATGACCCTCAAGGCAGATGAGGGAGACCCCAGCAACCTGAATTTCTACACCCCTATATATAATATATTCATAAACAAGCTTACCTGTAAAGTTATTAGAGAAACTGACCTGAACACAATTAGTTAGGTCAGATTTCTGAAACAGAACATACATTTGTTAATATATTATTATAGCTTAGATTTAGGCAGGTTTTACTATAGGGTATACAGACGTGCTCAAATTTGTTGGTACCCTTACAGCTCATTGAAATAATGCTTCATTCCTCCTGAAAAGTGATGAAATTAAAAGCTACTTTATCATGTATACTTGCATGACTTTGGTATGTCATATAATAAAGCAAAGAAGCTGTGAAAAGAGATGAATTATTGCTTATTCTACAAAGATATTCTAAAATGGCCTGGACACATTTGTTGGTACCCCTTAGAAAAGATAATAAATAATTGGATTATAGTGATATTTCAAACTAATTAGTTTCTTTAATTAGTATCACACATGTCTCCAATCTTGTAATCAGTCATTCAGCCTATTTAAATGGAGAAAAGTAGTCATTGTGCTGTTTGGTATCATTGTGTGCACCACACAGAACATGGACCAGAGAAAGCAAAGGAGAGAGTTGTCTGAGGAGATCAGAAAGAAAATAATAGACAAGCATGGTAAAGGTAAAGGCTAAAAGACCATCTCCAAGCAGCTTGATGTTCCTGTGACAACAGTTGCAAATATTATTAAGAAGTTTAAGGTCCATGGAACTGTAGCCAACCTCCCTGGGCGCGGCCGCAAGAGGAAAATCAACCCCAGAGTGAACAGAAGGATAGTGCGAATGGTAGAAAAAGAACCAAGGATAACTGCCAAAGAGATACAAGCTGAACTCCAAGGTGAAGGTACGTCAGTTTCTGATCGCACCATCCGTCGCTTTTTGAGCGAAAGTGGGCTCCATGGAAGAAGACCCAGGAGGACTCCAGTTTTGAAAGAAAAACATAAAAAAGCCAGACTGGAATTTGCTAAAATGCATATTGATAAGCCACAATCCTTCTGGGAGAATGTCCTTTGGACAGATGAGTCAAAACTGGAGCTTTTTGGCAAGTCACATCAGCTCTATGTTCACAGACGAAAAAATGAAGCTTTCAAAGAAAAGAACACCATACCTACAGTGAAACATGGAGGAGGCTCGGTTATGTTTTGGGGCTGCTTTGCTGCGCCTGGCACAGGGTGCCTTGAATCTGTGCAGGGCACAATGAAATCTCAAGACTATCAAGGCATTCTGGAGCGAAACATACTGCCCAGTGTCAGAAAGCTCTGTCTCAGTCGCAGGTCATGGGTCCTCCAACAGGATAATGACCCAAAACACACAGCTAAAAGCACCCAAGAATGGATAAGAACAAAACATTGGACTATTCTGAAGTGGCCTTCTATGAGTCCTGATCTGAATCCTATCGAACATCTATGGAAAGAGCTGAAACTTGAAGTCTGGAGAAGGCACCCATCAAACCTGAGACAGCTGGAGCAGTTTGCTCAGGAAGAGTGGGCCAAACTACCTGTTAACAGGTGCAGAAGTCTCACTGAGAGCTACAGAAAACGTTTGATTGCAGTGATTGCCTCTAAAGGTTGTGCAACAAAATATTAGGTTAGCGGTCCCATCATTTTTGTCTATGCCATTTTCATTTGTTTTATTATTTACAATATTATGTTGAATAAAAAATCAAAAGCAAAGTCTGATTTCTATTAAATATGGAATAAACAATGGTGGATGCCAATTACTTGTGTAGTTTCAAGTTATTTCAGAGAAAATTGTGCATTCTTCGTTTTTTTAGAGTACTTAATAATAATACTTAAATGAAATTGACTAATGAGTTTAGCATTGTTTCTGTGCATCTGTTTCTATTTATCAACCATCAAGCTATAGAAAAATATTCCAATTACATAATTATTCAATTGTATTGTTTTTTTTCCCTTTTCTTCAATGCAGCCTAGGAGCTCCCTCTGTTGGATGATCACAGCAAAAACAGGCACTTACAGGGTTTAGGGTTATTTCTTGAACCGATTTCAGGAATTCCTAGTCTGATGGGAATTGACTATTGACCAATGATTGCGATTCTCTGCACCAGAGGATGTAACCAAGCTAAGTAACACAATCTAGGCTTCATTTTGGTGTTTGTTGTTCAGTTACGAAATATGTCATACTTCATGCAGAAGTGACGAATCCATTAGCTTCTTGTTTTTTACTTCTGGTTTGGAGGCCTCAGTTGGAATCCAGTGCAGGTCGCAAGCGAAATGAAAATCAGAAAACCACCACAACAATGTGTCACAGGTGTCTGCCTCTGATTGAGAGGCTCCCAGGACTCAATGGAGGGGGTATGGGGTGAGATGCATTCGCAGAGCTGGAAGGGAAAGCTCTTGAGACGCCTTCTGCCATTGTAGCCAACTGTAGCATTTGTCATTGTCCCTCAGCTTTCATTGGTATTAAATTTACAAAGAGAGGCCCATGCTGTCTTTGGAAAGCTGTAGATTACACCACACAAAACAACCAAAATACCAATCAAGAAATGATTACTAACACAATTAGGGGGGTGATTTTTTATTATTACTTTAATTACATTTACCAGACAAAAACGTACCTTGTAATAATGCTCCTTATACTAAAATCTAGTTCTAATATTGTATATAGGAAACAATTGTGTGAATACACCTGATTGTACTTACAATCAAATGTTTTTTAAAAATAAAAAGCATTTATTATTTTAAAGTACTAAATAACATGCCTCTTAAAGCTTAAAGTACTAAATAATATTGACCTTGCTGGCTATTTGCACAGTCTGTACTATAGAAAACATTCCTGAAACCAGAACAATGGTGAATGCCCAGTCATTAGGACCCTTACGGAGCTGGATTTGACATTAGTCCCTCTTGTCAGCTTAGGACTGAGACCAAAGTTTTCAAAAGTCAAGCAGCTCAGAAAATAGACGTGCCATAGCTATGTTTTTGTTGGGAGCACGACTGCCTGCTTTGAAACATTCATCCTTTGGGTAACATGCTGTTATTCCAGTTCTTAAATGCTTACATTTCAGCCATCGTGCTATAATGTTCCTCAGAGGAGGAGTTAAAAAAAAAAAAAACATTAACACCATTTCCTTAAAATAAACTTACAATGTTAATTCAGGAGCTACTATATGCACCCCTTTTTCTACTGTACCAAAATGAGTTACAAAAAATATGCTGCAGGCTCTGGATGTGACCCTGATATACATTACATTAAAAAAAAAAAAAAAAAAGTGAAATACATTTTTCCCATTATAGGGGTATTAACCAAGTCTTGATACTTTCCATTTTTCTGAACAAGGTTTCGAAAATATCACTTTATTCAAGGTAATAGGTATACATTTTTTCCTTAGGTTTTAGTCCTTTAAAAGGCAGAAGCTCCAATGACATTATATTGGGGTTCAAAGTAACATGAACCTCAATGGCTGGGTTACACTCACTCCTGTGGCAAAACCATCACATACATAAAAAGACCAGAACTAAAGCCAAAGTCTATTTACCAGTTATTGAATTCACTCTTAGGTGGTTATAATTTTGTAGAGCATACGCAATACTAAGGAAATCAATAGTGGAGGAGAGAATAGAAAACATCTGACAATCATGTTCCCTTCAAAAATGTTAACATACAAAATAAGGCTTCATGGCTAACTTCTGTTACTTGATTTAGCTATCCTTAACTACAGTAACATATACATTTATTAAAAACAAAGAAAAACATGCAAACCATTTAAAGACAAGTCAGGTCAGTGGATTTTTGATGGCAAATATTAGCAAATGCCGAGAGGAGCAATGAAAATGACACTAACAGGCTCAAGGGAAGAACTGCAGTATTGCATGGATTGGAATATCATTGCAATGGTATAGCAAGAGAGCCATCCTATGGTACCCTGTCACTGAAAGAACTGCGGCGCCATTGCAAAAAAAATAATAACACATTTCAGGAGGACTTAAGTGTTACAGACAGAGATCTTGAAAAAATCCTGTTCAATGACCCTTGTGTATGTGACACAGCTCATAGAACTGCTTATTGCATTTACATGGTCATGGCAAAACTTTTCAGTCAAAACATGTTTCTGCCAACAACTGTCCAAACAAAAGCCCCTCTAACAGTATGAATTGAGGGGCAGTGAAACAACTTTGTCACCAAGTCCCTATGTGATTAATGATACAGTATATGTGAATATGTAATCACAATAGCAATTATGTCTTTTGCCACAATTTGCAGAGAACAATTACTACAGCAGTATGTAACAAGCAGCTTGTGAAAAATGTGTTCTTAAATGGGTGGTGCTCGCTTCCTCTTGGTCTTCGTGAAATGTAGCTAAAAATAACCATACATGACATGCTCTTACTCTGAGCCTTAAGAGGTCTTTACATTCCTGATCAACAGTTTAAAAGTGCTCTGGGAAAATACAACTAAAAGAAGTGCTTAAACAAACAAACAAACAAACAAACAAGGAAAAAGGAAAAAAACATTTACACAGGTGCATCCATGAAGGCCTTTGACAAATTCTCAAAGTTTTGATATAACAAAAAAAAAATTAGGTCTGAAACTAGAATTCCCAAAAGTCCATGTACAGAAGTTGACCCACGACCCATGTGTTATTTATGAGCTGCTCTCAGTGAATGGCTGATGAGCACCTGAAGTACTAAAATAGAGAATGGTTCCTCAACTCAACCCTGTGCCAACACTGGTTCATAATTCCATATCTCTTGCTTGGTAATTTCAATGGCCTCAGTACTTGGGGACTTTAGTGTAGTCTTCCTGGTGTATGCTCTTGCAGAGACACATGGACAGGATCATTCCAATCATCTGCAACACAAGAAGTATACGAAGATTGTGTAAAGGTTACAGAGTTACAGTGGGAGGCATAGCCATTTATAAAAGCAGGTACATCATTATGCAGGGAAATTTAACCCCTTTGACACGTCACATTACAACTGTTATCTTGTTAGTAAGATGCAAGTAGAAGGAAAGATTCAACAAAGTTTGAAAAGGGCCCGTGTCTGATTGAGTATCTGTATGTCAGACTGAAAATGGTCAACATCAGGACCAGCGGTATGGGAAGACAGTGACTGCAGAGGACTTTGCAATCAGAAAGGTGTCAGCCATAAACACCGATTTGCAGTAATCTTGGACTGCCTGATGCTACCTTGGGGAAGGCAACTGTTAATGTAAGTCATGCGCAAGCTGTATGGATCAGAGCAGTGCACAGAAGACACACAGAAAAAGATTTTGCTTCCTAAAGAAAGTGGCCACTACCTGTAGAACAGCCATTGTGCCTCAGGAAGCAATGTGTACTTGGGGGGGGGGGGATGCGGACGGAACACAACGACACAACCCAAAATTACCTCAATGACTGCCACTCCAATACAGATTCCAAGAATAACTCCAACATTGTCGTAAAGCCATTTCTGTAGCTTTGCCATACAGCCCTGATAAAAAAAAAAAGAACACAATATATATATATATATATTACTTTAATGTATCAAATCTAACCATAGTATGCAAGATTTAGAGAAGGCAGTCCTTAAAGTTCACTTTGGAAATTAGTATTATTGATTATTTGTAAAACTTGCTAAACAGAGGACGTGAAATTCTAGCAAATCTCAGAGCTTAGGAGTCTGCATTCACAGCAACCCCAGGTTCCTCAGTTTTTAAAACTTGAGTGTTTAACCTTATTTAAATGATTACAAAAACATTCCCTATCATCGAAATTTTCCATGCCACGTATCAACTTTTTCAGAGAATGTCCTGAAGAGACCTACTCTGGCAGAATCAGTTATAATGTGGTTGAAAAACAAATCCCTGTGGTGCTTTGAAAATTACTAGCACTACTAAAAGAAACCAACGGTAAAAGTTTTTCAAATGCTTCAAGTTTCTTTTACTATCGTATCATATATTGTTGATACTTGAGGTCACCACAACATACCTTAAACATTTGCTATTGCTTAAGTATTTTTTTTTTATACATTTCTCCCACAGTTCCACTTATTGATCTGTGGATATTTAATAGTGAACGCATGGTCTGCATGACCACACACAGTCGGAGTCAGCAGATTACAGACAGTTCACATGTAAAACACCAGGTCTGTTTGCGTGATGGAAATCCCTGTCCAGTACACACGGTGGCGCAGTACCTCATTGTAGACTGGCCAGTCTTCGGTGTTGCTGCTGCAGAAGTCGCTGTCCGCAGTGCCGTTTCCACAGGAGCAGGGGTAGAGCACCATGGAGCTGTTCTTAATCACAGGGTTCATTGCCCAGTTTGCAGGTCCCAACCAGCCACAGCAGCCAACCTGACAGGAGATACGGAGATCTGATTACCATCTCACTCAGGCATTACCATCTCACTCCAAGAGCAAATGGGTTCAGTACAGTTCAGAACCTTTTTCTGTTACAACAGTAAACGTTTACAGTGTTTCTACGCAACAGCAATGGAATCAACCTCATAGCTTACTTTTAAAAAATGTACAGCTACAAAAAGGCGATATTAACCAACTGTCTTTAAATGTTCCTAACCCAATTGGAGAATAAGAGTATTTTTTTTTCGTATCGCAGTTAGATGATGCATACAAAGAGTTATCACAGAGATGATCTAGTTTCAGCAGCTGCAGTGTGGTTTTATATATAGAACTCTGGAAAGTCCTTAGGTTCTAGTTTAAAAATAACCCATCTAAGGTGCGAAACGCAAGGAAACGGGTAGGGTTTGAGAACAAAGCACATCTGTGGTACCATGGGGATGTGAAGACTGGACCCAGTCACTGGCTGGCTGGAAATGGGCTGTGGTCTAACTGCTGTATATCAGAGCTAGAGGATAACTTACATTCCTCTGGATGTAGTCCCAGGCAATATCAGTGGTGCTGTTGCCTTCATATTTCACAATCAAGTCTGTGATGATAAAGGACATCTCTTTCTTCAGCTGTTAACAGAAATAGTCTTTGCAGTTTAAAAACAACACAACAAGAAAACACTGGGCGGATTCTTTTACAGCTCTGTGAAGGTTCACATTTACTTATTTAAAAATAAACAATTCATCTCCTCAAGTACTTTTGTGACATAAGCATATTTGTAGCCCTAGGGCCTGAAGTTGTTAATAAACATGTAATGATAAAAATAAATAAAGAAACAGCAGCTAGTAAGTAGTCGACTAATTGACTAGCCTCACAAACTTTTAATCTCCAGAGGCCTGGGTTCAAATCCAGCTCAGGTAACAAGTGAATTGGGTTTGATAGACCCCAGTGGCGATTACTGCCCATCTCACAACCAGTACACAGTTCAGGACCAATTCTCTGCTTAACGGACAGGCACAGCATTGTGTCAGACCACTTTTTTTCCCTTCACATCAACCTACTCTGTGTTCTGCTTTGTGAAAAAAGCATATGACATATCTCGGAGGCATATTAATATAAATAGCAACACTGAACTGCACAGGAAATGGAGAGATTACAAATCTAGGGGATAGAAAAATGTGGTTCTTTTGAGAAATAAAATACTATGGTAAATGTGCAAGCATGAAACTACTTTAAAAACTGGAAAGTACATAACTGTTTACAAAACCCACTCTGCATGTTTTTTCAAAACTCAGAAAACAAGTTTCATCTGTCATTAATTTTAATCTGCCTTTAAAAAATAAAAATAAATAAATAAAATAACTAAACTGCTAACACATGGATTGCATCTCATTTTGGAAGGCCTGTAGAAATCCATCATGCTTTCAAGCCTGTCCCATTACAGATGTTTCCCTTTAAATTTTTAGGGATGCGTTCTGCCAATGGGAATGAAACAGTTTAAGAATACCAAGCCAGCAGCTCAGCCATCAAAGATCAAGTTATACATTTCTTCCATTTGATTTCACACGCTGGAACTTTAACCAGAACTGTCCAACTGTACATGAGTTTCTGCAGAGTCTGTGGGTATACGTTCTCCTGGACATCCATTACTGAACTTTATATTCTGAGTTTATTGCAAATCAGTTTTTTCCTGATGTTGTACAGCAGAGGTTTCTAGTTGGTTGGCAGAAGATTTACAGTGTAATAAAAGTGTGCTGGTATTAATATTTTCTGCTTTCTCTTACAGGTTTATGAATTGAAAGAAATAAATAAACTGGGAGAAACTGACAATACAATGTGTTATCTAAAAGTTGTGGAGTGCATACTATACAAATATTTGAGTAATGGGTTAAAATAATGCGTAGGACTATATATAATCTTATGACTGTACTTTTGAAAGCAATAACTGTTTTTTGCTCCAGTTATTTCTAAAACATTTAAAAGCTAAAAGGCTAATTAAGTAGGCGCTAACCTGTGATTTATGAAGACATAGAATATATATTTATGTAATATAGAATTTCAAAATGGCCTGGGTGGATGTGTCTTGGCTCCTAACATTTTTATGTTTTAGTATCTTTCTGCCAGAGAATTCTGTAAAACGTATCTTCAATGGCCAGCACTAATTCTAGGTTGAAAATCTGGGCCAGTTTTCCACCGCTCATTAGGCTGCAGGCTGATGAAGAATGAGTGTGCTGTGCTGGAGAGGGGACGAGAGTTTATAATGCACACAAGTGCAGGGTGACAGTGCTGGATAGCTGAGTGCGTTGTGGCAATCCCATTGTATTTCAGTGCAATTCAAATATCAGAACCCATAGGAGAATATTGGTTTACAAGCTTAAAAAAAAACACTTGTATGTACTGTAAGCAAATGTTACAATTATTATTTTTTGTATCAGCAATTGTGTTGCATGGAAATTTGTTTTATGCTTGCCGAGACTAAGGAGGCTGGCACACTTACCGTTTCACGATGGAAGTAAATGAGGACTACAGCAGTCACTTGGGCAATGAGTATTAACAGCAGGCAGGTGAAGTACTGCAAATAAAATTGAAAAAAAGAAAGAATAAAACAACCCCTAAATTAGCTCAATACAGATTGAACTAATTCAGCTAATACAGATTCCAAGAAAAACTTCAACATTGTCGTAAAGTCATTTCTGTAGATGGCAGACCAAACAATCTCACAACTCCCTTCTTTAGTATTTATATCAAACTTGCTGATGTGCAAGAACTGTGCAGCATTACATGTTACATCAGTCAGTGCTACAGTGAGATGTACTCTCACTGCACTTCTGTCATCTCTGTAATAAGAATAAGAAAACTTGTTCAAGGTCATGGCTCCATATTAGTTCAAGCACATAATACAGATGTGAGTATTCTAGGTCACTTCATTCTCGGTATCATTTTCCAATTCAGTCATCACTTCTCAAACAGAGAATGTCTAACCTACAGTATATCCGAAACACAACTAGTGTGACCATTACCCGGTCTGCCTGCAAAACTCTTGTGGATGTATGAAATACATCAGTCTAAATACCACATAGAACAAATGTGGGCCAGTGTTGCAGGGGGAACAGGTTAATGGTTACATTCTGGAGTACCTGATGTTCTTAGAGGTTAACATGTTTCTGAAAGCTATACAGCATGCACTTCAAGAAAAAGTGATATATATATTTGTAAAGTATAAAAACGTTAACTTTAACAACATCAGTATACCTCGCTATTTTTTACCATAGTATCTTAAGGCGGAAGCCGAATTATTAAAATAATTTCAGTTCATCATAACTTTCTTCATATATATATTGGTTGCAATGATGAGCTTTAAAACTGTTTTGTTTAATACATTTGTTTGAAAGTTTTCAAAAGCTAGCACTGTTAAAAATGCAAAGTTAGTTGAGGGGGTTGCTCACCAAACCCAGAAGGCATTTGATCTCGTACACGGCTCCCATGCAGCCCAGGAATCCCATGAGCATGGCCAGGGAGCCGACACTGATCAGGATGTAGGCGCCCACCTTCAGAGAATCGGAGGATTTCTCTGCAGAGAAAAAAGATGATGAGAAATCAATGCAAGCTCACACTCACTGCGCCCAACTGCTGTTATTTTTGCACAGGTGGAAAGTTTCCACTCCTTTTTTTTTTACATGAAAAAAAGACCTTCTGTGTTCACCTAGTTTCATTTTGATAAAGAATCCTGTCAAAGTTAAAAAGATATGGAAAAAGAAAATGAAATAATTTATATTGCAAGTTGGTTTCTGACTCTCTTGTAAGGTGCAGCTGTGGAGTCTTCAAAAGTATCAAATGTGCAGCATGGTGTTGTAGTGCCTCACAATAAACATTTTACACTAAAATATGATTCTTTCATAACTATCATTGGCAGCAAGATGAATATCTTTAGCATGCAGTCTCAGTAGTGGATGGGAATCAGGAGGCCATAAAGAGCAACTCCTACAGGCTGGAAATATCCGTTTAGACTTCCTTTGTAATTAAATTTCTGTATCAGTCATCGCATGCTTGTGGGGCCAATCCAGCACGCTTCAAAAACCAAAATGAATCAAACTGAAACATTTTACAATCTGTGCAAGTCTGTCCTTCACCACTTGTTAAAATGAAATTATCCACAGTACCTACTTTCAAAATGGCTTTACTGTCAGAGGCCTCTAACCCACTTTCGAGTGTAAAATGGAGTAAACATTACTCATAACAAACCGACGTGATACCAAGGGAATCATCATCATCATCCAAGCATAAGAAATGGAGAACCGTAAGTATTGTATTGTGTCCCCATTGCCCTGATTATTATACATTAGGATGCAGTGCTACAAATGCCCTGAATGTGTACAGCTTTACACCCCTCAAGATGGGCGTTCTTATAGTGTCCAACCTCAGCTTTGCACGTCTCCAACCTCCCAGCGTCTAGACGTCAGTTTCAACTCCAGACTACCCAGGAGCCCCTCTCTAATTGTGTTTCTTGATTTACAGCCTTCCCGGAAAAGAGACGCTTTTAATTTACTCTTTACATCTGCCTTCAGTAATTGGTTGTGGGCTTCACAAACTGATTTTCTGCTGTTCCGATATATCCTGTCCCACCTCAAGCCACAGCTTAATTGAGAGATTCCCTACCCCATATTCTTCTATAGTTTCCGATTGCAGCTTGTCAGGTTTATGACTCTGCCTTATTTACAGGCCTGCAACGTTACTCCTATTCAGTAGATTTGAGATTGTAAAGTTATGTGCGTCACTGGATACATGACATTAACTGGCAGATTCATCAATGAAATTTATGAAATATAAAAAGAAAAGGTGATGTGAAAACCCCACTGATATAATACAACTGCTGATCAACTTCCTTGTCCAGCCCCCACCACTCTAAAGAGGGCAGCAGTGTGGAGTAGTGGTTAGGGCTCTCGACTCTTGACCGGAGGGTCGTGGGTTCAATCCCAGGTGGGTGACACTGCTGCTGTACCCTTGAGCAAGGTACTTTACCTAGATTGCTCCAGTAAAAACCCAACTGTATAAATGAGTAACTGTATGTAAAAAATAATGTAATTGTATGTAAAAAATAATGTGGTATCTTGTAACAATTGTAAGTCGCCCTGGATAAGGGCGTCTGCTAAGAAATAAAGAAAGAAAGACAGAAGTCAATCACGTGGAAGCTGCTTGAGAAACCCATGTCAGAGTTCCCATACTATATTTATACAGCACACTGTACTCCCCATGTTAAACATACTGGGATAAAGATCACCCCGAAAAGAGCAGATTACTACAATATTTTGCACTTAACCAACTTTACCCCTAGTGGAAGCTATGGGTTCCACTAAATTACACTGACAGGTCATTCATCAAGTGTACCGATTCAATCTCATAGTTATGGCTGAATCAGCACTGAAACCATTAGAGGTTCCCCATGGCACCCACTACACCATTCCATTGATCACATTTTGGCCTCATATAAAGCATTGGAAAAAAAAAAAAAGAAAAAAGAAAAAATTGACTGTTGTTTCGGGAATGTGAAAGCGCAATATAAAAGAAAGACACAGCAAGTTAAGAAAGAAACAAGTGGGGACAGAAGGCTGATATACTGTAGCAAGGTTCCCCCCAGGAATTCAATATAGCTGGGAAGCAGATCATTATAGCCGGGAGCCCTTAACAGAAAAAAATAAAAAATGACCTTACCTTAGACATATAATAAGACAAACAATTTAAATAATAATAATAATAATAATAATAATAATAATAATAATAATAATAATAATAAAACATTGAATAAAGAAGAATAATCCACCCTAATTCGTACACAGGCTACACTGCTCCATTTACTCACTTCATACCGCCCAATTCCTTGCTGTAAAGCCCCTTCCATTTTCTATCTCCACATATCATACCCACTATCACGATGTTTGTTTTCTTTTTTTTTTTTTTATGTACTGCCCCTCTTGCGGGTCTTCCAATTCGCTTTCTACAAATTGCTGAAAGTTGACTATATCGGGTTGCTCTTTTTCATTTTATATATTTTCTTCTTCATTCTCCATTTCGGTTTGGTAATTTCCACATTCATTCACTATTTTTGCTCGTTTTAACATTTCAGCCTCTTGAAGTGCTTAAAACGGAAAACCCACCCCTTTGACTGCCTGACTGGTTAAATGTTACATAAGAATTGTGTCAAGACACAACACAGCTGTCATGTGGTTCCAAGATTTTAGTGATCTAGTCTGCCAGCAGTGCAATCAATCCTTATTGTTAAAGATGGGCGGCGATAGCCACATAGCCGGGCAGCCTGCCGGCTGAAAAGGCCTAGGGAGAACTTTGCTGTAGAAGAACACAAGGATCCAATAGTGACAGTGTCCCTGTAACAAATGCACAAACAGTTAAGTGCTCAGTCACTTTAATTGTGTTTATTTCATTTTTCAAACAATATTTCACGAGGAGAAACCCGCTAGATAAAATACGGCACTCAGCGGCTGCTTCACAAAACAAGTAATCACTGGTCAAGCCCTCTTTTTTTTCTAAAGAGAAAACAAATGCTGATGTTAAAAAGCTTCAAGTAATTAACTTGGGAGGTACATTTTAGAGCTCCTACATGCACCTCAGGATTTTTCTTGCTAGTTCTGTAACAGTGTGATTGTCACTTAAAAAAGGTGTACATTTAGCATGGTTGTAAATAAATATGAATATTGCCCTCAGAATCATAGCAAACATCCTAAAACAGGAAAGGGAAAATAGAACATTTTAGATGATAAAATAATTGTTAAAGTTTCTTAACAAGACCAGCTGCTAAGCAAGCCCTACTCCAGTTTCTGGATACTGAAGATGTCTCTCATTTGGGATTACTATGGCTATTTGTGCCCCTGCTAAACTCGGCCACAACTCAGATTATGGTGAATGAATCAAGTATGTGCAACAAGCAGTACTGAGGTAAACTAGGGTACAAGATAGTTAAAGACATTCACCGAAATGTATGATGCCAACTGGGCCTACTATAAAACATAATTTGCAACTGAAAATAAATTTCAGCACACCAGGCATAGTTTCCATCACAATGGCACTTTTGCAGCTCATGTAAAACAAGCGCTGGTTCAGTTTTGAAACTAGTTCAGGAACGTGGTACAAAGCAATAAAGCACTGGCAGCACCTTCCAATGAGAATTTATGAACTCTAACATGCTGGCATCTGTTAACATTTTTCATTCTGATTAGTACATTACATAGCTATTCTAAAATATAAATATAAAATATAAATTTTAAACGAGCATTACGTTACTTAATCCAAGAGATTTTAATTAAGTGCACGCTGCACCAACTGCTAAGACAGCTGGGCAGAATTTATCATTGTGCTTTGCAAAACTGTACCACAAATTGAAAAAAGTAATGGAAACAATGATTAGCATTGCTGTATCCACAGACTAGTCATGCATTTATTCATATTGTGGCAGATGTAAAATGTATTTAAAAAAAAAAAAAGCCTTGTCCATAAGAGTTCTACTCTGTCATATAATTTAAAGCTTGTGAAGTTTCAGGCAGGAAACTATAAATAGCCTACAGCTGCAAATACTATCATTTGTCGATCTCCAAAAATCAAGCAGACATGGACTATTGATATTTTCCACATTAATGCTATCGTTCAATCAGTGGTAGCTACAGTACTAATAGTATTCAAGCCGTGTGACTTTAAAGCTGTTTGGCTCTGCAGTCAATTTCAGTGAAGCACCCGACGCCTCGAAAGGCAAGGTCACAACCTAAAAGCAGGGTTGACCTGGGTGACAGACGCAAGTACACAATGCACGTATCAATGCCCCGGAAGCAGCTTGTTACTGATGCTTCCATCCAAGCTTCTCTGGATTGAACCGTCAGCCCAAATGAGCAAATGATTCTTCATTCCTGCTGCGATCTGTCTCATGCTGCGTCTCAAGCAACAAAAATATGGCTAAACAGAATAAACAGAAACGTTCCTTGCGAAAGCGAAACTTTCACCGCAGACGTGGCTGTTTGTTATTGCGTCGGCTCACGAATGGTCGTCAAGCATTTTGTCTTACTCAACCCGGGTCAAAGCGTGTCAACCCACATCCTGGTTTAACCCGGGTCCGACCCAGATACATGGTTTCACACTATACGGGATTGTGACCCAGTTAGCCAGGACGCGGGTAGGAGTGCCAGTGTGAAAGGGACTCTAGTCACAATTCTGTGGTACATGCTTAAAGTATGTCAGCTGTTAATTCACCAATAGAAATATTGTTTATAAGACTGCAAGAGCTGTCCTGACAAAATGCCTAATCTGATCTAACAAACACTATCTACAAAGTAAGCATTTTATGTGCATTTGACCTTAGTTGTTTTCCCATGTACTACTTCTTCATTTGTAGCCTGATCACACACATGGCTTGAACCAGGGCCTGACTCCTCAAACTTTTATCAAAAGTCATTCCTTCCAAACCACTTATTTTTTTAAACTTACGGGCCATTAAACCTATTTATAGCACAGCTATGCCAAGCAGGCATGGGGTCAATTAGAATTACAATTACAGCACAACTGTTTACTGAAATTGTAATTACAAGGTTATTTTGTTGAATTACAATTAGTAATGCAGTAATTACAATTACACTAAAAAGTAACAAACAACTACACACATTAACATGTTTACTCCATTTATTCTAAATAACCAAGCAATAATCACAGGTACAAATACAGACACATACTATATAACTTATTTTGTTCAAACAAAATGAGGTCACCAAAAGTGGCTGAAAATACAATAATTGAATGGCAAATAAATGCTAATTGAACTGTAATCAATCAATGATATGATATAATTACAATTACGCAGGTGTGCCAAGGTTCAGCTACAATTACATTATAATTGCAATTAATTACGAATTGCATAATTACAATTGTAATTTGCTACCAAGTAACAAGAGATAACTGACAAAGTATGAGGGGAAAAAAGCAACATACCAACTTAAACACTGAAGTTGTGACAGAATTACTCTTGAAAGGACGTGGTCTAGTTTTTTAAATTTCCAAAAACAGCCAGAGTTATATACTGCGTAATGCAAAAATCTAATCTCATAGTATAACAATATTCTCCCTTCCAAACTCCTTATTGTTTTTCCATTGGTCTTTTTGTTTTCATGCCATTGCTTTTCAAATTGGCTCAGGTGAAGGTCATTTTCCTGTCACAACACTAGCTGTTTGAAGTGTTTCCCCATGACCCCACATAGTATCCCAAGGGTAGCATAGTGTATAACACATGTAACGCACTGGCAGGGTCTCATTACCTGTAACACAGGACGTGAATATGCTGAGTCAGGGAAAATTGGTTCACCTGAGTCAGAGTGAAAATAAGTCTGTAAAACAAAAAACATTCCTACAGCAAAACATTATGCGAAAATATGATGATGTTCTTAATGCAAGGCAGGTATCTACTGTCAAAGTGAGTTCCAGTATCACAGGCGTGCATCTAGTCTGCTGTACCACCTGCGTGCTAAACATGCTTTCTCTTCTCAAAATACACTTCATAGTAGTTCTTCTACAGACAACAACAATACAACAAAGGAAACCCGTCAGTTTCGACAGAGTACTGTTGCAAAGTCGATAGCTACCGATTGCAGACCCGTTAACATTGTAGCTTTGTTTTATTTCAATCCACATTTATTTGAAACAATATTATTTACAATTATGGAGTATATACTCGTTACTCAGTGAAGGTTTTGTTTTATTTAGGCAATTTCAAGTTATCAATAAGAGAATTTAATATTATTATTATTTAAAACGGCAACGAAAAACATCAATTCATGACTAAAGGAAACTGTAAGGAATTGTTTTTCAGATACTACTACTATCAGTAACAAAACAAACTTTGTATCAATTAAATATGAGATTAAAACCAAGATTAACAAATTCATTTTTTTTAAATCTCAAGATTAATCGCTTGACAGCCTGAATTTTGAATTAGACACTGCGTGTACCAGCAGTCAATCATTTCACAATGGGAGGTTGCCAGTTTCCAACAACAACTGTCTGACACACTCACAGTTGTGGTGCAAGACATTTGTGGTCTGGTGAGCATGTAAAAAGAAATGTGCAAAGCTTTTGCAAGTTCTTTAGACCGAATTGCATTTGAGGACAGAAATATCAATGCATCTAGAAGCTTGGCAATCAGATAAAAGGTGAAGTTTGGGACCGAGCTAGTCTCTTAAGTTTATCCTTTGCATCTAGATCATGCAAATCTGCAAATACTTGTATGGATTAAATATAAAAATCTCTCCAGATGTAGTAAAAACTACAGTACAGCTGCTGTACACTGAGCTGGAAGTTCATATTTCAACAAGATTATACTTACCTTAATTAACTCACACATTGTTACTGAGGGCTGTCTGACTGATAATATTTTGCCAACTTCAAACCCCTTTTAAAAGAAGTCTTTGCACACAAACAGATTACACAAACTGGTAGCCCTAACCAGGTTAAGTCTCTCATCTTTCAAGCTATACATCACGCCTACAGGATTTTCATACTGTGTAATTAATAAGAGGTGAAAGGTGAAATCTGACCAAGCCCCAGTACTTACGCAAAACTGCAATGAAACTTTGGTTATCAAGAAGGATCCATAATCCAAATCCCAAAATCAGAGCTCCGAAAATCTGTGGGAAGAAAAAAAAAAAAGTAAAATAAAGGAAGTCTTTATACTGCAATTTCTAGCCTTCTTGGGTATATGTATTTATTCCTAAAGAAAATGTCTGTGAAGAGCCCACACTTCGACTGTTACCAGAAGACTAAACACAAACTATTTCTAGAACAATTACCTTGAGTGTCACACACTTACATAACTTTGTAGAGAACTGTAAGTAAAAACTATCAATAAAAGTACATTTTTGAGAGTGAGTCAGACATAGATAACACGTTTTTTTTAATTTAATTTATATTTTAGGAGCTTTTTAAAATGTGTGACCGGTCTCAAAATAGATCTGTTGAGAGGCAATGCAGTTGTGTGGTGCGGCCTAGTACGCGTTGAGAGGGCATTAAGAGAATTCCTTTTATTGAAATCAGTTACTATTATACAGTAACCCCCTCCCAACAAAATAAAAACATTTACATCAAACTGGGCCATATAATGGGTTCTGAAATATACCTTCTTAAAATGACATTAAAAATGATTAACAACCCCTAGTAAAGCTTCTTTCAATGCAACGCTGCCAGCACATAATAATGACACATTAATTACTGACTACCAACTGTACAAAGCTACTTGATGCGTTACTGCAAGCTACAAGCCTTGCCTAAAGGGTTACCCTGGCTATTTCTGTTCTGTCCCAACGACTCTTTCCACATCTGGATTTGATTCCTGTTTTCCACATAAATCATGTGATTTGAGCGGATGCGGAATGTTTTCCCGAAGGCACACATGGCGAGCCCTGCTTGAAGGGAAACAGATTTCATGGGGGGGGGGGGCAGCCGCCGTGTGAACTGAAGGATGATCCAGTTAACACTCACAGTCACCCCAAGCAGGAGTCGTCCCCCATGTTCAGCAACACAGCAAAGTGCTGTAACAGGAATGCCATTTCTCTCTCTGGAACTAAATTAAGCTACTGTAACACAGCCTCAAATGGCTGAAACAAGTCTTGTCTACTATCCTGCTATCAGGGTTTAGACATTATTCTCAAATATACCTCTACATTAAAAATATATATTTCAATAGTTTAGAGTGTGTGACAGTATGCAGGTTTAGTTCTACAAGCAACAAGTACCAACAAAGGTCATAGAGGGTGATGAGGTCAGAGTGTTTTTGCTCAATTTATAGAGGATCAATCTGAGGGATGGATTCCAGAGATGAGACTGAAAACAGCAGAAACAGTATTTTCACAGGGACACACAAGAAAGAAGAATGAAATTCTTTAATTCTGTTACAAATGTTTAGTCACCACCAGTGTAAAGTGGCAAGCCGACGTCAGAAATATTTTCGGCTGAATTGTCTTCTTGTTGTAACTTGTTTTTCCAAAAGAATCTGTGTTCACATGTCTTCACTGGAAACCATTTAAATAACCCGGGTGCTAGATTATTTAAAGAGCAGGGATGAAAGGCTCAAGTGTACTGTTACAAAACAGGCCCTTTTGTTTGTGTAAAACGACCAGGAAATCTAACGCCTGCAGCATTCATTTGTCATTTCATTACATCATGTAAAACAAGCTTTAAAAACAGAACTTCTTAATATGAACTACCTACCCGCATGATAGTCTGGCCAATTGTGACAGGATCTTACACACAGCTTGGAGGTGTAGCTTTTTATATTTACAGATTATGTCAGGGATGCCATTTGCTTAACAAATTAAAATGTCGTGGGAAGACAGCATATTTTAAAAGTGGATGCTAGGCTATGAGTGTCAATATTTTATTAACACAGTACACAAGTTGTTTGAAAACCAGGTTTATTGGATGCCTGCGTCAGCCAGCGTCCGGAGTACTCAGTAAGGGCATTTGAGTAGAAAGGCAGTCGAGACTTGAGCACAGAGCCAAGCAAGCCCATTAAGGGACCGGGACTGCGACCTAATTAAGGAATGCACAGTTCCACATCTGTCCCCACTAAGGGCCTTTGAGTCAGTGGTATAGCTTCAAACCCACCAACATGTTTTAAACAGGGACTGTTCCTCCCGCTACACACAAAGCGCACCAGGATTAACTGAACAGTGCTGTTCTTAGATTGATGTTGTGTGGGTTCAGTCCTGTCTCGGATAGAGCTTATATGAATTACAGCTGCGATGCTTTTATTTCTTCTTTCGTTTTGATTTAGCTGAGAAAATAACCTCTCAGGAGCACCCAATCAAAATGACCTTACAACAGAATGTGTGTTATTATGCCCTGCATGGGATAAAATCACAGGCGATGGGGATACAGTGGAGGCATCACACTTTATCATATCTAAAACACAGTATTAACATTATTCAGCATACATTATTGAGTGTAAACTTATTCTCTAGTTTGTCAATACATCAACACACATAAATCAATATGCATTACTATCCACTTCCATTACAACAAGTGATGTAAAGTAGCTGTGTTGTCTGCAATCTTCCTGGAGGGTAAGTCAAGATTAAAGTTTAAGACATAAGCCTTAGGCCTTATACTGTAGAATTGTTGTAACTATATAATTATGATTGATTATGTACAAATGCGGCCAGCGCAGTGGTCCTAAAATTTACAATTTGAAACCAGTGGTTTTAGCTTGAGAAGCTGCGTTACTTGATTCTGATTGCACAGTACCTCAAATACAACACAGTGTAAAAATAGAAGGTAAAAACTGGGACTTACGAAGAAGAGGAGGTTGAATAAGAAAAGGAAGTACTTGGTCACGGTCAGGCAGCCTTTTCCCATTGTGTCAGTCCTGATTTCTGTGGAGAACATGACATGGAGCATGAGAAACTGAACAGGTAAAACGCTACTCTAGTAATCGTTACACAATAATACTATGTGGGCTTTGGCATTTACACTACACAACCATGCAAGGTTGTAGAAATCGTAAGTGCAAGTCAGATCACACAAGGTTGTTACAACTACCGTAACTCTCAGTTGATACAGGCAGCTTCAGAGTCAACAAACTAAAATATGATTCCAGAGTACGGTTTAACATTCTTCAGTAACAGATCCTTCTGTGTACTGGACTGGGACCAGACGCTGTTGGCTTTCCAGTTTGTTTACATGCCCTAAAGCTAGTCCCATAAAGTTTCCCCTGTCTGCGAATTCTTCTATTCAGTTCATCGCTCTGCAATTTAAACAGTCCTGCTCCTGCTGCTACAGGATGTTGTCTACAAACTTATCTTTAGTTCAGGGAAGTAAAGCAACAATGTGACAGGCCTGGTCAGTGCAATCACTAGGTGTCTGTTCCTGGACACATATCAGATAACTCAGTGTGCAGAGTAGACTGTGCAGTACACTGTTTTTAAAAAAAGTCAAATTACTGCAGTGTAGGCTACTCTAACTAAAAGACTGCTACTGTATTGTTGCAGTAAAAAATACAGTAAATTAACACAGTTACCAGTAATCATCTCTCATTAAAAAAAGCATTAATTGCATGTCTATGTCTAGCTAATTAGGCATCTCTAAAGACTTGTTATTATTACTGTACATGTGTCTCAGGACTGAACATTTTAACTGTTAGGCCTAAATCAAACCTTCCTTGTCAAACTTGGCAACAATGTTTGATTAATGCGTATCCAACAGTAGATATGCTAGCAATGAGATTAGCTCTAATTAGCCTACGGTGCTTCTCTCCACTGAAATCAGCCAGACACTCACAAGAGTGCTGTTTGAACGCCTCGCTTCAGCTGTGTTTCACATAAGAGACGCTCTTTAACCTCAAACTTCATTTTAAATCTCCAAGGGAAAACCGGACAAAGAAATCACATGTATGTGGCTGAATGCTTTCCTGTGGCAGCAGCAGATCAGCTAGAAAACACAACTAAAAGAAAGAATAAACAGCCAAGCTCCAAATAAACCTGTTCAACCCGACAGAGTCATCGGAACTCTCTCCCACAAAGGAAAACAGAGAACAGATTACAGGGGTCGGTACCATGAAAAAAAAGGTTTCCATGATCTATAACTGCAGCATGTACTGTAGAACAGCATCTCTTAACAATACTGAACAGTTTAATCAAAACCAGACAGTACAATACAGGCTTCAATAGCAAAGGACCGTGGAAAAGTACAGGATGTCACCATGAAGCCAAACTGCAGAGGTTCTCAACATTACAAGTTTACTGCACATCTGGGTCATTCCATTCAAGTGCACCTCTTACGCCAATACCTTTGGCTATTAAAACAAGTTTTTAAAATGTATCTTTATCATCCCCCACAACATTTGGTTAAAGGTCATCAAAATGGGCATTTTTACCACCTTCAGGCACACTCACCATGTGGGTGCTTGAGTTGCATCTTATGCATGTACACAGCACATTAACACCATGGACCCCCCCTTTACTCAGTTTCAACCACATCTTCAACAGACAAAACCGCCACAGAATTTGGAACAAATATTACACTTTACTGTATCTGAAGGACTTCTACTGCGCTTGTTGTCAGGGATATTAATCCCTGCCGAAACCTAACACAAGAAACTCACAGACTTGGATAGAGACAGACAGCGAATTGTCACCACAGACAAAAACGGCAATCTGAAAATATGGGGACAGTTTTTGCCTCACAAACTGCATGTAGACACCTCAGCCCTTAGAGTCTGGGTCAGGGTGCATTTCAGCAGCACAGACTATTGTTCGCAGGTGTTAAAATGAGGAAGGCGTGCATCCATTCAACCCTTCCACCTGTCTATACTGCAAAACCCCCATTATGAATCTACTCACTTCTGTTTTCTACAAATATATTTTAGATTTGAGCATTGAGAAGCAAAGAGCCAACGAGAGACAGAATGCAAAAAATAAAATCGCCATCAGACATTGGGTTGAAAATAAAACATTAATGCAGGCTGCTGGAAATACACTTTTTGCAGGACTAGGTTCCAGCTTTAAAATTGCAAGCTACATTAGTTACAGTACATACAGAAGAGGGGATGTGTGGTAACCATCTGAAGGCTCTTGTGGAATTGTCACAGTAAGTTACAGTATATACAGTTCTGCACTGTGAGTCCAACAAAGTCCCAATGGAGGCCTATTCCATTATTAACTATGGATTACAAAATTCCAGAGATTCCAGGGAAATAAATCAGTTCTTACAGTATAAATAAAATGTGATCAAATTTGATCAAAGTTCTAGCAAGTCTTGACACAGATCTAAGATAAAATATTTAAAATTACACAACAATCTCCTGACCAAACACTTTCAGGTGTACTGTTAAAGTCAAACCACAAATCCCATGTGACGGAGCACAGACAACTTATTACAAAATAAAAAATAAAAAAAAGCCAGGGCAACAGAGTTTGAAGGCTTGTGGATACCTACAGCTGTGATAAGTGGTGACTAAATGGAAACTAATGTTATATCTGAATTATGGAATACTGTACTGTACTTCCCTCCCCAAGTCTCACCCTGATACAGTAATTGAGTACATCGTCCTCTGTGGGGATCATGTCAGAATAAGACAAGGTTGAAATGGGAATGTCCTCATTTACTGTGTACTATTTATTTAGTTATTTCATAAGCTATCAGATCCCTTGCGTATACCACATACTGTACTTCTCTAGCTTTTTTACAGCAGGGAAACGCTGGTCTGGTTTTGACATTCGGTGGATGTTGGTCATGACGACCTGCTTTAACAACATTTAACAACTGGCTTATTGCTTTTACTTGGAGTTTGCTGGGGATTGAGATGTTTATTAACAAACCCTGCAGTTATTATTACCACCAGCAATGCTGTGTGTAAATGTTTCTAGGGTCAGCACTGTTACTATGATGGTACCATCATTCAAATGGTAGATAAAACTGGACGTCTAGGCTGCTTTGTGAGTGCTTCAAATTCCACAGCATTTGTTCACAAATAACCCTGACCATATTCCCAGCCTCCAGACAGTCTATGTGAGCAAGGCCTCATCAGAGGTCTATTCTGAAAGGTCTTGTGTACCAACAGCTCTTTCTTCTTTAAATATGCTGGAGAATAACATTTTGATCTGCTTACTGTAACTGGGGTGGCTGTTCTGTATAGTTTGTCATTGCATTTGCCAGAAAACGTCATTTAATTTTGTATTTAATTGTACCTTTCCAGGACGTCAGCAATCATTCAGAAATATATTGTTTCAATACCAAGTTATTTTAATTTCTCAATTCTAAATTCACATCTGGACCATTTCAATGAACGTTTGTTACATTTGTACATTTCTGTGTATGACTCAGTGTGGAGTTTCATGGAAAGGCCCATCTGCTGTTAAATTTTAAGTGCCAATGTCTTGGTTTTGCTCCTTCCAAAAAAAGTGTACAGTATGAAGTCATTTTTAATTATTGTCTCCACCTGCCTTTCCAGCATTTAAAAAAAAAAAAAAAGTTGAATCCTTTCTAAAGACCACCAAAGAGAGCTGAGTTAAATGATGTACTTTAAGTTATACAGTAGCAGGCTGTATTTGGTGGTGTGGAGAAATGGGACCAAGAAGCTACTGGGTCGAAAAGCTCAACATCTTTGTTAAAAAATTATGAAACAAAGGCCTTTACAATCCTCCTTAAACAAACAGTCAAGTACTGTAACAATTACCTGCGCTTCCCAAATGAAACAGGAATAGTTGTGCACATCTGTAGCTGTTGAAAAGGATTGTAACAGTATGCCTTTCATGAGAAATGAAAATGAGAATAGACTCTGAAGCACGTTTTTGCTAAAAGACAGATGCATACAAAGCCAGAAAGTGTTGTCATTTATAATCTCCAGTCAATGTGTGTGTTCTTGGCCTGGCCAAGCCTTACCTAAAATGGACTTCCCCCAGCACTTAATGGAGAAGCAGTCATTTTGGAATTAACCCAGAAAACATATTACACAAAAAGTAAAGTATGTCACTTCCAAGAGACAGGAAAAAATAAAGCTTTGATTACCTTTGGTTATTAATGTATGCTAATTCCAGCACATATTCATACTCTACAGTACACAAGCATGAAGAATTTCAATTTAGCACAGTCCTGTACACAGGAAAGTATGCAATCAAGTACAGCAAGGATTTTTTGATCTTGTCAAATGACAAAGCAATAACCAGGATTGTGCAAAAGTTGAATGATCTTTTTTTTGCACAATAAACTATTTACTTCTTAATTCTATTTTATAATCCAGAAAAGTGTCATGTAAACATTTTAATAAACAAGTTACAGTTCGGGTTCTATTTAATTTACACAGGAATTTCAATTAACATATACATTATCCAACAATGCTACATCAAGTTCCATACATTCCATACATTCAGAATTCTAAAATGTTCTTCTCTTGAAAGTATATACATAAAAAAGCCACACACACACATTCCTGTTTTAAGGAATGTTTTTTGTTTTTTTTTTTAACCCATTTTCCAATTCCAATTTGGAAAGCCCAATTATTTGTTTTTTTTATTTTAACCCGACCCACCACTGCCACCCCCGCACTGACTCTGGAGAGACGAAGACGGACACATGTCCTCCGAAATGTGTGCCATCAGCCGTCTGCTTCTTTTTTCACTCTGCAGGTCCGCTATGCAGCCACCTCAGAGCTACAGCGTCGGAAGACCACGCAGCTCTGGGCAACTTACAGGTAGGCCCGCAGGCGCCCAGCCAGTCTACCGGGGTCGCTGGCGTGTGGTGAGCCGAGGACACCCTGGCCGACCTAAGCCCTCCCGACCCAGGCGGCGCTCAGCCAATTGTGCACCGCCTCCTGGGCACTCCCGTCCACGTTGGTAGTCGAATAGCCTGGACTCGAACCGGCAATCTCCAGGCTATAGGGTGCATCTTGCACTCCACGTGAAGTGCCTTTACCAGATGCGCCACTCAGGAGTCCCGTTGGAGCATTTTTAACTAGCATCTACAGTAGCTGTCATTTTATTTTCTCTTGTTATGATAACTTACTCTAATTTTGGAAATACAGTATAGTATAGCCCTTCAGATGCTTTTATGATGCATCAATATAAAATAAACAACTGAAGCCTAAAAATCATACATTACTTGGTGTTTTCCTACCCAGTGATGATAAAGCGCCATTTTCTGAGTTGAGTGAGCTTCATAGCCGATATGAAATGTCACTGGTCTGATTATGGGCATGTTTAACTTGACTGTCCTCATTATAGCACACTGGGAATATATGTTTTACACTTCTAAAAGATTGAAAACTTTCAGAATGGTACTGTAGCATATGGACTTAGAAAGTATCCAATTACATAAATACAGCTTGCGTTCTGATTTTTTTCAAAGAAATGTATTTGGTTCAATACGCATTTTGATTACACCCAATTAAAAATCAAATTTACTTTTTTTATTGTTTTAGAAGGTTAAAAGTTTGTCAGTTTTCAAAACTAACTTTTTAAAAGGGAATGTTTATAAACACAGTCATTAAAGCGCTTCCTTTGGGCAGAAGAATGCTGGTTTCTGACTCCACCCAGCCCTTATTTTAAAATTGCAACAGCACACACTCCACCATCCCGATGTCCCCAGACTGCTCAGCTTGTGAACACAAGAGTCAGTCTGCTTTTGAAACACAACAAAGGCAGCTTTCAACTTTGTTTTAGTCCCAAAAAAGGGGTAATAATCATTTACTGCAAGTGGAAATAAAGTTTTTTTTTCTTTTTAATCCTTAGGCAAAAGGGCGTCCCTTCATCTTCTCAACAGGCTGAATTGGTTTCCATGGAAACCATTTTGAAGTTTCCATGAAGGAACCAATGAAAAAGTCCCCAACACACTAACAATTAGCTCTGTCCAAGAGAGAGGGATTTGCACGACACTCCCAACATTTGCATCAGCTTCAACATTATAAAAACATTATTCACAGGCAAAACTGAAAACCCTCCAGTGATCAGTAACGCTCAGCCTCAAGCTGATCCTATTTTTTATTCATCCATAACGATGGGGTTCGGTAAACCTAATATGTGCCTGTGAGTCTTCAGTGTCATCAAGTACTTTTACGGGCACCAAAACCCAAACCATAGTACCTGTAGATCCAGCTGTACTGCAAAAAATGTATCAGGGTGAATACAAGGTACCTCAAAATAATTTAAAAAAAACTCCACAGAAGCCTCAGCTCAACTTTGTTTTAGCAACAGAGATCCGTCAACTTTTCCATATGTTTTCATGACTGCGCAGAGCGAACTTGAAAACATTTATTCTATGAGGTCATCATAAAAAATAGATTAGTTTGTTGTAACCCAACCAGTAACAATCCAAACATTTAAGTAACGTTGTTTGCTTTGTAATTTAAAACAATCACAGGGACAAATCTACAGACAGTTTCTCCCATTGTAAATCTGCTATATATCTGTACAATCTAAACTGAGCCAGAACTAAACTGTGTAGGATCATACCTAATTAGGAAGGCAATGGGAATATAGAATGATGTGGGAAAAGCCCTCCTTGCACTACAAGCTTGCAATCTGAAACTCTGGAATTGTTTAGTTCAGAATATTCAGAGTGCAGATCTGCAACGAATTTGGAACAAAAGCCAATATATTAGCCTGCATTACCATGGATACAGTTTAAAAACAAACTAAATCCAATGCAAGTTAGGCTACACTTGCCAACTTAATTTCAAAAAAAGTGTTTTATACTATTTATTAAAGAGAATTACCAGTATATTTATGTGTAGTATTGAATACTGTAACATTAGAGATACTGAACCAGCATGAACTGTAACAAGAATTATGATTTGAATGCATTTAAATTCTGCCAGAGATGTAAATAACCATTGCCACGTGTTGGAGAAACTGTTCATGAACTGAAACTACAAACAGATTACCGTATTCCTTCAAATTTAAGACGCAGCCCAAATTTCCCACCCTCAATTTGAGGAAAAAATAAAACTTGTCCGTTTAGAAACCTACAACCTCAATTACAAATATAGATGCAGTATGCGGCCGACTGCTCTCACACAGAGCATTACAGTTATGTGCTGCTTCTCATTTCCGGTCGTGATTACTCACACCTGTTTTTCTACCAATTTGTGAACTGTAAATGTTGCTTGGCATGAAGATTTCCGATCTGTCCAACCTGGCACTGTTTGTTAGAAACGGTGAAATTGTAAAAACTTCTCTTTGAATTCTTCAGGAAGCTAATGACGCTTCTTTGAAAGATCGGGCAGTAATGTTTTGGTTAGTCTTTTCTAGGCAGTTGCTGTTTGTGTACTCAGGTAGTCACGTCTTTTGTTGTCGATTTTAATACACGCATCACTATACTGTACTCTAATTATTTTTCTGCATTCCAAAAACAAGCAACATCCGTGTGTGTGGTTTTTTTTTGTTTTGTTTTGTTTTCGCCTAGCAGTTTTCACACACACTACAGTACATTTTCCCATCTCGATAAACAAGCCACGGGTACTTCAACTCCCATTCAGAATTATAAGAAGGTATTTTTCGTTTGTGTTTTTTGTGCATTACCACTGCTTCGGTCACTGTAGTACTAATTCAGTCAGAAGTAGATGGCTCAGATGCAGACGGGTGAACAGTTTTTTTTAAGTATTTGACCGTCATTTTGCTGCAGTGTAATAGATTACCACAAATATGCGCGTTGCCATCCTCTCAGTCAGGCTTAAAGCTGTATCTACAATAATCGAACAAACAAGAAGAAATGTGTCCTACTGAAAGTAAATTATTTTGAGCACTGGGCGATCTTACCAATGAAAACGTATTTTATTTTAAAGCCTACTTTTCAACCCATTTGGGGGGATACACAGAATTATTCTAGAATGGAAATCAGAGTGCAGTTTTGTTTAATTATACTCTGCAAGGTTAACTGTCAGCAACTATTCCAAACTGGTTTATTTGAATAAAACAAAAACAGACTTGAGGCTCAAATATTTTGACAACCATATCATTCAAATCCATATGACATTTGTATTCTCTTGTTCTTTGTTCACACACACACAGTTATCTATACATAAATATACAGATAAAAGCCCAATGCTTTAATAAAAGTTACACATTTTCTATATTGGCATTATCATTCTACAACTGGAACTTGAAACCACACACTGTACAGTGCACACACACAAACCCACAACCAACTATACCTACTGAAAGTGGTACTCTTTTTTTTTGTTAGTAAGCATGGTACTGTAATTTCTTATTCAATCCCTTTTGCCTATTAACGGATAAAACTGGGTCTTTCTTATACTGGTTCACCTTCTCTTTGCATATTCATTTGCATTTTGTAACACCACAGTTGCAGCGCATGGCTATGTCCGGGTTAAAACTGAGAAACTGTGGGGGATTATCCAGCGTTGGTATTCGGAAAGTCCGGATTTGCAATTACTGTCGATTAAGTGCGTTTACCATTTACTGATGTAACAAAAACTCTTTATTGCTCATATATTGCAGGTGGAAACACTAAAGCTCTACTTAAAATCCCAACAGCTACTGGTGAGCCAAAGACTTGTACAGTACAGACCACCAAGCGTGGGCGATTGGAAGACACATTGGTAATATCGAACTGGTATGTAAAATCCCTGCACAGATTTAAACCAATTATATTTCATATTTATTCACGTACAGTAGACTACAAATGTTAGCTGTTGCTGGTGGGCAGCTAAGAGCCGAGGGAACTGAACAAATATGTACTTACTGGGCACCTAACTGGTTTAAATCCCAGACCAGTTTTTTTTTTTTAATCAAATACATTATTTTAGGAGAGTCGACGACAAACTGTTAACTTTCGAACATTACAGTAAAATGTATTTTTAACAGACCAATTTAACCAGCAACATGTCTCCTGATCCGGCAAGAACAGCAAACCACCAGTTCTGAGCAGCGTCAGGGAATATTATTATTAGCAGTTACGCTGGTACTTGTACGGATACCAAAATAAACAAACAAAAAAAGGAGTGTCTACTATTCTGGTATTTTACAGTCTCAACACGTCTTCTGGGTGAAAACGAATTTAGTACAGTAACTAGTACATGTAAATATACATATAAAAGCACATCAATGTGTAAAATAGTCAGGTTAAAATAAGTCACAATGTATACACACGGGCAGATAGCAGGTCTACTGAACTACAAGTTCTATTAGCCCTGACAACTGACATGCCATATGTACCACTGCAGAACCGTCCCCACCACACACGCCTTTAAACAGGGCTTTGCTAAACATTACAAAAAGTTTAGGATTCAGCCGGTGCTTGCTTTCTTCGCGGTTATGACTTTTAAACAAAAACAGCACGAATAAAATAAAAATACTACCAGTCGAATACGTTGCATTAGCACAGAGATGAAAGTAAATTAAAAAAACGGCTTATTTTTTTGTTCTCCACACCTGCTTTGAATTACACTAAGTTATACTGGCACTGACCGAGGGAATGCCACATCAGCAAACGTCGTTGCTGTACTTCTTCCAAAAGTTTTATAAAATACATTTTAAACACATTTTCAACCAATAATATGCTTAAAAATGCCTCCGCCAGTAGAAGTTACCTACCAATTGTACCACACATCGACGCCGCTGCCTACTTTCTTTCTTTACAAACAACATTCAAAAGTTACAGAACAAACATTTACTCTGTACATTACCAACATATAAACCGTAACTCTGGATGTATGTAAAGTAAATTCTTACTTCTTATCAGTAATAAACGATGAAGAACTTCAACAGATATGAGTAGATACGTGCGTCTCCAGTCGAGTTAGTTTGCAAACTGAGTGAACTCACGGTGTGCACAGACCTGTACGTCATCATGGGAAATTTCCACCACCACGCGGACGGTATAGGAATTCCATAGAAAGAAGAGAGAAAAAAACTCGACTGTAACCCATTTGTTTCTACACAGCTTTTCGATGGTCACAGATTTTGTACTTTTTTTTAAAAAAACAGTGATGCTGATACTTGTTTTTATATAATTAAAATATATACATACGTGCACTCACACACAAGTTCTAGCAAGTACAAGTATATGACAACATACGATTCAATAACAGAGCAGATAACAGTGTCAGTGATAGTTACATCAGGATATAATTAAATACATAATACTACAGATTAATAACACTTGTGACAGAATACAGTACTCTAAAGTACAGGATTAAATGCAGTAAAATAGGGAGCAGATAAGAGCAAGTAAAGCGCATTAAGGAAGAGTGATCAAGTGTCCAGAGGGAAAAGAGGAGTTTCTACAGGTGCTGTCTGAAGAGGTGAGTCTTGAGGAGGCGCCAGAAGGTGGTCAGGGACTGGGCAGTCCTGACGTCTGTAGGAAGGTCATTCCACCACCATTATGTGTCAATCCTAAAATTCTAGGTGATGCAAAACGTTAGGCCGTAGCTGTAGGTGTGGCGTGATCACCCCAGAGGGAACGGAAATCAATAACTAGACCACACTCAGCTGGTTGACCAGACAAGACGCACGGGTCTCTAATGACTTAGGCAAACAATTTGGTGCATTGACAAAAGTATTGTACAGTGTTTGATTAAATGCTATTTACTGGTCATGATTACAGATGGGCATATCATATTACAAAGACCGAAAATATATATAAACTATTTTGCAAACTCACATCTCAGCATTATATTTGGTACAGCAAACTTGTAGACTGTACTGGTTATATCATTTTTATGAATGGCAGTGTCATAAACAAATTCATTTCCATATTTCATGTTAAATAAACTATTGCTGTAATTCATTTATCTTATTGCTATGTTGTAAGTTGCCACCACTTGCCCTGGGACACTTCCTAATGTTAGTGAGCAATATTGTGGTCCAACCTGTATATATAATAACAACAACAAACCACTCCAAGGTGGGACTGACACAGTATCCCATGTGTTCTGTGTGGAGAGTCAGTGTTGTGACTCACAACATATTCAAGGACACAACAGCCTTTGACTTTGAATGGAAACAGGGTCATTTTCTATTGGAGTGCCCATAGGAAATGATCTTTGATTGCAATCCACTGGTATTACAGTGGTTCTCTACTAAGGGTCAATGGTATGTATCAATGTACATTGATTTTCAATTGCGGTACCCTGGTATCATATCAGTATATCAGTATCAGTGGCTACTGTGTGGACCAAGTCCTATGCAATATTTGTTCTAAATCCATTGTGTTGCCATTGCTGGTAATATTGGGGTCTGATTATAGTTCTGCAAGAGTTTATTCAGGGTAATACATTTGGATTACTATGGTAGGGCACTTTACCATTGTTGCCACATGGTTTTCCTTTAATATTGTAATTGAATGTACTGTATGACTGTAAGATCACCATTTTACTGCTCTGTTTTTATAACGCAATAATCCCATCTGTACCAATTCTATGAACTTCTAATCTACAGCTGTTGTTTATCATGGGAACTAAACTCATACAATGGGTCTAGTTGCTTTCTTGTTTAATAATGAAAGAAAAGCAGAACAGAATATGTCACCTGGGGCAACAGCTGTAATCTTTACAGGAGAGATAAATCATGAATATGCACACATCACGCTATTGTTACCTTGTATTTGAGTAGGTTGTCACCTTAGCAACAAAAGGTAACTGAGCACTAGCACAAATCAAATCTGTGACCTGTACTCTTCCGTGGTTTTCTTTTTCAGCAATTCATCCCACATAAAAATGATCTATAGAATACCATAGAAAACTATAGTACTTACTGTACAATATTATAGTATATAGTGCAGTACCTTATGGTGCACTACAGTATGTTATACAGTTCTACACTAAATACCACAGTACACATAGTAAAGGGCTATATGAGACTCGCTTCTCCCATGCAACTCCACTACTCCGCTCACTCCACTGGCTCCCGATCACCGCTCACATCCAGTTCAAGACTCTTGTACTAGCCTACAGATGCCTTGACCAGACTGCACCCAGCTACCTCCAGACCCTCATCTCTCCCTACACCCCCACTCGACCGCTCCGCTCCGCCTGCACTAGAAGACTGGCTCTACCTCCTCTACGCTCCCCTGCCTCCAGAGCCCGCTCCTTTTCCACCCTCGCTCCGCAGTGGTGGAATGACCTTCCCACAGATGTCAGGACTGCCCAGTCCCTGACCACATTCCGGCGCCTCCTTAAGACTCACCTCTTCAGACAGCACCTGTAGAACTCCTCTGTTTTTCCCTCTGGCCACTTTATCACCCTTCCTTAAATGCGCTTTACTTGCTCTTACCTGCCCCCTATTTTACTGCATTTAATCCTGTACTTCAGAGTACTGTAATCTGCAAAGTGTTTAATCTGTAGTATTTTGTATTTAATCATATCCTGATGTAACTATCACTGACACTGTTATCTGCTGTATTATTGAATTGTATTTTGTCACACTTGTACTTGCTTGAACCAAAGTCATTGTATTTATCTTGCTCTTAATTGTATTATTACTTGTACTGTGATACTTGAAATGTATTTGCTTACGATTGTAAGTCGCCCTGGATAAGGGTGTCTGCTAAGAAATAAATAATAATAATAATAATAATAATAATAATAATAATAATAATAATAATAATAATAATAATAATATGAGGCACTGTTGTGTCTACTATTCTACAATCTTGCAAAATATACTATATATTATGGTACACACTGTAGTATATCCTATCGTAGGCACTGTGTATAATATAGTACAATACTATGGTACACACTGTAGTATATACTATCGTACAGTATTATAGTACACATTGTAATATCTTCTATAACAGATCTGCACTATACTACAACACTATAGTTCCATAGTAGTGTCACGTTCCAATCTTATAAAGGTAAAACTCAGGAGGGAGCAGTACTCGTAGTGGTTAATTTTCATGCACTGGGGCCCGAGTGAAATGAACACATTGAATCCACTAAACATTATGAGAGACAAAAACAGACATGACACATGTATTAGGATAACAGTCTCCTTCAGAGAGACTATATTTAATGAAGAAGAACAATGATAATATTACATTTTTAACAATGTTTTGTCCGAAACCGTTCCTAATTAGGAATACTACTGCAACAATAATGCAAGACTTGGGTTTCTAACAATGTTTTATCACGTTTGAAAAATATCATACAAGTATTAACGAACAAACGAACGAGAATCAATTGAAACCAGTTATTGCTTTCAGTCAGGCATACTAATCTAACTAAACCACCTTACACAATGCATGCATTAATTCTACTCATGTTTAAGACAGCTATATTTCAGCCAATGAATATATGCTTCCCCTCTTCTTTGAGGTGTAATTGATTCAGAGCGGATTGGTGATGCCAATCAATAGGTAAAGGCTTTACAGGCAGAGTCTCAAATCAGGATTCAGCTACAGAGGCTGGGTTCAAATTCTACGAGCTCAGCTGAGGATCGGAGGTCAGAAAAAGAAGAACGCTTGGTATCGTTTGATTAACGTTTTTATGTCCATTTTTTTTTAAATATATATATTTTTAATGCAACTACAAACAAACATGAAATTAACAATAATAACAAAATGATACAGATTTTTTATGTCCAACTTTTCAGCTGCCTACCCACCCTTCATGACATGGCCATTATGGATGCAAGTTCATTTTTCAGAGAAAATGATCAGTTAGAAAAAGCCCCTAGCTGTCATTTATAAAAATTTGAGGTGTTGCTGCTTCGCTGAAAAGGTTAAATGAAAAACAGCTATAATTAATCTTATAGAGAAATTGGTGCTGGTACCAGAAAGCATAGGTTTAGTTTTAATTGTAGAAAATGCAATATCCATCTATACTTATATGATAAAAATTATTTAGCAACAAGCAAGCAAGCTCTTCTCTTCAGGTCAAGAGGGACCTCATCTTTTTCTGTCCTCCTCTTCACCCTCAAACAGCAAGGCTGGTCCCAGATATCCAGTAACTTGCATCACAAGTATGGTGATCTCTCTCTGGTTGGCACCTGTAATGTACTGCTCCCTCAGTAAGCTCCCTACACTGCAGACATACCATGT
Source organism: Acipenser ruthenus (assembly GCF_902713425.1). Classification (NCBI taxonomy): domain Eukaryota; kingdom Metazoa; phylum Chordata; class Actinopteri; order Acipenseriformes; family Acipenseridae; genus Acipenser; species Acipenser ruthenus. The sequence continues at coordinate 17,925,388 of NC_081216.1, read as the reverse complement.
TTCCCATGGCTCCCCAGTCTACTGGCTGTTTACACTTGAGGCAGGTTGCTCTTATTATTTCCTTGCCATTGAAATTAACCACTGGCTCTCCTGAACTAACCTCAGTATAAACACAGCATATTCCAGGGGAGCAAACTGTACAAACTCTCTTTTTAAATGGGCCCTGTCTTTGCTGGCACTTGTCACAACTACAATCTGAGTGTCTCTGGGACTCTCATTTATTCCTGGAATTTATTAGTCTCAAACCAAATCTTGTGGAATCCCCTGCAGGACAGTTATGGAAAGTCCCGTACTTATCCATCTCAGTCTGCTCACATAAACACACTAATCTGGGCATTCCATGGGCCATTTTAATGTCTCTAACACAATATGGACTTGCCACCATATCTGCCACTTTCTATACCTCTGTGCTGTTTTCACAGTCAGTGGGTATTTGCAACAAAAGATTAGACAAGGAACCTACCTGAACACCACTATTTTATGTATTCTCCACACCTTGCCAGGCTCAAGGGTTTTGATCAACTCAGTGACAGTAGGTCCGCAAAAAAAAAATACCATAGGTACATACTGTGGAACTTACTACAGCAAACACTACAGTATATTCTATAGATTTTTTTTATGAGTTAGCACAAGGGAATCACTGTGGATTGCATCAGTCACAGTCACCTATCTGTGGTTATTCCGGGATTACCAAGGTTATTTTCAAGTGCTAGCAAATGCTCTAAAACAATTTGTTTATTTCTTTGGGAAATAGATTGATCAAATCAACCCTTGAAACAATTAAAAAATATGTACTTTTTTTTTTTTTACTTTCGCTACTTGAACTGTCGCAGTAGCAGCAATAATTGGGTTGTTCTTTGTCTCTTTCCTAGTTACTATCAAAAACATATTTAAAAAATTGTCATTGTGCAAATTTTTTGCAAATTAAAAGTTGCATGAAAAAAAAGCCCAAAACAACAGAATGTGTAATAAGAAGAGAACCTCCGCGCCACTGGGTGTCGTTACTAAGAGTAAGCCAACCAATAAATACAACTTGTCAAAGCATGCCTGTGTGTCACATCCTGTCAGCTTCCAGGAATCAGCAGCAGAATCATACAGATATGATTTTGCTGTACCCTAGAATACAGCAGGAAGTTCACGCCGCTGTCAAGCTAGATCGCTTTTAAAGTATATATATATATATATTTTTTTTTTGCGTTTGTCAAAGGCGAAGACATGAATTAGCATTCAGAAGTTAGCTTCGCCTGCGCCTGCAATTGGGGGTGTTGAAGGTCAGTTTGATCGGATTGTTGTTGTTTGTAGAAACGACATGAATAGGGTGGGTGTTTTGATTTGTTTATTTTTTTTATCTTTTTATCTGATTATGTAAATGTATATGTATGTATGTATGTATGTATGTATGTATGTATGTATGTATGTATGTATGTAATGCTGTTTTCAGTCTTCGTAAGTTTAGATAAAAATACTTCCATCTAACAGAACTGTCAAAAAAGTAATGCAAACAGCTACAGATTCCTTGACAGTCATCGCAGTAGTTTGCAGCTCATCTTTACAGTACACGTACAGTTAGTTAACCGATGGGAATCGCTACCTTAATTTCGTAAGACATTAAGTTGTTGCCAAAAAGCCTTAGCTTATAGTTTAGTGATTTAGACAGGTATAGTGAAGCTAAGATCATTATATTCCATATACTGAGTTTGGATTCTCATTTGATATTCATAAAGTGTTTTTTTTTTTTTTTTTTTCTTTTTACACGTGTTCATTTTTTTGTTTATACAGGATGTTACTGTGATCACTGTTGTTGAGTTGGAAAAACACTCTTCTGGGCTGTGTGATTTTAGCAATATTTATTGTATACTACTGTCCTAATTACTGTTATAGGAACAGGGAAAACATTGTAGGGTTAAAAGCAAATATTTACAGCTGGACTGTTGTGCTGGTTAGTTGAAGGTTGGATTTAAGAAGTAAAGGCATACAGTCTAGGGTTCAGTTCTTCAGTCGCTGCAGATCAAACGTATCACTAAGCCATTCTCCAGGAAAAGGCTATTTTCTGGAAAGAGGGTCTCTCTTTTGGAGTGCCCTTACGAAAGAATCTTTAATTACAATTCACTGGTATTATAGTGGTTCTCTACTAAGGGTCAATAGTATGAATCAAAGCACATTGATTTCAACTGCGGTACCATGGCATCATATCATTATCAGTAGCTACTATATGGACCAAGTGCTCTGCAATAAATGTTCAAAATCCATTGTGTTGCCATTGCTGGTAATATTGGGGTCTGATTATAGTTCTGCAAGAGTATCCCCATGGAGAAAAAGGTAAGCGAAATAGACAGCTATGAGATGCATGCACACAGCACCTGGAACCCTTTCTGTTCCCTATCTATCCCATGTGTCTTCATGGATCATCAACTACAAATAAAGGAAACACCTCCCCTCAAATTCTTATAATGCAAATCAAGTCATACCCCTCCACTTCTTTTTTCAGACCTGGTTAAGCAGGGCCATTGGGCTCAGTATGTGTGCTTCGGTGAAGTATAGTGCCAGGGGGCCTGCGCTAATCCCGCGGATGAAGACCAAACACCGGATCTACTATATAGCACTGTTCTCTGTGGTGCTGCTGGGCCTCATCGCCACCGGCATGTTCCAGTTCTGGCCGCACTCCATCGAGTCGACGGCGGACTGGAGCGTGGAGCGCCGCAGCATGCACGACTCTCCGCTGGTGCACCTGCCTGCCTCCAGCCCCATCCCAGAGCGCGGGGACCTCAGCTGCCGCATGCACACCTGCTTCGACGTGTACCGCTGCGGCTACAACCCCAAAAACAGGATCAAGGTGGGCAGCCACACATGCTTTACAGTCTATATGCATGTCAGCCATCTGTTCCCGTTGTCTGGGAATAACTGCAATACAGCAATTGAATCAGAAATTAAAGTACTTTTGGAATGTTTCTCATTCCTCCAGGGTGTGTCACACTTGTCTCTTTTAAAACATAATAACTCAATGATATCAACTGACAGTTTACAGTATGCTGGTCATGGAAAAGTTCTTATTTGGTGCTTGTCTGCAGTTCTGTAGCATTTTAGCAACCAGGTTTTAACATGGCCTCTATGGGGAAAGACTCCATAACTGTGAGCAGAGATTTGAAGGTGTCCTCCATGAACAACACACACATATGTTATTTACATATGTTATTTACATGTAGAATTGTCTGTTAGAACAGGACAAGCTCAAATAAACCACTTTGACATCTTCAAATCTCTTATGCTGTTTTTCCCTTAGAACCAACTAGGTAAGTACAGTGCTACAGAAAAGAAGCCGTAGACAAGGTCATATTATCAATTATCAATAGACATTAATATGGTTTGCCCACAAAAATCTTTTAAATCTTAAAATGTTTTAAGCTGCTGTTGAATTAAAAGTAAATGTGCAGTTATATTTCTTTGCTAATTATCCTATCCTATGACAGTCTGATTGAATTGTTTGTGTGTGTGTGAAGGTGTATATCTACCCCCTGCGCCGCTATGTGGATGAGCTGGGCGCTCCCATCAGCAGCACTGGGCTCTCGCGGGAGTACAACGAGCTACTGAGTGCCATCTCTGACAGCGAGTTCTACACTGACGATGTGAGCCGTGCCTGCCTCTTCATCCCCTCCATCGATGTGCTGAACCAGAACTCGCTACGCATCCGCGAGACTGCCCAGGCACTGGCACAGCTGCACAGGTACCTCACTACCCCAGCCGTGCTTCCCAGAATACTGTTCTTATTCTTGCATGTTATGTGTCTAACATGATGGTGTAGTTCTACTCCACTGCTTCAGTGAATGCAAGACTTGAAAGCAGGGTTGGGGTTCATTCCTGTTTTTCAATTCCAATTCCTTGTGAAAATCGATTCCCAATTCCTATTTCCTTTTAATTAGTTCCAACACACCATTGATCACACTTGTAATTACCAGTATTCTGTTAAAATGAGCTTCTCGCAGTGCCAACACATTACCTAAATTGAAGTCACTGTTAGTCAATTCAATTGGCTTCAAATGAATACAGCTGAACAGTCACAACAATTGTGTCTCAAATATCAATTCCAATTCCTTCGAAGTAATTGGGAATTGATTTTCAAAAGGAATTGGAATTGAAAACCCTGGTTGAGAGAATATTGTGTATTGAAAGAGTATTGAGTATTACCGTTGAGTGTATGCAATGCAACTTGCAGGCCTATATGTGTAAAAGAATGATTTATGAAAGATAACACACTGGAAATATAGCTTGCATTAATAGTTTATTTTATTTGTTTGCAGGTGGGAGAGGGGGATGAACCACTTGCTATTTAATATGTTACCTGGAGGGCCCCCAGACTATAACACTGCACTAGATGTTCCCAGAGACAGGTACCATTTACATTACAGTTTTTTTTTTATTAATATCTTTACCTTAGCTCATTTGTCCTGACAAGGCAGAATGACACACACACACACACACACACAATTCTTTCACACCCACGAACAAAATACATTTTTCATGGTCAATATATTTACAAACAGTATGTAATGTGTTTTCTTAATAGCGTTTGTATTGCAGAAGGCCACTAGAAGGCAGTATTGTATCAGTATTTGTGTAAGTGTGGAGGCATTGCTCAATAATTGTTCAACTTCTTTTTATTTGTAGACCAGTATTGTGTTTTAAAATGGCAGAAAAGACCTGTATATTCTGCCTTTTAGAAATGCACCTCTTTTATCTTAACTAACAATCAGCCCATATTGTTTGACGTCCACAAATCTATACCATTATTAAATGATCTATTATTACATCCAACATCTGTTTCAAATATATAATATAAGCATGTCCAGTATAAGAAAGCCTCTTTTTTTATTTTACTGTCAGTTTAAATCAACATGATATCCAGCGATACGCTTGCAAGCTTTTCAGAGGGTGAAATTCATATAAAGAAAAGCAACTGAGAGTGTGTCTAGAGCTTTGATCTTGCATGAATTAGAGGGAAAATGTCAGCTTTAAACAACAATTGTTTGAAAATCAAGTTATTAACTGTATTAACCGTTAACTGTTTTATTTATAAGCTATATAGACTATTTATCTGCTTAAAGCAAAGTGAAAAAGTGGAGTGTTCAGTATAAAAAGCCCTGATAAGATAATCACCCAGTGCTGAGATGCAGGGATCTTCCTATGATACGCCTGCTGTGTTTCATTTGGCTTGCAGCCTCATAGAAAACAGCTGACGTGGAGAGGTACATCACTGGATCCTGTGGTCAGACATGTGGTAAATGATTCTAATCCTGTGATCCAGGTCTGTGTGGGGGCTCCACAGCATTGCACATGTTGTCACTGGGCCTGTAGCGCTAACCTCACCGCTCTCCTGTAAGGGAGAAGCAGATGGGCTAGTTGCTCAGCACAGAGATTGGATTATTGTCTAGAGGTCCTTCATAGTGACGAAGCCTAGCCCTGCTTTTGAGATCTGAAGAGATCAGCAGTGGGTGTAGCGCTGGGGTCTGAGAGTATGTGCCGCTGTGTTGCAGGGCTCTGCTGGCTGGGGGAGGGTTCTCAACATGGACCTATCGGCAGGGCTATGATGTCAGCATCCCTGTCTACAGCCCCCTATCTGCCGAGGTGGAGCTACCAAAGAAGCAGCCTGGGTAAGCTAATCTGTATTCAAACCGTCTGAAGAGAGCAACGGTTTTTCATTCCCAATTTTCTTTAAATGTCATGGGCCAGGGCAAATCTCTGAGGTCTAGACCAATGGGACTGTATGTCAACTTGGTTCACATTAGTGTACATCATAAAGTCATGCTATTCAGCACAATTGTTGTAAGAAATCTCCCACTGGCCCCTGCTCTGTGATTACATAGGGAAGACTGTACTGCCAATTCATTACAACAAAACTGTAGATATGATTGTCCCCTCCTCCCCTCAGCAATGATGATTGTGTGATGTGCTGAGTCTCTTCACTGCTCCCTCTCCCAGCCCGCGGCCGTACTTCGTGCTGTCCAGTCAGACTGCAGTTCACATGGAGTACCGTGCTGAGCTGGAGGCTCTGAAGGCCGAGAACGGGGAGGCCGTTCTGATCTTGGACAAGTGCACCAACCTGTCTGAGGGGGTCTCCCCCACTAGGAAACGCTGCTACAAGGGTCAGGTCTATGACTATCCCCAGACACTGCAGGTAAGAGAGAGAATGCCATCGCTGCTCGCCAGGATGAAAGCAGACTTCTCTATCTAACTGCTCCAGTGAAGCCCATTTATACGTCCGCACTGCTTTCTGTTCATTTCCACAGAGGTGTCTGGTAGACTAAACTAATTCTTCCATTAGGTGCTGACATATAACAGGGATAACATCCGTGACTTTGATTTTGATAAATTCATTTTCTCAGCTTGCATAGCCAATTTATTTCTTAAAAGTGATCCTTTAGAAAAATAAAATCCTAGCACAGTCACTATCAGAGTTCTTTTTTCCTCTCTCATTCTCTTTTTCCCCTCTCATTCTCTTCTTACCTCTGTCTCTCTCGATCTCTCCCCAGCCCCGTTCACTGTTCTGTGAAATGTCTGAACAATTGCAGCACTGCCCATCCTAGCAGTGGATTTATAACACTGCCTTGTCTAGACAGGAAGTATGCTTATCAAGAGGTCCTGGGCCTGCGTAAAGCCTCACATCTGGGAGCTGATCCCAGGTGGTTTAGCTAAGCTTTGTCAGGAATCCCCACCTGCATTATAAGGACACATTCAAGGACTCTTTCTACTCCTTTGAACAAGCCAATGCATCTGCCAGCAGCCGGCACCTTCAGATATGCAGACCCTTCTGGTCTTGCCTCATGTACTGACATACTGTGTGAAACCTGTTCTCTTTCTTATTTAGTAGAATATATCGCATGCGGACACTGGTGTAGGTTCAGCTTATTTGTGAAGGTTTTTGCGGTGGATGTGGGGGCTTCCTTTGTTGCAGTAGGAAACATTGGAAATTATTACTATTATTGTGTGTAGAGAGTCTCCTAGTGTTATAAGAGATACGATCTTGTGCAGTTTGGGCACGAGGAATGCAAAGCAAAGCAGAGCTGCTCAAACTGTGCAAAATGATGTCTCCTACACACAAAATATGAACTTGTTATAAATCACAAAAACAAAGTTGTACTGGGAACTACTATTAAATTTTATTTTTTTTTTAGTTTAGATTTATGTTGCATGTTCTATGCACAGGATGTATACAGGGTGAGATGTACCGGAATTGTGACAGAGCCTTGACCGTGATTGGAAGATTTCTCATCCTATATATATAATTGTCATGAGTCAGTTTTATAAAGTCCAGGTATTGGAGACAAAACTAATAGAAAGTAAGATAAAGGTTAAGGTGAAGGGTCTTTTATCTTTAGTGATTTGGATTATACAATGCTTGTGATCTATTATTTTAACTTTAGGGCAGTATGGTGTATAGTGTTACACCCCTGTGCAGTATAATAACCCAGTACACTTTGCTTATCCCTGTCTCTCCACCCCCGTGCAGGAGTCTACGTTTTGCGTGGTTCTGCGCGGGGCTCGTCTCGGCCAGGCTGTGCTCAGTGATGTGCTGCAGGCAGGCTGTGTCCCTGTCATCATCGCAGACTCGTACATCTTGCCCTTCTCCGAAGTACTCGACTGGAAAAGGTGAGCCCTACAAGCATTGCATTATCCTGCAACCACCTGCCAATATAACATCTACCAAACATAGGAAGGCACATACTGAAGTCATACTGTAAAACATATTTTTATATCTTGGCAAGAGAATTGTTGGTGTCAAAGCTGGCACCTTATGAACTATATAAAGCCCTACTGGTAACAGCAGTAAAGATTGCTTCATATTTGCTGGCAGTAGAACTTAAGTATATATGATCTATGTTGCAATAACAATACACTGTGCTATCTTATCATTTCCTGCAAATCTTTACAGTGCATTTTTAAGATGCATTTAAACTTTTTTAATGCTATATCGCCTTTAAAATTGGTGTGAAAAACACCACTTCTGTGATGAGTCTGACACTTATTGACAGCATCTGAAAGCATTCTCCAGACCATGGCCTGATTCTGAAGCAGACGTGCCTTTGAGTGCCGGTTTCCTAACCAAGCTGATGTGTGTTTCCTGGCTAGGGCATCGGTGGTGGTTCCTGAAGACAAGCTGTCTGAGATGTACAGCATTCTGAAGAGCATTCCGCAGAGACAGGTGGAGGAGATGCAGAGACAGGTAGGGCAGTTCAAGGAGATGCCCTAGGTGCTTTGAGTTGTTCAGTGTTTATTACAGTGTTTCCAAGTTATAAAGAGTTCTTTCTCTCAGAATGGGTTTTCAAGCTAATGCGGCCACGGCTCTCAAAATGCTATTCCACTAGGACTTGCATTCACCTTATAAAGTGGAACACAATTAGCACAGTCTTGTATCTATGATCCCCAGGCATTATAAAGAGGGAGCAACTTGAGGAATACAAGCAAGAAACGCACACAAGATAAACATTCGGCTAGAATGAATGCAAGCTGGTGTCCTTTCTCAGTTAAATAATTACCTATTTAAGGAACAAATTAACTCGACATGCATTCGAATTAAACAACTATGTTGTGGGACAGACAGGTCTTTTATTTGATTTTCAAAGTACATAACATGTCATACTTTTCTCTCTTACTTACCAGATCCTGTTGTATGTCTTCAGGTCAGCTCAGTATATTTTGGTTATGATATTTATATAAAACCCTCCTTAAGCAGAAACCTCAAGTGACCCAGAAAATTGGTTGAAGTTGGTGGTTAGTGAATTCATGCTTGATGTCTGACCGAGAGTTCATTGTAGAACTGTAGAAACGCCCGTTAAAAATGTTTACGATGGAGCTTTTGCTAAAAAACAAACCTAGAACATTATACTTGTGCTTAAATAATAACTTAGGAATGTGTGCTGTAAACAAAGTTGTGTTTGTACTAATACAGAAGATGGTTTGTATATTCAATCATTTTCTTACTAAATGTTTCCTGCTGAATTCTGAGAGTGCTGATTTTCAGAACTGGTTTCTTTCGCTTTGTGCATCTCAATTGGTTAACGATCATGCAGATATGAACACTGTAAGTCTATATTGATACATGTCATAATATAAAATAAACTCTTTTGTAGTAACCGCTCAGGGAAAAGGTTAGTGCATGAGAAAAACCAAACGCATGCCATTATTTCAGTAAGGAATTCTAATAAATGTATAATGTTTTATGTATTGCTGAAAAGCAATTCTGCAGAACATCATCACTCCCCATAAAAAATTGCTAACAATCTGCAAGGTGAAAGCTTAAAACAGTCTCACCCACTTAATCCTGAAGAATGGCAGGACTGCACGCGTGCCACAAGCACTATGCAACGTTTATGCTGAGCGTTTCTGAAACGAGACTGTAGAAGCCGTGGTGTACACATATGTATTGAACAAGAGCCAGTCTGATGGAGATATGGAAGCTTAATTGAGTCTGTTGTCAAAATCAGATTGAACTCATGTTTGTAGCATTTTGTTGTGATGCATTTTTGACAGTACAACTGAAGATACCATCAGTGCAAGAACCTGATAAGTATCACTTTTTTGAGACCGAGACATTTTTTAATGTGAATGCCATCTTTATACAGTTTTTTTTTTTTTTACGATTAATCGCTTTTCATCATGCCAAACAACTTACTGCAGACTGAAGTTGCTTAAAGATGGAGCTCACAGTAAAAATGGATGCAAAGTAGGAAAAAATTCAACTAAATTGCACAAGTGGGCCAACATTATAATTCTATACACACGGCAATAGGGAAGTTCATTTTCATAGCAAATGTTCCATTTTTGGCTGTCACAAATTCCCATCTACAGCCCCTTTTCATTTGTTTAACATTTCCGATGGGCTGTGGCTGTCACAGGGATTCAACAAGCTCTTGTTCTCGCTAGGTCCTATAACACTGTTGGTGAAGGACAATACCTAGATACATCCAGCTTCATTAAAGCCATTGACTTTTATGACTTTGGTAATCTTCAATGATATACTCTTGCACTAATGGATTCAATTATTATGATAAACGCAGTGGCCTAAAAGAAGTTTTGTTGAGCACAGTGAAAAGAAGCCCCAAGGTAAATAAAAGGTGAAAAACTTCAACAGCGCACATGCTTGCATGTGTGAAAGAGAGCTGTAAATCACTCAGGACAACTTGTAAGGGGAGGAGTGGGTTAAATACCCCCCCCCCCCCCTCCTTTCCGCTGTTGAGATGATAAAGCATTGCTCCTTGTAACTTCTTGTAAAAGACCATCTTCAGGATTAATGGGGTGCTGTACAGCTATTATGCATCATTCCACATGCGCACACATCTGGGTTAGGTCTCTTAAGCTATCCCCTTAAGTCAACTTTCTCTTTCAACTGAATGGTCCCACAAGGGCCTAACCTGCATTAGGAAAACACAGTGCAGCTTAATTTACTGTCACCAATTATGTGGCTGTGAGACAAAAAGAAAGTGTTAATGGCCATATACCTGAAATGCTAACCAAGGTTTTAAAAGCAATTGTCTTATCTCCTGTTATCACTAGCAACTATCGCTGATGGAGGTGGTTCTTTACATGTGTTTTATACCTGAGTTTGGAATATGCAGGTATTTCAGAGAACACGCTATAGATGAAAAGTGGCTCCTGTCTCCTGATGTCACTTAAGGGCTGATGTAAGGATACGTACAAAGTGATTTGCGGCTGCAAAACACCCATATTACGGGCATAATCGGCGTTTTGCACCCGTAAAGTGGGACTTTAGCGACCACTAAAAATGCGGCATATGTAAGAATGTTTTTCATCTGCTGTTCTGCAACCGCTATCAAATGAGCACTTTGCCATCAATAAATCATTTAACTGATATTAAAATAAATTCAAATGAAGATAAGAGCATGGAATTGGGCGGGGATCTGAGAATACTAAGCGGGTGCAAACATTATAATGAGTTTTGAGGATTTTGCCTTGCACTTGGGCAATTGCTGACAATCCAAAAACTTTGCACCTCCCCTGTCAAGGTGCAAACCATTGTAGAAGCGAGTAATCCAGGGACAGCAGTGTGGAGTAGTGGTCAGGGCTCTGGACTTTTGACCGGAGGGTCGTGGGTTCAATCCCAGGTAGGGGACACTGCTGCTGCTGTACCCTTGAGCAAGGTACTTTACCTAGATTGCTCCAGTAAAAACCCAACTGTATAAATGGGTAATTGTATGTAAAAATAATGTGTAAAAAATAATGTAATTGTATGTCAAAAAATAATGTGATATATTGTAACAATTGTAAGTCGGCCTGGACAAGGGCGTCTGCTAAGAAATAAATAATAATAATAATAATAATAATTAAGAGCTGTATAAAACCACACACCTTCAGAGACCTGTCATTGGCCTCAGGATGGCTGCTGTCGTACACTTCCTGATGCAGAGACGTTTGGCTCATGTTGAGGACAGGCAGGAAAACATTCGGAGGAGAAGGCCCTGCATATTCAAACCCAGGGTCACTTTGATTGTCCTCTCCGCTTGCATCTCTAGCGGCGTCAGCTGTGATGTGGCTGGCGGTCCGCCTCATCTTCCTGCTGCATGCCTGTGCTGTGTTGTGAGTTTCGCTTTTGTTTGCCACCGCAGGTCCTGCCACCTTTTCATCACCTGGTTGACTGTCCTCCTGGTAACACAGACAGCATTCACTTTCTCCACTATAGAGGACCATATGGCCTCTTTGGTAGCATAACTGATGTTGGCCGAGGCTTTTCCAAATAACTCCATGTCATGCTGAGTGACCTCAGCGATAAGGACTCTCAGCTCCTCCTCAGAAAACCTTTTCTTTTCTTTTCCATGCACCAAGTGGACTTTGCTGCCCTGCCCTTCCAATTTTTTTGTTTGGTTTGATTTCCGTGCTCCACAAATCTCATACAGCGCCTACTGCTGTCTGTACTCCTAACTCACCTCACCTCTTGGCTGTAAGTGCGGCCGCTAAGTAGCCCGATGCACAGGCGGTGCTCATTACGACCCTCATTATCGTGATTGCAGCTCAGTATTTGTGCATGTTGAGTAATTTGCATTGCTTTTAAGCTTACATAGGCTGCAGTGCAAAGTAATTGTCTGGCCTCTAGGCATTTTGGATTTTGCAGCCGCAATTGTTTGCACTACGCCTATCCTTACATCAGCCCCTTAATGTGTTGTAGAACAAACTCACTCCAATGATCTAGCAGCAGTTATTAAAAGAGGGACCATAAATATTGTTAATAAAGCTAATAATACTGGTTAGTTTTAACACTCCTTTAAATTAGTCACAAACCCATTGAATCGGATAAACCTGTATTTAAATTAGAGGCTTTCATGTATATGCAAATTCCCTTGATTTAAAACAACAAAACTGCTTATTTATGTTTGAGTATCTATATAGGTTTGCAACTTTCACACTAACTTGAAATCTTCAGTTAACGTTTTTACAGAGCTCTAGTTTTAAAACATTAAACTATTCTATTTATAAAACGGGACAAGTATGCATTGCTGTAGAAGTTTTAAAAAAAAGCCAGGACCAAAATGTAGTTTAAAGCAGAAGTATTCCAGCACATAACTTTTTTTTTTTTAATGACACATTCAATATACCAGACCTAAGAGCACATGTGGTATAATACCTGCTTTGAAATTATTCATAGTTTACAGACGAAATGTTGGAGAATTTGGGGAGATGGACTGTCACACGGTGTGATTCTCCCTTACACACAGAAGAGGGCGCTAATGGCTTTATCTTAACATTGTGCAGCTGGGAAGAAAGCAATCCTTGTTTCAAGGCTGTAATGTGACTTTCCAGAGAGAAAATAGCTCTACATGTGGTGTAATGCACAGCCACCATGTTTAAATCTGGTGTATTTCTGGTGAACACTACATGGCCTTTATTTTCCACTCTACCCAAATCACACTCAGATTGTCCCATCTGTAGTAAATGTATGCACATGGAGAATATTGACCACAGTGGAACATTGTGTTCCATGTCTCTTGGTGGGAATTGCCTTCTAAGATGGATTGTGCCTTCATCAGTGGTCTTGTATAAGACTTGCAACTATGTGAAAACTAAAGTATATTGCCACATTGAATCAGAAAACAACAATGTGATCTAAATTTAAGGTCATTTTACTGTCTCAAATGTTTTGTAAAAGAAGTTAGTAAGCATGTGCCTGCTAAGAATCAATTGTATTGACCACATACTAAATATAATTTATTTTCCTTAACACAGTTAAAATGGCACAGTTTAAGAAACTGCAGAACAAAAGTGAAAGCCACTGATAGTTGTGGCTTAAGAACCATAGCTCAAGGAGGGTGTAACTTCTTTCATTCAGGAAAGCTCATTTACCGGTGATCTCCAGGCTATAGGGCGCAACCTGCATGCCACGCGGAGCACCTTTACCGGATGCGCCACTTGGGAGCCCACCTTTTTTGTTTTTGATTGCTGTCTGAGTCTAAATGCCGCTGGATCGTAGCTCGACGTATGTGATCCAATGAAACATTGCAGGTTGTACAAAATAGTTTGCCTCCAGTAGAATGCAAAATTATTTTACACGATCCGCTGCAGTAATTATTGTATGTATGTATATATATATATATATATATATATATATATATATATATATTATTCATTTTGGACACTCGCAAAATGTTCACTCGCTTAACAATATCAGTTGAGATATCCAAGGATACTAAACCCACCCCCAATGCCCATATCTACCAATCAGTAAGCCCAGAGTGGTTATTGGCTGCTGTTAAGTGTCAATCAGTAAATCCTGTCCAATTTTCTTTTTGGAATTGAAACAAGCTTATAATCACATCAGGAACCTGGACCGATACACATAACTTAATTGGGTTTAAGTGCAGGGTAAAAATACACAATCTAGACAGTTTTCATGGTCTGTGTCACATTTTTCACGGCAGTGAAATTGGTAGGGTCTTAGTACTGTAAGCGAATCCACGTGGCTTCTCTGAGCACTCCAGTATGTGATGCATTTTTGGTTACGACGTGGTATGTACATTGATTAGGCCTATACGTGTATGAAAGAGATATTTTACATATCCTGGTTGCGATGTGGGCAGTAAGTCAAATAATAATAAATCCACATCCATGTATGAAAGATATTATACATATTCAAGTACTGAGACGCAAAATAAAGGATAACCGGAGTTGTCACTGTCAAGTTCTGTTGCAGGAAATGGTAGGCTACCAATAATGTACTGTTTTGGAAAAATGACAATATAGTTCTATTCACTGATGCAAAGTCATGTAAAGTTTTTATTAAAATATTACAGCAAAAAGTGAAATGCATCTCTGCAGCCGCGGCACACTGGAAGGGACTGCTGCTTCTGCTATCAGAAGCTGGGCCACGTAATTTATAAATTGTAATCAACAGCAAATTTTAAAAATAAAATGAGAGATTGAATTATTTCCATGTGAATAGGCCATAATGTTAATGTAGTTTCCAAATCTTGTTTTTTTTCTTTTTCTCCTTTGGACAGTGAGGTTTATTTATTTATTTATTTTAATTTCTTTCTAATTTACAGTTATGTTTACACTGGAAATTTGTCAGATTTTACACAAAACAAGGCAAAGGCTAGTGACAGCAGGAATATGAAAATTGGAGCTTGCTATATTTAAATGCCAATGTATTTATCAAACTTGTCTTAAAACATCTGGATTTGTTTGAATGAGTTTTTTATACCATGCTCTATAAAAAGAGGACATATTGTTCCTTTAACTATTACTGTTTTTTGTGTTTATTTATTATTATTATTATTTATTTCTTAGCAGACGCCCTTATCCAGGGCGACTTACAATTGTTACAAGATGTCACATTATTTTTACATACAATTACCCATTTATACAGTTGGGTTTTTACTGGAGCAATCTAGGTAAAGTAACTTGCTCAAGGGTACAACAGCAGTGTCCCCAACCGGGGATTGAACCCACAACCCTCTGGTCAAGAGTCCAGAGCCCTAACCACTACTCTCCGGTCAAGAGTCCAGAGCCTTAACCACTACTCCACACAGTTAAAATGCTTTAAAAAGCATTTCAACTTGATAATCGTCGTTAGAATTTGCATTTAATTTAATTGAGCTGCAAAGTTTGGTAGCATCACTAGCAAACCTGACAATTATCTATTTTATTTAATCCTCACAGAAATACATAATAATTGATCAATATGCTTCTAACATTTTTTTTTATAAATGTTTTTGTTTTTGACCCATTAAATCTAAAAGATCAGCTCATCTGTTTGTCAAAACTGAGTTCATACCAGCTTTAGCAAACGGTTCAAGAATCAAAATGCTGGTTTACGTTTATTTTGTCTTAATCAAATCGGTTAGATTAGGTACATAGAACAATGTGGGGAAGTGAGGGGGTTGGAGGGAGGCTAGCTGGAAATGTTTGGCGTAGATATTCACAAAGACTTCACCCTCCTCTAATAAAAATCGAGAGAAATAATAATAATAAAAAAGCATCCTTTAAAATAGTGGTTTTCTAGGCATTTGGTTCCTGCTTTAGTAACCCCTGACCCCAGGCTCGCTGGGTGAGTGTTTGAACTCTGTGGTGTGCCCTGCCTGTGCAGTGTCTCCTGGCCCTGGTTCCCTGTGTGTCTCTCTCCTCCTCACTCCTCCCCATGCTCCCTGCTCAGTGGGTTGACTGAGACCCTGTGCCAGGGAAAGCTGATACTCATTGCAAACAATCCACTGTTTTGAAGGCGATGCCTTGGGGTGTTTGAAACCTGTGGCGTTGGGTTTCCAGACCTGTCTGTCATGTGTCAGAGGGAGCTGCAGAGTGCCTTTCACCAAGCTGACAAGGACATTGGGAAAGAAACAAGAAGGAAACAGGAAAAAGCTAAGCAACAAACCACTGACAATATTTACAGGTCTAGTAACGGCGTGTAATGTTGGTCAGCAGAAGGGATCGTTTCATGGAAATTGAGGACACAAGCATTGATTTAAAGTTTTGAATTCTAGATTTCATGAGGAGCAGTTTACTTTTACATCGACTGTGCCTTTTTTCACCATCAATCAAGTCCTGCTTTATAACTTGTTGACTTTAACCTGCTATGACACAGCATGGTTTTGGACATTCAGTCGCTTTGAAATGGGTGTATTTGCATTTCAGAGTTTTCTTATTTAAATAATAGCACACTGTTGGGCTTTGCTTTGTCAGGTTTTTAACTGACAAAAATAGTGGAAGAATTAGATAAGCTAAACTAAAAGAAAGAGAGGAAGCTTTAACAATTGGCACATATGATGCACAGAAATCAATACATTATAGAAACTTAATATATAAATCATCCCAGCCTACCTAATTAAAATGCAAACCTTATGCGGTGGTACAAGTGGCAATGGATTCATCTAGAGTTTGGGCAGGGAGGGGTTAACTCCGCCCCCACTAGCCCGGATCGTGAGCATTGTACCCTTGTAAGTGAGTCTGGGGTCGCCCACATGCCTATCATGACTAGCCAAGCCCTAAAGGAGTCTCTGTGGCGTGGCGCCTCCGAGCAGGAGATGGTTGTTTTACGGCTAATTAATTCTTACGGGCTCTTCCCTTTGATTGCTATCCCAGTAACTCACTTAGCAGATGAGTGAAGGAGAGGGAGGGGGAACACAAACATCACCCCATCCAGAGTGCAAACAGGAAGTGAATAAACCTTACTTTCTGTCTTCCCAACCTCAGTAGGTACTGGAGAATAAACAAATAATGAAGTAGGTCTTCTGTAATATAATTATGAGCTTTCCACACACATGCATATGTACATATTGATAGTGTACATTACCCATGCATTCGAGAGATCATTTGTGACTAGGAAATAACTACTATATCAAGTGTCATTGTTTTTTACAGAATATTTTAGATTGCTGCAAGCATTGAGATAAGTGGATTCAAATGTTAAAAGGTTGTGAGTAAGATTGTTGGTTTTGGTTATTGATGTACCTTAATAGAAGATAACCTTTGTGATTATTGGTTGAAAAGTAAGTAACTGAAAGATGATATGGTTAAAGTGAAACCTATAAGAAATAATGAAATTGTTTCAGTGGCTGTACTGTACATGGAAATAAGTGATGTGAACATGATACTGTGGCACAGCCAAGACTGGGATTGATGAACTGGTCTGCTGTGTTGTATTGTTGTTCCTGACTGCACAGGCAGTTTTTTTTTTAAGAAGTCCCCAGTGTTGAAAGAGTTAAACATCCAAATGGCATGCTCTACGGTTGTGACTTTACACATTTGGAATTAGTACCAACTCAAAGTGTTTAATCCGTGTGGAAATAGGCCACAGTTCTTTAATCTAATGGCATCCAACCTGTTCAACACTTCATTGTCTTAATGGTCCCGTGCCGACCTAAGAGTTGACACTGACAAGCAGTTCTGTTCTGCCTCTCCTCATTATCAGTAGAGAGGCCTTATACTGTGGGGGATAAAACTGTGGGATAAATGTTGTAGTGCAGGGACCATATTTTAAAATGAGAATCACTGGGGAAAAAAAAAATAGATAAAGTTGATTCATTTCAACATGCCTGCTGTCTTTACTGCCTTTCTTCATACCACGTGGAGGACCCCATTATTAATGGCCCTAACTGAGGGTAATGAATCTACCAGACTTGATAACCCTGGCTATTAAGAAATGGTCACACTTAAATTCTGCTTTTGTGTCTGAGTAGACGATCACATGCGAAGAAGGCACTATTGCAATGTTCTTTCAGACAGTACAGGTTTTTATAGTATGTGACATATCTGCCCTCCTATGCAACAATGATATGTTGTTTGTCACACACGTATCAGTGGTGGTACAGCAAAAAAAAAGGGAAAGAAATGAGACAAAATATACCGCCCTCCAAAACATCATGTTAAAGGTTACACTTACTTTCATTACCATTCACTTGTTTCATGTGCTGCCAGCCTGGCCTGGAATCTCACGTTCTATTTTTTGCACGTTGCGTGCCTCCGACCCAAACAAGCTGTAAATCCAAGTCCGCTCAGGCAGCCCTGCAGTGCTGGGGAGCAGCACGGCCCATTCCAGACAGGAAGTTTGCTAGTTAGCCCAGAACAGCAGGGCTGCGATTATTGGCAGACTGTGTTTCCTCCAGAAATACATGCAAGATGCCCAAAAGAGGGCTGGAGTCCTGCATTCTTGGGATTTTTTTTTTCCGTTCATTGATAAGATACATGCTGCATTTAATATACAAGGGAGCTAACATAGAAATCCGTGTTGCTGTAGCTAAATAAAACAAACACGAAAATGTGCACTGTAAAATTAACTGCTTAGGTCTTTTTCCCCAATAAAACGATTTAGTCCTTTGTGAGGAACTGAATTCGTGGTCTTTCCTTCTCATGGTATTCAAGTCTAAATAAAACTACTTAGTCCAGGTAGTTTGTGTTTTATTCAGACATTTGATTAAGTGTTTAAAAGCTAAGAGTGTATGAAATATTAACATGAGGGTTAATTAAGATAGTCCACACATTGCATCTGTGCAAATTGACTTACATGAATCAACAGAAGCAAACCGTATACAGACAGAATAGACTGCTTCATCAAATGACACCGTGTAACAGATTTTTTTATTTTTTTTGGTTCCTGGGTAGTAAGTGTTATTTCCTAATTGCTTATGCCTCAAAAGTATAGAAAATGGCAATTATTCCCCACAGACTTTGCTTTTGTGACCAGGACAGTGATATTTTGAAATCTACTTATTTTCCAGAGCATTCCAGATAGATTCAGTGCTGAGTAAACTTGGAGTAACTTCTAGAACTTTCCAGTAAAATAAATAGTAGTATAAATACAGGGGCCTTAAGCCCACAAGTTCAGTTTAGTTCCAGCTGCCTAAGTGGATACATATCTGCATTTTTCTGAGATGGCATCAAGAGGCTGCAAGCATCCGGCAGACGCATTTTGCTATGTCTGCGGCCAATTTATCAAGACAAGAGCGAAAAAGTACTCCGTGGAAGCATCTGCTAAGATGTGCGAGGTCTACAAGGCATATTTCGGCATGCCTGTCGGGGATCAAGACAAACCCTGGGCACCTCATTTCACCTGCGAGCACTGCAAAAAAACTGTGGAAGGTAAGATGGCCAATTGTTGCTCGGAATTTTATGTTATAAAATGTGTTAAGATTTTTAAAATTGTAAAAGTTTTTAATTTTAAAATGTTTTACAATTTTCAATGTTATTGAAAAAATATATCATATATGAAAAATGGTGGACCCTTCCAAATGTCGGACTGGCAAGTATGCACCTGCTATCACGTATCCGGACCTTCCTTCATCCATCGCCCCGGTGCCACACTGCCATGAGCTCCCCGTACCCACTCCTCCGGAGAGAGAGCTGCCGTCTTTAGAAGAGAGCAGCAAGTCAGAGAGCGAGGAAGACGTTGTAGATCCAGATTACAATTTCAGAGGTGGAGCTGAGGAGAGAAACCCATACTACCCCAACCAAAAAGACCTCAACGACTTGATTAGAGAGCTTGGTCTCACCAAGTCCAATGCTGAGCTTTTGACATCTAGGCTCAAGCAGTGGAACTTGTTGGATGAAAGTGTGCAAGTCGCAGATAAGAGATAACGTCACCAACCTTTTTCCAGCTTCTTCACCCGTCAAGATGGGCTCTGCTTCTGCCACAATGTGACCAGTCTGTTCGAGGCAATCGGAATCGCCTGTAACCAGAATGAGTGGCGCCTCTACATTGACAGCTCATCCAGGAGCCTCAAAGCCGTGCTGCTCCATAATGGTAACAAGTACCCGTCTCTTCTCCTGGCTCACTCGGTGCACCTCAAAGAGGATTACAACAGCATCAAGACCTTGCTGGACGCCTTGAAGTATGATGAGTACAGCTGGGAGGTCATAGGAGACTTCAAAATGGTGGCATTCCTGATGGGTTTCCAAGGCGGTTTTACCAAGTTTCCCTGCTATCTTTGCCTTTGGGACAGCAGGGACACCAAGGCACAATACCACAGGCGGGACTGGCCACAGCGGACCGAGTTTTGTGTGGGGAGGAACAACGTCAAGTGGGAGCCACTGGTGGACCCCCGGAAGGTGCTGATGCCACCACTGCACATCAAATTGGGCCTTATGAAACAATTTGTCAGAGCTCTAGATAAGGAGTCGGCAGCCTTCAAGTACCTTCAAGACTTCTTCCCTAAGCTGTCTGAGGCAAAGGTCAAAGCCGGTGTCTTCGTCGGACCACAGATAAAGAAGATCCTGGAGTGCAATGAATTCCCCAAGAAGCTCACTAGTAAGGAGAAAGCGGCTTGGAACAGCTTTGTCGCAGTGGTTCAGGGCTTCCTGGGCAATCACAAGGCCGAAAACTATGTGGAGCTGGTTGAGACTCTGGTGAAGAACTACGGCACAATGGGCTGTAGGATGTCCCTCAAAGTCCATATCCTTGATGCTCATCTTGATAAATTCAAGGAGAACATGGGAGCGTACTCGGAGGAGCAAGGCGAGCGCTTCCACCAGGATATACTGGACTTTGAACGCCGCTACCAAGGACAGTATAACGAGATCATGATAGGAGACTACATTTGGGGGCTGATCCGTGAAAGTGATTTACAGTATAATCGTAAATCTCAAAAAACTACTCACTTCTAAATCTTTTGTAGTCATTTTTGTATTACTTTAGTATAAATACATGTTAATTTGGATTCATATGTTGTTTTTTTCTGACTTTATGTGAACGAAAAGACACAAATTTGCCCGTTTTCTCATTGGAAATAGGTAAATTTCAAAATATCACTGTCCTGGTCACAAAAGCAAAGTTTGTGGGGAATAATAGCCATTTTCTATACTTTTGAGGCATAAGCAATTAGGAAATAACACTTACTACCCAGGAACAAAAATTGTGTTACATAGTGTGATTAATGTCTAAATATGAAACCACTCAGAATGGTGATTGCATTTGTCTTTTTGGAGTAAAGACACCTTGATAAAAGTTCTCATGCTGCGTTCTCTATCCACAGGCACACTGGTTCTGGGAAGCCTACTTCAGCTCCATGAAGGCGATCGCCTTGGCAACGCTTCAGATCATTAATGACCGCATCTACCCCTATGCTGCCCGGTCCTACGAGCAGTGGAATGACCCCTCTGTTGTGGTGGGTATGATAATGAACAGTATGCAGCAGCTCCAACAGTGATATTACTGTACCAGCGATGCATTGCCATGGGTAAATAATCTGTAATCAGCCAGGTCAAAGAGAATTATTATCATTATTCTTATTTTTTCAGTTTTGTTTAGATGTATACTAGCACCACATGCCGCACACAGCTGTAGGCCTGAGATTTATTGATGACAGGATTGTTGTGGCTGCATGTACTCTTTCAGCCACACCCTGTTGCTACTTAAGTTTTTATTTCCTTGTGTTTTAGCTTGCTGTGCCATTTATTCTCGTGCCAGCATGTGAGATTGTGTGTGTTTGCCATTTGTCTGGTGTCTGTGCCATAAACTCTGAACAACTGATACTGCACACTAAATTAATATTTATGGCTCACATCACTCTGTGGTTATCCAAGCTTTAGAGATCCACAGACAGACTGTCTCGCAGATTGGAGGTCCAGGGTTATTAATTGCTGAGAAACAACACTCCACATTTAACGTTTAATCAGGGAGCCCTATAGCATGGTTTAATACTATTTATTTGTTTATTTTTATTATGCCTTGCTGGGATGCATTTCCTCTAATATCATAAACTCTGGATTTTTGGAGGCTGTCAGTATTTCTAAAGAAGTTCTTGTCCAATTGAGACGAAATTGTATTTTTGTGATAAATTCGGTACTTGTAAAGGATCAGATCAGCAGTTGCATTGCTATGTTTAGCCACATAACGTGCAGTCAAGTCATAATCTCTGGATATATGGAGATTCTCTGTCTGTGCACATTCTTTACACCAGTGCTTGCTTTGGTTGCTAGACAAAATGACGAATCCCAAAACAAACATTCACTTTTTTCGAATGTTTTTTATTATGTAGATGTCTTCATATGTAATTTAATACACAAATCTATAGTATCAAATGATTTCATTGTTCAATATACACATTTACAGTAATTATAATATATTAAATATATTGCCAAAACAGAAATAAAATAATGAATTGTATATGATTTCCCTTCCTGTCAGCAGAAGCCCTTTTTTATTTTTGTGTTGGCCAACAAGGGGTTAAATCCGTTGTTTTTTGCCGTTCCAAGATGAGAAGAGCGATGAAATACTCTCTCAACATATTCAATGGAAACCCGTTCAGCAGAACTGGGCCATAGCACTAAATAAATCAAGCACATTTTCTTTTTTCTTTTTTTCAAATCCATCAGGGTAATAATTGAAACCACATTTGCGCTTGGAAGAATTTAAAAGCCTCCGTCTGCTGTTGGGAGATATGCTTGTCTTCTCAGCCTCGCCGGACAGATTATTTGAGGGTGTGTAAATGTGTGTGTGTGTGTGTGTGTGTGTGTGTATAGGGGGGAGGTTGTGGATAGGAATCTCAAGCAGTTAATGTGTCTGCTTCCTCTTAACTCCACTCCAGTCTCTCCTCTTTAAAAAGTCCCCTCCTGGTTTATGATGCTCTGGGTCATCTAGATGTTGGGTCATTAACTACAGTGGGGGGGTGGGGCGGGAGGGGGTATATAAACTAGCCTGATGGACAGTGTGCTTCACACAAGTCTATAATCACATCAGTTTGTTAGCTTTTTTGTGTATTTGTTCATTTTGCAGCGTGTCTTTATATTTTGTGGGGCAAACCACAGCAAAAAATATTTGTCTAGTGACTTCATTCTGGGAAATCAAAAAACTGGTTGGTAATCAGTAACAGACAATGCACTTGTTCACATCTTCACATGCCAGCTTTTGTATCTGTACAGTATGTAGGACATTTAAAGATCAGCCGCCCTTACCTCTGCCTGACAGAGGTGTAATACTTCAGTATACTGTACTAGTCTATTGGAATGAAATACAGGAAAATAGTTCCATCAGATGGTTCTCTGAAATTAAGTTCTGCTCTAAATTTCTTTCCCCAGTGTCTGTTACAGTTTATAAATAGTACACTGGAGTTGACTGGCCCGTTTTCTTGTATAGGGATTCCATGACGATATAACGACTCAGTACAGAATTGATCATTCCTGCGATGCACCCGACTTCATAAAGGCTTTGCTTTTTAAACCTCAGCTCAGCCAGCCACTGAATGAATCAGACACCGACCTGTACTTTCACAGTCTGTATAGTGTTGAAAGATGCTTTGTTTTCATTTTTACTGCACTGGTCTCCAATTTTTTTTTTTAAATCCACAGCATTTCATTTCCAGCTCTGTCAGCTCAGTACTGTTGACAGGCACAGGCGCCAACACAAATTGTATTTTTAGGCAACAAAATTGGCTTTTTAAAGATATGTAGAAAACAAAAGTTGCATAATTGCTTTAACTTTAGGGCTGGAAAAGAAATGTCTGCCTCTCAAGTATAAACAGACAATGTCTTGAGAGTTATCCCTTAATTAATTTGGTGTGTTCAATGCTTGCAATCTGTAGGGTAAGAATAGTTTTCGTAACATCAGAAAAGTCTTGATCATTTTCGTAGTGCAGTGATTCTCGTAGATCTGTATTCCATGTCTCTATTCATGGGTTACAGACTGGTTTGGCATTCTTGGCCATCAGTAGCAATTACTTCCCAAATGTATCCAATTCCTGCCATGTTGTATATTAATACTTAAGTAAGATTAATAGACTTTCTTTTGAGATCATTGCATTCTAATTTCCACAAAGGCTCTTTCCCGATGCTTGGGTAGGAAAGAATGTAATATTGGTGCCAGCTCGACCGTTCAGCAAATATACATTTATTGCTATAGAACTGAAACAGGTGAAGCCATTTAACTGTTTAAGTTAGGCCCATGTTTTAAAATAACTGCTTTGTGAATGTCAACTGTGTCAGTGATTGGCAAAGCACTCAATCCTAACATATTAAAATATGTGAACTATATTGGTCGTCCGAAAAAAAAAATGTACATTGAAAGTTCTAAGTTTTAATAATTTGTTCTTTTTTTGATATGCTGGCATCTGTTTTTTATTTTTTATTAATCCAAAGTCTGTTCTTGTATGATCCCAACTATTGAACTCGCCAAAACCCAAAACCACATAAAACAGTCTTTTTCTCTCCCACCGTCAATCAACTATTTAGCTTGTTTAAAAGAAAAAAAAAAACTCTTCACATGGCTGTTATATAATCAAGAAAGTGGTAAAAAATGTATTTCAAGGCATGTTGCTGTGTTAGTAATTAGCTGAATTTTGAATTCTTTCAGAAACCGTATTGGATGTGGGAGTGTGCATGATGCACTACCTCTAGCAAAACCGACTGGTCAAGTGGTTAGCAGTCAGACGCCTGTGCTGTCGAGGGTGTGGGTTTTATCCAGCGCTGCTGTTGACTCCACGTAGATACAGTAATACACCACTTTGGAGACCCATGTTCAAGCAGACTTCCCCATTATATTAAGTGTACTCATGTTTTAGATGAGGATGTTAAGTGGCTTCGCATGGGTTAGCTTCTTAAAATAATTGAGAAAGATCAAGTTAAAGATCAGTAATCTGTACTGATTAACTGCAGCACATGAAGTTTGTGTGTATATTGGGGGGGGGGGGGGGGGGGCGGTTCAAATAAAATACCAAGACATTAAGTTTAGATGGGCAGATTGCGAAATAAACACATGCTCTACAACAGGCAAGGATTTAGTGTCCACATGCACAGAACAATGTTTACTTGTGGAAACCCCAAGCATTCTGATAACCGCATCAGAAAGCCCTTAATGGTTGCAATATTTATTTTACAGCGTTACTTGATCTGCATTGAAATCAGGGCATCTTCAGCAGTTATATAGCCAGGAAGGGGAGCCAAACTGTGCTGGCAGGAGACTGTCGCCACCTTGCCTTCGTGGGGGGGTTAACTCTCACCATGCCATGCCACCTTCCACAACTGCTGCACTGTGCTGAAGAGAGCCGAGTGTTTTGGTGATCTTAAATTGAAGTTTGAGGAATGAGTGTTTCAGCGCTCACTAGAGCTGGGGTTTTAAGTATAAATGATGCGGTAAACATAAATAATAATCATAATACTTATATTTTGACGTTTTATTTATTTAAAATGTGGCAGCATTTTATTAGCAGTTGTAGCGGCTGGTTGAATTGTTTTTGGTGTTTGATAGAGTATATCCAGATTATCCTGTGTACCATTTCACCAGTCAAAAATAGATATATTTCTTACTTAAAGAAAACACAAGTCAGTTAAAAGTGAGTCATTGTTATTTATGATAGTTTTATCATGATGTAGTACCCGCGAGGGGCACTCATTCTTTT